>NC_080747.1:45120000-45745000 GCF_020826845.1 Diceros bicornis minor
ATGATTTAAAAGATATTTTTTTGTGATGGTCAGTTGAGTTAGGAATGTAGATAAAACCTTTGCTTAAGGTCTGAAAGTACATGTTTAATATTAACATAAAATACTTTATGAATACATAAAAATATTTTGATAAATTTAAGAAAAACTTAAAAAAGAATATATACGCTAAAAAATTAAAATTCTAATTCGTGGTAAATTATGCACTCTAGGAAAGTGTCATAAAAATTAGATGTGTCTAAGTATTTCTTCTCCTGCCAGAAGTGATAATCGGGGGTCCTTACATATTTTACTTTATTAACTGGAAGAAAAGTCACATTCCTAAAATCCAGATTCATAGCTATGTTGGAAGTAATTAGGTTTTTGGCAAAACATAAACACCAAACTCCAGGTCCAGCACTTGGCAGTGTCAGAATTTCTGTTTCTTTGGCAATTTTTATCCTTTATAGGCATTTTGAATGTTCGTATTCAAAGTCTTCACATCATGAAAGCAACTCTCAGTAGTACTCAGTAAATTATATTCATCAATTATCCCAATATTAAAATTTAATTAAAAATTTAAATAAAATTAACACAAAATCTGAAGCAGGCATCTAAATGTATGTTTCCCTAGGAATTTCTGAAAGGCCAGGCATGAGAGAAATGGTAATTAAAGACTTACTGGCAACCTGTTTAAGTTGAGTGTCTGAAATAGTCATTTAATTTAGGCTAGGATTTAACACAACTACTCTTGAACTGGCTGCTAAATGAAATATCCATTCATTATTAAAAATAATTTTTGAAGATTAGCATTTAGCAATTTTAATGAAACATACTCTATATTCAAGTAGATATTTTCTCCCAAATATGTTCAAATACATATTTAGTAAAGGCTCTCATCTTCTTATAAAAAGGTCATATTTTATACTAGTGTGTTCAGTAAGTTAAGGAAATTTGTTGATATAATAGAAAGATTTGGAATAGCAACTATAAAGTTTATTTTTGAAAAGAGTTAATATCTAAGTATTTAAGATGGCCATTAAGTATTCAGTAATATTTTAGTTTCAGGGGATATATTACAACCCTAATAAATGCCAATTTGAGCATTCAATCAGTATTCATTGGACACTTATTGGATACTACTATATTAAAGGCATACTGAAAATACCATGGGGGATCCAAGAATGTAAAATATATTTGATTTGCTTTCAAAATCCTTGCACTAAAATAGGAGGAAGGCAAGGTAGAAAGTAATAAGAACCAAAATAGGTCAGATAAAATACTAAAGTTGCTTAGAAAAAAATACAAAATTATGTCTGACTGGAGTGACTGTAGGCGAGTCTATGAAAGAGCATTTTAACTAGTCCTTGAAGGATAAAATATCAGAGCATAGGAAAATGGGGAGGAAAAGGTAACTAGATGTAGAATAGTTTGAATAAATTCAATCCAATATATAAATATAAATTTATGAAGCTAATTAATGGAGGAATAATTAATTAAAAGCAGAAGGAATCTTCCCCTTAGCAAAAGATTTGTCATAGGTTTCTTTGAAAAGCATCCAGGTAGACTTCAAACTTTTATTCATTTGTAAGGCATAGGTACTTCAAGGATATTTACTTTGGAAAATGAGGACAGCTATACAATTAACATTAAAGGAATTCTACCATCCACTTCTATTTAATTTGAGTTTATGAAAATATAATTTTTATGTAAACGCCCTTTACTGATTAGCCTCATCCAATGTTATCTTTAGCAAAACCTAGCATCCGAATCACAGCAGTTAGGAAAATAACAACAAAGGGAACAACAATGATAATAATATCAACAATATGCTTTATAGTTTCAAGGAGATTTGTGTAGTGGAAGGAGCATGGCTTTGAAGTTAGATCACGAGTTTCCATCATTTCTGCAGTCATCTCTGTGACCTTATGCCACTTACTTAAATTTTCTAAGATTCAGTTTCTTCAGCTGTAAAACAGAAATCTGAATGCCCGCTTTACACGATTGAATTTGCTAACTTAAAAGTAAAATGATTAGTGTATAACAGAGAGGCAAAACACATGTTAATTTCATTTGTCCACTCTTCATACACTTTATCTCATAAAAACTTGGTTAAGTAAGTATTATTCATTCAACTACTGTGTATTTTTTGGGCTCCTATTCCAAAGGACTTTGCACTGGTCTAGGAGAGGAGACAGTAAAGAACAAAACAAACAAAAATATCTGCATTCATCAAGATTTCAATAGGAGAAGGTTGAGGGAAAGACAGCCAATAAACCAATACAGCAGAAAAATACATAGTATTATTTATTTTCCTTGAATTTTAATAACTCACCTAGGATATTTCGCAACTTAGACTGGTTGGTTTTACTTTTATTTTAAAACATGTAGTCCCTTTTTTTGTTTATTTTTTTTACTTTTTGTTTTTTTGTGAGGAGGACCAGCCCTGAGCTAACATCAAATGCCAATCCTCCTCTTTTTTTTTTTTGGCTGAGGAATGCTGGCCCTGGGCTAACATCCATGCCCATCTTCCTCTACTTTATATGGGATGCCGCCACAGCGTGGCTTAATGAGCGGTGCGTTGGTACGCACCTGGGATCCGAACCGGCGAACCCCGGGCCGCCGCAGCAGAGCACCTGCACTTAACTGCTTGCACCACCGGGCTAGCCCCTGTAGTCCATTTTTGATTTGCAGATTTATTTCACCTTTTGGGTGACAAAAATTTTATCTAGTGATTATATTTTTTGATTCCTTCGTTCTTTTTCCTGAAAATTTGTGATGTTTAAAGTTTAGTAGGTTTGCACAAACTTGCATTTGTAAAGTCACAAAATTGCATAGACTGAAGTTGGTGATCTAGTGAAAGCTATACAGAAATACCATTTTAAAAGGCATTTCAAAACTAGAATGGAAGAGGAAAATACAGGATGTATTTTTTAAGCACTAATACCTTTTAAAATATATATCTCTATATAGTTTTCACTAATGCACTTATTTCAGTCTATGATTTTGTACTTTATGAATTTATACCTATTAAACTTTGAACATCAGAAATTTGAAGGAAACACAACAAATGGAAGAGAAAATACATTTAATTACTGAATAAACTTTTCTTAACAAAAAGGATAAAATAAATTTGAAGATCAAAAATGTATTTCATGTTACAAAATAAGAGCAAAACCAATCAAATAAAACCTAATTTGAGGCATATTCTGGATGAGTTATTAAACTTCAAGGAAAAGAAAAAGTTCTTGAGTTATTCAGGTAGAAAAAAAAAATCCAGTCAATTAAAAGGGGAAATAAAGCAATAATCACATTTCTTTAAGCAATATTTAGTGCCAGAAGACAATGGAACAAGACCTATCCTTTCTACAGCAAAGAAAGTGGATCCATATTTTCATTCAAAAAATCAAGGAAAATGGGCAGGCTTTTTTAAACTTGAAAGAATTAAATACTAAAACTTGGGTGATTATCGTTGAACCAATTACACATACACACATCTAGCCAACCACAGGATGGATGGAGGGAGAAGCTGTAGTAAAAGGAATAATGCAACACCTGATGTCATGTGACAGTGGGAACATGTTAGTAAATTTCTGAAGAAAAGAAACTTTATTCTAAGAATTTTATACCCTGCTAAGATAGATACTGGCAACAGGCATTTATTCTCAGCTATATAAGTACTTAGGAAATACAGTACTGTGGATACAGAAGAATATAAGCCTCCTCTTAAGAAGAAAAAAAATATGAAATAGCGAATGTAAGTTTCTATTTAAGAAGAGAACTCACTTTCATTAAAGGGAAATTAGGAAGCAAATCATTTAGGAAATACTTTATTCATGGGCTGTGTTATAAATTGCTTTCTTTGTGTTGATTAGAAAACTGAAAGAAATAAATATTTTAGGAAGCTGGGGATAAATAAAACTTATGCCCTGACTAATCATACTGAGACAAAGGTTCCATGTCTGAACATTTTTGACAACACAGTTCTCTATCATATGTGATATTTTCTCTCTTAAATTTCTTAAAAGTATTCTTTTTTTCACCCTAATTCACACACTGCTTTATTTACAGGGAATAGTTTGTCGTCAGTGATTAACTTTTATTTTATTATTACTTTTCGATTTGATATAAGTATATATGCATTGCAAAATGACTACCATAATAAGGTTAGGAAATACATCTGTCACTTCACATAGTTACAACTAGTTTTTTTGTGGTGACAACTTTTAAGATCTACTCAAGTATACAATACAGTTTTATTAACTATAGTCATCATGCTATTCATTACATCCTCAGAACACATTCGTCTTATAACTGGAAGTTTGAACCCTTTAACCACCTTTACCCATTTCCTCCACAATCCCTCACCTCCCCACCCACCCAGCCCCTGGCAACCACCAGTCTGCTCTCCTGCTCTCTTGTCTCTGTGAGTTCAGTTCTTTTAGATTAAAAGTATTCTTTAAAAAGATGAGTATTATTATGGCTGGAAATTTTCTTTTTCCATGTGAAATGTAAACTTCTATATTTGCATAGATGTGAAGGTTTATAAAACATGTTCTGGATGGTTGTATAAAGTCATAAAACAAGGCTAGTGTAGGAAAGAGAGATAATCACAAATTGTACCTGTTTTAATTACTTCGGATGTAAAAACTCACTGTAATCTCTGGTGCTGAAAATGTGTGTCACAAGTGTATTCTACATGCTGGTGCTGCTTACGACAATGTTCAATTAGACAAAATGCTCCCAATAGTTTCTAAATCTAAAACACCACATGGATCTTTGTTTTAGCAACTGGAAGTCCTCTATAAACAAATCTTCATCCCCCCCACATTACTTGATATTATTGACAAAGGAGTAGAGAGATGGAGAACCTGTGGCAAAAGTTAGAACAGAACAAAATTTTTAAACATTGTCAAAAGAAAAATAATGATAAACTTAACAAAAATGGGAAGTGGAGAAAGAACGCTAACTTTCTTACCTTTCAGGGTGGAGAGTCAGTTAAACTCTCCAATATTGTAACATTGAGGGTAAAAGAACTCCGCAAGAACTTCTTTATATTTTTTTCACATTTTTTTAAACACTAAAGAGGCATTTCGAACTTAACTCTTGAAACAAATATTTTTTCTGAAATTCAGCTATTTCATTTTCACTTCTGATTTTTTAATTTCTAAACCTTTAGAACATAAAGTTCATGCTTTTTATGTAATACTATGAGGGCTATGTTTTAATTTGAATGCAATTATCTCTCTGTTCCTTCTGTATATATGTGTGAACAAATGTATTTTGTATTATTCTCTAATTTTGGTAATGATTACTTCTTTTGTTTTCTTCATTCTGTTTTTTTCTGGTTTTTATAATAAGCATTACAATTTTAAGGAAAAAAACCAAGTTTATTATTCTAAAAAAAAGACAGAAATTGAGGATCAGAGAACTTAAATAACTTGTCGAGGTCACATAAAAATTTATTCTGAGTACTTTTTTGGTGAAGCTTTAAAAGAATTGGCGTAATATTTCAGGTTTTTTTTAAACAGTAGTTCTCTGGATCACCAGTATTTGGCAAATATTTAAAGTTTTAATTTTTTCAATTTTTTCATTTACTTTTAAAAAGATAGATGGAATGCAAATGGATTACTTTTTCTTTTCATATGTCTCAAAATGACCAAATAAGTGTAATTGACAATTTTAGGCCATTTTACTTTAGATTTGATACAAAGATAGAAAATTATAGCCTAAACATTCTTTAGCATGTGCGACACGGAGAGGAAGAGAAAAAGAGAACTTCAGTGAAAGGGGAGGATGAGGTGAGGGGGAGGAGAGAAAGGGGAAGAGGGAGCAGAAATAAAATCAAGGATAAAGGATAAATTAAGGGCTTTTGCTACTTACCTGTACCATCTGTTCCTTCTGACTCCGTGATACTCAGCTTGAATTTTCTCTACAGATATATATGTATATGTATGTTTGTATACATGTATATGCATATAATTTAAATTTTAAATCTGGATTTATCCCACATAAATGTTCATAGTCTTTATCTGTAAAAGGTTATAGAAACTAGAAGGCAGACCATGTATTTCAGACTAATCTGTTTTAGAGTACCTTTAAATTGTATTCAACATAGCAGTTTTATTAAATTCCTTGATTTAAAGTATTGCTGAATTATACTGTAATCTACAATTCTCAGGTGAAGAGACAAAAATCCCATCAAGCTGAGGAGATGGGAATCTAATTCTATGGAACAAAATGTGCTTTTAAGAAACTGACAAGACAGGCACGGGAAAAAAAAAGGTTTAGGAAGCAAAAGATTCAAGTCTCAGACTAATGAAAACATTCAATCCGCGTGTGACAACCAAATTAAAGAGAAAAGAATATGGCGAGTGGGCACTGACCTTCAAGAATACATCTTCTCTACACCATAGCAAACACACCTAGAAGAGCAATGAATCCCTGGTAAACATTTATCTTACAAAGAAATGTATTAAAATGGTTAAAAGAATAAACTTTCAACACAACAGCACAATGAAACCAACCTAGCTGGAGGTATATACTTCCCACAGTACAAATATAACACCTATTGAATTGTAAGTCACATCTGTGCACATATAAGCACATGTACACAGCATAGAGACAGCTTGGTTGTGGGCTGCTTCCGTCTTCCAAACTCTGCTGCTATTTGAAAATTAAATTACAAACTAAAAATTCTGGTTATAAGTAATGTATACTTATAGAAAACTAAAATGTCAAAAAAAATAGAATTAGGAGAAAAATGATTCAATTGCTTGAAATAATCACTGTGAACATTTTTGTGCATTCACTTTGTATTACATTTCTTGTTTGCTTGAATTTTTTTTGCATAATTGAGATAAAACTTTAATTTTATGTCTTTCTCTTGTCACTTAACTGAATATAGACGTTTCCAATCATATTTTACAAAAACATAATTTTAAATGAATGTTTGATATTCTAATAGGTCCATATACCTCAATACCTAAATATACCTTATTTGTGGACATTTGGAACATGTTTTCTTTGCTTCTAAATAATGCTGCAGTAAATATCTTTGTCTATATAACGTTTTCTGTATTTCACTGAATTTTCTTTGTATAATTTCTATGAATGTAATTTTTGAGAGAAAGGCAAGAGCATTTTGAAGTCTTTTTGGCTTATGCTACCAATTACTTTCCAAATGTTTGCACTAATTTATACAACATTGCATGGGTTTGTCTCTTACCCTGTAATCGAGCTAATATTGATTTTAATTTTCAATTTTTTACAATTTACTAGATTTTAAAAGTCTCTCTTTATTCAATTTTTATTTTTTCTTGATTATATTGACATTGGCAATTTTATATGTACATATAATGTATTTTTGCTTTTTGTCAACTCCTAATTTTCTTTTGATGTTTTACCTATCTGTCGTGCTTTTTATATAGGAAAGCTCATGACTTTTTTCACACATTTTTTACTTTCTTATTTTTTCCTCTGATGGTAATTATTCTAACTATGTAAATATTTATTATTTATTTGTTGTCTAGATTCTTTTTCGGCTGTTAAGAATTGAAAGTGCTGTATTGAAGTTTCCATCCACAGATGTGTTTCTATTCATCTAGCGTTAATAATAATGCTGCTGCTGATGGCTAGCATGTATGTACTGCTTTCTGTGTGTTTGGCGCTGTTTGAAGTGCTTGCTATGTTATATAATTTGATCCTCACAAAAACTCAATGAGGAAGGTTCTGTTATTAAGTCAACTTTTCAGATGAGGAAACAGAGGCACAGAAAATTTAAATAACTTACTCAGTGTTGCTCATCAGAATTCCAACCCAGACAATCTGGCCCAAGAGTCCAAGTTTCTGCTTATGGCCTTTTGATGCTATTGCATTCAGCACCTAGAAGTTCGTGATTAGCCCATCTTCATTGTGCATGGGCTCTTTAATCATTTTAAGCCTCCTTTGAAACCAGTTTAGGGTGATGAACAGGCTAAACTTTGTGAAGTACAAATAAGAACAGTTTTATCTTCTCCAATCATTGACTTGAGTCATGCTTTACTGAATCCCTTTATCCTTTTCTTTCTTTCCTTTTTTTTAGGGGGGGAGGAAGATTGGCCCTAACGTCTGTGCCAATCTCCCTCTATTTTGTATGTGGGACGCTGCCACAGCGTGGCTTGAAGAGTGGTGTGTAGGTCCACGCCCGGGATCCAAACCCGTGAACCCCGGGCTGCCAAAGCGGAACGTGTGAACTTAACCACAATGCCACCTAGCCAGCACCCCTTTTTCTTTTTCTTGATGACACTTAAAGGTATTGTTATCCCAAGCAGATCCTGTAGCAGTTTCTGGTCATTGTGATATTAAAAAACCCATCTGTTGCACGCATTTCTTACATGGAGAGGAGTTCTAGCTCAAACTGTTCCAAATCCCCCTCCTCTCTATCCTCTGTCAGTGCATCCCATTGTCCTGGCTGCTGAGCTCCCTAGCCCAGCAGGTGGCCCTCTGGGGGTACCTTCAGGAAAGCTCAGTGTGTGCTACCTTCTGTGGTGTCCACTGGACTTGCTGGAATCACACACGGTCTCTCATCCGACATGAGGTAGACGTGCAGGCTGCTCTATTGCATCTCTCTACTCTACTCTTTTCTCCCAATTTTCTTTCAATCAAATAGAGTTTGGGGTAGAGGTGGGGCTCTGACAGCTCAGCCAATCCACTGCCTATGCAGATATCCAACTGGAGAATGAGATGCCTGTTTCACCAAACATTCCTAGTTCCGAGGAGTGATTCTCTCAGGATCCCTTACCTTTTTCAGGGGATGAGGATTTACTCTCTCTTTCCCTCATTCTGTCTCTGTCTCTCTCTCTTTCTCTCTCACTCTCCTGCCCTTGCTTCCTCTCTGGCTTTTGTTTATACAGACTGACAGGGCTGGGGAATGGATTGTTTGGGATGCTAGTTGAGGGCAGCAAATCCTTTTCACTCCCTCTCAATAATAAGCCCTGGAAATAATGTCTAGCTGCCGCTATTTACTTTGCTCTTTTTAGAATGTAGTGTATGTATTATCTTTTTGATTTAGCTTTGGGTCTTGACTGTCAGTTTTGATTAACCAGAAAAATCCTGTTACACATTTACTCATTTTTGCCTGAAGTCTATTTTGGTTTTATTTTTGCCAGCCCTGATGACTTGTGGTTAGTGTGCTTCATTGGTGTATGCCTAGATTTACTCTGCTTTTGAAAGGTATGTTTCTTATAAGCAACGTGAAGTTCTATTGTGTTAGTCAACTGAAACACTTTGTCTTTTTATGGCTCAACAAAGTAAATGGCATGCCTAGGTTACAGCATTAGTGAGAAGAGACATTGGAATTCTATCCCAGGCATCTCTGCCTACAGAGACCATGCCCCTAATCACTACATTTCTTATTTTTCTCCAGTAATGTGGAAAATATCACCTTGAACTCAATTTTACTGATTATTGTAATGTTTCTCCAACACGCACACCTGAAGCTTTCATTGTCTAATTTCAAGGATGATACCATAAGTTTTGATTAGATGAGAAAACTAATACACTTCATTTCCTGCCACTTCTGCCCACATAGTTCCCAATCTTTCTTGATCTTTGCTTTTCTAATTGGTTTAGTGATTAAACTCATGAGTCTTGGAGTCAAAGGCCTGGCTTTAAATCTCAGATCTGACACAGTTGCGTCTGTAAAATGAGGATTAAAGAGCTAAGACACTAAAGTGGAAATTGTGGTGTGAGTCTTGTATTAGTCAAGTGATGGAATTTAAACACGGTTGGCCATGCCTGGAAGACTGGTGACACGAGCCTGGTGAAATTCTGTTTGTGTTCTGAGGTGAAGATGCTTCTGGGAAAGAATTTGACCTGTGTACCCGTATATTTATAGTGATATTTATAAGTGTGATTAAGTCTAGTAAAATTGTATTTACATGCCTGGGATATGTTGTTTAGCTGTTTAGGGAACAACTGAAGTTGACCCAAAATAAGGCCTAATGATCATGATTTCGAGCATAGCTTGGGGCTTTTTCTCAAATCTGTTTTCAGCTCAGTGTCCTGAGAGTATTTGATCCTAGAGAAAGGGGTGAAAGGAAGTAAAATCTGGGGAGATGTTTTGGGAAACTGAATTTTGGAGCACAAATAACACTATGTTTGAGCTCTTTAAAAAATATGTATGGTGATGCAGAAGGAGGAGAATGGCTTTTCCCCTTCCCTCTTTGCCCCATTTTGCTGTAGACACGAGTGCTGGGTGGAGCTCCTTCTGAAGAGCAGCTTTGCCACATGGAGCCGCTTTTTCCAGACGAGCAGTTATGACCCTGGGGTGCTCAGTGCATCCGCCAGAGCCAAAGCCAGAGTGAGGAAGGGGTGGTGGAGCCTGAGAGAGCAGTAGCACAGAGGAATAGCTGCAAGTACCTCTGTGGCTGCCAGGTGCCATTTGCCGAGTGCAGCAATGGTGGCATCTACGCGCTCCAAAACTCCCCGCGCAGAGCTGCGGGGGCCCTGCGGAGGAATGGGGAAGTAGCAGTACACAGGTTTATGAGCACGGACTCCTGATTCCCCTCTGAAATCCGCTCCACACACAGTATTCTACACCTTAGCAAATGGCAATTCTGTCCTCCCCAGGTATCTGAACCAAAAACTTTTGGGTCATCCTCAACTTTTCCTTTTGTTTCATCCCATATCTGATCCATCAGGAAATCTCATTGCCTCATCTTTGGAAATATAACCAGAATGCCAACACTCTCACCCCCTCCACTGCTCCACCCTGGTGCTGGCCCCCATCGTCTCTCACCTGGATCATCACGGTAGCCACTCACTGATCTCTCTGCTTTCACCCTTAACCTCAGCAAGGTAGTTCCACCACAGCAGCCTGAGTGAGCCTTTTATTTATTTTATTTTTATTGAGGTATAATTGACATATAACAGTGTATAAGTTTAAGGTGTGTGAGGTATTGATTTACTACATTTATATATTGCAATATGATTACCACCATAGCGTTAGCTAACACCTCTACCAGCTCACATAATTATCATTTCTTTTTTATAGTAAGAACAATTAAGATCTAGTGTCTTAGTATCTTTGAAGTTTATAATACAGTCTTGTTGTCTATGCATGCATTATATTTCCAGGACTTATTTATCTACTGGTTGCAAGTTTGTACCCTTAAGCAACATCTCCCCAGTTCCACCACTCCCAGCCCCTGATAACCACCATTCCACTCTCTGTATGAGTTTAGCTTTCTCAGTTTCCTCATATACGTGATATCATACGTTATTTGTCTTTCTCTGTTTGGCTTATCTCACTCAGCATAATGCTTTCAAGGTCCCTCTATGTTGTTGCAAATGGCAAGATTTCCCTTTTTCTCATGCCTGAATAATATTACATTATATATACATATATATGTATGATGAGACATACATATGAGACATATGTGTGTGTGTACATATATATATATATGTACACACACACACATATGTGTATAGTGGGATATATATCACATCTACTTTATCCATTCACCCATTGATGGGCACTTAGGTTGTTTCCATATCTTGGCTAATAATGCTGCAATAAACATGGAGTGCATATATCTCTTCAATATCCTGTTTTCATTTCCTTTGGAGGTAACCTAGAAGTGAATTGCTGGATCATATTGTAGTTCTGTTTTTATTTTTTTGAGGAACCTCCATACTGTTTTCCATAGCGGCTGAACAAATTTGCATTCCCACCAGCAGTGTACAAGGGTTCTCTTTTCTCTGTATCTTTTCCAGTACTTATTATCTCTTGTCTTCTTGATGATAGCCATTCTGAATATTTTAAAGTGAAAGTCAGCTCATGTCCGTCATCTATCCAAAACACTGCAAGTGGTTTCTGATCTCACCCAGAGTGAAATTTTAAGTTCTTACAATGGGTTATCACCGTAGCCACTAAGACTTTATACACTCTGCCTTCTCTCCATAATCTCTCTGACCTCATCATTGATGATGATTATATTAATATACAATATCCAATATGTTACCTGTAATAGTTACTATATATTACAATGTACAACATAGGTAAGATATACCTCATAGTGTTGTTCAGAGTATTATATAAATTAATACACGCAAAATGCTTAGAAGGATGTCTGGCACATAGTAAGTGCTCAATAAATTTAATTTATCCTTATTTTTGTATTCTTATTACTAACCAGGAAGGTGGAATCATAGAAATGAGAAGATCCCAAATTGAGAGATTAAAGAATCGCAGCTCACACAGATGGCGTGACTTGCCTAGAGCGGTTGCCAGGATGAGGCAGAGCGAGATCCTCTCCCCCATCTCTACTGACTCAGATTGCTCAGTTTTTTTCCAACAAAATAATTGTTAATATCCAGTGTAATCTGCCTTGGAAAATGATGTCCTGAATTCATATTTTATTTTATATTTTCATTTAAACTTTCCAGAATAAAAGATGTTGGAAAAAGGTCTAAATTGCATTTACCCAGTGTTTCTTACAGTTACGTAACTATGATCATATATTTGTAAATAAATGCTTCCGTGTCTCCTAAATATTAAACTCCGAGAGAAAGAACTAGATAATTGTAATGTATGATTCCCTAAGATGATAAATCCAGGGCCAAGAAAATAAATAAATATAGAGCAATGTTTTAAAGCATTTTTATTTGCATTGATCTGTCAATATTGTTTTAAATATATTGACCAATAACCTAAACTCTCTTGTAACTTGAAATCAAAGTTTCCTATAATTTGTCTTTTTTTCTTTCTCTTTGTTTCCCTGTGGGTTGTTTGTAGGTCTTTTTGAGTTTGATTCACACTTATTCATATTATAACACTTTATCACAAATAATTCCCAGACTTGACATTAAAAATTACATCTCACAAAAGTGTAGTCATTTCTTTCACAAGGTGACATTCATCTGAGTGAAAAGCACCAATTCAGTTGAAGAGCTGTGTCCAAACTAATAAGAATAAGATTTATATACTTCTCTGCTAAGACTGTTTCTCAACAGCTAGAAATTAGAATAAAACACCAGTAGCAAACGGAACCAAAATGATCAACTCAATGTAAGCAACACTTAGGAGCAAGTCTATTTAGAAAGTCCATTCCACTTATCTATATACCTTTGAGCGTGCTACAATATTAGACAGGCATTTGCATTAATTTAAAAATACTGGAGTGCTGGTAATCAGGCAGTGCAGTGTCCTTTTTCTCTTCCATTTTAAATTTGCTACATTCAGTGACCTGGCTATCAGGGATAATGATCATGTTAGTTAAGGTGAATGACTATTTTTCAAGGGGTGAATGGCTGCATTTTTTCACTCAGAGCATCTCAGATGAGCATAAATATTAAACCATAGAGACCTCTGCTGACTGCTGGTGATTGCCAGCACAGAGGCACAGTGATGCAGCACGAATGACAAGGAGAAAAGATACAGGTGGATGCCATTTCCAGGGTTCCTCCATGCCAACGGAAGTAGAAACAGCCTCAGATTTCAAAAGATTAGAATATTACTATACTTTCTTCTGTTTGCTTAAGTTCAGACAATGCTTTCTTTCTGTCCTGCCTACATGGCAGAGAAAAATTTTCACCTGCAGAATCTTAAATGGTAGAGGGAGGGTTTTGCCTAAAATTTTGTCTTGTGTCTTAGTCTCAGATTGGGCACGGGAGATTTGATAATTTTAAGTTATTAGAAATGTTTTCCAGCAAGAGCCATTCTATGGATATAACGTTGTAAGTCCAAAGTAGCAGATTTTTGGTGTTTATTTTTGTTAAAATATATTCATTTGTGTAAAACTAAAGTTAAATTTCTTCTTCAGATGCTTATTTCCATCAGCATTTACCCTAAAACATCAAATATCACTTTTCTCTGTTATTTTCTCCACTCAGTTTTGAGACATCCTGTAATCTCTACCTACCAATGCTTCTAGCTTTTCTTTCTATGGTCAAACTCCTAAAGATTGGTGTATTTATCATATATCATGATTTAGTATCAATTTTTTCTCAGACCTTCTATGTTTTAGTCTCTGTCTCTTCCAGTACCCAAATTCTTCATTTGCTGTGGTTTTTAATGTATTCCTAACTGCCAAAGGGATAAAAAAATCTCCAGCCTCAAAATTTGAAGGTTAAAAATTTATACCATCTCCCATTAGAGGAGCCAAGTAGACAAATGATCTCTGTGGAAAATTCTAGCTTTTTGATTTTATGGTTTCAGATAATAAATTCCTTGAAGTTCCTTGAAGTATGTGCCCATTTGACTATAGTGATTAAAATGAGTTTACATTTATCACTTGGGAACTGATGTGACATTGGGAAGGAGGCAATGGTGAGCAAAAAATCTACTACTACATCCATTTCGTCTTCAAACAATGTGACAGCTCCATTCCCAGAGACTTGCAGGTACTTGAGGAGTGGAATATGCCTTAAATATGTGATAGATTGATATTGGAAAACGCTTTGTAAATTATAATGTAAAAATTGTAGCCAAACTAATTTGTAAATGTAATTTTTCATAAGTAGGGAGTATTGTGAAATTTACGCATAGATCTATTCCAGAGGTTAATGCCATAAGGCTGTGCTATATACTTTTTTCTGCTTACCATCATGCTTAGGGCAGATTTTCTTCTTTTTATCATTAATGCTTGGAAAAGTAGTCCTTGAAATTTTTGTTAAAGTTAAAATAGATCTATTTATAAATATAATATAATATTATGTGATATTAGGAACCCAGAATTCTAAACAGCTGATTCTATTCTGTGGCTGTCGTTCAGCAGGCTCACAATTCTTGAGGAACAAAAACATTCTATTACTGTTAAACTTCAGGAGCCATTTTAGGCAAGGCCATTGGGAGGGCTCAGTTTAACCAACCTGAGGAAAAATTTACTCTATTTTTTGGTCCCTAATTTCACGTCTAAGCCTGGGATTTAACATTCCAATGATGATGAAAAAATAAGTTTAGACAGTGACAGCTAGCAAGAAGAGGAGTTCAAAACTATTAGAGCCAGATAAAGGCAGAGATGGTGGACCTTACTTACTGAGGACCAGGCCCTAACTCCACTCTCCCCCCAGCCTTGGGGAAGGAAGAACACCCAAAGAGAATGCCTGCCATGTAGAGTCTGACTTTCACATGGTACCATAGAAATCCTCCCCAACTTGGAATTGTAATCCAATAATATATCAGCAAATCTTGGGGCCAGACCGGTGGCATACTAGTTAAGCTCATGCGCTCGCTTTGGTGGCCTGGGGTTCGCAGCTTTGAATCCCGGGCACGGACATACACACCTCTCATCAAGCCATGTGCAGCGGGGTCCCGTGTTTAAAATAGAGGAAGATGGGCACAGATGTTAGCTCAGAGCTAATCTTCCTCAGCAAAAAGAGAAGGACTGGCAACAGATCTTAGCTCAGAGCCAATCTTCCTCACACACACACACACACACACACACACACACACAAAACATCAGCAAATCTGACTCATCCTTCACATCTCTCTCCTTCTATGCAAGTAAATTGGGGGTGAGAGTTGGCGAAGAGAGCTGGAAGCTTTCCTCACCCATTTTGCCCTGTAATTACACTGAGGAAATTTAACTGACAGAAAAGATGAGCTGGAGGAAAAGTGCTTTGCTTCTGTTGGGAATCTCTGTTTTGATTGTCTTTCCAGAGATGTTTACTGCTTTTCTTCCATCAACAGATGAAAGATAGATGAAATCTGTGTCCTGCCAGTCCCCTTGAATGACACAGACTCTGGGAATAACAAAAAGAAATCATCATAAAGGCAAGCAAACAATCAGAAAAACACCAAGTGAATAAAAAAACAAAAAAATCTTATTCAAGCTAATGAAGTATATTGAATAAGGAAGCATAGAGTTTGTTTTATTTTTATCTTGGGTAGAGCTTAACTAATTTAACTCGTAAAACGAGTTTCTTAAAATTTAAGCATCCTGTAGGAATCCCAGGATTTGACCTTTAGAACTCATGATCAGGACAGATTTGGGGAGATAATTATTAATGATGTGATTTCATTAAAGAGAATCAGAGGAAGCTTGGTTTTCCATTAATATTGAGAAGATTTCTTTTTCTCTGGTCTATAACCCTAAGCAATTGCTTCTAACCTTGTAGATACTATGTTCATTTTAGGCTAGGATCAGAGACTCTATTTTTCCTAATCCATCTGAAAAAATAAAGCTGAATTTACTAATAACGAATTAGCTTCAAATCATTGTCCACTGTTCTGACCGTTCTGACTGGTGGTCTCTAATCATAGTGAACTGCTTTACTTAACACTTTAGGTATGTTGACTTTTTGGAACGGACTGAAATTTCAAAGTGCTCTATTTTTATAAAGGTCAATTCTCTATTGCAACAAAACTGCAGTCCTATTAATTTTCTGCTTATTCTTCAACTATGATAGCAGTTATCTCCTGGAAATTTCAAATCTGGATGATATTGGTTGAAAATCCAATGAAAGATATGCAATCCATCTTCTCTTCTTGGGATTCTAAATTCTGTTGTTAAACTGAAACACCAAGAGATGCATCCATGTGCTGTGTAATCTTAGCTCATCATAGAATAGTATTTACCAAATTATGTTTTATCATTATACCTCTGGCCTTTAGGAAACATTGCAGGCCGGTGATGGCCTAATGTGTGTGTTCTCCAGGATCTGCTTCCTTTTCTTCCTGCAACACAGCTGTACTATCTTTCCCAGCCTCCCTTTCAGTTAGGTGAGTCATCTGCCTGGGTTCTAGCCAATAGAATGTGGGCAGAAGTGATGTGTGCCCCAGCCTGGTCCAATCTTCAGGCCCTTTCTCTCCCCTTTTCTGCCAGCCGGATATAGAGGATTCCATGGAAACCCCAGGGACATTGGAATAGGTAGACAGAAGTAGCTGAGGCCCTGACGAATGTGTGGAACAAATCTTCCCCCACCCCCACAACCCTTTTTAGACAGTGATATAAATAAGAAATAAAGTGGGAGGAGGGAGAACAAGAGAAAGTCATGAGTAAGAGCAGGTCACAAAATAAGAGCTGAGGATCTTTTAATGTGAGATCGAAAACTGAATAAAAGAAACATAATCTGAAATAGCTTACCTTTTAAAAACACATAAAAATCAGGAGTAAAAACGAAAAAAAATCTTGAGGGTGTTATGCTAGGAGAAATAAGTCAGACACAGAAAGCCAAATACCGTGTGATTTCACTCATATGTGGAAGATAAAACAACAACAACAGCAAGCACCCTAGACGCAGAACGGATTGGTGGTTAACAGAGGGGAAGAGGGGAAAGGGGAGTGTGAAAGGGGTGACAGGGCACATGCGTACGGTGACGGATGGCAATTAGACTTTGGGTGGTGAACACGGTATAGTCTACACAGAAGTTGAAATACAAAGATGTACACCTGAAACTTATATAATGTTATAAACCAACGTTATCTCAATAAGAAATTAATTTAAAAAACCTAAAAAATAAATTTACTTAAAAAATAATTTAAATAAGATATATTTAAAATTGTTAGTTTTGAGAGGAGAGACAGACAGTGAGAGAGATGGTAGAATAAACACGACATTTCTGAAGTTTTGGTTTGAAACAAGTTATAGTCTGTTAGGGAGGAAGTTACCATGGGGCAAATGAGCTAAATCAGGGTGACTGGCTACGTTTTGCTTTGTAGAATTCAACACGTAGTCATCTTCTGTGGCAGAGTTAAAGCTGTATAAATAGGGTGGCCAGATAATTTATTATCCAAACTGCTAACTTTTTTATTTTAAGTTTATTATAAATTGGCCTCTGGATAATGTAGATATGTAAGGTTTGTTTTGTTTTTCATGAGAAAGATTCACCCTGAGCTAACATCTGCACCAATCTTCCTCTATTTTGTATGTGGGTTGCTACCATAGCATGGCTGACGAGTGGTGTAAGTCCAAGCCTGGGATCCTAACCTGCGAACCCCAGGCTGCTGAAGCCGAGTGTGCCAAACTTAACCACTACACCACAGGGCCAGCCCCTGAACTGCTAACTTTTGAGAATAAAAATCTTACTACTTAATTATCCTGTGAAAATAGGCATAAATTGTCCCAGGCAAACAAAACTGGTGTGTTAGTCAGGGTTCTCCAGAGAAAGAGAACCAATAGGATATATATATATATTCCTACACACACACACACACACACACAAATATATATATATATTCAAAAATCCAGAAACAGCAAAGTTAAACCCACCAAATCAAAAAATAGAGTTTATTGTGCATATAAGAGCACTTCGTGAACTGGAAGCTTTCAAATTGAAAACTGATATGAAGCTAAGGGGCACGACCTTACAGGATGGCTTAGAAAGTGAAAATGAGGACGTTGTTTAACCTTTACAATGATTGGTTATTACGATGGGGTTTCCAGGTGGCAAGGATTGGTTAAAAGTGATATTATCATATTATTTTTTAGGACGATGACGAGTTTCTTTGGTGATTATCACAGGCATTTACGAGAAACGACCTAAGTTAAGTTTCTCTTGTTTTGCAGAATAAGCTAAATTAAATTTTGCTTATGTGGCTTAAACAGTTTTGTCTGCTCAGGGAATTTTCAAATCCAGTCTCCATTTTGTATTTAATTTTAACAATATATATCCATATACATATGGGGAAAGAGAGAGAGATTTATTTTAAGAAATTGGCTCACATAATTGTGGAGGCTGGTAAGTTTAAAATCTGCAGGGTAGCCTAGAAGGCTAGAGACTCGAGGAAGAATTGATGCTGCAGTTCAAGTCCAAAAGGCAGTCTGCTAGCAGAATTCTCTTTTCTTCGGGGGAGGGGAGTCTTTTTCTATTAAGACCTTTAACTGATTGGATAAGGCCCACCCACATTATGGAGGGTAACCTGCTTTTCTCAAAGTCTACAGATTTAAATGTTAATTTCATCTAAAAATTGAAGGTAAAAATGTACCTTCACAGCAACATCCAGATGTGTTTCACCAAATATCTGGGTACTGTGGCCTAGCCAAGTTGACATATAAAATTAACCATTACACCTGGATATATGGTTAATCAATACAGAACGGATGCACCGAATTGGCAGCCCTTTGACTGAATTTGCCCTGCAAGCATGATGTGTTTGGTTCATGGTTTCAAAAGCTTTTCAGTCAAGATTTTAAATTGGGAAATTCCACAGACAGACAAAACATATTCACATTTCTAGCTTCTTTTAAACATGAGTACACCCACCTCCACTGGGTCCTCACTGCATTACGGCAACAAATGGCTGGAAGTCAGTAGCATCTGCCTCCTCAGGATGGGGTACGTCCTCACTCCTCCCCCACAGTTCCCACTTCATCACATGCTTTGTTCCTTACATCCCACCATCCTCACTCACTTACATGTGCTGTCTGGATCTTGTAGGCATTTAGGTTTTGAGTCCTGGCCATATAACTTGTGTGTAGTGAAGATGGATTGAAAAAACCCCCTAATGCTTTGCCCTATACTTAAACCAAAAGTAATAATATTAATGAAATAAACTCCTTCAGCTGCTCCAGGAAGTGCACAGCTGCCTTAGATGGGGGCCCATATTCCTAACACGGTACTCAGAATCGGTAACCTGCTATGGTGAACACTTAATTTAGCTGGTAGCCTTTGACAATAAAAGCAATAAAAGAGAAGGCTTTTCTCTCTTTGTACTGTTCATTGTCCAAGGAAAGCCAACTTACATGTTTATTTGTGCTGTAGTATAACTTATAAAGCAATTTTAATGGAATATATAATAGAAGCTTTAAGATAGCTCATATGAAAAAATAAAAGTGTTGACTAGTTCTCTTCAGAATTGTCATTCAATTTTTTTTTATTCTAATGGACACCTTTGAAAGAAAGGCAAATAGAAATGCATCTGTGTGTTATAGGGAAAATATGGCTTTTAAGGTTTTGACAGCCTAAAATTTCTTAATAATGAGATTCACAATTGATCTGTGATGCATTTCCTTAGCCATATATGTGAGCAAATATGATGTTATTTCTATGGGCCACTGCTTTCTGTGACTCTGTTTTAAAATCCTTTTAAGAAGGTTCTTTTGGGTTTGCAGAAAATATAAAGTACCTTAGAAATGCATACAAGAGAATGTGTTGAGATATTAGCAATTCAGTTGAGCTAAATGTACTACTTTCTACCTGTCAAAAGCTTTCAGGGGAGAATGCCTTATATGGGAGATATTCCTAAGGTCTAGAGCCATTGGGCTCCTTTGTTTTCCTATTCATTACTTTCTGGTCTCTTGGGATTTAGTACAAAATTAATTTCTTCTTGAAAGCTTTGGTTGATTAACTCCCACCTAAGTAGGAGTGCAGTGGTAGCAGACAAAGGTAGTGGAGCCTTCAGGGAAGCTCCACGCCTCCTGGTGTCAGTGGAAGAGCCACAGACATTGAGTTGCGTGAGTAGATCTGTATGATGGCTTTTGTGTGCTTAGCTTAAGGATGAAAGAAGAGAGAGGAGGTGTGTGCAGCATGTCTGGTGAGAGGGTAGGATATACAATATCTGGTCCTCAGCTTGGCCTCAGGCCTAGTTCTGGTTGTTACACAAAGGGAGGCATTATTCTCATTTTATGCATGGAACACAGTCTGGCTTCAGAACAGTCATGACTAAAAGCAACTCAGAATTTTGGCAATGGGAGGGGTTTGCTGCTTTGGGGTGTACCAGAGGAAAATACCTGGTCAGGGGCAATGAGAGCAGACCTGAGGCTTTATCGCCAGTGATGGTGCAAGTCAGTTGGTCACAGCAGATGCTAAATAGAGGCTTGTTGGGAGAGGTCCTCTTGAGATGTGTGTGTGTGTGTGTGTGTGTGTGTGTGTGTGTATGTGTGTGTGTTAGGGAGGGCAACTGGGCAGCACTTTGTAAGGAACCAAATTTCTGGAATTAAGTAAGATGTAGGGCAGGATCAGAATAATCTGAGTTCTACAAGACGACAAGTTCTACAAGACTACCAGACTGTTGGCAGGACTAACTAATCTGGCCACTTAAAGAAAATCTAATTTGCCAATTGTATGCCCCATCACTACACTCTAACTCTAATCGACTGTAAATCAAAGAAGTCCTCATGATCACACAGCGCATAGTGGGAATTTTGTCCCCAAACAAAAATTTCTTCAAGTATTCCACTTACCATTTATATATTTAATTTTTAGCTTGTATACAGTAAATTTTTCTCTTTTTTAGTACAGTTTAATGAGTACTAACAAATGTATATAGTAGTGTGATAATCAACAAACAGTCCGATTACTCCCAAATTCCCTGGTGTTTACTCTTTGCAGCCAACCCATCCCCCTCTCCTTTCCCTTT
Source organism: Diceros bicornis minor (assembly GCF_020826845.1). Taxonomy (NCBI): domain Eukaryota; kingdom Metazoa; phylum Chordata; class Mammalia; order Perissodactyla; family Rhinocerotidae; genus Diceros; species Diceros bicornis. The sequence goes on from NC_080747.1 coordinate 45,141,261, forward strand.
GAATTACAAACAGAAGTCTCCAGATTTTCTGAAATCTAAACAACTTGTTAGTTGAGAGAAATAATAAAATATAGGCCTCCGGCTGATCACCTCTGATTCCTTCGCTCTGACTCTTTTTGCTTAACAAGCAAGAGTCTTTTGCATTTTTAACCCAAGCTGGCCAGGGTTATATGAGTAGTTGCACCTTTAACAAGTTCAGTCACTGCTCTTCAAGGAGTGGGTAACTCCGGAAAGTTTAACTAGAGTGTAAATAAAGGTTTCAGAGAGCTTTGTGAGTCTCTGATCAAAAAGCCATCAATATCTCTTGTTAAATTAATAAGACTTCCCAGGGGTAGATGTTTAGACGGTCTGCTTCTGGGCCCATAAGCCATTGAGTAGTTATCAGAAAGAATAAGCTTTGCTTCATTTTCTGTGCCTCAGGCTACTCTGTTGTAAAAGCCGTCCAGAGCGTCCAGAAAAAGCCCTGACTTCTCTGTGGAGGGAGTCCTGGGTGTTATCCATACTGGCTTAAATGGAATAAAAGCTTTCTTTTTTTTTTAATTATGAGAAGTTAGCATATTCATTCATTTGTAAGACTATTTTTCCTTCTTTTGTTTGCTGTTTTTTCCCAGACAATTGTCCAATTGCCAATGAGGTGATGTCATCCCCACTGGATGTAACAACCAAAATGCAGAATCAAAGAAAAATGCAAAATGCAAAAAAATACAAAAGAAAAGTTGTGCAAAGGTACAGATTGGAGTTATCAAATAGATTGGAAGGTTCAGGCAGATTATTCACCCTTTCTTCTTTCTGGACTTGGGTCTTAAGAGCTTGCTATAGAACTTCCTCTCTAGGGCTGCCTTCCTTGTATTAAAGTATCACAGTGTGGGCAGCCAGACTTTTGCTTTTCCAAGAAGTTGTTAAGATATATAGTGAACAATATATGTTCATTAACAACTTCACAGTTGTAGCGTAAGGCAAGAAATGATTGACATTCACTCTGTTTTTGGAAACTATTTAAAAAGGTCTTGTCTACATCTCATTTTAAGTTTTAAGATAAATGTTTCCTCAAAGAGAAGAACCTTTTTAAGAATAGCTTTTTATCTGTTTATCCTTGGAGATGTTTCCTAACTATACTATGCTTTAGCAATTTTGGGGGTGGGGCAGTTATGCCAGTGTATTGCACTTACAGATAGTAGCATTTTACGTAGTGTCAAAGCATTTTGCTGTATATTAAATCCCTTGAATATCAAAATTCAAATTAAGGCCTTAAACATAAGCACAGACTTTTCATGACCTCCTTAATTCAGAAATTTGGATTCTATTGGATATAAATTTTTATAGACCCTGCTTATCTGTTCACACTTGCACACAGATAAAATAATTCCACTGACAATAATAGTTACAAATGTATGTTTTCTTTTTCATGGAGACAATTCTCTGTGTAGGAAAGATGAGCTGAATCAGAAGAAATGAGAACCAATAGGAATCTTTTGCGAAGAGATTAAGTAAGAAACCTGATTATAGTTGGAAAATGTTGAATTCATCTCCATAATATTTGTATTTCAGACATCTATCTGGGAAAGAGCAAATAGGGAGAACTTTGCATTATGCTGCATTTTTGTGAATTATGTCTGTTTTAGAAGGGACTTGTATTAGCTATAGGTAGTAATAATAAAACTATAGTAATAATGATTTCAATTTTCCAAAGTAGAGATTGAGTTCATATAAGCCTATAAAGAAAAGTCCTCCACAAGTATTGTATAGAGGAAGAGATTAATAAACACATTTTATGGGTACGAGCAGCATTTAATGCAATTGCTGTATTCTCAATGGGACTAGCCACAAGATGGAGCCCTAGGGAGTTTTCTTCATGGCTGATCTAAATCTGTTCTTTATATTTCGGTGCTTTGTCCAAAACTGGATCCATCTTCTTCTCTTTCTCTTCAAATCCGTGTCTCAGCAAATGGCCCCACTATCCACATGTCTTCTTTCACATCTAACCTCTCCTTTACCTCTCTACCAATAATATCTTAGTTTAGAACCTCATCATTTGTTGTCCACATTGTTTTCTCTATTACTGGTTTTATTAATATACCCTTACCCTCATTGAAATTTGAGTACCTTTCCAAATTATAAATATGATCATGATATACCTTTTATTTACTTCCTGGTTCATTCACTCACTCATTCAATAAATATTTATTGTGCATCTATTATGTAGTATTCTGTGTGCTGAGAATAGAATTGTGAACAAAAGAGTTATGTTTCATGTTCTCAGAATCTTTCTATGAGGGGGTATAGACAATAAATGCACATAATAGTAAACAAATGTAATTTATCAGGTACTGACGAATGCTGTATAAAGAAAATAGAATGGGGTAATATGACAGAGATATTTGAGATGGTAAAATAGGCTATATTAGATAGATTGAACAGGAAAGGTCTCTCTGATGAGATGACATTGCCATCCATGTGAATAAGCCATGCATGTGAAGATTGAGGCAGAGCACGTTAGACATAGGAAACAGCAAGTACAAAGGCCCTGAGGCAGGAATGAGAAATGTATTTGCAAGACAGAAGAAAGTCAGTCTGGGATGGAGCATAGTAACCAAGGGAGAGGATAGAAGGGGATGAGGTCTAGATCAGAGAAAAAAGCAGAGACCAGGACATTTGGGAGCTTAAAGGTCAAGGTAGTAGTTCTGATTTTACTCACCTGTCTTTGTTGCCCCTGACCTCTTTGGCTCCTCAACTAGGGTGATCCCATTGCATTGCTTTGAACATGCTCTTGCCCACTCTGCATGGTCCCTGCTACTGAGTCTCTGGGACTCTACTTCGGTGTTGGGTTACTTCCACCAGAAATATGTTGCTTACTCCTGAAGGCCCCCTATTAGCACTCTTGTGATGCTTTGTGCATGTTACCTCACAGCATCACAGCACTGAATTGCCATATTATTCACTTACTCTTTCCTTCCTTTATTTATTTATTTTTAAATATATTTTGGGATTTATTATAGAAATTAGGTTGCGAACTTCTTAAGGGCAGAAATCATGTCTTAGTCACTAGCACCTAGCATCTGGCATATAGTAAACATTCAATAAATGTTTGTTGAAATATGAATAAGCAAAAGATTAAAAATTTCAGTGCAAATGGCAATAACTAAATTGAACTTCAAATTGGTGAACATAATTGGTTTGAGCCCAGATTTGCATTCAGTGTGACCAGGAATAAAATATCTCTAGCTTCCTATTACCATCAGTATAAATCTAGGCCCCTTTCCTTTGCATTCAAGCCCTGTCAAAATCTAGCCTCAACCACAGTTTCATCTCATAGGATGTTTTTCCCAACCCTCAAAATCTTCCATCCTCAGGAACTGGTTTCTGCCTTTTCACAGCACGCCCTTTCATGCCTTGTGGCCTCCGTACTTATAGTTCAGTCTCTTTATGATCTATTTCCCACATTGGCCTTTTGGGCATCTCCAATTTATCTTTCAGGACTTAGATCTAACGTCACTCCTGTGAAGACCCCCATGAGGTAGTGAAGAGACTCCCATGAGGAGTTAATTTTTCTTTCCTTTGTGTTTAATAGCTCTCTATCCATATCACTATTATAGCATTTGCTGTACCGGTCTGTCCATATCACTCTCATAGTGCATTGTGATGCGGTTCAGGGTTGGCCGCCCCAAGATGCGCCACGCTGGTATGTGGATTATTTTGAACTAAAGACCATAAAGGCTCAGAAGACTCAGGAAGAACATTTGACCTTCCCCCAAATTGCCTAAAAGAATTTAACATGGAAGACCTGTTCCAGGAAGGAGCTAATACCATAAGATAGCTGTAGTACAGTATAAAATAGGTGTGCTAGAAAGACACCAACAAACCCATTTTTGGGCCCAACTTATTTAACAAATATTTGCATTTCCATCTGCATGTAAATTGTCTTCCTCCCCTCTGAAATCCCAAACCACTACCCCCAACATCCTCCTTGTTTTTAGCTGAAGATACTTGAGCTGTCAGTCTAGGCCTGATGGCTAAGTTACTCAGTTTTTCCTGAGTTTCTCCCATGTATGCATGTTATTAAACTTTGTTTGATTTTCTCCTCTTAACCTGCCTTTTTAATTATTTGACCAACCATAAAAACCTTAGGAAAAAGAGGGGGAGGAATTCTCCCCTTTCCCCCAATAATTGTAATTATTCATAAGTATGTCTTCCCAACTGGCATCTCTATGTCAGTAACGGTGGCTTACTATATTAGCTTCAGTGCTTAGCATCTGCATATATTCAACGCTCAACAAATGTTGATTGAATAAAACAAATATGTCATTTTGTAATAGCTTTTTAAATTTTTTGACTCTAAGATCAGTACTTTTCCTGGTGGACTAAAGTTCCCCAAGAGATTTCAATTTTTTGAAAAATTAGCTTGTGTCTTTAAGCGCATCCAGATGTGTGCCTTTCTCCTTTGGTCACCTCAGCACCATTACAGGGATAATGTGTTTTTCCTAGATGGCATTTTTGTTACCGCGCAAAGGGCACGATCTGCTCGCTGCAAGACAAAAGCCAATCACCAAGAGGCCAGATAGTGGAAAAGAAAGGGCAGTCTATTACAGATTGCTAGCAAGGGGGAAGGTGGTTGACTAATGTCTCAAAGAACCATCTTAAGGGGGTACAAAATCTTACCGCAGTTATACAGGCCATTGGGTTATAGGGGAGGGGATTAGGAATGTTGACCTTCTGGTGTTACAGACTGGGAGTGCCACACCAGATCCTTAAGTTTTCATTGATGATGGCTTATCAGCATAGACTCTCTGTTGGGGGTCATCACATTCCCAAGGAACTCAAAAGAACAAAGTTATCATCTTATCGCAGCTGGGAGGTACATGCACAAGCAGGAGTAATAAAATCTACAGAGCAGTTAGATCTCCTGAAGGGTGCATATCCAGCTGGGTTAGTTTGTCAGAGGTCATTCAAGTTTCGATAGGGCTTCTTTTCTACAATGGCTTCCCTCATGTCAAGCTTGTCTGGAGCCAGTATCATTTTCCATGCCTAAGCCTGCCTATAGGATTAGTTTGCTTTGTCATTTTAAGCACTGGGTTGGGCAATAATAAAAATTTTCAGCGCAAAGTTAATTTATAAATAATTGTGTTCAGCCATACAATACAGAATAATAATACACAAGGTGTAATATTAGTTACATAAAATCTAATTTTTTTCCTTTGAAGATCTGTTTGCCATAAAGCATGTAATTTTGAATGCCCCAATTTTGCAACTATACCTACTTTTCGTCACTTTCATGGAGATAGGTGGAATGTAGGTTCTCTGAATCTGGGTTAATCTGGGTAATAATACAATATTAAGAGTTTTAGGACACAGTTCCAGATATATCAAGATGTTAATAACTCATTAGATGTGGTTTGCTCAATTACCTGAAGTATTTGAGAACTATTTAACTACATGTAGTTGTTTTGGGACAAAATTCTCCACAGGTCTCTTGTGTTTACTGTATATCTATCTTGCATGTGAGATACTAACTGCAATTTGTTCCGAACTGTCTTTTCAAAGATGTTTGTATAGCACTCAACAATAGACGATGGGGATAGTGTTTCTCTCTAGAGCAAAGATCAGGCATGTTTACAGCCCATCAAAAAAGATTTGGGTTCTCTAAGCTCATGCTTCCTCTCCTGTAACACAGTCCGCTGCAGGCATTATCTGACCCTCTTCACATTACCCTGTGGGATCTGGGTGTCTGGGAACTGGCAAAAAAGAAAAAAAGAAAAGTGCTGATGCTCTGGCTACTGCTATTGCTGTGTGTAATAAGTTATTCTTTGTCTCTGATCCAGGTGAGTCATGTCTGTTGTCAGTATCCATGTAACGGTGTCAGGCTAACATTAGTTTGCAAGTTGTTTGAAATTTCAATCTCAGACCCTTCACAGTTCTTGACAGGTGGCTTGTTGTGCCTTCCCGGGCATATGGCTACACTGTATTTCACAGCCTCTCTTTCACTTTTGTATGACCATGTGAGTAAGTTCTGGCCAATGAGTTGTAGGCATGTGCACCCACCTCCAGGACTGGCCCATAAACTACTCCATGTACTCCCTCTTCCTCTGTCTCCAGGCTAGATATCGAGGATCTAGTGGGGATCTCCAAGGACCTAGAAGATTACATAGTCACTATATGGAGGAGCTTGGATCCCTAAATGACTATATGAATCAGAGCCCCCTAGTGACCCTCCCTGGACTATGATGAAAGTGTAGGGAAAAAAAAAATCTTCATTAAATTAGGCTTATCAGCTTTTTTGGTAGTTTGTTACAGCAGTGAGCCTTTTTTGATGAATACATACACTATGGTCAACTTCATAGTTTAAGTCTTTTTAAACTGTTAAAATAAGTGCAACAGCTGTTTAGAAACTTATTACACCAGTGTGATTTTAATTTTGACCTATCTTTCACAGGGAATTGGTAATCTCTCCCTACCCAATTAAGACTAACTAGTTCCATGTCTCAGTCACGCTGTTTTAATCACTTGCTCTCTTAGTCTTCCCTCTTCTTTTCCCTCATGTCCTCTTTTCTCCACTTCTTTCACCACTTCGCATGTTCCTTCAGGGGATTATGCATCCTTCTAAATCACCCTGCAGCCAATTATTATATAACTAAGGCTTTCTCACCTGGCCTGCAGAGCCCTAAAAGTATATTCTGTCTTCCATCCACACGTTTATTTTTTTTGCGGTTTTTCCCACGTATCTCCACTTTACTGGAGTTGTACTCTGTGTTCACACAAAATTGATGTTTTTTTTGCTGTTTGATGAAGTTGCTGTTTCATACTAAACCATTCCTTGTATCTACTATATTCAGCTCCTCCTTGCAGAGCATACTTACTGTGTAGCTTTCATTAAACTGATGTTATTTTCATTAAACTTTCTCCTTACCAAATCTCTAGTAGATAGCATGATCTATAGCCAAATATACTCATGATTTATTCAATAAATATTTATGAAGTGCCTTCATAGTTCTAGGCACTGGAATGCAAAGTAAATAAAAGCAACAAAAAGCTCTGAGGTCGTGTAGCTTATGTTCTAGTGGAAAGAGACACAATAAACCAATAAATACAACATACACAAATTTGGAGGATGATATTTTCTTTATAAGAAAATGAAACAAAAAAAGGATGAAAGAATACTGTGGAGGTAAGGTGGGAGGGATTGGGCTGCGATTATCAATAAGGTGTTCACGAAAAGTCTCACTGAAAAGTGGCATTTGAGTGGAGACCTGCAGGAGACTGAGCCATGCCAGTATCTAGAAGTATATTGTATACACAGAGAAGGGCAAATGCAAAGACCCTGAAGCAGGATTATCTTGACTTGTTCCTGGAGCAAGACAGAGGCCAGAGTGGCTCAAATATGGGGACATGGAGAGGAGATAAGATCCAAGAGGTAATGGGACCAGACTGGTTAGGCCTTTTTAGTCTCTACTACAATTCTGCCTTTTAATCTGAGAGAGCTGGGAAGCCACTGAAAGGTTTCGAGCATAGTAGCGACATTATCTGACTTGTATTTTAACAAGATCCGTTTGGCTGTTTTGACAATAAACTATAGGAGGCAAAAGTGGAAGCAGCATAAAAGATTGGAAGGCTTTTGCAACAATTCAAGTGTAGCTTGGAAGAGGGCATTAGGAGTGAAGGTGGTAAGAAGTGGTAGTATTTGGGGTATATCTTGAAGGTGCAGCTGACAGGATGTGCTGACGGATTGGCTATGAAGTGTGAGAGAAAGAGAAGAAGCAAAGATGACTTTAAATGTTATGTCTTAAGCAATAGGAAGGATGGTGTTAACATTAACTGAGATTTGGAAGATGGCAAGATGGGGGAAAATATAAGAAGTTCAGCTTTGGAAATGTAAAATCTGAGATACTCAGGAGACAGTTAGGTGGACATATCAAGTAACCAGGTGGATATGAGTCTGAAGTCCAGGGAAGAGATCTTGGCTGAGGAAATATAAGTTTGGGAGTTGTCAGTGCAAAGATAATTCTTAAAGCCTGAGGCTAGATGACCTTGCCAAGGTCATCAATGGGCATAGATAGGGAAGAGAAGGGGTCCATCTGAGTCCTGGTACATGCACACATTAAGAGGCCAGGAAGGTAAGAGCAGATCAGCAAAGGTGGCTGTATTAGTCAGAGTTCTCCAGAGAAACAGAACCAAAAGAAAAAAATATATATATGTATAAACTCATGTGATAGTGGAGGCTGAGAAGTACCATGATCTGCCATCTGCAGTCTGGAAACCCAGGAAAGCTGGTGGTGTAGTTCAAAGGCCTGAGAACCAGAAGCAATGGTACAGATTCCAACTCACGTCTGAAGTCCTGAGAAGCAGGAGCACTGAAGGCAGGAGAAGATCAATATTCCAGATGAAGCAGTCAGGAAGACAGTGGATTTAACACTCCTTCACCTTTTGTTCTGTTCAGGTCCTCAATGGATTGGATGACCCCCAGGGACTGGGGAGCGCCATCTGCTTTACTCAGTCCACCAATTCAAATGCTAATTTCTTCCAGAAACACCCTCACAGACATACCCAGAAATAATATTTAACCAGCTATCTGGACATCCCTTAGTCTAGCCAGGTTGATATATAAAATTAACCATCACAGTGGCTTAGAAATAGAAGCTAGTGTGGTAGGAAAAGCCAATGTTTTCCTAGTTTTCACACACTAAGGAAGTGTCTGAAAGAGGAGAAAAGGATTGACTGTGTCAAATGCTGCTGATAAAACAAATAAGATGAGGACTGAGAATTGACCTTTGGTTTAGCAATGTGGAGGTCATTGGCGACACTGACAAGAGCACTTTCAGTGGAGTTGGAAAGGGTTTATAATGAAGAGAAGGAGAAGAAATTAAGATAATGAGTGCACGTAACTCATGAAGTTTTGCTGCAAAGGAGGGTAGAAAAATAGGGCAACAGCTAGCGGGGTATATGAGATTATAAGGCATTTTTTTTTAAACCAGAGACATTTTACAAAAATGTTTGTATGCTCACAGGAATAATTCAATAGAAAGGGAAAAACAAATAATGGAAGAGAGAGGAGAGAATTGCTGGAGCAGGGCACTTGAGTAGGTTGGAGGGAGTGGGATCAAATACATGATAAATAATGACACAGTTTGAATGTGTAATAATACTAACACATACCAAATATAGAGGCAGCACCAAAGGGGAGTGACAAACTAGCTGGAGGGTCAGGGAAGGCTTCTTGGGGGAGAGTGGTTGAACTGAACTTTGAATGAAAGAGAAGAATTTCTCAGGGAGACAACTCTACTGTATGTTACTGTATGGAGATATGAGAGAGCATAGCATATTGAGAATTGAAAGAGGAAAAGGCTGAAGAGGTGGATAGAAGCCAGATTATGAGAAACCTTATGTGCAATGATGTTAAAGAGTTTGAATTTTATCCTGTATATTATGAAGCGTCTTTAAAGGATTTTAAGCAGGACAGCCACATACTTTACTTGATTTTGAAAATATCACTCTAGTCACACTGTGGAAGATGGATTGAAAGGGAGAGACTTCAGGTGAGAGATGATGAGCACTGAACTAGTAAAGTAGCAGAATAGATAAAAAGGAGGGGTTTGCTTTCATTATTGCATAGGAAATGAATCTGATTAAATATAACCAAATAGCCAATTAAATGACTAATTAAATATGAAAAGTGATGGGGAGAGGCAAAATCTAGGGTTGTTCCTAGATTTGTGGCATGAGTGACAAAAAGATGTAGAGAATATAGGTAGAGAAGAGGTTTAAGAGGGGACGTGTCTGGTTTAGCTTTGTATGTATTGGAAGAGGAACCTGTGGGATATCAAGGAGCGGATGGTTATCACACGGTCAGAAATGTGGGTCTGGAGCCCAGGAGTGAGATCTGGCCTGGAGATACAGATTTGGACATTCCTGTGGTTGATATTTGGAAATAAATGAGATACAAAGAGAATAGAAGAAGAAAAGGGGGCTAAAATCTCCAGTATTGCTAGGAATTTGCCAGTAGAATAATATTCTATTGTCTAGAAGGCAATTATTAGCTCTGCAGTTAACTAGAATTCTTTTTGTGTGTATGAAAGAAAAATAGTCGATTTCAAGGGGAATAACACTACCAATCAGCACTTATTAGTGATTTAAAAATAACGAAACAGTCTGTATATCTGCAAATAAGTGCAAGTCTAACTTGCTTTTTCTGTCCCTGTGACAGCACAATGAAAAAAAATCTTCCTAATGATAAATCTAAAGCATTTCAAGATTTCAGTCATCAAAGAATGATGAAATTCATCCAACATATTCTACGTATGAAACATGCAAGATGCTGGGTAGAAAATTTTAGAAAGATTATTACTAAGGGTAATAAAAATATGTTAATTATGAGTCATTCAATTCATTCAATCAATCACTTGGTTCTCAATCATTAAGGATTTTAGTTAGTCCATATTTTAGAGTATATATTTATCTAGATACAAATAGCTTTTACATGGCATCTGGCAGAGTTATATTTTTAAAGAAGGTTGTGTTAATGATGGCACTATGTAATTCTTTTTCTCAGAAAATAGTCACAGAGCACAGTAGTTTCCACCTGTCTGAGAGGCATGTGTGGTGGCACACACCTCTGAGCACTTCACTAGTTTTCCAAAGGTTAAACAGACTTTAAGAAACAACATTCATTTTACGCTGTACAACTCTCTCTACTATATCACAATTCTTACCAATTTAATGCAATATCTCTAGATTCTTCAAAATGAAAGAAGTGACACATTTCACAAGCAACAAGAAAGCAGAGATTCTGGGAATCCTCTCTCCTGCCTACTTTTCAGTCCCCTCCACGGTGACAGGTGCTCCCTCGACTCTCTCAGCAGTCAGGTTTCGGGCCGCTGCGGAAATGTAAAGAGCCTCAAGATTAGTCCTGATGCTTACAGCATGAGAATACCTCGCCAATTTCCCTTTTTTCAGAAAATCCACTTTTTTGGAATGACCCTAGTCTTGGCCCACTCTGTACAAGTAGGATTTTGCTAGACTTATAACAACTGATCTTAGAAAATTGTGGGTTCATATGATGCGAATGCAACAGAGACTTCGGGCATTTATTCCTGTAAGTGACAAGGAAACAAATGTTGAACTTAATCCTTCCTTGCATTTCCTGCCTTGATGCTGTCTCTTCTTCCTTCTTTGCTGTCTTGCCCCAGCACTGGCAAGCTGTGAATTTCTTTAGTTGTCTCCCAGGAGACTGCAGAGCCATGCATAGAGGGTTTTCTCTAGGATAGCCTCTTCATTTAGAGTGGGTAGCAATGTCTCTTTTCTACAGAGAGAAAGTTGCTCTTTCAGCCTTCTGTTCTTCACCCTGCTTGCCTTCCTTCTCCCTGTTAGTCATTTCTAGTGTTCTTTGAGACCCTGCTTCTTCTGGACAAACGTGTGATCCAACGTATGACATAGGACCGTGGCCTTATACAACTTGGAGGAAGGTCAAGGAGTGGAGATGCCTCATTTTACAGATGAAGGAACTGAGGCTCAGAGAGCAGGGGATGTGGCTCAAGTCACACAGCCTGTTCAGTTGCAGAGTTTGGATTGGAATACAGGTTTTCTGATTTTCAGTCCATTGTTCTGTATACAAGTCTACCTAAGAAAAGCTGTAACTTTACATGCTGTGTGTTCATGGGTAAAAAGTTTTTTTTAGATGTGTCTTAGTGATTATTCTTCTCTTTTTTCCTGACCTTCTACCTTTCTGACAAAGGTGATGCACACAGATTTGCCTCTTCCCACCCAGGCCTTTCAGAGACGTGTTAGCTTTGCCATGAGCACGTCCTCTCCACGCTCGACATACAGTGGTGGGAGGGAAGACAGTGGAGGAGGCAGTTAGAAGAGACCTCTGTCAGGCTAGATTTAGGAATGAGAGTGCATCTCCCTTATCAGCAGACACGGATTTTTGGTAGAAGTGCTTTGAAAAGCAAACGAACAAAAAAAACCTCTTTTAAATATTCCTTTCAACATGACAAACACACAGGCACCTATATATCATCAGGTACAGATCGCTTTTCTGAACTAGCAGAAGGCAGACAAAGCTGAAATGGTTGCCTGAAGAATTGGTTATCAACTCATTAGTTATTTGGACATAACTTTATGCATTCAGAAATGTAATCCAAGAAGCTTTCTTCTGGAATGTTTCTCCTAAGAAGCTGACATTTAGCCATCACGTGGAGGACCTGAGACGTTAAGAGTCAAAATGCAAAGTTCAGGTCCTAGTTCTGCTTCAAAGTGTGTGAACGTGCACAGGTTAGATAACCCTCACAGCTTATGTTCTCATCTAAAAATGGGCACTAATACCCGGGCTGCACGAATATCAGAGCTCTGGAGAGAAAATTAGCATAATACATATAAGGACACTGAACCTCAAGAAAGAAAACAATCCATAGCATTATTACTAGTACAAAAGAACGAGATACATTCAAAAACAATCAAAATAAACGAAAATATTCCAAAGTAGAGAATTCTTTTTTCCAAAGGCACATTTCCCTGACTTTCTCCCTCTAAACCCCTAGTGTGTTTAAAAGACCAAACCTTATATCCTGGCAACAAAGGCCAATTAAGGTTTTGTAATGGCTGAGGCATATACAATTTGGGGGGCACTTTTTAAGGAAAAGAATACAAAATTTGGCACAAAAGTGAATATTCATTTAGAATGAGAAATCATAACAAATTTAAAAAAAATCTAGGGGCCGTCCCAGTGGTGTGGTGGTTAAGTTCACGCAGTCCGCTTCGGCAACCTGGGGTTCTCAGGTTCGGATCCCGGGCATGGACCAACACACCTCTTGTCAAGCCATGTTGTGGCGGTATCCCATATAAAGTAGGGGAAGGTGGCCACAAATGTTAGCTCAGCGCTAATCTTCCTCAAAAAAAAAAAAAAAATTTAAAGCTAACAATTACCAGAAACATTATAAAATTCAAAAAGTAACACATTTTCAATAATTTATTACCAGACACAACTCTATCATCATATTTATTAACTACACATTTTGGCTGCATGCTTTTTGATCACTCTTCATATGATAATTTTATAATATCAATTTCTGTAAAGATAATAGTCTCTATATTGAGGCTTTTCTCTAGCGTGGTCGATGGCAATTTCTTTTTTATTATTGAGAGTTGAATTGCAGATGACACGTGACTTCATACACAGATGTTCTTGCTGTTTGCAGGACTGCTATGGCTTAATGCCCTACATCACAAGGAAGTAATACATTCTAGTCCTTGTGATTTCCATCAAAATAGTGTGGAGTGTATTTGTAATCATATATGCTACATTATTGTGTATATTTCTAACAGAAGAGAAATTTCATTTGACTAGGCCTTAATGAGAATTGATGCTTACAATTTTACACATCTGATGACTGGAAGAATTATTTTTAGACTAGCTTCTGGCTTTGTACATTTCAAGCCTTGTCTTTCCTCCTCTATCAATGTATTTCTGATGTCAGAGGTCTCAGGACACGGCCCTACCATGATGCTAAGTTTGGTCCTGCATTTTGGGGTTAACTCAGCAAGTCAGTTGGCATAGTTGTCAGTAGGGGATGTTCTTGGAAACCATTCCTACAGCAGGACTGTTAACAATAGCCTCACCGTGAAAATACATTGGAACCATATAAATATAACCCAATAAAATCCAAATAAATGTATCCTTATCTCAACCTCCTATTAGCTGGATTTCTAAATCATCTGGGGACTTCCAATACCATCAAAAGAAGGGGAAATGGGCCTTGAAGAGAAGTTGGAGTGGAAAGAGAAAGCAATCTTAACTAATTGTAATTAAAATGTCTTGCATAAATAGTACAAAAACATCCAATCATATTAAGACACTACTGGTACCCCCTCCTTGGAAAGGGCTTGTGTAAGTGAGGGTCCTGAAGCTTAAGCATCTTTAGCTTCTCAGTGACTTTGCACCTCCCTGACAGCATCCCTTACTACAGAGTATGTACTTGCCTCTCTGGTGCTGTGTCTTCATTACAAATTGCCTGTATTTGTTTCCTAGGGCTGCCACGACAAATTTCCACAAATTTGGTGGCTTAAAGCAATAAGTATTTATTCTCTCACAGTTGTGGAGGCCAGAGGTCTGAATTCAAGGTGTTGGCAGCACCTCGCTCCCTCTGAAGGCTGTAGGAGAGGATCCTTCCTTGGCTCTTCCAGCTTCTGGGGGCTCCAGGCATTCCTTGACTTGTGGCTGCAAAACTCCAGTCTCTGCCTCTGTTTTCACATGGCCTTCTCCTTTCTGTGTCTGTCCTCCTCTTCTGTCTCTTATAAAGACACTTGTCACTGAATTTAGGGCCCACACAGATAATCCAGGGTGATGTCATCTCAAGGTCCGTAACTTAATTACATCTGCAAAGACCTTTTTTTCAAATAAGGTTATATTCATGGGGTGTACGGGTTAGGACATGAGTATATCTTTTAAGGGGCCACCATTCAGCCCACTACACTGCCCTTCATATATATCATTTGAGAACAGTCAGAATATGGTCCTAACTAACTTATATGGGACAGAACCTCCACTGTTTATAGATCATTGTATTATCCCCTAGTTTCCTGAAATTTCAAATTCATCTTTTTTCCAGATTCTAAGCTTCCAAAAACAATTACCAAATATTTTTGTACAAAATTCTACTAAATCATTCAAAATATAAGCAAATTTTACTCTTATGCCTCCAAATGTCATGGTCTATGCATCAAGGGGATATAAAGACAGTAGAAAACCTAGTGTGTGTTAGGAAGAGCTAATCCAATTACAAAAACAACAGGCACGTGGCCAGCCAGTGGCTTTGTAATGTTGTATGTTTTCATGTGACAGAACGTGGTTCCCCGTGGAAACATTTATTAGTAGGAGATGTAAGTGCAGATGTGTTCTCTAATGGACGTTATGGGGTAGTACTATCTGTCTGGTTCCACAGAATCTGTGACTTAAGGCTACACTAAAACAAGTTTATGAGACCTGCAGGCGAGCTCAGTGGCAAGATCACAGTCAAATCCAGGGATATATTACCAGGATGTGGACACCCATGAAAAATAACAATTGCAGAATAGTGCGCTGAAAGATTCCCTTCTGACATGCTCTGAGCAATTCATCTGCAGCATGTTTTTACTGGACTAATCTCCACAGCCAGGTAGAAAAGTAGAATGAGGATTATGTGTGAGCAGGTGCAATAAAGAAGCGATGAGCTCCTTAATGCTTGGCTTTCTTTAACACTGTACTAATTGGCAACAGTGGACATCTCATTTTGATAAAGCAATTGTTCACAAAAGTCTCTCCCAGGTTTTGTTTTTTTTAATTTTTAAAGATGCTTTGTTAATCTTTGGCAGACTATTTTCCTTATAATAGCCAAGCTTTAAAATATAAGCATGCTGTGCAATCATTTGTGGGTTCTGTGCATAATGAACATAGTTTTGCTGAAAGATACAGGAATCTTAGAATAGGTGGAATTGTAAAGTCAATTCCTTTAAGGGTTTTTTTTTTTCCCCTCAGATTTTGCACTTATACTTTATTATTTAAAAAGATCAAAAGGACTATATCAATTTTACTTTGCAATAAGATCATGCTCTTACTCTTACTCTTAAGGTTTTATAGGGCTTGAGAGCAAAAACAGTACTTAGGGGGGTTATATTTCATTTATTTATTTGTTCATTTCTTACACAAATATTTATGGAGCTGCTAATACATGCTAGATATTGTACAGAATTTCATCTGGGGCAAAAAAAGTCAACCAAATTTATATACCTTGAGTAATGAACCCTTCTGAAGTGGAGAAAGAGAAAATACCAAGATTCATTTGCCTCTATTCATTAAATATTTATTAAGTGCCTACTTTAGGCACTGTGCTCAGGCTACAACCTCAAATAAGACGAAATACCTTCTCTTAATCAGCTTACTCTGCTTGGGGAGACAATATGACAATCAACCTTTAAGGTAGAGCACGTTAAATCCTACCACAGAAGTGCTCACAGGATAATATGAGAGCACGGAAAAGGGCAGTAAAATCAGCCTGTGAATCAAGCATATCTTCTGGGAGGAGACAGCACTTAAGCTGAATTTTTAAGAAAGATTTTGAGTTAGACTCATGGAGGAGTGGAGACAGGACCTACTCTGTGGAAGTTGCTCAAGTAAAGACGTAAAGGTTTGACAACATATTACCATGTTGAAAACACTCAATGTAGGGAATTTCATAATTAATTTCTATAGCACTTTCCAATATAAATCTCACAAACTTGGCTTGGTCAAGTCTAGGCATAAGATTTGCTGCCAATAGAAATACTTAAGAGCTTTGAAGATAGAGTAATAAATAGGAACAACCTGCTGGGTGATGCAATGGGAGTATGGATAAGAATTAGCTCTGATAGCTATATACTTTATAAACCTCACAATTTCTCTTTATGGTCTGTAGCCAGACAGGGATGTTGGAGTCACCGTGCGATGAACTTTCAAAAAGATGCACACATCAGTACACATAGCTCAATAAAATTGTCTGCTAAATGGGAAGTGTTGGCCACGAAACAAATAGAATGAACTTTCTTAATGGTGTTTTTTCGGGGAAGCAAGTTTTTCTTAGCGTCATTTCTGGAAATACATTTGGCAGACAAGAAAGGAGGATCGAATTGTGTTGTGGACCTGAGATTGGAATGTATAAAAAATAATCCTAACACTGTATGTGAGATGCACAAATAAGAGAAAATATAATTGTAGGAAGACCATAACAACACTTTGCTGTAATACATGGCACGATATAAAGGAGGAAGTGAAAAAATGACAAAACCAAGCCCAGACAAATGTAATTTTCAGTGCTCAAGTGGCCAGTGTCTGAGAAGGTTGTTTAATGATGGCAATAGAGAAGTTGGATGCACAAGTCCTGCAACTGTCATTTATGACCACTTACTTCACAGGGCTGTTGGGAGGTGCAATAAATATAAGAGAAATTTCACCTTGCTATATAGCCCAGCAAAATTAGGTGCTTTAATAGGTTAAGTGAGTCAGTGCTAAATCAATACAAAAAATAGATGATTTGGGTTCACAGGATGGTCAGCCAAGTTTATTTCCCAGGCATAGATCTCCCTACAAAGAAAGCAATTAATACTCTCACCAAATCGGGACAGAACCTTTATAGGCAAAAGGGAGCACTGAAAATAGATTTCTTGTAGATTTTTACAGATGTCGTCTGATAGATACCATTTGCACTTAAGACCAAGTACAATCTATACTATGTTTTGTTCAACACCAAATAACGATGAGCTTCTCATACTGAATTGTAGGAATCATACAGCGCTGTATTAAGGCCATTGTAAAATTTACAGAGAGTCATAAAAGGATGCCAGCCCAAATTCTTCAGCCAATAACGGTATTATCTTGGGCTATTAGAACACATCCAATTTTGAAGGTCACAGGTTTTAAAGGATTCTGCACTGCCTAATTCAACTGTATTTTACAATCATCTTCAGACCAGTCAAATTGGACTTGACCCAAAAGCCTCAGTACACATGAAAATGAATGTCTTGTACTTGGAAAATAATAATCAAATAGCACAGGATCACATCCTATCTGTGCCTCTAGGTAACAGAGAAAGTGACACAGATCTGGTGACCTTTCAGCAGTCTTAAGCAACAAAAAGAGGAGAGGGCATTCCAGGAAGTAGGAACAGTGTGTGTAAAGACCCTGAGTGTGGATGGATTGTAGGGTGTATATGGGAGAGAGGTGCAGGTGAGGCTCATAAAGTGCCTAGGAGGCAGATGAATGGGTTGCATGCCACGTGTAAGTTCAGATTTTATCCTGCAGTTGATGAAATCTTTGAAGGACTTTTAGCAGGAGAATGATTATTGGAATTATTTTGCTCCATCAGTACTTGCTGCCTCTGGAGAGAACCTGGATCAAGCCTCAATGAATTAACTCTTGAAAAACATGGCTAACCATATACAACAAGAGTTGCATGAAGATCCTTATTCAAATTGCACAAACTTGCATTGAGCTAGTTACTGATAAACACGCTCACAAACATTACCTTATTTATTCCTTTTGATAATCCTGAAGAGAGTAAATATGTTATGACTCCTTTTTTACTGATGAGAAAATTGAGAATCAAAGTGATTAACTTTCTTGTGCGAGGTCACAGAGTCAGCCAAAGGCGCATTGCATAGACTGGAATTCTGATCCAGCAGAGCTAGTTTAAGGGTTTAATTGACTAACAACACCTTTGTCCTATTTCTCTGCAAAAGTTCACCAAGCCCTCCAACCAGACACTTCAGGACGCAGTGTTGAGCTATGACCTTATAAGCCATTCCTTATTTTCAGTGGAGGAAAATACAGTTGCATAAGTGTTTTATGTATATTTTACTTTGTACCATATCAATGAAGAAAATAAGTATTATTTTAGAAGCTGATCAGACTTTGATAACGGTCTATGGTAAACTCTTTCCATGAAACAATAAGAGATTGCTTCTTAAAGAATTTATATATAAATGTGTATATAGAAGAGCAAATGGCCAAAAGAAGCTGAGAAAATTTGAAAGAATAAGGTTACATTCCTAGAAAACATCAAGCACTCGTAAAGAATATAAAAATGCGTGGAAATAATAAATGTCAACTTCAGAACCTTTGTCCTGTGCTTCCCCCTGGCTGTGCTCTTTCCCTGGATGTCGGAATGACCCTCTCCTCTACCTTCTTTAGATGTCCATTCAAATGGACGCTTCTCTTATGCAAAATGGTAGCTTTCCTACCCCTGACACTGCCTATCTTCCTGCCATGTTTGATTTATTTTTTCCATAGAGTGTATCAATTTCTAGCTCACTATATAATTAGTATTGTCTGTAATTTGTTATTGTCCATGTCATCTACTAGAACAGAAGCTTAACGAGGGCACAGAAATTTGCTTCTTTTGTTTTCTGATGAATTCTCAGCCCCTAGAAAAGTTCCTGACACATAGTACGTGTGAAATCAATATTTTTTGGTCATACGAAAGAAACAAAATAGGTACCATGGGGACCAGACAGCAGGATTTGTTATACAGCAATAGAAATCAAAGCAGTGCAAACTGGTCACAAGATAAATACCAGGTCGAAGAAACAGAATAGAGAGCTGAGTAACAGACTCATCCTTATTTATAAACTGTATAAAACTGAGTGCTAATGCACATCATTGGAGAAAACAGTGGACTAGCCAATATACGGTGCTGTGAAAATTGGTTGTACATATGGAAAAAAATATATCTTCATATCATCCTAGTCCCAAAGTGAGTTCTAGGTTGATTTGATAGGTACATATAAAATGAAAACTTTAACTTTTAGCAAAAATTATATTTAGACCAGGACTAGGGAAGAATTTTTTATGCAAGACATAAAGAGCAAAAAAAATCATAAGAGAAAAAAAATGATGAATTTGACAACATTAAATTTAAAATCTCTATCATCAAAAGGCACCATAAATAAAAGTGAAATGATGAGCCACAAACTCTGTAAAGGTAGTTGCAACGCATAAAGCTGACAAAGAATTAGCATCCAGAATATACATTTTAAAAACCACATATCAACGAGAAGATGACAACTTGATAGAAAAATGTGCCAACAGCAACACTTTATGGAAGAGTAAACGTGAACTGGTGGTCATCCTGATTATCGGCCATGGAGAGGCAAACTAAAGCCACAATAAGATGCTGTTTCATGCCCACTAGTTTGACAGAAATGAAAAAGTCTGACAAAATCAAGTGTTGGCAATGATGTAGAGCATCACTAAGGCTCCCAACTATACTGTTGATGTAAATTAATTCAACATTTTAGAGAAACTTTTGGAATCATTAGTAAGATATTGCATTATTATTAATTTACATTAATGTTAAATAAAATATTGAATACAGTTAAAGATATACATCGAGTTTTTCTCTCCTGTATAACCCATGGGAAGATTAAATTCTCTTGTTGCCTTGATGCTAGGCATAGCTGTGAGTCTTCCATAGGCCAATGAAATGTGAGCGGAAATGATGTGTTTTGTTTACAGGTCAAGTGCATAAATGCTATTACACCATACTTCATTCACTCTCTTGGTTTGCTCCATGGACCGTGTGAGCATATGGTGACATGGAGTGACTATAAACTCAAAACATTCTGAATGCCAAGCCTATAGCTGAAGGACAGCTCACCTGGAACATCACCAGGACAGGACACATGTGTGAACAAGTCCTTAACTGTTGTGTGTTAAGATACTGAGATTTTAGACTGATTAGTTGTTGTAGCATAGCTAGTTTACCTTGACAGCCCCTACAATCCAGAAGTTCTATGCTTACCTAGGTACCCTATGAAAACTCTTGTACATGTGCATATAGATACATACATAATGACATTTTAAATGGCAAATATTTTTATTAGCAAAATTTAGAAACAATCTAAAAGTCCATCAAAAGAAGAGAAAAATGATGGTATAGGCATACAATGGAATGCAGCACTGAAAATGAATAAATTGGAGTTACAAATATCAATAAGGGTGAATTTTAAAAGTATAATGTTAACCAAAATAAGCAAGTTGGGGAGAATACATATAGTAGTATCCATACTATCTGTATATATACGTTTAGCTCATGTAAACACATGCAAAACAATACTACTACTTAGGAATGGATATTTCCATTAAAATCACAAAGAAATAATAGAAGTATGCAACATCAAATTCAAGAGAGTGGCCCTATCTGCAAAGGACAAAAAGAAACATGATTGAGGAAGGGATCACCATAGGCTTCAATTATAGTGAGGATATTTTATTTCCGAAGCTGGGTGGAGGGTATATGGGGAGTTGTATCATTCTTTATAACTTTTGCATATCTTGGTATTCTTACTAATAAAAATAATAACCATTTATATAAACACAAAATACGCAAGCAATTATGGACTATGTCGCAGAGTCAGCTCTGTAGTATGGACAGAATTTTTAAAAATGAAAAAACTTTAGGTGATAAATATACCTCAAATAAGAAAGGCCCAAATGTAGTTAAAGATATTTATTGGAAATTTCATCTGAAAATCCCTCACAAATTCTGTTAATTGACAGTGTATGGAAATGGAAATATAAACCAAGAAAGTTTGTGAGACTTTTTGGAGAGTAAGATGCATTGATTTGCATTCAAATATGTGGATGTAATCCATATGTATTATTCAGGGTAGGCATGCTGATATAAAAAATAACCTCAAAATTTCAGTGACTGAAATCAATAGAAATGCATTTCTTGCTAACATAGCATTCAATTTGGGTGTATGACAAATAGACTTCTATGAAGCAGTCAGAGACCAAAGCCTCTTCCTGTCTTGTGGCTCTGGCCTCTTCTATGTCTTCCTGGGTCCTTTCCTGTCAGCCAGGGGGACGGAGAAAGCATGAAGGGTTACACAGGGGGATTTTAGAGCTCAGCCCTGAAGGTGGCATACACATTCACCACATTCCAGAGTCCCAGTGTTAGAAATATAGTCAAATCCGACTTTGAAGGAGTCTTAAAATGTAGTCTAAAAGGAGAGTGAAGTGAGTTTGGTGCATGCTTATCCAGCCTTAGCCACACCGTATTTAATTTAAATGGTGAAATTGGATCATAATAAAAGCCTGGATTCTGATCATCAATGATGGATCCTCCAACTAGCAAAATTAGTATGAGCCAGAACACTAGTCAATCAGAGCCAATAAATGTATTCTTTGAAAGAATTAGATGCTTGATGTTGCAAATAAACCATCAAGTACGTCATCACGGGAAAAATAACTCTACGGATTTCTTTATACATATGTTGTATATTAGGATAGTTTTATTTTTAATACCTTGAGGATGTACTATCAATTATCTTTTTAGTGCTTAGGACCTGTGAAGAAATGCACCCTTATCTTAAACTTTTCTGGGCTGGATATTTATGAGGAGGCAATGCTGACCAGCTGTGGGATGGAGGCTGCAGTGGGGTGTCCAATAAGTTGGACAGAGGGAGGCAGGAGAATGGGCAGAATGACAGCAGGGAATATTGAACTTGGAGTTAATGAAATTTAGGCCAAGTCTTAGTGCTGACTCCACTAGTCATGGAATTGTGAGCAAGTAATTTTGTCTATCTGTATCAAATTTACTACATGATACGGTGAGGGGATAGGACTAAATATTTTCTAAGCCCCTTTCCAGTGCTAAAGACAGTCTGTCTGTGTAAATTAGGCACTCTAACTGTAATCTTTCTGGAATTACCAACAGCAATTCAATAAAACGTGGCTCTTTCTGAGCAAAGCCCATGGACAGATAGCAGGTCCAACAGGCAGATAGCACTCAAAAGGATTAGTGCATAGTTGACTCAATTACCTTTTTTTAGGGCATGCAATGAAGAAAGGACAAGAGGTTTTCAGTTGCATCTGCACCTTCCTGTAGTAGCCCATCTCAAAATTTCCGGAATCTTTTTCCATTTCACACTCCCTAAACATTTTTTTGTGTGATTTTTTTTTTTTTCTCCAGCAATGTATCACCAACATATTTTGCTTACTTTCTTATTCCTCCTGCTAGAGGGTAAGCTTGCAGAAGGCAGACATTTTTGTCTGTTTTCTTAGAGTTGCAGTCCCAATACCTAGAACAGTACCTGGCACATAGTAGAATGAATATTCACTAAATATCTATTGAAGGAACAAATAAACTTCAGAATTAACAGGAGAATTTCCAAGGAGGCAGAGATGAATATTTTTGCAGTTCGGATATGAAAATCTAAAGGAGAAGAGTAGGCTGAGTTTTGCATTGCTTTTCTAACTCACAGGAAGTAAATCAGGACTGGAGAAGGACTATCCTTTGGGGGTAAATTTTTCATAAGTTTGAAACTTTTTAAACCTCTGAAATTTAAAAAAATTGTCATAAAAGATGGATAACATCACATGAAATTGTTTCAACAGGGACTATTCTAACGATACTTAAATAGGAGGTGACAGAGTTTTGTTTATAAGTTTCAGGCAGAATTTTCATGAGGATTCTAATACAATTCAAAAGTAGCAAACACAAACAATTCTTAAGTTGCTCAGTTCAAAGTAAAGTAAGAAGTACCACACAAATCTCCATGTCTCCTACTTCAAATCAACATCTAATTATCAGTGTTTATATATTATTCCAAGTTCTCATTCATCTAACTCTAGACCACTATTTAATCATGATGGATTGTGATAACAGCATTGCTTGTGGTGCAGGCTATGATCTGCTATGATTTCTCTGCAAAATTATGATGATGAATCACACTTGTCAATGATTTTTGAATGAGACAAATCCAAAACTAATTTGCTATCTGCAATCCAGATGTAATTGGCTATGTATCATAAATCTTCCATGAAACTATTCTTCAGTTCCATTTCTGTCAACAAACAAAAGTGTTCTTCATAGTTCATTCCCCAAGAAAAACAATAGAGTATAATTAGAAGGGAAGGGAGAAAGTGCATAGTTGACTTGAATATAAAAAACAGAAAATGCCTGGATCAAATTGGCTGCACAAATGAATTTCTGTTATCAAAATCATTATAAATTTCATCTCTCCATTTTTGGTCCAGGGACCCAATACCTTAAGATAGCCATAAAATATTTTATCTTCACGCTAAATTGTGGAAATTAAACAATGCTAATGGAGTGCTCTAGACTTAGAAAATTACTTACACTAATTTATTTTGAAATAGATTGAAGTTTAGTTACAAAATATTGAGGGAGGCAAAGGTGGAATTCATTATTGCAGTATAATGAATATAGATTTACAAAATTTTTGTTTTATTCACTGGAAGGAATCTTGACTATTAATTAACTAGGGGACAAATAAAACATAGACTATGGTTTCAAACCGCATAGAGTCCAGAAACCTTGGTACTAGGGCATATCAACTACAGCACTGCCTCTGAGACGTGTGCGTGTGTGTGTGTGTGATCTGAAAAAGGGTATCCTTGTTTGAAATGGGAAGTAGATGAGAAATGCTGCATGAGTATAAACCTACCATTTCTTAAAAAATGATTTAAAATGCTTCTTTTCTCAGTAGTGGGTCAGTAACCTCTTCCTCCTATGTATGAAGCATAGTACTCTTCATTATGCAAATTTCCAGCATCAGTATAATACATCATTTCTAAGTATATGAAAGAAGGCATTTTGACCAATAAAAGCTCGGAAAGTGTAAATAGAACCAAACCTTCTCTGAGATGAAATGTGTCTAATCACGAATCTCATTTCTTTTCCCCATAGTGCATTCCTTTGTGCTAGTCTTCATCTAATCCTTGCTTCCAAACTAACCTCACATAATAATATCATTAATAAAACTTAGCACTCATATAGTGCATTCCATCCTCAAAGTTCTGAGCAAATGTTGAATAATTAATGCACACTGAAAGAAGTCAGCAAAAGTACAGAACTTCCAAATTCTTATGACAGGAGCAAAAATATTTCACTATTAGTTTTGGGATGATGTTGTTTGTTTAATCTGTTTTTTAAAAATATTTTTTACCTTGTCATATAAGAGGAATAATGTTCACAGTGGGGAAGTCTAAGATTCTGTAACTGGCTTTTACAGATGATTAAACGCTGGGGTTGAAGCCCAGGCTTTTGATAACTGCTAGAGCCATACATGATCTCATATACTGCTCCACTGTGGAACATTAGACCTTAAATAACATCAACCATGTGCTTTTACTGAAAAGAGGAGAAAAAAATTTCCTTTCAGATGAAGAAAAAATACATGTAGAGCATCCTATAGAAATGTCATAAATATGCAGGCGTAAAATTATATTTAGTGAAGGTTCTGTATTAGGAACCAGAGTATCACTTGACACCTGTCTGGGTAGCTTCTGGATAGAAAACTTATGAAGGAATATTTCTTTTATCTATGGGTATAAAAAGTGCACTGTGTTTATAATAGGCCATGGCATTAGTCACTGCTGTACAGAGGACTCTAACCTCCACACAAAGTGACTTGATGCTTACAGTGTTCATGTGCTTACATCGAATATGGTATCTCTATGTTCATCTTTCTTTTTTTTATTGAGGTAACATTGATTTATGACATTATATAAATTTACGGTGTATTTTAAATGGGCAATTTGCTAAAATTACATCTAAGAATACCATTGGATGGACAACGTCATCCTTAAGATCTACATAGCTACATAGTGGGAGCCATCCGGTATCCAAATGTGGCTAGAGAGGTGCCAGGGTTTAAGGGTACAAACTTGTAACAAGTAGTAAATAGACCATAGAGATCTACTGCACTATAATGAATATAGACAATAATATTATACTATAATTATGTAATATGATAAATACTACCACATTGGCAATCATATTACAATATATAAATGTTTTAAAATAACACACTGTACACCTTAAACTTACACAATATTACATGTCTAATTTATTTGATAAAAAAACAAAAGAAAACCGTCTATATTATTTTAAAATGTATCTAGCAGAATGCAAAGATATTGCTTCCCAGGTTGACGCTGCAAATGTGTTCGTCGGATTCTTAATCCTTGCTATATTTTTCCTGACCTTTAAGCATCTAGTACTGATGACATTTCTCTGATTTAATAAACAAGCCTAGGGGACCGGCCTGGTGGTGCAGCGGTTAAGCGCACACGCTCTGCTTCAGTGGCCTGGGGTTAGCAGGTTTGGATCCCGGGCGCACACGGACACATCGCTTGTCAGGCCATGCTGTGGCGGCGTCCCATATAAAGTGGAGGAAGATGAGCACGGTTGTTAGCCCAGGGCCAGTCTTCCTCAGCAGAAAGGAGGAGAATTGGCATTGGGTGTTAGCTCAGGGCTGATCTCCCTCACAAGAAAAAAACCAGCAGCAGCAGCCTAGGAGGAAGATCTACATGAGAATGGGACTAAAGAATCTGTAATAAGTAACAAACAGCAAGGGAATGGAGGCATATTTACAATAATAACAATATTATTAATAATGATATTTAATAGTGCTAAATTTTCTACACACATTGTCTCATTTACTCAACATAACAATCCCATCAAGAAAACTCCATTACTATTCTTATTTTACAGATCGAGAAACTGAGATTTAAAGACTATAGTGAGCTCCTAAGCGGAAGAGCTGAGATCTAAGGCCAGTAGGTCTGATTGCAGAGCTCAGACTTGGTCACCACGACTTGCCTCGGGAATCAACGTTGCAATGTCTATATGTGCCATTCATCGGCACACACTTTACATGTATCAATCACTACAAAAATCTTATGTATTAAGCCTGAAAAAAATGGAGTCCCAGAAAGCAAGTAGTAAAACTAGAATTCACATTCATAGCTGATGGCACAACCTGTTTGTTCTAAATGTACATATTCAGTTGTATAATTTTAGCTTTGGAAGAGACCTTTGCAGTCTCCAGGACAGACCTCTCATTTTCACATGCGCGGTGGAAAACGTGACTGATCTGTCAAAGGCTCCATGATAAGGTAGTGTCAGAGCCCAGATGAGAATTCTTTTATTTTTGTAGCGAGAGTACCTTTTTCCCACAGCTGGTAGCATTACTCCTCAATACTTAAAGAGAAGAAGGCTTCCTGGAGAAAAAGCAATAACTGTTTGGAATGCTCTAGTCTCTATTATCTTTGCGTTGAGACACATGACAAACAATAATACCATTGAATTTAATGTCAAGGAATTAATGATTAAAACCCAATACTGCCAATCCCACAGGTACATCTAATTGTTCTAATGTATAGTTAAAGATGCTCAGGGAACTGAACTGTATGGTTACTTTTAGATATACTAATGGCTCACATTTTTTGAGTGCTTACCATATGCTGGGCAACGTATTAACTCACTTAATCCTCGCAGCAATCATATGACATGGGCACAGTTATTATTCACATTTTATAGATGGGGAAACAGAGGGGTTAAGTAACTTGCCCAATGTTACTTAGTAGGTTAATGTTGGAACCACTAACCCTGGCTGTCTGACTCCAGAGCCCACTCTCTCATCCTTTTGTCTGAAACGGCCTCTTGAATATATTTCTAATGATTTTAAGCAGCAACTGAAAATTGAATGCCAATAGATTTCTGCTGGCCCCAAAGAAATATGCAAAGGTTTTTTAAAAAGATATACATGGACTTAGATACACATTTAAGAAGATACTTTAGAAGGTCTGAAAATGGTATCACTCAGGTTACTACTTGGTGCCTAATTTAATCACTATTGTTTGATATAGGTAAGTGTTTTCAAACCAGGAATAATGTGCCTGCTTAGAATAATGCTGAATTATTTGAGTACCTCTCTGTATAGGAGAATTAACATCCACAAACTGACTTCTTCTCTCTTTGTTCAGATTTTCTTGATATTGAAAAACCATTTCTTCGGTTTCTGTGGTATATCTAAATTATGAGGAACAACAATGTGTATAATTATTAATTGTTAACATATTTTCTATAGACTTACAGCCAAAGATGCATTTACAATTGATGCCCATCTGTGACCAGTAAAGTAATTTTCATTTTTTTATATAGACCCTTTCATTGCAAAATACCTCATTGATCTCTTATTTTTAAATGGGAAATTTCCTGCAGTAAAATGTTAAGGATGTAAATTTGGTTCCACAGGCAGGTGTGCAAAAATCATTGTATTCTAGTTAACTTTAACTCCTTTCTACAGATAATTTGCTGGGTGCCTCTGCTTAACAGTGCAAATGGCAGTCTCATACAGATGCTCACCACTTCTCTGTAGCTCAGTAGGATGAGTGTGATATGTGTACATCTAAGTATCTCCACCTGAATAGTAAGTTCCTGCTTCAAACATGTGCCCAATAAATATAGTGCATAGGCAGAATTTGGTCAAGTAGAAAGTTAATTAACCCTTGATGGCCTTCCTGATGTAATAGTGGAGTACAGTGTAACCTGAGAGTGGTATTCATTTTGATCTTTTAACAGATGTTATTTGGTATTTGATATGTAGATATCAGTTTATTTTCTTGCCACAAAGTCTCATAACAAATAATACAGAGCCTCATTGGCCCATAACAATACGCCTTTATTAAATTCACACTCCTGCGGTGGCCAGCAGGTGGCTCTGCTAATTTTGGTGCGACTCAATTTTATTTCTGGAGGCTAGCAGGCTGTTAGATGATCTGGAAGGGCTTCCGCTGGAAAGACTGGGTCAGCTTGGCTCTGCTCCACGTGTTTCTCCTCTTCTTGCAGGCTGGTTTGGGCATGTCCTTCTCATGCTGATGGTAGAGGACAACAGCAAGCAGAGTTTTACTCGACCATTTCAAGCTCTATTTGCATCATGTTTGCTAACAACTCATTGGTCAAGGCCTGAGACATGGCGAAATACAAGGAGGGAAATTACATCAATCCCTCCTACACCTACCCTGAGAAGGTTTGAAAAGTTACATGGTAGAGTATATGGATACAGGGAGAGATGAATAATTGGGTCCATTAGTTTAAGTTAGTACAGTCTTCACTCATAGCTACAATTATTTAACAATCTCTAATATGTAAAATTTGCTCGTCTCTATTCCACCAACCCCCTAAATATCATCCAGTCATAGAATCAATCTCACATGGTCCAAAATCTTATAATCTTCAACAGATTTGGATGTGGGTCTTCTTGATCTGTAGAATTATAAAATAAAAAGATAAATTTTCTGCCCCCAAACACTCAGACTGTGTGGCAGATTATATCCTTAAAAATGATCTCAGTAATACTTCTGGTGGAGCCAAACCACTATGTTGTGAGTAAACGAAGTCCACGTGGGAAGATTGTGTGAAAATATTACACCCAGTAGATCCAACTAAGGCCCTCACCAGCATCTATCATCAGACGTCTTAGTGAACAAACCTTCAGACAGTTATAGCTCTTGGCCTTCAAGTCCTCTAGCTGAGGTGCCAGAGATTGTTGAGTAGAGAGAAGCTATCTCCACTATTTCTAGTCCAAATTTCTGAACCACAAAATCCATGACCATAGTAAAGATTTGTTTGTGCCACTCATTCAAGGAGAGAAAAATTAAATAAACATTTTCGTTTGAATAAAAAAAAAATAGGAGGCACTGTAGCAGTCACTAGTCTATATCAATTCTGAAATCTTTCCCGTTAAAATGTTGCCAGGTTTCCCTACTCTGCAATGGAGTATGTTCTTTGATTAAGCCTTGGTTCTGTAATCTGGGAATGACAAAGCCCCTTTAGGACAAGCTGGTACAGCATCTTGAAGACTCTGTGGGTTTTCTGTGTATCAGATTTGAGTTTACCACGTGCCCCAAAAGCTGCATCCCAATTGTTTTTGAGACATTCCTAGCTCTCTAGACTTAATTACTGGTATTTTTGACATGTCAAGCTACTGTGAGACAACACCATTAAGATTTCTAGGAGTCCATTTGTCCAGCTGAGAAGATCTACCAGGCACAAATTTACTTCTTTCAGGGGTTTTAACAAAAGGTCTCAAAGATCCTTGATCCCGAGGCAATGTATTAATATGAGAATCTTTTACTCGCTTGAGAGGCTGGGGACATGAACAGTTTTATTTTCTGAACTAACAATTTCAAAAATTCCTGAGCTCTCCACATTCCCACTAGATATTTCTTGGAAAGTGACCAGTTCTTTAGTCTACATTTTTCTTGTAGAACATTACTATGAACAGCTAAAAGCAACCAGCAGATATTTTCAGTATTTCCTTGGACATCTCTTAAGTCAAATCCCAAAGTTCATTAGGTGCTTTTTCTAACTTTCGGGTTATGTGTGATAGTTTTACTAAATGTGCCACAATTCATAACACAGGTCACCATACTTCACTTTTCCTGTCACAGTTTTCTTCCAGTTTTTTTAGCCTCCTCTAATGGAGTAAGTATCCTTACTACCTGGCTCCTGGTCCTAAAACCAATGGATCATATTTTTGTTACAACAGCACTCCACTTTCAGTACATTTTTTTTCGTCAGCTACCTATGGCCTTAGTAATGATGTGGAACAAACAACTACAGAACTTCTGTGACAAACAACCATAAGAATGTATTGCTTACATGAATGGAATAGTCCTAGCAGCAATTCTGCTGATCATGCTTCTGGGTTACCTGATTATCAGATGATTTAGTGGCCTTATCTGGGAAAACTGGGTAACCTCAGCTCTGCTTCATATGTCTCCCATCCTTTATCAGACTAGCCCAGGTATGTCCTTTCATGGCAGTGTGAAAGGGCAAGTGTAAGAATGAACCAAATCGTATAAGCCCATTTTAATCCTTTCTTTGCATGATATTTGTTAACATGTCATCAGACAGAGCAATACATGGCTGAACCAAGGGGTAGAAATTGTGTCTACTCCCATGCCTATCCTATGGGAGGGGATTGCAAAGTCATATGGCAAAGCACATGGATACAAGGAGGAACAAAGGATTGGAGTCATCTCTGCAATCTACCAATTCTAGATCTTCTGACTCCAAACATCCAATTCTTGGGCACAAGACCAATTAAACCTTGTCGTTTACTTTAGTTTATAATTTATTGGTGCTGTATAAGTATTTTGCTTTAGATTCTCCAGTGCTTATAACTTACTTTGTACCTTTAAAAATATTAATTAAAGCAAAAAAATTGCTTTTGAAGAAAGTACCTTTTATCGTTTTACTTAACAGGTGAGGAAACCTCAGTAGAGAGTTTAAGACACTTGCTAAATTTCCTTCCCTTCAGGGACAAATAGTTAATGGTGTTCAGACTGGTTCCATTTGTCAAGTAGAACATTTTTTTTTCTGTAATCAAACCATATCAAATAGCAGCAAAGTTTATTTCGGTTGAGAGGACTTTTCCCCCTCTGTCTTTTATAGATATATTTTACTTTCTCATACGTTAAGTGTTTAAAAATGAGATTTTCCTAATGAGGACAGACTCAGACTGTATTTTTCTAACACGATAAACAGGATTACATATATTTCCACCTGCACAATGCATGATTGTATATTCTTTGGTTAATCAGGATTTTCTTGTAGAATAAACTGAGTTGTCATGGGTAACCACTAGGGGAATTATAGATGACCAGAATGATAATCACTAGTTGTTACCAAAGCTGTCGTATAAGAAACCACACCCCTGACATAACAGTCCACTTTATTTTCTTTAAACATATAGTAGTTGAATTTTATGGGAATCTTTTAGCCTTCTGTGGTTCTTTATTTCCCAAAGTGGTCACTAAAGGAAAATTAACTAATATTCAAGGACAGGAATATAATACTTTTGTGACTTTCAACCTCTAGAGCAAAACCCATTAGTAGCTATAGATTTTTCTCTGCAGCGATGAGCTACTGTCTAATCAATTTATATTAGTCTAACACTGTATATAAAGATGGTAAGTCTTGCTGGGTCTGTGCTTCTGTTTCCTCTGAGAGCTTGTACCAGGCTGTACATTAAGTGTAAGAAAAAACACACAAACTGGAGTCTCACTGGTCATAAAACAATCCTTTGTGTCTGACCTCAGTCACCTTCTTAACAATCCCTGAGAGATAAACATTTATTTTAATCAATAGCTTCCCTCTGGGTGAAACAACTTAATCATTAAAACTTCTGATACTTTAAACAAATTAATGCTAATAATAGGCAATATATTTGCCTAATGTTTTCATTTCTCTCTTCCTTTCCCTCTCTCTCCTTTCTTCTTTCTCTTTCTTGATCTCTCTTTTTCTGTTGCTCTCTCTTATTTTCCTCTTTGTTGCATTGTCAAGTATTAGTTTTCTTTGGAGTACGGAGACATGTAGGTATTGAAAAATGTTTTGTGTGGTCTTAATCGAAAGGAATTAGGCTTCTAGAGTATTTAAATAATCTAAAAATATAATGGACAAACCTATAATTTTGAGCCTGAATTTTCCACTGTATTCACTGATCAAAATGTTTTTCTGTTTCTTTGAAAAATTTTTATGTTGTGTCGTTTTATTTTTATGGGTACTAATCCATGAATATCTTGCTATAACGCAAGAAGACTATGTAGTGTGTTGGAAAGTTCCTGTTACCTTGGAGCCAGAAGTTCTAGCTCTCTAACCCGGCACAATCATTTAAGCCTCAGGTTCTTCATTTCTCAAATTTGAATAACAATAATAACTCCACCTTTCTTTATCCCAAAAACAATTCATGAGGCCAAAATTGGTCAGTAATATGTGAATGTCTTCTGTACTATAAATCTTTCCACAAATGCAGACACATGAGATATAGAAAAAAGAGAAATTTTTCTCTTATAATTTTCTAAGAAAATACTATAGCAGGATTTTAAAAATCACCACCCAACCCTCTGTTGGGATGGGGTGCACCATGTATACTCATCTTCCTTTCAGATCATGGGTTACACTAAACTAGGATTAAAAAGCAATGTTTAGGGGGCCAGCCCCGTGGTGTAGCAGTTAAGTGCACACACTCCACTGCTGGTGACCCAGGTTCAGATCCTGGGTGTGCACCGATGCACCGCTTGTCAGGCCATGCTGTGGTGGCATCCCATATAAAATGGAGGAAGATGGGCACGGGTGTTAGCCCAGGGCCAGTCTCCCTCAGCAAAAAAAAAAGAGGAGGATTGGCATGGATGTTAGCTCAGGGCTGATCTTCCTCTCACACACACACACACACACACACACACACACACAAAAGCAATGTTTGGTTAGTCCTAGTAAAGTGGCAGAAACCCTTTTAGCAATAACAGTTTTCAGGACTTTACTAAAAAGGTGAGAAAAATACTGGAGAAAAATGTTCCTTGTAAATACACTGAATCATCCCACGGCTAGACTGAGGTAAGCTTCCAACCCCACCCAATCCTTATCTTGTCTCTAACTCCCATGATGAAAGGAAAAACTCAACATACTGGAATGATTTTTTCTTTGGGTCTGGGACCTAGAGGAGACTAAGTGGGACTCCACAAGGAAGTAGATGAGGTAAAAGTCTAGGAAAATAAAGATGAGGGGAGAAGAGAAAAAAAAATAAGACAGAGTCCATATGATCAACACAGACTGACTCAGTATGAACTGATTTGCCACTGGAGGGGAAAACTAAAGAACTCTTTTGTCCTATACTCTAAACTCATAATCTATATTTAATAGTACAATAATAAGAATTTTCAGAAATGGATTCTTTCTTTTTCCCTACACATACAAAGGCATGGTCAGGAGGTCACAAGATTTGCACTAAAATCATGAATATACAATCACCCAATCCTTTCCTCATTTTCAGCAGTGGGCCCAATGAGGTACGTACAATGTAGTCTAGTCAGTCAATTTATTAATATACAAAACATATGAAGAATATTAATACATAAAGCAAATGCTATGCTTATGTTAATGAAAATATTGCTTACCATCTGATTATGTTTTTATTGAGAAATCATTTATTCACATTTATTAAATGCCTACCAGGTGCCAGGCAATGAACTGGGGAAATAAGTTATAGTTGACATTATACAGTAACTTTGGTTAAAGGAACAGTGGAATACAATTCATGTAAATAAATTGGAAACAAAAAATTGATATATGCAATAATAAGGGACATTCCCCCTCTCTTACCACAACCACACCACCACACACACACATACACATAAACACATATACACACACACACAACATCTCTATATTTTGAAATCTCAGATTTGAAATATTTGCTGTGCATCTTAACTGGTTCACTAATATACTCTTTTTGTTTAGAGAAAAATTAATAGATATTAAAATACAGTGTTATATAGAAATGTAAAGGCAGTAGATAGCTAAAACATTTTGTCAAAGAATAATAAAATGGGAGGAATCATTCTATCTGATGTCAAGATTTATTACATAACTACTGAAGGGGAGGAAGACTATCCTCTACCCACTCTGGGTCCTTTTCTGGCTGGGGTACAAATTAAATTGACGTGAGACAGACTAACAGGAGAAAATCAAACAAAGCTTTATAACATATACATGGGAGAGACCCAGGAAAGACTGAGTAACTTGACAAAATGGTGGAGGTTCTCATCTTAAATACTATCTTCAGCTAAAGACAAAAGGAGGATGTTGGGGGTAGGGGAGTCAGTTATGGGAGATTACCAGAAAAGCACAGTAAACAAGAGTAAGGTTAATGTACAGATTTAAGCCCTTGCTTTCTGCATTGATAAGTTTCTAGAGATGAGGTCATCCCCCATTCTTCCCGGTACAGAGATGGAGATATCTTTACAAATGGAGATTTCCCTTACAGATGTAAATGCTTGGTAAATAGAACTTTGATAAGAATGACCTTAGCAAAGACCCTCCCAGCCTATCCATATCCAGAATTATCTATGGTGATGGCCTGTCCTGCGGACAGACCTCCTATCTTAAATCCTTTTAGGCAGTTAGTAGGGGGAGAGGTCAAAGTTTCTTTTGAAGTCTGCTGAGCCTTTATTGTCTTCAGCTGGAAATAATCTGCATACCAGAGTGGCACATCTTGGGGTGGCCTGCCCTGAACCCCATCACTACAATAAATCAAGACTATGTGTTATTGGTGGAAGGAGTGTCACATAGATCAATGGAACAAACAACATAGAGAACAAAGAAATACCCCACACAAGTGTAGACAACTGATTTTTGACAAAGGTGCAAAGGAAATCCAATGTAAGAAAGATAGTATTTTCAACAAATGGTGCTAGAACAATTGGGTATCCGTAGGCAAAACAGAGACATGAACTTCAACCAAAATCTTATATCTTATATAAAAATTAACTCAACATAGAATATGGACTTAAATATAAAATGTAAAACTGTATCAGGGCCAGCCAGTAGTGCAGTGGTTAAGTGCGCGCGCCTTGCTTCGGTGGCCCGGGGTTTGCAGGCTCGGATTCCAGGCACACGCCGATGCACCGCTTGTCAAGCCATGCCGTGGCAGTGTCCCATATAAAGTAGAGGAAGATGGGCATGGATGTTAGCCCAGGGCCAATCTTCCTCAGCAAAAGGAGGAGGATTGGCATTGGATGTTAGCTCAGGGCTGGTCTTCCCCACAAAAAAAAAAAGTAAAATTATAAAGCTTTTAGGAGAAAATGTAGATGAAAATCCTCAGAACCTGAGATTTGGTGAAGAGTTCTTAGACATGACACTAAAAGAATGATCCATAAAAGAAAACAAATTGGATGTCAACAACACTAAAAACCTTCCCTCTTCAAAAACTTCTGTTACAAGATAAAAAGTCAAAGTACAGACTGGAAGAAAGTATTTGCAAATCACATATTGAAGTAAGACTCATCTCAAATATGTAAAGAACTCTCAAAACTCAACAATAAAAAACAAACAATCCAATTAGAAAACACATAAAAGACTTGAAGCAACATTTCACTGAAGAGAATATGCAAGTGACAAATAAGCACATGAAAAGATGCCAATATCATTAGTCATTTGGGAAATCAAGATGAAAATCACAGCAAGATACCACTTCACAACGACTAGCATAACTATATATAAAAGAAGGACAATAACAAGTGTTGGTGTAGATATGGAAAACTCAGATCACTCATGCACTGCTGAAAGGAATGCAAAACAGTGCTGCCACTCTGGAAGACAGTTTGGCAGTTTGTTACCAAATTAAATGTACTCTTACCATATGATCCAGCAGTCATGTTCCTTGGTGTTTACTAAAATAAATTGAAAAGTTCCGCACAAAAACTTGCACATGGATGTTCATAGTAGCTTTATTCATAATTGCCAAAACTTGGAAGTAAAACAAGATGTCCTTCAGGAGGTGTATTGGTTTGCTAGGGCAAAGTATCACAGATTGGGTGGCCTAAACAGCAGTAATTTATTTTCATACAATTCTGGAGGCCAAAGGTCCAAGTTCAAGATGTTGACAGCGTTGATTTCTTCTGAAGGCCTCTCCCCGTTGCTTATAGATGGCCATCTTCTCCATGTGTCTTCACATGGTCTTCCCTCTGTGCAGCTCTGTGTCCTAATATTTTCTTATAAGGATACCAGTCATATCAGATTAGGGCCCAATCTAATGACCTCATTTTAACTTAATTACCTATTTAAAGGCCGTATCTCCCAGTACAGTCACATTATGAGGTACTAGGGGTTAGGACTTCAACATGTGAATATGAAGGGGAGAACACAATTTAGCCCACAATAGCACGTGAATAGATAAATAGAGAGTGGTACATGCATACAATGGAATATTATTCAACACTGAAAAGTAATGAGCTATCAAACCATGAAAAGACATGGAAAAAACTTACATACATATTACTAACTGCAATTTATAATTTGAAAGGGCTACATACTGTATGATTTAACATTCTGGAAAAGGCTAAACTGTGGAGACAGTAAAAAGATCAGTGGTTGCCAGGGGTTGAGAGTAGGGAGAGATGAATAAGGAGAGTACAGTAGATTTTTAGGGCAGTGAAACTATTCTCTATGATACTATAATGATGGATACATGTCATTACACCTTTGTCAAAATCCGTAAAATGTGTAATACCAAGAGAAAATCCTGATCCAAACTATGAATTTTGGGTGATAATGATGTGCCAATGTAGAATCACTGATTGTAAGAAATGTACCACTTTGGAGAGGGATGTTGATAATGCAGGAAGCTGTTAGAGTTTGCGGAGGCAGTATGTATGTAGAGTCAGGGGATATATGGGAACTTTGTACTTTCTGATCAATTTTTCTGTAAACCTAAAGCTACTCTAAAAAATAAAGTCTATTAAAAAAAATAATGACTATGCCAAAAGCTGATGGATATGCAGAGAAACTGGATCTCTCATACGTTATTGGTGGGAATTTAAAGTGATACAGTCACGCTGGGAAATAGGTTGGCAGTTTCTTAAAAAGCTGAACATATACTAACCATATGAATCAATAATCACACTCCTGGTCATTTATTTCAGAGAAGTAAAAAATCATATCTGGGCAAAAATGTATACAAGAATGTTCATCAGCTTTATTTGTAACTGCCCAAAACTGGAAACAACCAAATTGTCCTACAATAAGTGAATGGGTAAATAAACTTTGGTACACCCACACCATGGAATATTATTCAGCAATAAAAAGGAACAACTTGGATGGATCTCAAGAGTATTAGCTGAGTGGGAAAAGCCAATCTCAAAGGTAACAATGTATAATTCCATTATATAATATTCTTGAAATGACTATATATATACAGATCTTCCTTAACTTACAATGGAGTTACATCCCATAAACCCACCATAAGTTGAAAATATTGTAAGTCAGAAATGCATTTAATACACCTAACCTACCGAACATCATAGATTAGCCTTAAATGTGCTCTGAACACTTACATTATCCTACAGTTGTCCAAAATCATCTAACACAAAGACTATTTTATAGTAAAGTGTTGACGTTGTCAAGTAATTTATTGAATACTGTACTGAAAGTGAAAAACGGAATGATTGTATGGGTTGTAATGGTTGTCAGTGTTATCAGTTGTTTACCCTTGTGATTGTGTGGCTGACTGGGAGGTGCAGCTCACTGCCACCACCCAGCATCACGAGAGAGTATCCTATGGCATACTGCTAGCCCGGGAGAAGATCAAAATTCAAAATTCGAAATATGGTTTCTACTGAATCTGTATTATTTTTGCACCATTGTAAAGTTGAAAAATCCTAAGTCAAACCATCATAAGTCAGGGGCCATCTATATTATATGTATATAGTCAATTAGTAGTTGCCAAGGTTAAGGGTTAAGGGTGAGGGGGATAGGTAAAACTGTAAAGGGGTAGCATGAGGGATACCTTTGTGGTGACGGAGTAGTTCTGTATCTTGATTGAAGTAGTGGTTACAGAAATCTATACCCATGGTAAAATAGCATAGAACTATAGACACACATTGTAATAATGTGAATTTCCTGGTTTTGATATTGTTCTATGGTTATATAAAATGTAACCCTTGGGGGAAACTAGGTGAAGGGTACATGGGACCTTTCTGTAGCAACTTTTTGTGATTCTATAATTATTGCAAAATGAAAAGTTAAAGAATGTACAGTTACAGACATATTAGCATTTACTTGAGACTTTCTTTCTAAAATAATTAGAATGATGGGGATCACTGAAAAATCTCTGGAAAGTGATGAGAAAAATCTTCCCAAATACTCCATGTAGGGAAACAAATGGTATTGACTTGTTATGTAAAATGCTTTCTACTTTCCAGGATCTATCCTTTGCAGAGGAGATTTCAATTATATGAATTCTTCTTTTTTTTTTCCTAATATAAAGTCGTTGTTGGAATGATAGGCTAGTGCCAAACAAAATGACGTTAAAATATAACAAAATCATGGAAGGAAATTTATGTTGACAAAGTTTTGGTTATTTATTGAAATTAACCCGATTGATGCTTACTGAGTTTTTTAAAAACATTATTTTTATTCCTTTTCCCATTTTTTGTTTATAATTCCATGTTGGACCAGTGGCTCAGAGAGAAAGAGCAAATGGAAATATGAGATAGAAAAATGTCTTTATTCATAGTATATTTCCATACTGGAGTTCTTTCTATTTTAAATTCTCAACAATTCTGATGTTCTCAGCAATATGACATTTATATACCAGATCTCTGATGATCATTTTGACAGTCATTTCATGAACCACTTTCTAGGACTCATAGCAGTAAAAAAGCCCAAATCGGTCCATGAAAGGCTTTGTTTCCATAAAATTTCCTACCGTTGAAATTGTTTTATCCTTTCCATCTTCCAAGTGTGTGATTTTGGAGCATTCTTTTATATTATTATATTGCTTTGACTAACTTTCCCCTGTTGATGTATTTCTTTAATGGATTTTTTAAACTAACAGTATACACACAAAAAAAGTTATGTAAAATACTGTCAAGTATCTATTGAGTGGAAGAAGGAGTAGAATGGAGGAAGGAGAGTGCTAGTTTTCCAACTTTTCTAGTCTCCTTTGTGTCTTTTGATAGTACATATAATATAAAAACAAAAGCTTGTTCTGGCATAGCATGGGAAGTCATGACATCTCTTTTTTGTTAATGCTGCATGAACACTGGAAAATGATAAATATGTCTTTGCTTAGTACCGTCACAACCATTAGACCTTTAAGGATACATATTATTCACTTTAATTACTTGTTTAAGCCTTGCTAACATACATAGGAAAATAGAGACTTCATCTTTCCTTGGTCTTTTGTGCTAAAAACCTTGTTTCTTTTATACATTTGTTGAATAGTTTATGTATTTTCAGAAGGAAGATGCTTCAAAATGATTGAAGGTTAAATGATGATAATAACGGATCATTACTTTTAAATGCTGGGATCTGCGATCATCCCAGAATGCTTGGCTTGTTCAATGGTTCTGTTTACATTCCTAAGAGGAAGGACTTTATATTAGTCAGGGTTTTCCAGAGAAAGTGAACCAATATTTATTGTAAGGAATTGTCTCACACCATTATGGAGGCTGAGACGTCCAGATCCAAGAGAGCTGATGGTATAGCTCTGGTCGGAGTCTGGACCAGGGAAGACCAGGAGAGCCGATAGTGAAAGTTCCAGTTGGAGTCCAAGCTCCAAGGCAGGAGAAGACCAACGTTTAGCTGGAAGACAATAAGTAGGCAGAGAGAAAAAATTCTTTCTTACTCAGCCTTTTATTCCACTCAGGGCTTCAATGGATTGAATAAGGCCCATCTACATTGAGGAGGGCAATCTGCTTTACTCAGTTTACAGATTCAGATGTTAATCTTATCCAGAAACACCCTCACAGACACACTCAGAAATAATGTTTGACCAAATACCTGAGCACCTCATGGCTCAGTGACACATAAAGTTAACCATTACAGATATATTCTGCAATGGTCACTGGGTGTATTTTTTGCTGAAAATGGAATATAAAGGTCATTAGAAAGGATAAGAGAGAATCAAAACTACACTAATTTCTTTTTACTAAAGGATTCCAGACATCTGTCTTTCTGCTATTTTTTTCATCAGTTTTATGTGCACCAAAGGCCAAGAAGAACTGTAGGTTCTTATGAAAGTGACTCAGAGAGAAACCAGTGTGTCATTTACAATGTAGTATTGACTGCTTTTATCCAATTTCATTTTCCCGACACCACTGAATCAGATATCCATTTCTCCACTTAGCCTCCCTAGAAATACAGATCACCATGGTAGCTAGCAACTTCAGACAGTTTATAGATCACTATAGATACATGGAGAGGTAATGGAAGCTGTTCCTATGTTATTAGAGTCACCAGTGGTTAATTTCCTTGCTAACCTATCAGTGTAAAAATAGTGGCAGAGAAGAGATATTTGCAGAAGTTATTCTTCTAACAAGAAACAATATGAAGCTGCTTCTCCAAATAATAATTTCTATTCACTTAAACATTTACTTGTGTCATTTATTCAATACACATTAATGAAATAGTGGCTAAATTCAAGATACTGCAAAGTCCTCCAGGGAAACACAAAGGTGAATAAAATATTCCATCTTAGGATTTAGCAGCATAGAAATGCAAGAAAACAACTAGCAATAGGGCTTAAAATTTAAATATCAGGGCATCCTACCCAATGTGAAGAATGAGATGATGGACAGCAGATTTGAGTAATTCTTGGAAGTCTAGGCAGACAGCTCTAAAAGTGTCTCAAACTGCAATAGGGCTTTAGCCATAGTTATTTGAATCAGGAAAATATATCCAGTCTCTGACTGGGACTGAAGAAAACAAAGAGAACAATGAAGAAATAGACCAATTACTAGAAGTGGAATTTCAGAACAGAACTCGATTTAGAAGAATTGAAGCACATGATGCGAAAAATCAGACATTTGGAATAAGATCACAGCTCATTCAGCAGAAGTATAGTACTTCATTGCAGTACCATTAATAACAGGGGCAACCTGATACTTAGTCAAAGATGTTGTGTGAAGGTAGAGATTACCAATTTTAGCTCATATTTGGTCTTGGAATCTGAATGCTCTGAGTCTTTGGGTAGATATTTAGTCTGAGCTATGGAAAAGAGGAAAATGCAAAATCAAGTTATAGCATGGGTCTTATAGAAGTCAGGATGCGCAGCTGACTTCTGTAGACGTCAAGAAGCTGATCTTCGGGGCCAGCCCCGTGGCTTAGCGGATAAGTGCGTGCGCTCTGCTACTGGCGGCCCAGGTTCGGATCCCAGGCGCGCACCGACGCACCGCTTCTCTGACCATGCTGAGGCCATGTCCCACATACAGCAACTAGAAGGATGTACAACTATGACATACAACTATCTACTGGGGCTTTGGGGAAAAAAGGAGGATTGGCAATAGATGTTAGCTCAGAGCCGGTCTTCCTCAGCAAAAGGAGAAGGATTAACATGGATGTTAGCTCAGGGCTGATCTTCCTCACAAAAAAAAAAAAAAAGAAGAAGCAGCTGATCTTCTATCACAGATCTGCTTCAGTGGCAGAGGAGAAAGAGCCCTGGCTTTATGAGCTAGAATTAGCACTTTCTGTTATTAAATGGGTGATGTTGTGTGAATCATTTAAGTTTCTCATCATTAGTTTCTTTATATTTAAATGTGTACAGGTTAGATCAATTGCATTGATGGCCTTAATTTTTCATTCTTCCTGTTGTGGGTAGGACATTCTGCCCCACTTCTTGACTCTGGAAGTAGCCATGTGATTTGATTTGATCAATGGAATATTATTACCAAACATGATGCAAGTAGAATGTCCCAGTTATCTATTGCTGTATAAGAAACCATCCCACAACGTAGAGACTTAAAACAAAAATCATTTGATTTTAGTTCTGTCGGTTAGCAATTTGGGCTTAGCTCAGCTGAGTGCTTCTCTGCTGGTCATTCCCGGGGTGGCTGGTGCAGAGACATTCATCTGGTGGCTTGATTTAGGGGCTGGTTTGCCCAGGAGTTCTCAGCTAGAGTGATTGGTCTCTGCTCTATGTGGTCTTATCCTTCAGCAGGCTGTACAGTTTCCTCCCATGGTAACATGACTTTCCAAGAAGATGAAATCAGAAGCTCCAAATCTTCTTGAAGCATAGGCTCAGAAGTTGAACAATGTCACATTGACACATTGTATCAGTCAAAACAAGTCACTAGACTATGCCAGATTCAAGAGTTGAGTAAACAGACATATTGCAAAAAGGGAGTTATAAAGGGAGGGGAAGAATCATTGTGACCTTCTTTGTAAACAACTGGACATACAAAGGCATGAAAAGCACTCACATATTGAGTCTTGCTTACCTGCTATCAAATCCCTCAGCTCTCTTTCTGGAGGATGAGATATATGGAACAGAGCTACATCATCCATCATCCCTCCTATGTTACACTAGTCATCAATCAGCTGACCCCCAGACGTGAGTGAGCGCAGCCAAGACCAACTAATTGACACACAGTTGACTGCGGATGCATGAGTGAACCCCGTCAAGATCTCAAATCATCCAATTGACCCAAAGACACATGAGCAATAACAAATAGTTGTTTTTAAGCCACTGAGTTGTGTGTTATTTTGTTATACAGCATTATAGTGCCCATAGATAACTGATTACTTACACAGGGTATGACAAAGCTGGATTATCAGAAGAGTTTTTATGTATGTATAGGGATATGTGTGTGTGTGCATGCACTATACTCATCCCTTATCACATCTATTATTCACACGCATATGTATGTGAATAATGAGTTTTCTTTTGTATGTATGCATGTGTGTGTGAATAATAGATGTGAGGTGGGAGCAGTATAGTGCCTGGCACACAAGATGGTCAACAAATATTCCCTGAATGGACAGATTCAGATGCTAATGAATATTAGCAGAGATCTCAAATTTTATTGAAAAATCTATGGGAATAAAATATCATGTAAATCCTGACTGGGATAATTGTAGATACATTTCTTTTTATCAAAAGTGAGCTTTCTTTTGTGAATTAACTATGTATTTGAGCTAAGACTGATTATTCTTATTTTACAGTGTAACTCTATGGTTTTCTGGGGAAGCCAGGAAAGCAGTGCCCTTTAAAAGGCTGATCTGGCACTGGCCCAGTGGCATAGTGGTTGAGTTCATGTGTTCTGCTTTGGTGGCCCAGGGTTCATCAGTTTGGATCCCGAGTGCAGACCTACTCACCGCTCATTAGCCATGCTGAAGAGGCATCCCATATAGAAAAGCGACAACCCTACAACTATGATACACAACTATGTACTGGGGCTTTGGGGAGAAAAAAGAAAAAGGAGGAGATTTGGGAATAGATACTAGCACAGGGCCGCCTTCCTCAAAAAACAGAAAATGAGACATCTTAAAAGGCTGATCTGACCTCGAGCAAATCTACTCAATGTCATCAAAGCTCTACTTTAAATGATCAGAAAAAAAATGGATCAAAAAGTGATCTGCTTATCTTGATCACTTTAATTACTAATGTGTAAGTCTCTGGCTTAGCTGCAGTGGTTACTACTACATTTTAGGGTAAGGTATTGTTGACACAAGTAACCCATAATCAATCTATAGATTAAAAATGGAGTGAGTTTATAGTATAAGCTGGTCTGAGGACTATAGCCCAGGAGTGCAATCTCCACCAGGGAAGAAAGCACTCTGGAGAAATGAAGTGTAAAGCATGGTTATATACCATTTTCAAACATATATCAAACATGACAGGAATACTTCTTTTTCTCTTTTACTAGTCACAAGATGTTTTGCTGTGTACACAGCAGGTCAATCTGACCCGAGTTTCTTAGCTTG
The DNA here is from genome assembly GCF_020826845.1 of Diceros bicornis minor. Lineage (NCBI taxonomy): Eukaryota > Metazoa > Chordata > Mammalia > Perissodactyla > Rhinocerotidae > Diceros > Diceros bicornis. The sequence continues at coordinate 45,184,832 of NC_080747.1, forward strand.
AAAGAAATGTTGATGTGGGAGGCAGGCATTCATCCCTATCTTTAAAGGCAGCACTCTTTGCTTTGGGATACTGTTTACTGTTTAAAGCAGATGTACAATGCATGCTTGACAGGCTATATCAGACCATTCTACAAAAACAAGTTCAGGCTGAATCAGTTTGAAACCAAAATGACTTCCTCATATACCTCAATATATTAACTTTCCTTATTAGCTTTATTGCTTTTCATTTATTCCATCAACATTTTTCCTCTGGAAACTTGATTGTAAAGGCAGCTAGGATTTTGCAATATAAGTAGAATACATCAAACATCCTCTTTTGTGAATGAATGCTCCCAAAGGGTACGTAAAGGAATAGAATTTGTTTTTGGTGGGTTGAATTCTAGCTGGTGTGTTTGCACAAAGAATTTGTCTAAAAGGCAGTCTTTAAACCTAAATGGGCACAATTTTATTATGTTTTAATGCATTCTATGTTTAAGGCATTGTTTTTCAAATCTTTTATGTTTTCCACACTTAGTTTGTGAAAGAAAGAAAATAAGAAAGAAGAAAGAAAATCTTTGTAAGCTAAAAAAAAAATCTGAATGCAAAACAATTGAAAGATCTCATTCAGAAGCCCTGTGGTTGTTCTGATCCCCTTGTTATAATGGCTGTTGTTTGCTTACAATGCTGCAATTTTTGTGAAGAGAGAGAAAGAAACGAAGAAAGAAAGGAGGGGAAAAGGGAGGAATGGAGAGAAACAGAGAGAGAGATGGCTTCTCAAGCAAGCCATTTAATCACCTCTGAATGGTACTTTAAGTGTTCTTTTTTGGAGCAGGATGCAACTATTAGCCTTGTGTTATATAGCAGAAGTAAACCTTTGGGCAGGAGAAGAGAAGTACATAACTGGCCCAAGGCAGTAAAGAGTGAATGGGCCTTAGTGGCTAAAATCTAGGCAGTCCTCATGCCAAGATCTGTTCTTAGATGACAGGAGCTTAATCTCTTTTGTGAGGGTAACAAATGGAATGGTGGATCGGTGGTTATTGATGGTGCCGACATACATCCAGATTCCCAGAACAGCAGGAAATTTATTTCTGGCAAGTCCTGCATAGTAAATAGACAGTGTTGCTATTATCTTTATTACTAATAAGTGACAGAAGTAGAAAAACATGCTTTCGAATGGTCTAACTAAAACAGAATGGCATTCTCATTAGCAAAATAGCTTAGCAGGTTTGTTGTTCCTGAATGATGAGGGAAGAATTGAGCAAGAAATTGAGAGGAGTTGACTCTTCACCTGTTCACATCACTAACTAGTCAGTAATTGACCTTGAGCAAATGCCCAGCCTCTCTGAACTTTAGATTTTACAGTCTAACCTACTTATACTAACAATATTGCAAAAAAACAACAAATGAGGTAATATTTGCATGAAAAAGCTCTATGGAAAGTCATATACAAGATAAGGTTATTTTTTTTGTCACTACTCTTGCAATAATAACTGGACTTTTGAAACAAGGAATAAATTGCATACCTTATGAGGTCTTAAATAAAAGTGTATAATATTTTTAGTTGCTGTTCTTCAGATTCTTTAAAATAAACTATTTTAAATACAAATAACATTAATTTCATCACTTATAGTTCCTTATACTGCATTCTCAATATTAGAAGCTTTGTTTCAAAGTTTAGAAACATTCCTGGTTATTAATAGAACAGAAATTGGGTATCTGCTCTGTGGACGGGACTATTCTGAAAAGTGTGCCACATTCCAATTATTGATTTTGTTATTGCTCATTGAGAGAAGACTGTTAATTGATACTATGCAGGGATCTTTTCACATATAGTAATGGTATTTTTTATAATAATTATACAAGGCTACAAGGTAGATATTATTATTATTATTATTTTACAGACAAAATAACCTTGTGTATTGAGAATTTAAGTGACTTGTCCAATATCATAAAAGAGCTAGACATGTCTTCCTGTTATATCAGACTATATCCAACACGTAGCCTATGCCTACAAGGAGCATAGGATCTAGCAAGAGAGAAAATTGCAAATGTAACTATTACAATAATTTAAGAGAGGTAGTGATAAACACCTAAAAGCAAAACAGAAAAAAATGTGAAGAGATATTGGTAAAAGAGATTACCTCTACTTATAGGGATCTACTTATAGCTTATAGGAGTTGAGACTATAAAAAAGCAGAAATAGAAGGAAAATCCATTTTAACTAGCAAAACTTTAATGATAAATTTATGGAAGATGGAAATAAGGTGATATTTGGGAAATTCGGAGTGTCCATTTCTCTTCTGTCTGTTTAAGCACATGACCTCAGCTCTGTCCTGAGGTTTCAGATGCCTGGAGTGATAGTGAGACTCGTTATCATGGAATGAAAAGTGGGGAACTGAGGCACGTTTTAACTTCTAATGTGCAAAGAAAAAGATTTTACAGCAAAGTCAGTGTTTTTTGAAATCAAAAGGAATTTCTAAATTCATTTATCATCTGGTGAACATCTCAAGAACTAAGAAGGACTTAAATCATTGAGTTTCTTCCATAAGGCAGTCAAGATGCTCTTTCTCCTAGAGTAGCCAAACTATAAGACTTGCTTCTCTAGAGAAAGGAACAGTTGATATGGAGGAAGGAAAAGAAAACCTTTCACACTGACTCAGAGGGTGACTGGAAGAAGAAAGAGAAAGGGGAAAGCAGAGGTGTTTTAGGTAACAATAACACCAAACAGGGGTGGGGTGGGGCTTTTGTCAATGGTCCTCATTGGGATCTCTGGAAAGAGCACTCCTCCAGACCGCCCTGTACTAACCTGCTGCACAGCCAGCTGTGCTGCCCTGGGTTCTCATCCAGCACACAGGATGCTCCCTCATTCTTTCTCTCAGTTGGTAAACACTAAGGATAACTGCTATTTTAATCTCTATCATTATAGATTAGTTTTGCTTCCTTTGAACTTCATATTAATTAAATGTAATATATATGCTTGTTTCTGGCTTATTTAGCTCAAATCTTATGTGTATGAGATGTAACCATGTTTTTGTCTGTAGCAACAGTTCATTTTTTTCTGTTGCTGTTGACAATTTCCATTTGTTCATTCTACAGTTGTTGGGCATTTGGATTGTTTTCAGCTTTTGATTTTTGTGAATAACAGTGTCATGAACATTTATAACAGTCTCGTACATGTCTTTTTATGGTCAAAAGCACTCATTTCTTCTTGAGATATGTTTAAACTTGCAATTATAGGGTGTGTGTGTGTGTGTGCGTGTGTGTGTGTGTGTGTGTGATTATAATAGACATTGTCAAACCGTTTCCCAAAGTATGTATACCAGCTTACAATCCCGTCAGAAATGTATGAGAGTTTCAGTTGCTCCATATCCTCACCAACACTTGATATCAGTCAATGTTGGTATCGTAAATGAAATAAAAAAATATGTATCTATGTATAATTTTAGCCATTCCTGTGGGATGTAATGAAATCTGAATGTGATTTCTTGGTGAGGAAGATCAGCCCTGAGCTAACATCCATGTTAATCCTCCTCTTTTTTTTTGCTGAGGAAGACAGGCTCTGAGCTAACATCTATTGCCTCCTCCTTTTTTTCCCCCCCAAAGCCCCAGTAGATAGTTGTAAGTCATAGTTGCACATCCTTCTAGTTGCTGTTTGTGAGACGCAGCCTCAGCATGGCTGGAGAAGCGGTGCGTCGGTGTGCACCCGGGATCCGAACCCAGGCCACCAGCAGCAGAGCGCGTGCACTTAACCGCTAAGCCACGGGGCCGGCCCTCTGAATGTGATTTCAATTTGCATTTCTGTGATGATTATTGATGTTGAATATATTTTCATATGTTTATTATCCATTTGCATATCACTTTTGATGATGTTCCTTTTCAAGTTTTGCTCGTTTAAAAAATTAGATTGTTAGTCTTTTATTGACTTGTAGGATTCTGAGCGCAAGTCCTTTGCTGTACCTAAATAATGGGAATATCTTCTCCTAGTCTTTAGCTTGTTATTTTACTCTCTTATTGTTGCATTTTAGATGACAGAATTTTTTAATTCAACAATTTCTTTCTTTTATAGTTACCGCTCTTGTGTCCTATTCAAGAAATTTTGTTTATCTAAGGTTGAAAAATATTATCATATGTTTTCTTCTAGAAGCTTTTTGTTTTATTTTTCACATTCAGGACTATGATCTATCTCAAATTACTTTTGTATATGGTGTGAGGTAAGGATCAATTTCATTGTTTTCCTTTATGGATATCTAATTTATTGCATAATGTATGGAAAAGACTGCCCTGTGAACCTGAATTGCAGTGGTACTTTGTTGTAAATCAGGTGACCATGTCTATGTGGGTCTACTTCTGGATTTTATAGTCTGTTCCATTAGTTTCTTTGTGCACAAATTTTTATTATAATTTTGTCCATATTTAGTCTCAATTGCAGTGTTTGTGATTTTGTGGTTTTCAATAAAATGAGGCAAAAATTCATAATTTTGGAACCATCAGGTAGTAAAATTGTTCTTTCTTGGAAATACATGAGTTGTTTGCTGTCAAACCCTACTTAATTTTCTATAAATAATCACAAATCAGAATCAAAAGGGACTTTTCTGCATTGGTTTCAATTATTGATTTATCAACATTCATCTTTACAGGGCTCAATTTCAAGTTCAGTCTGTAATGTGTTATTCGTTTATCCATTCTTGCATCCATTAACTGCTTGGGGACATGCTACTTTGTTCTTGGCACTAGTACTAGTTTCTCCCACATTTCAGTTCAGATACTGGCACATGGCATGTATCTGCATATGCTGTTGATTTGGACCAAACTGAACCAGAACCCAAGAGGTGTGGACCATATTAGTAGAGGAAGGAACTAGTAGAGGTTAGATTGAGGAATGGGGAATGGATTGTGGGGATATGATCTATGGCCCACAATAGAAACTAAAATTTGCATTATGAGTCATTTCTGACCATAGAAATGCTGAAAAGTAATAGCTTTGGATTTTTGATTATTGGGAATTTTTATTTACAAGAAAGAAAGTTTGATACAGACTGACTGACTTTAATGCTGCTATGTTATTCCATTTAAATTCAATTATTAACTATGCATTATTTAGAGACGAGATTGTTCTTTTAGAGTACGTCTAAAGCTGAAGTATTCCCACAGGAAAAAAATAGTCAAGTTACTCAAAATACTATTAGAAATGTATTGCCAGTAAGAGCTCTATTTTCCTTTCCCATTTTTTAAAAAAGAAAATACAAGTTGTTTGATGATGGATTCAGTTTGCTTTGAGTAGTCTTTTATCACAGGTTTCAAAGGGAGATTTCTTTGAAGCACATCTTTCGTGAGACAAAAATACACAAATTGGCTAAAGCCGACAAGTTTGCTACAGTGACATAGTCTGGGATATAGGAAAAAATAGGAGGCTTTCTCAATTGCAAGAAACAGCTACCAAAGCCTGCCTCCTCCTTGTTACTGCAGCGTGTGTTGAGCATTACACTGCTTCCTCCTGAGATAGCATTAAAATTGATGATTTTCTTATTAAATTCAAAGAGGATGTTTCAACAGTATTGCATTTAGCCTCCAAAGAGCAAATCTGGGAGGTTAAATGTGATTCATAAAACTCCGTTTCTCAATAAAACGACTGGGTAGATGGCAAAGGCAATGGCCAGTAAGCGTTGATATGTGGTGGTCATCGATTCTATCTAATATTCTGAAGGTTTCTTTTTCACATTTTCCTTTCCATAAAAGAAAAAAATAGAATTTCAGGTAGTGCTTTGAACAATTTGTGTAAGTTCTTAAGGGACAGCATGCAGCAAAATAGTTCAGTCTTCATAATATAGATCATTATTATTGTTCTAACGCAGCCTAGTAATAAAACATGTATATATCAGTTGGCCAAGTAACTGATTGCTGTTATCCTGGTCTAAAAAGTCTAATAGGTATTTAAAGATATAAATGAGACAATTCCCTGTTATCCATTCCAATATACTGGATTTTGTCACCTTTGTAATTATGTTATTTTCACCTTTTCACCAATTCATCTTACTTTAGCACATTGCAGATAGATTTTTGTTGCAGTTAGTTTGGTATGAATATAGCAATTTTCCAAATATTTAGTATCTTGGTTATAGAATAGAGTACTGAGAATATCGCTACTCTTAAAGACTCTGTTCTCAGGGAATATACCTTCTCCTTCAGAACCTTTAGCTTTGCAATCAACACTGCTGGTCAAACAAACATATTTCACAGTAGTGTCTCGTGGAATCTTGGTGGAAAAAAAAAAAGACAATTTCTATTCCTGGACAAGTAAGTTTTAATCTGCACTAGGGTATCACAAAAATTTTTCAATCATAAATTTAGTTAGTTAGGGTGCTAGCAGAAAACAGAAGGCACACTCACAGGGTTAACTGATAAGAGTTAAAAGAAGGGCCTAATTGGGGCGGGCCTGGTGGCATAGTGGTTAAGTTTGCACTCCGATTTCGCGGCCCAGGGTTGGCAGGTTCGGATTCCAGGTGTGGACATATGCACTGCTTATCAAGCCATGCTGTAGTGGCATCCCATATAAAGTAGAGGAAGATGGGCACAGATGTTAGCCCAGGGCCAATCTTCCTCAGCAAAAAAGAGGAGGATTGGCAATAGATGTTAGCTAAGGGCTAATCTTCCTCACACACACACAAAAAAGAAGGGACTAATTATGGAGATGTAGGCAGAATTAAGACATGCAGAAAGGGATGGTGAAGCACTCAGGAGCCACAACAATGGAAAGCCATTACTACTGCAAAGCCTGATGGGGTAAAGGCAGAAAGTGGTAGCCTAGTGATAGCTATAGCTGTGGGAGATGGGTTGTCCAACAGTAGTGGACACACAGAGGAACACTGCCACTGTCAAAATCATGGTTTGGGAAGGATGGAGCTGAGGTGTTGTAGAAATCAGTACCTGATAGCTTTGTTCTCTTAACTCTTTTCTCCTGCTAGTGCCTCCTATTGGTGAAAACCAACAAGATGCCAGAGGACAAGAGATACCAAGTGGTATAGTTCTGGGCCAAAGATCAGGGTAAAGAATGCATCCAGAATGGTAAAAGTAAATGCAGAATAACCAGCATAGTCCATTCCTTTTTTTCCAATTAGCATTCATTCCTGTTCTTCATTTAGATAGACAAATCTGAAACACAAAGGGAAAAAAAATCCCCAAACACAAAGGAAACACAAAATCTTATTAACTACGTTATCACTTTGGGGAGATGTCAATGTAGCTAGAATCTCACCAAGAACTTTAATTGTAATGTTATTGAGCATCAGTGCTCTTCATATAAAGTATTGATATCAGGGGTGGATGCAAAGGAGAAAAATAATGATTAATATAAAGCACAGTTGATCATAATGCCCACTTCTATAGTTTAGGTTTCAAGCTTTGTTGAAATCATAGAATCATTCTTTGATCACCAGTTTCACGTTCCCTCTATTCTCTGCCAAGACCAGTTGGTGAGATTTTTTTGTTTCTTTTTTTTTTTTTTTTTGAGGAAGATTCACCCTCAGCTAACATCTGTTGCCAATCATCCTCTTTTTGCTTGAGGAAGGTTAACTGTGAGCTAACATCTGTGCCAGTCTTCCTCTGTGTTGTATGTGGGTTGCCACCACAGTATGGCTGATGAGTGGTGTAGGTCTGTGCCTGGGATCCAAACCTGTGAACCCAGGCTGCCGAGGTGGAGCACGTCAGGCTTAACCACTATGCCCCGGGACTGGCCCCCAAAAGTGATTTTTTTTAGGATACTAAAGTGATGAATAGGCATTTTTTTAGTCCCTTCATGGTAATATTGATAGAGTTTTGCAGACACAAAAGCAAATCTGTGTCTGGAATATGAGTATTTTCCCATGAGAGCAGCCTTTGTGATTAAAGGGGTCCAAAGTAATCAACTTTCACCTGGTAAATGGTTAGCTGCCCAGCAAATAGTAATATGGGGGACCTAGCATTCACTTCTGCTGTCGGCATGTTGGATACTCAGCAATTGTTGTGCCTAGATCAATCTTAGTGAAGGGAAGGGATGTTGTCTATGTTATAGAGCCCATGCATAGCCTCCATCCCTGCCACTATGACCTCTTTGTAAATGGGCCCATTAAACAAGCAATTTAGCAGCCAAGGATAGAAGCTGACATATCCACACAGCAAGTAATTTTGTTCACTTGATTGGTGAGAGCCTTCACTTCACTGGAGAGAATTTATGCGACCCATGAATATTTTCACACTTTGTACCCATTCTGAAATGTTTATTCACAATCCTGTCTTCTAGATTCCCTTGTCACTCATCTTCCAATCTTGTTCTTTTCAACACCATGACCGACAAGTAACTTATTATGCAGTGACTATGACAATTATGCAGTAATTATTAAATATTTCTTTGAATTAATGTAGATTTTACATCAGGTCACCCATCTCTTCTTCTAGATGTACACGGGAAGTGGACAAGCAGATATACTGATCAAAATCACAACCCAGTTGTCAAGATTCTACTTCTTTCTAACTAGTGGCCTTAAAGTTAGCATAAGAGATCTGAAAAAATCTTACATTGAACTGGCATTGCATCTCTATAGTACTTACAATCAGTTTTTGTATCTGATCCACAGTCATATCTGCACTCCAGCTACATGAGAAAAGCTTCGCAGAGGCTTTCTGCACATTGAAAAGGAATCCCAGGCTTTAAATTAATTTGTGTGTGTGTTTTTGTGTCAGTTAGAAGCAGCAAACATATTCCAGATTTTTACATCAACAATGTTAACATAGCAACTAAATGCCACAGCAAATTGATCTTCCAAAGCCTCTCTCCACTGCACTCCAACTCATGCCACCTGTGATAATTTGAGTAACCATGGTGCCACTGCAACCATAAAGTACTAGTGTCCTGTTGCTGCCTAACAAAGAGATTATCTGCGTGCTCATCAAATATGTGAGACATCAATCCTGAAATCCAAATTTTAGAGTCTGTTTCCTGGGGATATTCCTAGAGAAATTCTTGTATCAGCCATGGTCCTGGCAAGAAATCATTGACATACTCAAGGAGGTCAATAAAGAGAGTATAAAGATGGAAGTCTTTACAAAGCAAAGGCAGGCTTAAGGGTAACAGTAAGAAAAGATAAAGCCCCCAGGAATTAGCAGCAATTATTATGGAACACTTACCAAGAACTAACTGTTATCATCTCTAGTTTTAAGGGAAAAAGGAAGAAGCAGTGCTTTTGGGACTCCTTGAGAGGAGGCATTTGACTGAATGATGATCAAGTGGAGAGAATGCTAGCCATTGTCAACACTGCAGGCCAATAGTGAGAAGCTAATGGGCTCTCTCCTGGTCTCTGCCCTCCTTGCAGTGCCTCCCATTGGTTGAATGCACCTGGAAAACTGAGGGGAGGGGATCCTGACTGATGCAGTCCATAAAGAGTGGCAACCAAGGCACAGAGAAGGATGGGGCATAGATCTGGAAGAGTAAGTGGAGAAAATCCTGCACAAAGCATAGATTAATTATGTTTTTGACTAGTCAATGGATTCTTTTATATTGGCATATTTTCATTTTATTCCTTTAGCTACAAATATATAATGTTGTTGATTATACAAAATATCTACAACTTTCTTTGAGGTTGAGATACAGAAAAGTTTGCTGATTTGCTGACAGCCATTGGAATACAGGCACCATGAGGAGGAGGGTTCTGCTCCAATTCTGTATTAGTTTTCTAAGGCTGCCATAACAAAGTACCAACAACTGGGTAGTTTTAATAACAGAAATTTATTGTCTTACAGTTCTAGAGGCCACAAGTCTGAGATCAAGGTGTTTGCAGGGTTGACTCTTTCTGAGAGCTCTAAGGAGAAATCTGTTCCATGCCTCTCCACTAGCTTCTGGTGGTCTGCTGGAACTCTTTGGTGTTCTTTGGTTTGTAGAAGCATCACCCCAATCTCTGCCCTCATCTTCACACAGTGTTGTCCTTGTGTACGTATGCGTGTGTCTGTGTCCAAATTTCTCCTTTTTATGAGGACATAATTATATTGGATTAGGGGTCTACCCTACTCCAGTATGACTTCATGTTAACTAACTACATCAACCATGACTCTATTTCCAAATAAAGTCACATTCTGAGGTACTGGAGGATGAGGACTTCAACATATGAATTTTGGGGGAACACAATTCAGCCCATAACATTTCCTACCTAATACCTAGTACAATGTATGGCCCAGAGTAAGTGCCCAATAAATACCTTTGAGTAAATGTATGAGTAGCAGAAGAGTAAAAGAAAACCCATTTATCTATTTTTTAAGTTTTGGGGTGTTAAATCTTATACTTTATCCATTAATCTACATTTTATTCTTCTGAAAACTATTAATTTAAGCCATGAAACCTGAGCTGGTATCGGACAGGATCTTCTATTTGCCCCTAATCATTAATTAGTGATATAAGAGCTATGTACTGTATTGGGTAATAAATCCTTCTACTCAAGTTCTACCTCTGGCGATGCCCATCAAACTGTCCAGCCAGTTTCAGAGATGGGTAGAAATCTCTCAAGCCCATAAATGTCATTCTGACCTCTGAATGATCGGTTTACTTCCTGCATCATAAGGTTTGATTAAAAATTATTGTTGGAACTGGTTACCTGCAAGTGCTTTTGAAGCTCATAAAATAATCCAATCTCTTTAAAATCTAATTTCAATATTTATCCCAGTGATAACCTGTGCACAAGAATAATTAAGATAATTTTTGCCAACACCCTTTGAGTCATTTATCCAAGTTAATTTCATTTGCCATCCTGCTGCCTGTCCTGCTACCACCTGCATTTAAATCTGTCTTTACTTTCTGAAATTCACAGGCAGCTTTTTCTTTTCCAATAAACACTGTACAACATTTCTGAACTTGGAAATAAAGATTGCAGTATTTTCAGTTTCCCCATCTAATTTTCTCCTCTGCCAAAGGTTGAATAGCAATAATGTGTTTGTAAAGCTTTTCTGCAGGAGCCCATCCATAATACCTTGTAAGGCAGTGCTGTGTAGAGGGCCCTTGAGTTGGAACCCAATTCTTGAGTCAGGAATTTAGGTGATAAATAAGATAAGGGTATATATCACTATGTATAAACAAGCATTAATATTACTTTCTATAATTACTTAGCTGTTATTTGATCCTTTCATCTTCACTACAACCCTATTATAAACTTCTTTTGACAGATGAGGAAATTTTTAGAGAGATTAATTAATCTGCCTGAAGACATGGCTTAGTAGTGGTAGCAGATTTAGATTTAGAACTACAGCTGTCTGCTTTCAGAGGCCACCATCATTAACACCACCACCCACTATTTAAGAGCAAGTCAACAAAGTAGGCAGGCTGGTCCCTCCTCTAACCATATCTGCTTTCTCTGCCTTAAACTCTCTTTGCCCAGATAACTAGATGACTCCTACTCATCCTTTGGGATTTTGCTTTGAGATCAATTATGCAGTGATACTTTCCCTGCTCACACTCGTCATTTCTCCTTGGTGGAATTTATTTCACTCATAATTTCTTGTTTAATGTCTTTCTTCTTCCAGAGGTAGTAAACTCTGTTAGGGCAGTGATTGTCTCTGACTTGTTTACCATCATACCTCCAGCACAAAGTACAGTTCCTGCCTGTGTTCCATACATGTTTCTTGACACACAGATGAATAAGAACACATATGTCACGTGTTTGTCTTACCCAGGGCCTAGAAGGCAAAGATACAGTCCTGCAAGTCTTATGCTCAGTAAGTCACAAGAACAATTCAGACAGAACAGTTAGAGTTTGTAAGGGAAGTGCCTCTTCTCAAATATTCTGAAAATTTATGCAGGTGATAATAGCACAATGTCTATTTTAGAGGCCATTAAGACTCCATGAAATGCTATAAAAACACATACACATATATAACACATAATACCCTTTTCTACTAAGCTATAAAAAATTGATGCATTTGATTAAAATAAGAATTAGTGCTCTGAAAGACACTAGTTTGAGGTAATATTTTCAATTTTAATTGGAATTTTTATTGCTCATATGTTCTTACAAACATTGAACCTATGCTTTGTATCTCCCATTTTAGAGACCATAGTTTACTTTAGATTAGATCTATTTAAAATTCACCTAAATAAGGTTTTAATGCAAGCATGAATCACAAATAAGAAATAAAATGGTTTTCATTTAAGAATATCAAATTATTGTTCATAGTAGGACAATTAAACATAAGATAATACATTAACATTTGATGCCTATTACTATGGACAAACCACAAGTATTAGCTCTTCAAATTTTTGTCCAAAAATTTTAGTCAAGTGGTTCTCAAACCTCTGAACATCAGAATCATATGGGGAAGTATTTTAGATAACCTAAATGATAGCACCCCATTTCTGGAGATTCTTAGTATGTCTGAGGCCATGAAATCTGCATTTTTGAGGATTTTTCCAGTGATTTAGATTTTCACATAGATTTGAAAACAAACAAACTTCTCAGTAATGAGATAGCAAATCTGACTTTGCTTTAAACATAAGCCCTTTTTATTTTCTTTTATTTTTTGTGTGAGGAAGATCAGCCCTGAGCTAACATCTGATGCCAATCCTCCTCTTTTTGCTGAGGAAGATTGGCCCTGGGCTAACATCTGTGCCCATCTTCCTCTACTTTATATGGCACTCTGCCACAGCACAGCTTGACAAGCTGTGCATCGGTGCGCACCCGAGATCCGAAACTTCGAACCCCAGGCTGCCGAAGCGGAGCGTGCACACTTAACCACTTGCACCACCCGGCTGGCCCCATAAGCCACTTCTTAATGATATATTAGTAACTTGGGAAGATGAATTAATTATTTCATATAGCAGTCACTCAAACTTTCACCATTCTTTTTTCAACCAAAATATAGGGGCTGGGAACTTGCATTTATCCTTTATTTAAATAAAATGGGACGTAAGGATAGACAGTAATCTTGGGGCTAAAATTAATATAATGCTACTTGGGTATAATTATTTTATGCACTGAATTCTGCACTGGAGACTATATTTCAAAATGTAGTAGGAGGCCACATAAAACTTAATTTGCCTCTTATATATATCTCTCCTCAACATGTGCTTTCCTTTTAAAAGCAGAATAAAGATTCATGACCAGAAAATTGAGCTAAAAATGTGTATGAAGATTATGTAATTTTCAAATCTTAATTTTGCTATTTCTTTACCTAAATCCAAAATTACTTTCAAAAGCCTCCATTAATCCTGCATTATATAATGCTTAATTTAAGAAGCCAAGTTTTGGAAGAAAGTGTGGGAGAACTTTACTTACAGCCATTACGCTAGAATATCAGGGCTACCTTAGCCAAACTTCACAGAATTGATGCACAAAGAGATGGAGGTAGAATGGGAGAGAGCTTTTATTTCTTATGAATGCCTTTTTTCCTTTGAATGCTATATTTAACCGTGAAACCATTTTCCAGGTCCCAACAGTATTTGTGTGAGCTAGAAGCTCAATAAATGTTTTTCTACAGCAGTCTTCAAAGTGTCTGATAGAAGTGTTAACAATGACAGAAAAGGCAGCTTAGAGTGGTGTTTACCATGACAGAGTGGCATTACAGTCATAGCCAATCCGGATGAAGCCGCATGCAGATCACATATTATAGTTGACTTGAGAATGGATGATTCCTCTCTGTTGAACAAAAATCACAAAATCTGATGGTCTATCTCTGTGTGCCAAATTAGATTAATTTCTAAATATCTTCATGTCTCAATTTTCTGTCCTAAAAATCTAAAATTGGTAGGTTAGTTTGGAAGTTAGGGAAGGTGAGTTTGCAGACTTCTTTCTTAAAGTTTTTCAAGTTTTATACTTACAATCTTAAAAATAATTCATGATGGTCTTGGGAACCAGGAAAGAGGATAAAATAGAGATTTTCCTCTTCTCTAATATTTTCCAATTCTCATTTTAATTGGAAAGTTTAGTTCTTAGTTCCTAAACATTGTTCCAGCAATTTGATTTGTCACGTAATTACAGCACAAAGCACATACATTAGAGAAGCTTGAATCACTATTTCAAATTGTCCCTTGACATTTGTGAATTTAACATTTGAGGTTTCAGCACTTTTCCAGCGATCATAGTGTTTGCGTCAGGCAAAAATTTGTTATTTGGACAAAGCACAAATTTGAACTCTGCATGCTGAGACACTGGAGCCTCTCACTGAGACAGGCACTTAGCCAGCTGGGTCTCAAGTTATCTTTGGGCTTCAATTCATTCTCACTCCTGAATTAAGTGACTTGAGGTCCCAAACACTTTTTACTTCAAGAAAAAGTACTAAAAACCACACTAAACAAGTTGAAAAGACAGTAAGTTGAAGAGTATATATAGGAAAAATATACTTGTGCTTGGAAATAAGATTTGAAAAAAGCTGGAAGTCTGTGGTCACATTTCCACATTTGTGAAGGTATCAAGATTTATCATCTCTTGAATATCAAGATTTCTCTCTTTCGAATGTCAAATGTCTCAAGTAGAAGTCTCTACTTTGGTAGGATGAAATTTATTATTTCTTTTCATGAAAGCTGTCATTGAACTTTGTAGCATTTTCAATTCAAATTTAAAAGTGGAGAGTAATTTAACCTCATTGTTGTCAATTTTTCTGCATTGTGCCACCATTAGCGTGGTAAATTTTAATAATATGCTTATAGAGTTGAATTCCTCAGGCAACACTTTGTCTCTTCTACTCTCAGTGATTAAAAACCTAGTCACAAAGAGGTTTTATTTGCAGCCATGGTTATTAAACATGCACACACACACACGCACACACACACAGACACAGGTTTTAAAATTTTAAAGAATTTATGGGGTCTGTCTGGATAACTTTGAAGGATGAGAAACTATGTAGTGAGATATGCATTTATATTATTCTAGCTGGAAGGAATAAAAGATAAGAATTTATATCCCTGCCAAAATCACAAAAAGTAAAAAGTAAAGAAGTTGATTTGAAAAGGAGTGATCCATTGGAGTAAGTTACAAGGGTACAGGAAGAGGACTGGGTTTTGAAGCAGTGTTCTAGATAAAGTAGAAGAGTAGCATTTATAAGAATAAGTGACAAGCAAGTATCATCCGTCTTAATAGAGAGATCTGAGTGGGAAGCATGTGCATTTGGAAATAATCTTTAATTAAAAAATACATGTAAGAGTTAGAAATGATTAATTCAGGTGAAAATCTTAGGAATTGTAGCAAAACTTATGCAAATTAGCTTCTCATACTTTTGGAAATGTTTTTCCCTTACCCCAGCCTCCCATCCTACTTAAGATCCCTGTTTGGCATATCTTTAAAATTAAAGTTAATTAATATAAACTTTTACTACCCTTGACATACTTAGGCTCTCAAATCACCAAGATGACCATTTTGATAAATTTTTGGCAGATAGAAAGAAAGGGAATCGAGAAAGGCATGTTAGCAATTTCTTTGAAAAGAATGGAAAAGACCTATAATAGTAATAATAATAATAATAACAACACTATAGAAAATCAGGCAAAGTATAGGATTAGGTCAGAACAAAATGACAGGAATTTAATAAATGTGCATGATTGTCTAAAATAGATTTTTGTGCAACTTACAGAAGATATTATTAAGTAGTTAAGGAAATTTGCCACATAATTTCAATTACTGAGCTGAGAAGCTGAAAGGTGAACTTGGGGAATGAACAGAGGGTAAATGAAAGGATTTGGAGTGGACTGAAGGAGACAGAGAGATGATAAAAGAATGTAAAGTATTGGCTAAATGAAGTTGTAGGTATTGAAAAAGAAGACACTGGCAAGTGGCAAGTGCTTCATCAAGTATGACTGAACAAAGTCACACTTCCCCTAGGACTATAGATCAGGATATTTACACATTCAGAGCAAGTCCAAACAAATCCAAAACACACAGAAAACCCTACGGAAATATGAACGGGAGAGGCAAGTAGGTGACGTATTTGTGCAACAGAGGCTTATAAATTGCTATTTATTATTGCTGTTTCTTTGATGAAACAAGGAAAAAAGTAATTAGCACATTTCAGATATGAAACACATAGAATGCTCCCGAACCTGGAACAATTCGGACCAGTGAGGCAACTTGAGAAGGACAAAATTACATGAATATCTCATTCTTTTAGACTTCACCAAAAACATTCTATGGAATCAATTATCTAATTGTTTCTTAGAACTCAATAAATTGTTAAGTGTGGTACAGTTCTTTTGGACTTTTTGTTTTGTCTATGGCCTGAACACTTAGTTCAGATGAGTTTTAGGTGGGATGAACAGCAGGCAGCAGAGCCTCTGAGTTACTCACTTGCCACAATTCTCTTCATTTGTGATCAGTCTCCTGGTTTTTCTAGGGATCTGCTAATTTAGTGTCAGCTTTTAGATATAAATGGTGTCTTTCTCATCTTCATTTTGGGGGAATTAGAGACACACAGAGAAAAATAAAGGTACATATCCAAACTCTAACAAACACATCATTTTTAGGGCTTTGATCAAATATCTTACTTAGTTCCTGAGACATTCATTGGACAGTTAGCCCACAAGAATCAGATCCTCCTTTTTCTATCCTCTATCATACCTACATTATGACAACATTTCAATCTCTGAATATATAACATCAAGAGATATGAAAATGTGAGAAGCTACGTAATTACAGTCCTGGCCTAACAACTGATTTAATTTCCTTATGCACAAGCACATGCAAGTTTAGCTTGGGTGTAATCACAGCGTAGATCACAAACTTTGCTTCTCTCCACATGCTTTGTAGTAATCATGACACAATGCTGTATAATATTTTTAAAAATTGCTTTTTAATGGTTGCTTAATATTTCTTTGAATATTATGAAATGCTCAAAGTATCTTTGGGAAAAGAAATTAAAACTACATTGAGATACCACTACATAACCACAAGAATAACCGAAATGAAAAAGATTGGCGATATTAAGCTTTAGCAAGATTGAGGAGCAAATATAACTTTTACATATTCCTAGGGGGCATGTAAAATGCCACAGGCCAAGTTATAAAATCACTTAGAGATACATTAGAGAATTTACAGTACACGTACTATGTGACCCAGAAATCTCACTTCTAGATAATTCATTCATGTTAGTGCCATAGAGTCAATTCCAACTCCTAAGTGACCCTGTGTACCGCAGAGCGGAACCCTGCCCAGTCTTTATTTTGCACCATCCTCTCACCTTTTGGTGCTGTATCAGACAATGCTCTGCTGCTATTCACAGGGTTTTCATGGCCCATTTTTTTCAGAAGTGGGTGACTAGGTCCTTCTTCCTAGTCTGTTTTAGTCTGGAAGCTCTGCTGAAACCTGACCACCACGTGTGACCCTGCTGGTATTTGAAATACCGGTGGCACAGCTTTCAGCATCACAGCAACAAGCAGCATACCACATATGACAACCAACAGATGGGTGGTGTGGTTCCCTGACCAGGAAATGAACCCAGGCCTGAACCCAGGCCACATGTTTCATTTTCCTTCAGTTAAAAATATTTCTATTCTCTCTTGTGATTTTTTTCTTTTACTTACGGATATGTTTATATATGTGTTTCTCATTTTCAAATATTTGTAGGTTTTCCACATATCTTTTTTTTGTTGATGACTTTTTGCTTAATTCTGCTATAGGTAGAAAACAAACTTTGCATGATTTCATTCCTTCTAAATTTATAGAGACTTTTTTAATGGAAGTAGATTATCAACCTTGGGAAATGTTTCATGCACACCTGAAAAAAATTTGCAGTCAGCTGTTGTTGGGTGGAATGTTCTACAAATGCCAATTAGGTTAAATTCCCTGATGTTGTTATTAAAATCTATGCTCTTACTGATTTTTTTGGGGGGGGTGCTACTTGTTGTATTGATTGCAGAGAGAGGACTATTGAAGTCCCCAGATCTAACTGTGTGTTTGTTCAATTCTCCTTCAACTTCCATCAGTATTTGCTTCATGTATTTTGATATTCTGTTACTAGATGCATAGATACTTAGGATTGTTATGAGTTCTTAATAAATTGTACACTTTTCTCTACAGAATGTACCATTTTATTCCTAATAATATGCTTTGTTCTGAAGTCTACTTTGTCTGATATTTGTATAGCTACTCCAGCTTTCTATTGATTAGTGTTTGCATGGTATATATTTTCCATCTTTTCACTTTTAAGCAATTTGAGTCTCTATATTTAACATAGGTTTCTTCTAATAGTACATAGTTAGATCTTGCTTTTTTATTTACTTTGACACTCCCTTGTCTTTTAATTAATGTATCTAGGTTATTTAAATTTAATGTAATTTGGTATAAATCTACAATCTTGGCGTTTGTTTTCTAGTTTCCCATCTTCTGTTTGTTCTCTTTTTTCTCATTTCCTTTTTTGTTTCAGATTAATTGAATATTTTTTATGGTTCTATTTTATCTCTATTGTTGGCATATTGGCTATATATATTTATTTAGTGGTGTCAGTCAGGTTTACAATACATCTTTAACTCATCACAGTCTACACTCAAATGATACCAAAGTATTTCACATATAGTGTAAGAACCTTCCATTTGCTCCCTGTTGGCTTTTGTGTTGTCATGTGCTTTACTTCTACCCATGTTATAATCTTGACAAACATTATTTTTGGTATATACCATCAATGATCATCTTAAGAGATTAAAAATTGAGAAAAAATGGCTTTAGTATTTACGCACAGAGTTACTACTTCTGGCACGCATCATTCCTTTGTGTAGATCCAGTTTTCTCTCTGTCATCATTTTTCTTTTGCTTGAAGGACTTCTTTTAACATTTCTTTTAGTGCAGTTCTGCCGGTGATGAGTTTTGTCAGCTCCTTTTGTGTGTAAAAGTCATTATTTTGCCTTCAACTTTAAAATATATTTTCTCTGGACACAAAATTATCAATAGTTTTTTCTTTTAACAGTTGACAGATGTAAATTTTCTTGTGGCTTACCTAGACTCTGACAAGAAGTCAACTATCATTCTTAGCTTTTTTTTTTTAATATAATGTGTCTTTCCTGCCCTGTAGCCACTTTAAACATTTTCCTCTATGTCACTGATGTGTTAGGGATTTCATTATGATATGCCTCTGTATTTCTTCTGCTTAGGGTTTCCTGAGCTTATTCAATCTGAAAGATTAGAGTTTCTATTGAGTTTGATATTATGGTCGTTATTTCTTCAATTTTTTTCCTTAGTCACACACGTGTTTTTCCAAGACTCCAATTATACACATTTTTGGCAGTTTAATATTGCCCCACTGGATGCAGATCACTGATGTGCTGGTCAATTTTTCAGATTTTTTTGCCTATGTGCTCTATTTTGAGTCATTTTATTGCTGTGCCTGCAAATTCACTGATCTTTTTTCCTGAAGTGTCTAATCTGATGTTAATCTCATAATTATTCAATTAAATTATCGTATGTTTTATCTCTAGAAGTTCCATTTGACTCTTTATCGTAGCTTCTTCTTCTCCTCTCATCATTTTCATGTTTGCTTTATATCCCTGAGCACGTTTATGATATTTACAATATATCTTTTAAAGTCTTTAATCTCCGTAATTTCTGAGTCTGCTTTTATTAATTAATTGTCCTCTTGGTTTTGGGCCTTATTTTCCTACTTCTTTAAACACTTGGCAAGTTTCTATTGGATGGTGGATATTGTTAATTTTCCATTGTTGGATGTGGATACAGAATAGCCTTTAGTTATGTCTAATTTAGACGCACATCCGAGGTGATAGTCTTCAGAAGACTTAAAATTGCCCTGTAAATTTGATGTTGTTCTGCTCTAGATGGTAGAAACATGAACTACTCGCATCCCTATATGAGCTCCAGATATTATTTGACCTACTATTTTCCAGAATTTTATTCCCTGGTCTCATGGAATTTCAACTCATGCTTATCCAGATCAGTGTTCAATAAAGACTTATAGACCTCTGGGGTTCTTTCTCTAAATAATTCCACTCTTTCCATTACTCTGCCCCACAAATTCTAGCTGCTTTCACCTCACTGAACTCTTTTCACTATCTTCTCTCTCCTCAACTCTGTGATGCCTCTGGGTTCCCTTTGTGTTCACCTTTGTGATCTGCAGCCTGGAAACTGCCTCCATGAAGTAAGCTTGGGAAATCACAGGGTCCACCTCATTAGTTGCCTTTCTCACAGGGATCACAGGCCTATGCTGCCTTTTTTCCAATGCCTACAAACAGGGGTTTCATATACTTTTTCTGGTCATGTAGTTTATTTTACGGTGGGAGTGAAATCTCTATGGCAGTTAATTTTTCATGTGTGGAAGTACAAATCCTTTCCAGAAATTTTATAACCACCTAATTATTACTCTTCTGGTTACTACTGCTGAGTAAAAGTTACCCCTACGCACAGCCCCTTAAAAAACCATTTTACTTTGCCCAAAGTTTTATGTATCAGAAATTTGGGGAAGTATATCTGGAAAGTTTTTGCTTGGGGTCTCTTATATGGTTGCAGTTAGATGCCATGAAGGCTCAAATAGATTAGATTCCAGTAAGGCTCATTCACATGGCCATCAGTTGATGCTGACTGTCAACTGGCCTCTCCAGCATAGTATCCTTGGTATAGTTTGTCTTCTTACATGGCATCTGGCTTCCCTCATAGTGACTATCCCAGGTGAACTGGGCATAATCTTTATGGATTTTTATGATCTAGATTTGGAAGTTATATGGGGTCACTTGTAAAGTACTCTATCCTTGAAGGAGATACAAGTGAATCCAGGTTCAGGGGAGAAGACACTGATCCCATCTCTCAATGGGAGGAGTGTCAAAGAAGCTGTGGTCATTTTTTAAAATTGCCACATCTCTATTAAGTTTCTTCCTGCTTGAAATATCTAGAATGATTTATTTTTCACACTAAACTCTGACTAAATTCAGAAATTGGTGCCATAATTTGGGTGTTGCCTTAACAACAGAACTAAAATAGGTGGGGTTCATTTAGCAAATAGGTGACAAGCAGCAATAAAATAGCTATAGTAGCTAGATGACTGTACAGCCCTCATGCTATGGCAAAACGTTTGGTAAAACTATCACTATGGTAACTTAGAATCCTTTTATGGGAACGTTTGAAAGAGAGTGACAGTGTGTGCTGGCTACTATTTGTGACATTTAGCCAGGTGTTACAAGAAAGAGATTAACTTAAGCAAGAATTGACTGGTTTTCAAGCAGAGATCAAAGGTAATAGAGACAGTTTAGAGCTCAAATGCCTTACAAGATTGGAAAAGTTGATTGTTTCTTGAAACCAAATACTAAGAGTAAGTTGTAAAAGCCTTTAAGTAACCAAGATCTAGTAAGTCTCTTTATCAAAGAAAATGAATCATTTGTGTGGTAATTATCAGATTAAGAATTTTTTTTTGCTTACCCAACTCTATTGTTTCAGGTAGCCTAAATAACATCATCAATCTTTAGAGAAAGAGAGAGATGAGGTGAGGAAGTAATGAAATAGTCAAGCTTTAAGAAGTAGTCTAGAAACAACTTTGCATATAGTTGCTAGAACAAAGAACTAACTAGAAACAAATAGAAAAAAACCACCAACCAGAAGGATAGAATTTGTCTATATTTGGTGATCTTTAGAAAAACAAACTGAGGGGCTGGCCTGTGGGCCTAGCAGTTAAGTTCACGCATTCTGCTTCGGTGGCCTGGGGTTCGCTGGTTTGGATCCTAGGCGCGGGCCTACTCACCACTCATCAAGTTGTGCTGAGGTGGCGTCCCATATAGAAGAGCTACAACTCTACAACTATGCTACACAACTATGTACTGGGGCTTTGGGGAGAAAAAAGGAAAAAAAGAGGAAGATTGGGAACAGATGTTAGCGCAGGGCCAATCTTCCTCAAAGAAAAATAACAAACTCAAAAAAGCCTTGGGACCAAAAGTCGCTGCAAAATTTGTTCAGTTCCCAAGGAAGGTAGACACTTTTCATACTTAGCTAGATAGTAATGGATATCCAACAAGAAAATACCTCAAAGAAGGCAAAAATAGGGATCTTGGAGAGCAATTCTTTCCAGAAAGAAGAGCTAGGATATAATTAAGAACATTCCGCTGTCTCCGGGTATGGGACCTTCACAATTCCTGTCCAGCAGAATTTCATACTTTCTATGGACCAGTGACTGCTTTGTGTCATCTATTCCCTTCTTTTCCAAACAGAAGATTTTATGGGGGTCTTCCTTTCCTGCTCCACCATTGACTATTTTAGGGATGTAGAGAAGATAACATGTCATTTTGGTTTATGAGTTGCTGGATCACGGGAAGATGCAACTGAACCTGATGACAAGAAATGTGCACCTGCAATTTCTGGACACTGAACTGAATGCGTGAATGGATAAGACTTTGGGGAGAGGGTGAATGAGCTCTATATGTGAGAATAAGAGTGATATTTATAAAGGAATATTTGTTTGATATTTACCTGAAGAGGATAGAGAGTAGCAGTAAGTTTATGTATTTATCAAAATGAGTTCCTTCTGGATACACAGTTAGACTAAGTTCTTCAGTCTTCTTTGCAGTTAGATGTGACCATATCTTTAAATTCTGGTTCATAGAATGGGGTCTAAGTGATGTAAGCTATTTCCTGGCTTGATGCATGGAAATCTCCTGCATAAATCTTCTTGCCTTTTCTTTCCCAATCTGCTGGTTGAGTTAGAAGTTTTAGAGAATTCCATGGGATAAATAAGAGAAAGGCCTGAGTCAATTGAATGATCACATGGAAGGCTATCTAACTATAAACCTTTGTAGGACCTGGGTATGAAAAAAAAAAAAGATTTTTATCACTTTAAGTCACTGAGAATTTGGGGATATTTCTATTATAGCAACTAGAGTTACATTAAGAAATATATAATCATTACAGGAAGTAGGGAGGGATGGCAGCTTTTAACTGAACCAGAGAATCTACAGGAAAAAAAAGGAAACTTAAGACTTTAGATTCTCAACTCAAGGCATAGCTAGAGAACCAGAAAGTCTTTACGAAAATCCTAAAAAAATGTCTTATTTTTTATAAACATAGGGCCAATGGGGCCTATAATCCGACTCAAGCTTATCCTGTGGGAAGCAGATTATGACAATTAAATTCACTTGGCTGGCCAAGTCTCATATGTTAGGGAATTGTTTGAGAAAGGGTGGGACTCTTAAGAATTAGAATAGGATTATATGTATATATTCAAATAATCTTGACCACTCAAATTTCATTGAACTTCTTGTCACCAGAAGTAGCCTGCAATAACCTCATGTAAGGTAAGCAACTTTCCAGAGGTTATTAATACTCCTTAAGACACTTCACCAATCCTCTTGGCTTGTAAATCTATAACAAAGGGTCCCAGCATACCTAAAGGAGATTAGTATAATGTGTGATCAGGGGGAAGATAATTCTCAAACCTAAATGATTGCAAAATTTTGTTCATTTATATCAATAGAATCCCAGAGAGTATATGTGGGGAATGGATTGTAAAGATGTTTGACCAAAGAGGAAAAAGCATAATGTTGGACTGGGCTGAACTTACTTATATGGGTTCAGTTTTCATAAATTTTGATTCAAAGTTTTAGATTAAGGAACTAGTAATGAATCATTTTCCTTTCTTGGTTGGTTGACTGAAACCTGGAATGAATGATGACCTACACTAAATTAAGTTGAGATTTCGGAATTCCTTTGGTAAAATATAAAGAGAGGAATCCAAGGATTTAGTGGTATAGGAATATTGGACTGGATTTATTATATGGAACCCAATCATCCCTCCCCCATTATATCCTACAAGAGATCAGAAGACACTTCCTTTACAACAGCATTGAGAAATATATTTGTGAGGGAGTACCAGCATCCTTCAAAATCTCTGTAGTAGCTTTTTCAGCAAACTGAGGATGATCAGTGGTGTTATCTACCACCGTTGGTGTGGGCTAACAGGGGCTGATGGGATCCTGAAATGGCAGTACTCCACCATGTAAAAAATAGGTATGGTTACCAAATGGGTAGCAAGGCTGGAGACACAAACAGAATCGTCTGCCTGATTCTGTCAGAATCGTCTAATTAATCATAGTGTTCTTCTAGTACTGAAATAGATGGGACATCTACTAAAACTATTTGGTCCATACAATTGAAAAATAAAAAAAAACCTTAGGTTGAATAAACTAGGACCTGACGTACGACCACTATTTTGATTTATTTTCCACATGACCCATAAGGCTGCTCGTTTTGAATGGAGCCCAGAGGAAGAAAGTTTCTTCAGCTGAGCATTAACAGTTTCAGTGGCACCTAAGGTGTCTGTGGAAGATACAGATGCTCTATAAACGTCTGGCAAGCCCAAGCAGGAGAATCACAGCATAGAATCCTAGAGCTTTGGAGCAATATGCACTTTGAAAATATAATTAAGGCTATTAATCAGTTGACCTTGAAATAGGGAAATTATTCTCAGTTATACCCATGGGCCTAATCTAATCAACCAAGCCACTTAAAAATGGGAAGTTTTCTCCAGCTAGCACAGACGAGGAAATCCAGAGAGATCTGAAGCATGAACAAGATTTGATGCTCTATTGGTGACTTGAAGATGGAGAGGGTCACATGTCAAAGACAACTTAAGTCAGTCTTACAACCTTAAGAAAATGAATTCTGCCAACAACCTGAGTATGCTGGGAATCAGATTCTTACCCAGAGCCTTCAGAAAGGAATACAGCCCTGCTTACACCCTGATTTAAGCCTTATTAGACCCTGAGCAGAGAATCAATTCATGCGATGCTAGACTTCTGACCTACAGAACTGTGAGCTATTATCAATGGGTGTCATTTTAAGCCACTAAATTTGTGGTAATGTGTACATATCAACAGAAAACAAATACATCAATTAAAAAAAATACATTTTCTGGTCCAGTGAACTCGAATATCAAGCATATACAGCGGTACTCCATCAACAAATGGAAATGTGTCCTCTTGGCACACGTAGGTGTGAGTAAGTCTCTCTAACTTCCAAGACACTTGCTACTGCTACATTGCAAGCTCTCTCTTTCATTTCTACTTAAGGCCTAGTGGAGGGTTGTCTATGACTAGCTGACTAAAAAAAGGTACACTGGGACCTTATTTAAAAAAGATTTCACATCAGCAATAACCTGAAACACAGGCACTACAGTCCCATTCAGGGATGGCCAGGAAGGACTGGGGGATAGGAAGAATGGAAATACTCCTAATGGAGTGAACATCTGTATGTTCAGTTTGCATTGAAGGAACAATGGCCAGAGGTGTGGATTTGTATCTGTTTATGGGCAAGGGCTAATTTGGCTGAATGGCCCGGGACGTGGAAAAACATGATTGGAGAATTGTTGCCAAAAAAAGTGTGGAGAAGAGATACATGTATGGAACTCTCAGAGTGTAAAAATATTGCTGTTGCATATAAATGCCCACCAGAGGATATCCGCTTAATAGAGGCTCACTGCATTCAAGTGAACAAGATGACTCATTCTGTGAATGTCAAGCATCCTCTTTCCTCAGCCATCTTTGTGCTTGCTCAACAGGCTCATTAACAAAATTTCCATGATGACAGGAAGAGAGGTTAGCTGTAGGTAAATAAAATGCACATCCACCAAGTCTGTATGGTTATTGCCATTGGTGAATGCCCAACTTGCCAATGGCAGAGGCTAATGCTGAGCTCCTGATATGACGCTGTTTCCTGGGGAGACCAACTAGTCTCCAGATGGTAAGTTGACTACATTTGACCTCTTTTATTTTGAAAGAGGCAATGATTTGTCCTCTTTGGAATAGCACTTAGTCTGAATATGGATTTGCCTTTCTTATCCACAGTGCTTCTGCTAGCACCACCGTGTGTAGACTTTCCCAATGCTATGTTTACTTCCGTGTCTGGTCAAGTAACATTTTTACAGCAAAAGTAGTGATAAATGGGCTTAACCCAGAGGATTTACTGGTTTTATCATGTACCAAATCAGCCATTGTAATGGAAAAATAGTTTAATTAAATACACAGTAACAATCTTAGTTGGGTGATAACAAATTGCAATGTTGGGAATTGCAAAAAAAAAAGGACCATATGTTCAGAACCAGTGGCTGGTGTGGTGTGGGAGTGGGGGTATCTCTTGTCACTAATATGTATTTTGTGTTCTGTTCCCATGACTTTGGGCTCTGCTGTGTTAAATATGAAGAGGAATGTTTCCATTAGAAGACATAACCATGGTCTCACTGAAGTGGAATTTGTGACTGCGATGTGGCTGCTTCTGCTTCTCACATCACTGAATGAACAGTCAAAGGAGGGAGTTAAAGTATTGTCTAGGGAGATTAAATCTGATTATAAAGATAAAATATGGTTATTGGGGATAGGATTGCTAGACAAAAGTGCAGGATGTCGAGTTAAATTTGAATTTCAGGGAAACAAAAAATGCAATATTTGGGACATACATTAAATAATTATTTGTTATTTATCTGAAATTCAAATTTAACTGGGTTTCCTATATTTCTATTTTCTAAATCTGGCAACTCTAATTGGGTATAAGTGATGTATTTCTGGAAACCTGAGGATTCTTAGGTACTCATGATCTTCCTTTTCTTTCCCTTGCTAACCATTTTAGTTCACATCCTAGTCACCATATAAACTATTGCTATAGCCATGACAGGCCTGCTTGCTTTGGTTTTTCCTCTACAGTCAATCCTGTATACCAAGAATAGAAAAGTCAACCTAAAACAGCTAACATACCGTATGATTCACCTGCTCAAAAAGCATCAAGGACTCTTCTTTGCTATAATGTTCAAACCCCTGAGCATTGAATTCAAAGCCTTTCACGCTTCTTGCTTTTCTCCCGACAACATCCTTAAGTGAACCCCTTAATCTAATCAGAGATGTTTTCTTCACTAACGCATGTTTTCGCACATGAATTTATCTAAATCTGAGATTTTAAAGTCTCCCTTTCTTCCGTTAAAGTTTCTCTTATCATTCAAACAATAAAATGTAACTCTTTACGAAACAATACGATAAGATAATGTAGATTTGTACTTATTTCTCTACTCGTATTTCCCCAAATCGACAGTAATATCTTTCCTTGGGATTACATTGAATTTTTGAAATATTTTAAATTACACAAGTTGTAAGAATTAACATGTACTATGTATTTGGGTAGGTGCTAAACTCTTGACATATATATAACATTTGAACTCAATCATCAAATGTGTCCAACATGTTGTATAAGTAGATTCAGTTTTTATCTTCATTTTACAAATAAAAAAGCAGAGGAACAAAGTTAAGTAACTTGCCCACAGTCACACATATGTAAATGGAAGAGTTGGAATTTAAAACCAGGCATTCTGGCTCTGGAGTCTGCACTTCTAACTACTTTATTATACTGTGTCTATGAGGAAAGCATTTTCCTGATTTAAAAAATTGAAACAAGATAACATTAAATTTTCCTTTGATTTACCAATTTTCAAAGTCCAGTTACTCACCCAGAGATAACTATTATAATCAGTTTGGTTTGTATTTTTTCGGACCTTTTTCTATGTATTTCTATGTCTATGAATATGTACCCATAGAAAGCACATACTATTGTTTGAGTATGTTTTAATATATATAACATGTATACTATATATAAGTAATAACACTATACTGAACATCATTATACATGCCTCTTTGGGAATATATTCTGTAGGGTAGATACAGAACAAGTGAATTTTTAATTCTAAAGTGCTTATATCTAGCCGCATTTACAATAGTAGAATATAGAGTATCTATTTTATTTCATCCTTATTAATATTTAATTTTATCAAACTTTCTTTTTAATTTGGTGGATGAAAAGCTCAAAGTCATTGCTTGTGTTTTCCCAAACGCTGGTAAGGTTGAACTTGTTTTCATACATAATTGACCATATTCATATCTCATCTGTGAATTGCTCATTCATTTTCCTTACTTATTTTCATTAGCTTGTCCATCATGTTCTTATTGATTTTATGATTTTTATATATGTCAACATACTGTCAAATTAAAAAATAGAAACCTCATTAAATTGGAGTCAGGAAGCCAAAAGAGGGCGCTCTCATGCCCTCTGTCCATAGCAGAGCCCAAGAGAAAGAAGAAAGACCTCCTCTTCTTCACAGCAAGAAACTCAGCCAATGAGAAAGTCACAACTCAGTCAATGAAAAGCCACTACACATCAAACTCACAATTCCTCCAATGGATTCTTTGTTTAAAATTCCCCTCCCAACTTCTTCTTCCTTCTATAAAAGAGTTTCTCCTCTTTTGCTGCTGGGGGATTCGCACCTGGCTTGTTATTGTTGCAGACCCTGAATTGTAATGCTTTGCCGATCTCGAGTAAACTCACTTTTGCTGGAGAAATAACTGGTCATCTATTTGTTTAAGGCCAACAATGCTAACTCTGTCTATTATGTATGCTGTAAATATATTTTCCCTCAGTCTTCTGCTTGAATTTTAACTTTGTTTACCATGTCTTCTT
This sequence comes from Diceros bicornis minor, assembly GCF_020826845.1. Taxonomy (NCBI): domain Eukaryota; kingdom Metazoa; phylum Chordata; class Mammalia; order Perissodactyla; family Rhinocerotidae; genus Diceros; species Diceros bicornis. Next base: position 45,213,220 of record NC_080747.1, read on the forward strand.
TTGGTTATTTATAGTATCATCTGTTTTACAAATTTTCCTATATTTAAATTTTTATACCCCACCCCTTGCAATCCATTATACATGTAATACCTGGAGTGATCATTTAAAAATAGAAATTAGGTCATGTCCCTTTCCTTCTTGAAACACTTGGGTGTCTTCCCGTGGCAAACACCTTCCTCTGACTCTCACTGCCCTACATCCTCACCCTGGGCAATCCCACACTGTACTGCTCTTCTCAATCTCCCTTCTCCAGTCACATGAGAACATGCTTGCTGGCCTTTAAACAAGGCTTTCTTCCCAAAATCAGGCTGTATACTTGCTGTTACCTCTACAGGGAATGCTCTCTCCTTCATCTCTACTCGGCTGGTGTTATGGGTTGAATAGTATCTCCCCAAAAAGATATTTTGAAGTCCTAATCCCTAGTTAGTAGGTGTGTGGTGGATGGAAATCAGCATTCAGATCAAAAGACTAGCTAATACTTTAAGTATATCAGTGAGAAGGCCCCAGAGGCATAATCAACTAGTACAATGATTTTGCAACCAAGAGTTACAGATTATCAGAACTTTTTAAGGCAGATGACTGAAGCAGAGGATTTCTTTTCAGGATGAGGAGGAAAGGTTGGGTTTTGTTTTCTTCTTAATGGAGCATTTGACAATTTGGCTACAGAATTTATAGAAAAGAATTGCAGAAAGAGTTGGAAATAGAAAAAATATTAGATTAATTATAAGAAGTTAATATATTTTTGCTTTATTTTGCATATATTTATGATTTTAAAAAGTTATTGCTGTCATATCAGGTATATTAATGATACATTAATTTTAAGAACATAATTTAAGGCAGAAATTAGAAGTTGTACCTGGTTGAATTCTTAGTTGCTGAGGCAGTATATCAGGTAGGATTCAGTCACAGAGTCAGAACCACTATGAGTGAAATGAAAAAAGGATTTATTGTATCATTAAGACTTCCACCGCTGCTGAAGAATCTCTGGAAAGCTGTTGTCTCAGTTCCTGGAGGTGGGCCTGAGGTTACTTGTAGGTCAATAGGACTGAGTGTGAGGTGGGAGAAAGAGCGAAGACTAGAATCAATGAGAACAAGCTGGAACCCACATCTGGCTCTCACTACTACCAACCTTGAGCCACCTCCAGGAGAAGCTGCAGCTCCTCACCACAGGACTGCTCACCAGGCTGGACCAGGACCCAGAGAAGCTGAAGGAGGAGGCCCAGTAGGAGTGGAGGGAGGGAAGAAGGGTCCAAAAAAAAAAAATCCGGATTTAGTAAGGAGAGACTTCATTTGAAAGTGACCAAGATGGTCTTAACTTTGCTCTTAGCTTGACTAAACTTTAGACAGGTTTCTTCCTAACTATAGGCTCCCGATCTATCTCCTTTTTCTTAGATCACTTACTTTAGAAAACTTGGAATTGTAAACTCTTTCTCTGCTCCTTGGAAATATATGTAAATCTTCTCCCAATCTCTTACCAGTTTTACCACCCTGGAAATGACTTTCTCAAAGACCTGGAAACCATCTTTTTGACATGTAAACATCAAAGAAGATAGCACCTCTATCTCCTGGTCTTTGTGGGAAGGTAGGAGTCTGACTTCCACAGGCACCAGTTAGGAAACACAGATGGCCTAGTCACAGAGAAAAAGATTTGCAAACTTGGGAATAACTCAATGTGCTGGACACATCCCATTGATCAACCTCCCTGCCAAAAGTCTCCTGTATATTTCCACTAGGTCACCCTAGCCCTTAAAAACTCCTGCCTTTTGTTTCAGCAGAGTCGAGTTCAGTCTCTCTCCCCTATTTCAATAATCTTGAACAAATTCTTCCTTGTCTGCGTAGATTTCTCTGGTGTAGTTTTTACTTTGACAAAAAAAATTTTTGCAAGAGGAAGAGGGAGGGACTATTGCAATACGGAGAAAGCCGTGACCATAAGATCTCCAAGCATCTCAAGGGTTAGGCAAAGGGTTTTTCTTTTATAGAGAGGAGTAAACTGGTCTAGAAACAACAGGGTGGGGATGTGGGATAAAAGAGTGGCAGATAGAAGATCATAGTTTTACTCTGAGGCCAGCTCATTCTCAGGAGGGGCTATTAAGTAGAGTGTGTGTGTGTCTGGGGGAGATTTCTTAACTCTCTCTGTTCTCTAGGAGCAGACGGCACAGGTAAAAGTCAACATTGTCAGGATTCAGCTGCAGGCCCCACACCCACAAGCTGAGTCAGCAGATCAGCAATAAGGTGCCAGAGCTGCAGTGACCCCCAGCACCTATACTTATCTTCAGAGGATAATGGCTGCTGCTTCCTTCAGGCCCTCTAAGTCTGTGCAAATCTCTCTTACGGCCAACCAAACAGTGAAAGAAATTCTGGGAAATACGGTTTCTGCTTGCGTAAGTTGATACAGTATAAAATCAACTGAGTGAATGAAATGAAAAAAGAAAATTGAAGCAATGTGATTCTGAACAACTTGAGCCGTGAGAATCAATATATCATAGTAAGGAGGGTCCAACTACATAGGGATTAGAAAGAGCCACAGTAGATAGGGTGTTATGTGGATAAAAATTGCCGTTTATTTCAGAAGCATCTCTGGCCTAGTTACTGCAACGTCCTTGCTTAGTTACTGGCCTAGTTAGCACAATGTGCTTGTAGTATTTATGCCTAATTTCATTAACGCTTACCATATTCTATTGTAATTACTTTTTGGTGTGTGGGTCTTCCAAACTAGGTTTGGATTCCCAAGATCAGAAAATGTTTACATTTTGTCACCAGTAGATAAGATTGCACCCCACCCATAGAAGGAGCTCATTACAGGTTTGCTGAAAGAATGGTTAAATGAAGTAATGACTTCTGAAAGGTGAACATTGAATTCAGGACTCTAGAAAAATATCATGACAAAGGAAATAAACAAGTTACATAAAAAAGGAATATTACCTTACTTTTTGGTATGACTCAGCATTTAGACTAAAAGACAAGCTTACACTGGCACTTTGAGTACATCAGTGAGAAGGCTCCAGAGACACAGTCAACTAGCACAATTATTTTGTAACCAAGAGCTACATATTATCAAAACTCTTTAAGGTGGATTACTGAAGTAGATTTCTTTTCAGAATAATATTGTTTTCAACATTTATTCTTTTGATGCATTTTATTTCATTTTGTTAAAAAATACTATACACAGAGAAATGTGGTTCTTACACATACACACCTCTCTTTCAGGGCATCACAATAATGCTGTACATCTGTATATGTGTACACACACCTCATTGGAGTCACTGCCTTTTTCTCTTCTTGAGCCTGACACTGCCTCTGCCTTATTCAAAATGCTGTCCAATGAGGCTCCCATTCTTGGCCCAATGGAACCCAGACTAACTTCATCCTCCCTCTCATCTTATCCTAAAAGTCTTATCCTACCTATCTCTGAGTTTTTACCTCAATGCATTTCTTTCTTATTTCCATCCCTATCATCCTCCTCCTCGATGTTCTCCCCAGTCACGTGCCCCTAAATATTCTCAGGAGCTTTCTGGATTCTCAACTCTTCTTGTAAGAGAATCGCTGTCCCTCACTCTTCAATGCATTGATAGTAACCAGAAAGACCATGAAGGCTCCAGTGTGTGCAAAACGTGTTTTCACTCCATGTTCCTAACGTTGCCTTGCCCCGAATCTTTCCTTTTCAACTCCCCATTTAGCCTGTTCTTTTCATTTCCTGTTAATTCAGTATCACTCTCTCCATGTCAGTATAGCATTTCTGATAATAAATTACACTTACTATTTCATTTATTTAGCAAACAGTAAGAGTGATCACTATGTTATAGGCAGCTTTTAAAGTGATTTTAAAAACCGTATGAAGATGCTATTATTATTCCCATTTTACAGATGAGAAAACTGAATCTCAGAAAGTTTAGATAATTTCCCCATTATAGCTAATAAGTAGCAAAGCCAGTATTCAAACCCGAGAAGTGTGACTCCAGAGACCAAACTCTTAACCTCTACACTATGTTGTCCTCCATGATAACAGAATGAAAAAAGAGAAAATAAAAGAAAAAAAATCAGTTATAGGAAATAACAAAAACTGAAAGACAAGATTAAAGATCAGCAGAGATGAACAATGTCACTGAATAACAGTAATCAAAGAAAAAGAGGAAGATAGGAATGGAAAATGATAGACAGAAATACATACACTCAGAGAGGCAGCAAAGGAGAAAAAAACTGTCAGAAAGACAGCAGCATAGAGGCCAAGACATTTGAGTTAAAAAAAGTATATAAAACATTTTGCCTATTTGTGAGCTATACAGTTGCTTTTTTTCTGAACTGCAAATCATCAGGAGTTAAAGATGATATGTTCTGAACACCTTAAAACAAGTAAACAACTAAAACAACTTTTAGATTGAAATAACTAAACAGAATTAAAGGAGTTTACATTTAGACAAATGTGATCTACGAATAAGAGTGATAAGGAACAATTTAAAAACAAAATGTGGAGAAAGACCGTTAAAATGAGTAGCTTAGCAAGAGTAGAAGGCCAGTGAAACATTTAAGAAATAATGGCAATATTGGTTGTTTGTAGGGCCCTAGAAATTTTTTTTTAAGTTACTTAAAAGTTCAAGTTAACTGAACTTGGCCAAGAAACATGATTTAGAACTGGGTGAGCTGTAGTCTCCAAATTGTCTGCACAAGAGTCATTCTAGTGACACTCTCAATGTGCTAATTTTATACCAGAATAATGTTCAGACTTCTTTCAGGTCACAGTGGCTATTAGAAACTTGGGAATCAGTAGACCTGTAAAAAGCCTCTGTGGAGAAAATGTTCTGGTTCCTTCTTCAGAGCAAGGGGAACACATGTACAAACCATGTTTGAGGATGGTCTGATATCATCTCCATTTTTTCCACATGCTTCATTCCTGACATGAGGAGGGGACTGCAGTAAGGTATCACTGTCACCCGGCTGGCAACCTGTGCTACTCAGTTGTCAGGTGTGGTTTTTTTCTGCAGGTGGCACGGAAGGAATGGGCAGAGATGATCGCGTACTTCCCAAGAGTCTCAGACTAGCTGCTGTCCACCTCTGCGACTGAAGACTTTGTTCTGGATAGTTCAAGTGCCTTCACTCATTTATTTGAACCTGGACCAACAATTTTCTTCACAATATTATTGAAGTTATAATTGTAATACAGCAAACTCCATACAGTTGCTTCTTATTTAAGGATTCCTTATTTGAGAATTTGCCTACTTGATAAAATTTATTTGTAACCCCCAAATCCATACTCATGGCGCTTTTGTATTCATTCACTGTCATGTGCAGAACAACGAAAAATTTCAAAATTTTGATCTGGCTTCTTGCTTCGGTTCTTATATTGTAAACAAGTGCCCTTTTGGCATTCTATTCAATACCACATTGTTCACATTATGTGCTTTTTGTGGATGGTTTTGCTGTTTAAAATGGTCTCCCAAGCCTAGTGCCGAAGTGCTACCTAATGTTCCTAAGCATAAGAAGGCTGTCACGTGCCTAACCAAGAAAATGTGTGATTTAGATAAGCTTCCTTCAGGCATGACTTCTAGCGTTTCTAGCTCTGAGTTCAATGTCAATGAATCGACAATACAGCACATCCAGAAAAGGAAGAGGCAATTTGCCTATCTGTATCTGAGGTTGCTCCACAAAGTGCTAAAGTCACATTTACAGATGCAGCTACAGAAAATATGGACAAGTGGCTGAATATGTGGATTCATGAGATGATGATTGACTTAGAAAAGCATAGTTGACAGTATTATTGCGAGGCTGAAAGCTAAAGAAATTTCCGTTTACGTTACCCAAGGTCAGGAAAATGTTAAACCTTCCTCACTAGTGCTCGCTGGCTTCCACGTTTCAAAAGGTTATATTGTGTGTTAAAATGATTAAAGAAGACAATTTAGGTGATACAAACAAACTACATTTAACACTTCATGAAGCAGCAATTTCCACTCTCAGGAGTTGAGAGAACTGCAAAGTAAGGGAAAAGGGCTGCAAGCTTTTATAGAAAGAGGCAAGCAGGAAACAAGGAAGTACTGGCTTGCGTTGATTGGCTGGGGTTGCATATCCGACCTTTTTCACAAAGATCAAGGAACAAGGAAGTAAGTATGGAGCCCAGAGTTGGCTTGGCGTTTGGGGATTGGCTGACCGGGTTTGGTGCGTAGGGTCAAGCAGAGAGTTTACAGACATGTGAAAGTTATCTAAGTTTCAGTTTGCTGACATGGCGCCCGAGGGAAGGAGTGGCTCCATCTTGGGCCTAGAAATTTATTTCAACACGTGAAAAATGTTAAACTTGTGTGTGAGGTAAGTTCTGTAGACGAGGAGGCTGTGGAAGAATTTTAAAAAATACCTGTTAAGTGTTACATGGGAAGAGGGTTGCGCGGAAGAGCAGGCTTTCAACGCTGATGAGAGAGGTTATTTTATAAGGATGTTGGCAAACAAACCTCTATGACACAAATGGCATTTGAGTTGAGGAATATGTTGTGACCAGAGGCTCACAGGAAGCTAACCCTGTTTTTCTCCACGAGCAATAGTTGCATATTCTCTAATTCAGTGTTTGCAATGACTTTATAGAACTTGACTACCGTGAATGAGAATTGACTGTATATTTAAATTATACAAATCGATCAATTCATATATACACATACGTGTACATATGTATGTGCACATGCATTTGTGTATATATGTATGTGTATGTAAGTATATCCGAGAAATCATCGCCACAAGATAATGAGCATTTTCATTACAACCAATAGTTTACTTGTGCCCCTTTGCAATCCATCCCTCCCCTACCTCCCTCTCCAATCACTGAATTGTTTTCTGAATTTATAAATGAGTTTGTTCTAGAATTTTACACAACGGGAATGTACTCATTTTTTTTTAAATCCGGCTTCTTTTACTCAGCATAATGGTTTTGAGATTTTTTCATGTTGTTATGTGTAACAATGGTTCATTCCTTTCCATTGCTGAGCAATGTTCCAGAGAACAGATATACCCGCTCCTCTGTTCACGGACTTTTATACTGATTTCATCTTTTGGCTATGACAAGTAAAGCTACTATAAACATTTTTGTAAAAGTGTTATATGGACATGTGTGTTTGTATCCTTTGGTTAAATAGCTAGGAGTTTAATGATTGGGACAGGTGGTAGGTGTAGGTTTAATTTTTAAGAATTAATTTTAGCCATTGGTACTTCATTGTAGTTTTAATTTGCATAGCCTTCATAATTAATAATATTGAACATCTTTTCATGTACTTTTCAACCATAGATAGTCTTTTCTAAGGTGACTCTTCAAATCTTTATTTTTTTAAAAGTAGATTGTCTTTTTATTATTAAAGTTTAAGAGTTCTCTATATATTCCAGTTATAATTCCTTTGTTTGATACATGTGTTGTGAATATTTTCTCCCAGTATGTGGTTTGCCTTTTTGTTTTCTAAATGGTGTCTTTCAATGAGCAAACGTTTTAAATTTTGATGAAGTTCAATTTATCTATTTTCTTTCATGTTTTGAGTTTTTAAGTTCTAAGAAATCTTCACCTACCCCAAGGTGGCAAAGATTTTTTTCCTACATCTTTTTCTAGAATTTTATAGTTTAAGTTTTACATTTAGGTCTATAATTTATTTTGAGTTCAATTTCATGATTGATATGAAGCAAGGATCAGTGTTTATTTTCTTTTCGATATGGATATCCGGTTGATCCAACATCATTTATTGAAAAGACTTTCCTTTTCCTTCAATTTATTGAATTGCCATCTTTGTCAAAAAATTATTTTGCTATATATGTATGGATCTTTTTCTAGATAATATCTATTCTGTCCCACTGATTTATTTGGTTACCTTGTTTTCAATATTACAGTCTTGATTATTATAACTTTATAGTAAGTGTTGATGTCAGTTAGGTCCTGTAACATTGTTATTTATTTTTTCCTTCATTTTTGGCCATTTTCAGTCCTTTGCATTTGTCTTTAAATTTTAAAATCTCCTTGTCAATTTCTATCAAAAAAAGAAAGCATGTTGGATTTTCTGTTGGAAATATGTTGAATATATAAAACAAATGTGCATTAGTTCTCTAGGGCTTGCATAATAAAGTACTGTAGACTGAGTGGCTTAACAAAGCAATTTATTTTCTCCCAATTCTGGAGGCTAGATTCTGAGATCAGGGTGTCTGTAGGATTGCTTTCTTCTGAGACTTCTCTCCTAGTCTTGACATCTTCTCCCTCTGTCTTGACATGGTCTTCCCTTTGTACATATCTGTGTCCAAATTTCTTCCTCTTATAAGGATATCAGTCATGTTGGATCAAGGCCTACCTTAATGAACTCATGTTAACTTAATGATCTCTTTAAAGACCTTATGTTCAAATACAGTCACATTCTGAGGCCCTGGGGGTTATGACTTCAACATGTAAATTTTAGGGGGACACAATTCAGCCTATAACAAAATGCATCATTTTTTCTAGCTATTTTAAATTTGTTTATTTTTTAATTCAGCGGTTGGTTATAACGTGTCTGTGTGGTTTTCTTTGAGTTTATTCTGTTTAACGTTCACTTAGATTTATGACTTTCATCACATTTGAGAAATTTTTAACAAATGTTTCTTCAAATATTTTTTCTGTCCAATCTCTTTCTCCTCTCCTGATACTTCAGTTTTCCTAGGTTAAGCCTTTTGATATTTTCTTGGAGGTCGTCGACGCTCTGTTAATTTATTTCCAATCTTCTCTCTGTTCTTTGTATTGCATAATTTCTGTTGACTATCTTCAAGTTCACTGGTTCTTTCCTCTCCCTTCTACTATTCAGTCCATCCAGTGAGGTTTGTGTTTGGTTGGTTTTTTACTTTAGATATTGCATTTTTTGCTTCTCGCATTACCATTGGGGTCTTTGCTATAAGACCTATTTATCCGCTGAGAATTCTTATCTTTTCATTCAATTTAATTGCCTTTTAATTACCTCAGGAGCATGGTAACAATAACTGCTTTAAAATCTGTATTGGGTAATTATTCCATCCATGTGATCTCAGGGTTAGCATCTACTGATAATCTTCTCCTTTGAGAATTTTTCACATTTTCCTGATATTTATATGTTGAGTAATTTTGACTTGAGTCCTAAACATTGTGAATGTTAAGTTCTGTTACTCTGGGTCGTGTTATAATCCTCTAGAGAGTGTTGATGTGTTTATTTCAGCAGGCAATCAATCCAGTTAGGTTCAGACCTTAAATTCTGTTGCCTCCTGTGTGTGGTGGTTTAAATCTCTAAGCCTTTGCTATGTTAGTTTTGTCTATCCTGCACATATGTAGTTCAGGGGTTAGTCTGCGATTTATGTTGTGGTTCAAATCTGTGTCTAGTTCTCTAAGCCTTCACTACACTGGTTTGGTTCTGTCCCACACAGGCGTAACTCAGAGGTGAATCTGATGCTTGTGACGATTCATGCACACAACTAGTGGATTTTCTTCTCTAGCGCTCTCTCCTCTGTGTTTCTCTCACTCGTTCAACCTACAGAGGCTGCTTTACCTGGCCGGAAAGATAGGGTTTCTATTAGAGTTTAAATTTCCTATATAGGTTTCTTTTCCAAGTTTTGGTATTCCTCCATAATCTGTGCATTTTCCTTTATTTTTCCAGAGTCTTTTTGCCTTATATATAAAACATTTAGTTGCAATCAGTGTGAAGGATGAGTTATAGTGGGCTTATGCCACCATGCCATAACAGGAACTCCAGCTCAACAGTTCTGAGAAAATATTAAGGTGCTAAGCCTTCCAGCTTTCTTGATCACCCTTTAAATAATATCCAAGTACGATAGTTTAAGACTCCATCCATTCTATGTGTTGTAGAATATCTCCATATTGTTTCTGTGGATTTCTAGGGGGCTTACCTTCTCCTAAAGTCTGCACTGTGGCCTACCTCACACAGCCATTTGATCCCAGCGATTGCACTTGATACCTGTGTCTACTGTCTGTACACTAGCTGTTTCCTTCTTTTTGTCTCAAACCTAGTTCTCTCTCCTCCCATCTCTCTACTTTGTCCAGACTTCTCAACTCTCTTCTCTATTTGCCAATACTCCACAATTCACATTACTTTTACATTCTTATGCATAGCAATTATGTCTCTACCTCTGCCTCTGAAATACATATCCAAATACTCATTAATGTACTCTACTAAGAAAAAAGCCACCCACTTTTGGTCTCTACCCCTGGTAAAGAACCAGGGAATGAACTTTGAAATTATATATTTTTTCTTTAACATATTCTAGATTAACTCTAAGGCAAGGGTCCCAAGCAAGACAACCAGAGAAAATTCTAGGAAGTGATATTGTGTGGTGATTTCCCTTTGTTCTACATTTCAGGCACTAGGGCAGGCACTGGGTCTAGGTTTGGGGAGAGGGGAAAAGAAAGATGTATAGGACCAAACTCATATTTGTTCCTTTCCTCTTCCTTTCCCAAGCAAACTGTTTTCCTGATGAGATAGTTACACATTGCCGATTGTGGTATGGAATGATAAATGTTATAGTAGAACTGTAGAAAAAGTACTATGAGTTGAAAAATTAGTAAGTGACACTTTGAGGGACTTGGGAAGCTTTCACAAAGGAGAGTGTTGATGGATGCAAAGACTTTTTCTAGAGAGTCTTGAAGGATATCAAGGAGTTTACCAGGCAGAGAGGAAGAAAAATAAGTAGAAGGCATATTTGGATCATAGCAAGTAGTCTGGAGGTGACTGGAGGGTATAGTAAGCAGTGGAATGAGACGAGGATGGGAAGATAAGTTAAGTTGAAATTGCTCATGGCTTTGCATGCCATGCTATGGAGTTTATACTTTATTATGTAGCCAAAAGTGTTCATATTTTGAGTTACCCATTCAAGTCCACTCTTTTTGTGCTCTTACTTGTAAGAATCTGTAAACATCAACAACAATCACAAAAAACAAAGACCACGCCCACTAACTATCTTGATTTTTAGTATTGCATGTATACTTGTATTAGAAATGTCCATAGCACAAAGGGTCAGGCTTAAATAACTAGGGGGAAATTTGGCAATATTTTATCACTAATTAGTCTAGGAAACTGGCAACTGGAAATTGATCACAATGAATCTGAAAGATAATATGTAAAACTGGAAGGAAAAATGATAAGATATATTTTGGGCTTTAGAATCTTAGCAAGAAAAATTTTAACCAAAAATCAAAATCTTAGAGATCATCCAGGGCAATGCCCCCGATTGCCTGTTGTGGAAACTAATGTGTAACAGGAAGTTTGTACCTTTTGACCACCTTCACCCACCTTGTTGTTTTCTAACAAATATAATTTTGATCTGGCATTTGTGTGCTCAAGTTCAACACCAAGTCTTTCACTCTCGAGACACTTTGATGATTTTCTTTGAGATTTCAAAGACTGAAGCCTGTTTTGCATCAGGCCATGCCTCTTTTCTGTTGGGAATTGTATGACACCCCATCAGTTTCCTCATTCAACACCACCTCCAGTGTCTCTTGGCTGAGGAGGGTCTCTTTGATATGGTCTCTTTGAAAAGGTGATCCTAAAGGCAGTTTCCACTTACATGATCACATCTGGACCATGGAACAACGACTCTGCTCTATCAGCAGTGGAAATACAGCCTGTTTCTAGTACGGTCATCTCTTGACAGTTTTAGCTGTGTTAATCAGGGTTCTCCAGAAAAACAGAACCAACAGGATGTATATGTGTGTACATATATATATATATATATATATATATATCTTATAATAATCTATTATATAGAAGTATCCACCTATCCTCCCTCATGAGTTGGATAGGGAAAATGCCCCAGAACTACAATAATTTTCTCTGATAAAAGCTTCTCTTTTGACCCCTCCAGCTCAATTATTTTATATCCTTGAGATTCTGTTGAGCTTCAAGCCATAAGGTTTTGATTATCTCTTGTTATTGGCTGAATTGTATCCTCCCCAAATTCATATGTTGAAGTTCTAACCCCCAGTACTTCAGAATGTAGCTGTATTTGGAGATAGGGTCTATAAGAGGTAAAACAAGGTCATTAGGGTGGGCCCTAATCAAATATGACTGATGTCCTTATAAGAAGAAGAAATTTGGACACAGACATGTACAGAAGGACAATGTTGTGAAGATGTAGGAAGAAGATGGCTATTTGCAAGCCAAAGAGAATGGCATCAGAAGAAACTAACCCTGCCAACACCTTGATCTCGGAATCTAGCCTCCAGAATTGTGAGAAAATAAATTTCTATTGTTTATGCCACTAGTCTGTGGTACTTTGTTATGGCAGCCCAAGCAAGCTAATCCATCTCCTTTGCAAGTCTTGCTTAGAGGGTCTAACATCTTTAGTTTGGAGTGTTGCTTCCTATTATTTTGATCTTGGCCTTTGAGGGGGGCTTTAGGAGAAACTTACGAGAAAGAATCCCATTTTAAAATTGTTACTGTATGTTTCATTTTATTTAGAATTTACTATGTCTATACTCTATTATTTCTAAAAAATTTCTGAACTTGTTTTAACTAACCTAGTCTTATAGAATTTCAGATTTATGAACATACATTCTAAGAAGCCCAGACAATTGGAGAGCAACATCACCTTGAATGTTACTCTCTATTTAGGAAATATTAAAGTTTGATAGAATGTCAATGGAGAGAAGAGATTTTATATGGCATCTTAAAGTATGAATGTGATCCTATTTCACTCCCCAAAAAGGAAGAAAGTGAATGACTGAATGCTTTTGATTGCCGTCATTAAAAATGGAACCCATATTTTCTTCCATATCCTAAGTGGAACCTGCTCGGATAAATGACTTTGATGATGATAAAGCAGACATAGCACAACCAAGAAGACAGTTCTGTTACCTTGTACATCTAAAAGATAATGTCTAGAGACATTAGGTTATCTCTGTAAAGGTAGAAGTCTGGGAGTTAAAATTTCAAACAAAACAAACGAAACAAAGAACGGAATAAAATATTATTTTTGTGGTACAACAGTAAATCAGCATTCTGTCAGAAATTTGTTAGGACATAACGCATTTATCTTCAGTTATAAAGAATAACAGAGCTTCTAAAAATATGTAGCCATGTGATACCTCTAATTTGGTCTCCCAATGCCAGCCATTCAAGTATAGTCAGTGTGCAGTTATAACATGGAAATTGAAGTGTGTCTTTCTTCACTAAAATAAATCAACACATTGATTATTTACATACTTTGGTTGTCAGCTTATATGGTTCTTAAGGAAAATAGTAAGTTGGAAACATAAACACTACCTGAAAATTAACATTTGCACACAGAATAATTCCCCATCAGGATTCCTAAGTTTGTGTACCTTTTCATATTCTTGAACTATACAGAAAGCTTAATGAAATCCTGTGTGTAGAACACGTTCGGAGAGTCTGCAGTTCGTTAGATACTTCCACATTCTTCTCCTCAGAGTGCACAGACTTCTGTAAACATGCAGACTTCATAGATTCTTTTTGTCAAGAGCTTATTGGAAACAGAAGTCTATTGTGTCTGCTAAATGTGAGGAACTGAGATTCAAGTTCTGGCACAGTTAAGCTGTCAACAAAATGCAATGGTTGGGCTGACTTCCAATTTTTTAATATTGACCTGGTTCTTAGGAATCCCAATAAAATAAAGTACAAATGACAGCTATAGCAAAAGGCATGCTTTGGACACCTTCATGTTTTATGGGGACCCATATCAGTTTTCTATGGCAACATGGAGTATCTGCTTTATTACCTGTGATGTGTTAGCGCCAGTTTCCTGACGACTACCAGGCTCCCAGAGCTGAGGTATTGCATCGCCATGGAAATGGGCACTCAGACACCAGCATTCAGAGCTCACATTTCCCGCTTTATGAAAGGTCCAAATGCTTGTGGGACCTGTGAAAATATTTCAAATGATATTCTTAATAAAATCTTTTTGATTCAAGCTGGAAACAGTTGAATTTTCTCTTAGAAGCTTGTGGTGGAATAGGATAGCAAATGTTTTTTTTTGTTGTTGTTGTTGTTGTTTTAACTCTCTCCCGTCAGGGAAGACTGACTTTAAAGAAAGTATACAAGTTTCAAACTATCCTTCCACATTTCTGTTTAAACTTTACATCCCCTCTGTTTAAAAAGTAACTCTTTGGTGTTTCTATAAACTGGATGTCAGCTGAATTCACTCAGGTGGTTGAGATTTAAGTAAAAATCAGGAATGCCCATCCTCTATACTCTGCATTCCCTCTCTAAGTTTCTGTAGATTTCTGTGGGATTACAGCCTTGTGGTTCCTTCTGGCTCTGAGTTCCTACTTATACTGAACTCTTATTATCATTTCTAGTCCCTTCTGTCCACATCACACTGAACTAGACAAATATCTAATCTCTTTTCCTTAATTTCCCACAAACCACCCAGATAAATCATTTGTATGTGTAATAGGCTTTACTGGGATTTTAGGAAAATGGGAGGAATTTTATGTTGCATGTCTGCAAATTAAAAAAATCCTCTGCGCACTTTGCTACTGGGAGTTTTTCACTGGCCAAGTGTTACTAGTAACGATGGTAAAGCACAGCTTTACCATACTGTTTGCCCACTGTTCACCCTTTTGCCTCTCCTTCTCGCTTTTGGTGTTTACCTTTTGCAAGATTGCTCAAAACCAGGTTTCTCCCTTTCAATTTAGTTTCTCTCACCTTGTTTAGCTCACTTCCCCTCTGGGACTATATTTTCATATCCACAGACACATTAATGTGTCTGATAAAATGAAGTGTCACCACTCTCTGTCTTACCCTTTAGCAGACCCAAATGTTGGATAGTCTTTTCTTCCTCATTCCCTTTCAGTCATTTTAAGTTAGCAGAAATATAATTATTTTTCCTCCTCTGGAAATTAAGCATATACAACCAAAGATGGACATGTCTGTGTTTAGTCAGCTTTGGGTTTAAATTATCAAAGATCATGGTTCATTTGAAATTTAGTTTGGATTTTCTCTCTTCTTCTGGTGAAAAATAAATACCTGTTACCATCTTTTTTGGATAGGATTTCACCAATGTGGGCATTTGATTTTTGCACAGGGAGGACTTCTAGAAAAGAATGGATTAGAAGTAGTTCTCCTGAATCTTTTCTTAATGGTTATATGTTAAATATATTAGTCTTTTAGGTTTGAGCGACAGCATGGTCAAACTCTACTGATATTTTCCAATTGCAGGGTCAAAGGGTGGCCAATGCAAAAACAGTTCCAGTGAATATTCCAAAACGAGCTAAAACGTGCTGCTAGTCATCTTTGGAGACGTTCTGAGAACTGGTTGTTTAACCATGCTTATTTCCAAGCCAAAGATAGAAATACACTGCTACATATGAAAGTATTGCATGGATTCGGGCCTCCAGGTGCTAAAGAAATGTTCAATGAATCTGAAAGAAAAAGCAAGAAGCTTCTCGACTTTGCTTCATGGTTGGTTATCTGAGTTGGTGATTTTTTTTTTTTTTTTTGCTTATTTATTCATTTATTATTTCTTTCCCTTCTTGTTCCTAAAAGTATTATATTGCAAGAGAACAGAAATTAAAAATGAGAAAGAAGAGGCAAAGAACAAACAGAGAAATGAGGTGCAAGGAACAAAGAAAATAGGAACAAGGAACAAAAGAGCCCATATAATGGAACTAGGGATAAGACTTGAACAAAATACTGAAATCTGATAGTACAAAGTCTTAAAGGTATGTATTACAAGATGTTGGTAAGAAACGGTCATTCCAGAGATCTCCTTTGGCTTTGTTCACTAGGGCTAGGTCCATAGTTTTCAGACTTAAGCCCAATTAGATGCCCACAAATTTGTTTTGATTATTATGTCAGGGTCACCCTGATATTAATTTAGAGAGGCTCTTTTAATAATGGCATATGCAGAAGCTTAGAGAGAAGAATGCAAAGAAAACCTCCCAATATTTTATCTTTCTGGAATGTCTTCATGATGCTTCTGTTTGTCGATAGAGAATACTAGCAATGCTTTCTTTAGGAAAGCACAAGACATCACATGATAAAATTTTGAGTGATAAAAAGTCTTTGCAAACTCTCTTAAATTCAATGACTCTGGGTAGAAGTATACTTTGAGTCATATGAAAGGAAAAGTTACTTTGCTGTCTGGAGTCTGTTGATATCTTTGAAGTGATTTTGTGTTTCTTTTTCCCTCTAAGCCCCACTTAAATTGGCTTCCTAGAATTTTGGAGTCAAGAGAAGCTGTCTCTCAAATTAAGGGGGCAAGAAATTTGAGAGAAACAAGGCATTAAATGTTTTTCACATATGCACTTGGCTGATTGCTGCACTAGACAAAATAAAAAATTATGTTATATTAACTATTAATAGTTTAAGATTCAGTGATGATATAAAATGAAAAAATAGGATTTACATATGTTTGTGAGTATGTATGTGTGAGTTTACATTTGATGAATTAAAGGCTAGTTGTATTTGCATACTATAGGGTGGATATGTATATGATAAATTATCATTTTAATTATTGTTAGGAAAGCACAAATGCAATCATTTTCATTATTATTAAAATGATCATTTTCATAGGGAACTGCTCCAGAAGAATTTAGTGTAACAAAATTTAATGCATATATTTTCAAATATAATATAATTAGGTTTTAACTTTTAGATAAAAGTGTATCAGATAATATGAAGTGTAATCAAGTCTTTTACAAACACTTTGTGGGTAAAATACTACTTCTTAAAGGGATTATAATAGTTAAGTGTGTGTGGAATTAGGGCGAGTGTGTTTGCATGAATTGATGTAGAAAATAGCTTCCTTTATTTTTTTAAAGAACAGGCCCGAGAACAGCCTAAATCTTTAATATTTTCTTTTTTTGTTGGTTTCTTTTTTTTTCCAGTTTTATCAAGAAATAGTTGACATATGTCACTGTATAAGTTCAAGGCGTAGAGTATGATGATTTGATTTACATATATTGTGAAATGATTACCACAATAGGTTCAGCTAATGTCCGTCTTCTCATATACATAATATAAAGAAAAGAAAAAAAGGAAAAAAATTTTCTCCTCGTATTGAAAACTCTTAGGATTAACTCTCTTAACAACTTGCATATACCGTAGAGCAGTGTTAGCTATAGTCATCACGTTGTACCTTACATCTCTAGTACTTATTTATCTTATAACTAGAAGTTTGTACCTTTTGACCACCTTCCTCCATTTCCCCCTCCCCCTACTTCTGCCGCTGGTAACCACAAATCTGATCTCTTTCTCTACGAGTTTGGGATTTGTAAATTTTTTATATTTTGGATTCCACGTACAAGTGACATCATACAGTGTTTGTCTTTCTCTCACTTATTTCACTTAGCATAATGCCTTCAAGGTCCATCCATGTCACAAATGGTAGGAATTCATCATTTTTTATGGCTGAATAATATTCCGTTGTGTATACATACCAAAACTTCTTTATCCATTCATCCTTTGATGGACTCTTAAGTTGTTTCCGTGTCTTTGCTATTGTAAATAATGCTGCTATGACCATGGGGGTGCATATATCTTTTCGAGTGAGTGTTTTCATTACTTTTGGATATATTCCCAGAAGTGGAATTGCTGAATCATTTGGTAGTTTTATTTTTAATTTTTTGTGGATCCTCCATATTGTTTTCCATAATAGCTGTACCAAATTAGAATTCCACCTACAGTGCACAAGGGTTTTCCTTTCTCCACATACATACATACCAGTATTTGTTATCTCTTGTCTTTGATGACGACCATTCTAATAGGCATGAAGTGATATCTCATTGTGGTTTTAATTTGCGTTTCCCTAATGACTAGTGATGTTGAGCATCTTTCTGTGCACCTGTTGGCCTTTCATATATCATCTTTGGAGAAATGTCTATTCAGGTCTTTTGCCCATTTTTTTAATTGGATTATTTGTTTTTTTGCTATCGAGTTGTATGAGTTCTTGATATGTTTTGGATATTAACCCCTTATCAGATATATAGTTTGCAAATATTTTTTTCCCACTCTGTAGGTTCTCTTTTTTGTTTTTTTTGCTGTGTAGAAGCTTTTTAGTTTGGTGTAGTCCCACTTGTTTTTTGATTTTATTGCTTGTGCTTTAGGTGTCATATCCAAAAATTCATGACCAAGACCCATGTCAAGGAGCTTCATTCCTGTCTCCTTCTAGGAGTTTCATGGTTTCAGGTCTTACAGTTAAGTCTTTAATCCATTTTGAGTTAATTTTTGTGAGTGGTGTAAGATATGAGTCCAATTTCATTCTTTTACATGTGAATATCCAATTATCCCAGCACCATTTATTGAAGAGACTGTCTTTTATCCATTGAGTGTTCTTGGCTCCCTTGTCATATATTAATTGACTGTGTAGGCTTGGGTTTATTTCTGGGCTCTTGATTCTGTTTTCTTGGTCTATTCGTCTGTTTTCATGCCAATATCATACTCTTTTGATGACTATAGCTTTATAGTATAGCTTGACATCAGAGAATGTGATGCTTCTTGCTTTGTTCTTCTTTCTCAGGATTTATTTGGCTGTTTAGGGTTCTTTTGTGGTTCCATATAAATTTTAGGAGTGTTTTTTCCACTTCTGTAAAAAAATACAATTAGAATCTTCATAGGGATTGCATTGAATCTATGGATGGCTTTTGGTGGTATTGACATTTTAACAGTATTAATTCTTCCAACCCATGAACACAGGATACCTTTCCATTTATTTTCGTCTTTCTCATTTTTCTTCACCAATCTCTTGTAGCTTTCAGAGCAATGATTTTTCACATTCTTAGTTAAATTTATTTGTGAATATTTTATTGTTTTTCATGGCATCGTAAATGGGATCATTTTCTTTATTTCTTTTTCAGAAAATTTATTGTTAATGTATAGAAACACTATTGATTTTTGTACTATGTTGAATGGGAGTGGTGTGAATGGGCACCCTTGTCTCGTTCCTGATCTTAGAAAAAGGTTTTCAACCTTTCACCATTGAGTGTTATGTTAGCTATGGGTTTGTAATATATATGGTCTTTATTATATTGAAATATGTTCCTTTTATGCCTAATTTGTTAAGAGTTTTTCTCAGGAATGGATGTTGAATTTTATCAAATACTTTTTCTGTGTCTATTGAGGTGATCCTGATTGTTATCTTTCATTCTATAAACGTGATGCATCACATTAATTGATTAGTGCATGTTGGACCATCCTTGCATCCTAGGAATAAATCCCACTTGATTGTGATGAATGATCCTTTTAATGTGCTGCTGAATTCGATTTGCCAGTATTTTATTGAGGATTTTTCTGTGTATATTCATCAGGGATGTTGGCCTGTAGTTTTCTTTTTTTTTTTTTTTTAATTTTTTTTTTTATTGATGTTTTAATGGTTTCTAACATTGTGAAATTTTGGGTTGTACATTTTTGTTTGTCCATCACCCCATATATGACTCCCTTCACCCCTTGTGCCCACCCCCCACCCCCACTGCCCGGGTAACCACAGTCCAGTTTTCTCTGTCCATGTGTTGGTTTATATTCCACATATGAGTGAGATCATACAGTGTTTGTCTTTCTCTTTCTGGCTTATTTCACTTAACATAATACGCTCCAGGCCCATCCATGTTGTTGCAAATGGGACGATTTTGTCTTTTTTTATGGCTGAGTAGTATTCCATTGTATATATATACCACATTTTCTTAATCCAATCGTCAGTCGAGGGACACTTAGGTTGCTTCCACTTCTTGGCTATGGTGAATAATGCTGCAATGAACATAGGGGTGCATAAGCCTCTTTGGATTGTTGATTTCAGGTGCGTTGGATAGATTCCCAGTAGTGGGATGGCTGGATCATAGGGCATCTCTATTTTTAATTCTTTGAGGAATCTCCATACCGTTTTCCATAGAGGCTGCACCAATTTGCATTCCCACCAGCTGTGTATGAGGGTTCCTGTTTCTCCACATCCTCTCCAACATTTGTTGTTTTTTGTCTTGGTGATTATAGCCATTCTAACGGGCGTGAGGTGGTATCTTAGTGTTGTTTTGATTTGCATTTCCCTGATGATTAGTGATGTTGAGCATCTTTTCATGTGCCTATTGGCCATCTATATATCTTCCTTGGAGAAGTGTCTGTTCATTTCCTCTGCCCATTTTTTGATCGGGTTGTTTGTTTTTTTGTTGTTCAATTGTGTGAGTTCTTTATATATTATGGAGATCAACCCCTTGTCAGATGTATGTTTTGCAAATATTCTCTCCCAGCTGGTTGGTTGTTTGTTCATCTTGATTCTGGTTTCATTTGTCTTATAAAAGCTCTTTAATCTGATAAAGTCCCACTTGTTTATTTTTTCTTTAGTTTCCCTAGTCTGGGTAGGCATGTCATCCGAAAAGATTCCTTTAAAACCAATGTCAAATAGTGTGTTGCCTATATTTTCTTCTATGAGTTTTACAGTTTCAGGTCTCACCTTCAGGTCTTTGATCCATTTTGAGTTAATTTTTGTGAATGGCGATAGCACATGGTCCACTTTCATTCTTTTGCATGTGGCTGTCCAGTTTTCCCAACACCATTTATTGAAGAGACTTTCCTTTCTCCATTGCATGTTCTTAGCACCTTTGTCGAAAATTAGCTGTCCGTATACGTGTGGTTTTATTTCTGGGCTTTCAATTCTGTTCCATTGATCTGTGTGTCTGTTTTTGTACCAGTACCATGCTGTTTTGATTACTATTGCTTTGTAGTATGTTTTGAAGTCAGGAATTGTGATGCCTCCTGCTTTGTTCTTTTTCTTTAGGATTTCTTTAGCTATTCAGGGTCTTTTGTTGCCCCATATAAATTTTAGTATTCTTTTTTCTATTTCTCTGAAGAATGTCACTGGGATTCTGATTGGGATTGCATTGAATCTGTAGATTGCTTCAGGTAATATAGACATTTTAACTATGTTTATTCTTCCAGTCCACGTGCATGGGATATCTTTCCATTTCTTTATGTCATCATGGATTTCCCTCAATAATGTCTTGTAGTTCTCATTGTATAGGTCCTTCACCTCCTTGGTAAGATTTATTCCTAGGTATTTTATTCTTTTTGATGCAATTGTAAATGGTATTATCTTTTTGAGCTCTCTTTCTGTTAGTTCATTATTAGCATATAGAAATGCAACTGATTTTTGTAGATTGATTTTGTACCCTGCAACTTTGCTGTAGTTGTTGATTGTTTCTAACAGTTTTCCAACAGATTCTTTAGGGTTTTCTATATATACAATCATGTCATCTGCAAATAGTGAGAGTTTCACTTCTTCGTTACCTATTTGGATTCCTTTTATTCCTTTTTCTTGCCTCATTGCTCTGGCCAAAACCTCCAGTACTATGTTGAACAGGAGTGGTGAGAGTGGGCAGCCCTGCCTCGTTCCTGTTCTCAGAGGAATGTCTTTCAGTCTTTCCCCGTTGAGTATGATGTTAGCTGTGGGTTTGTCATATATGGCCTTTATTATGTTGAGGTACTTTCCTTCTATTCCCATTTTATTGAGAGTTTTTATCATAAATGGATGTTGTATCTTGTCAAATGCCTTCTCTGTGTCTATTGAGACGATCATGTGGTTTTTATTCTTTGTTTTGTTGATGTGATGTATCACGTTGATTGATTTGCGGATGTTGAACCATCCCTGCGTCTCTGGTATAAATCCCACTTGATCATGGTGTATGCTCTTTTTGATATATTGTTGTATTCGGTTTGCCAATATTTTGTTGAGGATTTTTGCATCAATGTTCATCAGCGATATTGGCCTGTAATTTTCTTTCTTTGTATTGTCTTTGTCTGGTTTTGGTATCAGGGTGATGTTGGCCTCATAGAATGATTCAGGAAGTGTTCCATCTTCCTCTATTTTTTGGAATAGTTTGAGGAGGATGGGTATTAAATCTTCTTTGAATGTTTGGTAAAATTCACTGGAGAAGCCATCTGGTCCTGGACTTTTATTTTTTGGGAGGTTTTTGATTACTATTTCAATCTCTTTACTTGTTATTGGTCTATTCAGATTCTCCATTTCTTCTTGGTTCAATTTTGGGAGGTTGTATAAGTCTAAGAATTTATCCATTTCTTCTAGATTGTCCAATTTGTTGGCATATAATTTCTCATAGTATTCTCTTATAATCCTCTGTATTTCCATGGTATCCGTTGTAATTTCTCCTCTTTCATTTCTAATTTTATTTATTTGAGCCTTTTCTCTTTTTTTCTTAGTAAGCTTGGCTAAGGGTTTGTCTATTTTGTTTATCTTCTCGAATAACCAACTCTTTGTTTCATTAATCCTTTCTACTGTTTTTTTTGGTCTCAATATCATTTATTTCTGATCTGATTTTTATTATTTCTCTCCTTCTGCTGGCTTTGGGCTTTGTTTGTTCTTCTTTTTCTAGTTCTGTTAGGTGTAATTTAAGGTTGCCTGTTAGGGCTTTTTCTTGTTTGTTAAGGTGGGCTTGTATCGCTATGAGTTTCCCTCTCAGGACCGCTTTTGCTGCATCCCATATGGTTTGATATGGCATGTTATCATTTTTGTTTGTTTCCAGATAGTTTTTTGTTTCTCCTTTAATTTCATTAATGATCCATTGGTTGTTCAGTAGCATGTTGTTTAATCTCCACATTTTTGTCACTTTCCCAGTTTTTTTTTCCTGGTTCATTTCCAGTTTCATAGCCTTATGGTCTGAAAAGATGCTTGTTATGATTTCAATCTTCTTAAATTTATTGAGGCTTGCTTTGTTTCCCAACATATGGTCTATCCTAGAGAATGTTCCATGTGCACTTGAGAAGAATGTGTAGTCAGCTGTTTTTGGGTGGAGTGCTCTGTATATGTCTACTAGGTCCATCTCCTCCAGTTTTTCATTTAAGTCTAATATTTCTTTATTAACTTTTTGTCTGGATGATCTATCCATTGCTGTAAGTGGGGTGTTAAGATCCCCTACTATTATTGTGTTGTTGTTGATTTCTCCTTTTAGGTTTGTTAATAGTTGTTTTATGTACATTGGTGCTCCTATGTTGGGTGCATATATATTTATAAGTGATATGTCTTCTTGATGGAGTGTCCCTTTTATCATTATATATTTCCCTTCTTTGTCTTTCTTAACCTGTTTTATCTTGAAGTCTACTTTGTCTGATATGAGTATAACAACACCTGCTTTCTTTTGTTTGCCATTAGCTTGGAGTATTGTCTTCCATCCTTTCACTCTGAGCCTGTGCTTGTCTTTAGTGCTAAGATGTGTTTCCTGAAGGCAGCATATTGTTGGGTCTTGCTTTTTAATCCATCCTGCCACTCTGTATCTTTTGATTGGAGAGTTCAATCCATTTACATTTAGGGTAATTGTTGAAATATGAGGGCTGAATGTTGCTGTTTTGTCACTTATTTTCTGGTTCTTTTGCATTTCCTTTGTTTCTTGTCCCATTTGTTTTGGACTGCCAATTCAGTTTGGTTGTTCTGTCTTATGATTCTTCTAGTTTTCTCTTTGTTTATCATATGTGGTTTTAATTTGATTATTTGTTTAGTGCCCTTGAGGTTTGGGCAAAAAATCTTGTGTATGAGATAGTCCATTATCTGATAGCCTCCTATTTCCTTATACTAAGTCAATTCAGTCACTTTCCTCTTCCCCTTCTAAGTTGCTCTTGTTATACCTTGTTCTATCTTGTGTTGTGGCTGTGTGTTTACAGTGATGAGGTTAAATTTATTTTTGGTGAATTTCTTCCTTTGATCTTTGAGTTTAGTATTTAAGTGGTTGCTAACCTATTCCGGTAAAGATCTACTATTTCTCTGATTTTGTCTACCTACTTTTCTCCTTACTCCAAGCTTTGTGTTCCCTTTCTCTTCTTTTTTTCAGGCCTGAGGGCCTTCTTGAGTATTTCTTGTAGTGGGGGTCTCGTGGCCATGAACTCCCTTAGCTTTTGTTTATCTGGGAGAGTTACTATTTCTCCATCATATTTGAAGGATATTTTTGCTGGATAGAGTATTCTTGGCTGAAAGTTTTTGTCTTTTAGTATTTTGAATATATCATTCCAGTCTCTTCTAGCCTGAAAAGTTTCTGTTGAGAAATCTGCTGAGAGCCTGATGGGAGTTCCTTTGTACGTTATTTTTTGTTTTTGTCTAGCTGCCCTTAATATTGTTTCTTTGTCGTTGACCCTGGCTAGCCTTACCACTAGGTGTCGTGGTGAAGGCCTTTGTCTGTTAATATATATAGGCGTCCTGTTGGCTTCGCTTACTGGTATTTCCTGCTCATCCCCAGATTTGGGAAATTTTCAGCTATTATTTCCTTGAATAGGCTCTCGGTTCCTCTTTCCCTCTCCTCTCCCTCAGGAATACCTATAATTCTTATGTTACATTTTCTAATAGAGTCAGATATTTCTCGGAGTCTTTCGTCATTTCTTTTTAGTCTTAGTTCTCTCTCTTCTTCCATCTGGAGTATATCTGTATTCCTATCCTCTAAAGTACTAATTCTTTCCTCCATATTGTCAGCTCTGTTCTTTAAAGATTCCAGATTCTTTTTTATCTCCTCCATTGTGTTCTTCATCTCCATCAGCACTGATTGGTTTTTCTTTATGATTTCAATCTCTTTTGTGAAGAAATTCCTAATCTCATTTAATTGTTTGTCTGTGTTGTCTTGTATTTCGTTGAGTGTTTTTATGATAGCTATTTTGAAATCTCTGTCATTTAGTTTATGGATTTCTGTGTCTTCGGGGTTGATTTCTGGGTGCTTGTCATTTTGTTTCTGGTCTGGTGATTTCATATATTTTTGCATTGTGGTTCCTGTGTTGGTTTTGATTTTCCTCATCCTGGAAGTCTCTGGTTGCAATTTCCACCTGCCGCCACTGTCTGGTGGTAAAGGGCTGTGTAGTCTAAGCCCCCTGCGCTCTGCCCCAGTTTTTCTGCTGCGATCCGCAGTTGTTTTTTTTTTTTTTTTTTCCCCCACTGCGATCCACGGGTCCAGTCCAGTTTGTTCAGGTCTGCCTCGGATCGCTAGGTCTGGTCGAGCTGCAGACTCCGGGTTGCGGGGAGGGGGGAGCTCTCTCTTTTGCCCTCTGGGTCCCTGACGTGGGAGGCTTCTCGTTTGCCCCTCTTTATCCGCTCTCTGGGGTGCTCAGATGTTGATGGTAGCCCTGTGGCTCTTCTGAGCCCTCTGTGCGGGAGTTTCCCACTGGCTGAGAGAGCCGGAAGAGCTACAGTTTCCCGCCGAGGGCCGCCCCTCCCCCCTCTCTGGGAGCCGCGCGGACCGGGATCGCTGATCTGATGGGGAGGGAGCGGAGTTCTCCTTACCTCTCCCCACTTCCTCCGGGGGCCCAGCACATTCCGCTCTCAGATGTGCGGCAGTGTGGATCCCTCCGCTCTAGGTTTTCACTGTCTGGGATTCCATTGTTGGTCTGTGGCTGTTGTTTTTGTTGTATTTTGTGGGGGAAGAATTCACGGAAAAGCTCACTCCGCCATGATGCTGACGTCACTCTGTAGTTTTCTTTTATAGTAATGTCCTTCTCTGGTTTTGGTATCAGGATAATGCTGGCCTCATAAAATGAGTTTGAGGATGTTCCCTCCTCTTCAATTTTTTGGAAGAGTTTGAGAAAGGTTAATGTTAATTCTTCTTTAAATTTTTGGTAAAATTCACTAGCGAAGCCATCTGGTCCTTGGCTTTTCTTCCTTGGGAGATCTTTGATTACTGATTCAATCTCCTCACTAGTAATTGGTTATTTAGATTTTCTATTTCTTCCTAATTCAGTCTTGATAAGTGGTAT
The DNA here is from genome assembly GCF_020826845.1 of Diceros bicornis minor. NCBI lineage: Eukaryota > Metazoa > Chordata > Mammalia > Perissodactyla > Rhinocerotidae > Diceros > Diceros bicornis. The sequence continues at coordinate 45,238,863 of NC_080747.1, forward strand.
GTTTCCAAGAATTTTTCCATTTCTTCTAGATTGTCTTTAATATTTTCTTATCTATTAACTTTAGTAAATTACTAAAATTCAACTTTGATTTCTCTTTTTTAACAAAATTTGCAACTATGGGCCAAAGCCTGGCTCCTCTAATTGCTAATATTATAAACTTGGTCAATTTATATGATCTTTATGTCTATGTTTCCTCAACTGTAAAATAGGGATGAAAATAGTACCTACCTGATGAGGGTACAGTGAGGATTAATGGGAATGCCCGAAAGAGTTCCAGGTGCATAAATATTAGTTATAATTATTACTTTGTTACTTAAATAAAAGAGGAATTCATGTGATGATTTAGGTACTTTCTTGGAAAACAAACTATGAGAAAATATGGATTTTCCTATGGTGCATTGTGCTTCCCCTGCCCGGAGGCAGGGTATAACCCAGTTCCAGAGAAAACAACTTTGATGCCTGCCTGATGCAGCTTATAAGACTGCAGAGTAATTAGAGTTCGTTTTTTGGACCAAGAGTTTTTATTCTAAGACTTGATCCTTTACCTGTTCTAAATTTGCACACTGCATATGAATGTAACCAAAACCACACCAAGAGGAATAACTTTGCTTATCACAGGGTAAAGAGAAACTATTGACTCTGTTTATCAATATCATTCCTAAAATCTTTCCTTTGTCCTGCTCTCCTTCACCTCAAATATAACCGGTGTATTTCATGTAATGCATTCTTCTTTTCTTATTTTATGGCCTGGTGCTTACATGGGGATTTGGTTTGTATTTTTTGTGTATGTGAAATTCATCGGAACTTCAATTAAACATTTAAGGCAAACAATTAAAATTCCAAAAATTGTATAAACTAGTGTGCCTTTGAGTCTGCTGTAGGGACTCTGCTGTAGGCAGAGATAAAGAAAAATTTCATTCGGATTCTGTTTCCCCTAATAGCAGAGCAATGTCTCAGTGGCAGGAAAAGCAGTGAAGGAAAAAAATACATTGTATCCAATTCCAACTTTTATAAGCTTCAATTTAAATCAGCCAATGTGGAGAATTTGCAATGAAGTTGCTTTCAACCCGTATTTGTTTGTTTGTTTGATAATTTATTTATTTTTACATAAGCAACAAGAAGCTTGTATTTAGTATATACTGTTAAAAATATTGACTCAAACTAGGAATCAATGAACATCTTAAAACTCTTCATAAATTATTTAATAGGATAGAAAGAGTTTAGAGCCAATAATCGATAGATCATTTTTCTTAAATAAATAAATCCTCTTTTAATACCACACTGCAATTGGAAAGATAATATTTTTTGCCATTCATAAAGTACCGTAATTAGAATTTCTTTAAACTAAATACATCCATTTGCACATGTATGAAAAATGCAATTACTTTTGTTATCCTCACAGGGATGAGATATACTGGGCAGATTTTGTTTTTTAGTTACAAAAGAAAAGATATTTTAAGCAGTTTTCTAGATTTTAGCTCTAGACAATTTTTTATTCAGTTCTTTTAGAAGGACAAGTAACCTCAAGAACAGGTCCTTCAGAAATTTGTTTTATAATCAGTTACTATAAAAACACTGAATGGTGCCTTAAGATAGCCTTTTAAAGGGTACTGTCATAAAACACATGACCTTTATTTGCATATCGTATAAAATTCCAAGAAGCTACTGTAATATTGAGAAGCACATTGATAAGGCAGTGTTAAAAATAACAGTGAGGAAAGTTTAATGAATGATAGAGGGAAATCAATAGATAACATTTACACTGTTCCTGATATACAAGGGGGAAAAAAAGAATATAATGTGCAAATACTAATCAATAGTATTAGACACTAGTGGATAATTGTGTAATTTCCACAGGTGAAACGATGAAGCTTTCTGTTTTTGGCTTAAGAAAGCCATTTGCTCACGCGCGCACACACACACACACACACACACACACACACATCTCAAAGTATTTTTCCATTGCTTTTGTTGCTCAGTGCTGCAGTGTCTCTTTCTTTGGTTCTGTCTAACTTCTTTATCTCCCTTTGACCTATTGTTGACCTCAGCTCTAATTTGACAAAAGTTCCTTCTAGGAATAAATTTCTTTGACTCTATGATTCTATTTTTGTTCTGCACACATCAGCTGTATTTATCTATTCCCAGCCAATGGAGATAGAGATAATTTTAGATTCCATTTTTATTTCTTTTCCTAGTTTGCTAATTTTTCAACAACATATAGCATTACAGAAAAATTATAGGATTTACATGGAGAAAAACAGAATAGATGACTGTTATTTATTCACTCATTCCCATTGACTCACTCTATGCCAAGCACTGCACTAGATAAGAAACACAAACAAGACTAATCTCAGTTCACACCACTAGACAGCTCTCAGTGAAGTAGGAGGAGGCAGATAGATAAACAAGTATAAATGCAATAAAATACTATAAGTGGCTTAATCTTGAAAGATGAATGGACTTTTTCCCAGTGCTAGGAAGGTCATTCCAGACACAGAGAGATGTGTGAGCAATAAACATAGGTGTGAACCCACTGAGCATGCTCAGGGAACTACAGTAATTCAGTGTAGCTGGAGTATAGAGAGAGCCTCCTATGTGGAGGAGTCTGCACTTGGTCATCTGAATATTGGTCTCCTATGTGTAGCAAGTCAACCTGGTGGTTGCTTAATATATTCCATCAGAGTATGCAAGAGTATATTAGAACTTCTATGTAATTTTATATCATCTTTAAATGTTTTGTTATTTTTGAGTATGCTTCATCATATTTATGTCTAACCTATAAATAAACAAAGGCACTATGTTGGGAGTATGCTTAAAAATTGTTGAAGGATGGGATGTGCAACCAAAATGTTTGTAGATGACTACTGTAGGGATTAGAGGTTTTGAAGAGTTTTAAACTGAGGTGATCTGTTTGGAATTGTAGTAGGAGCTGATCAAATTGTTAGGAATTACTGAAATCAAGCATTTAAAAACATTAAAAACAAGCATTAAAAAGCATTATCAACACAGGGGCTGGCCAGGTGGTGTAGTGGTTAAGTTCATGTGCTCTGCTTTGGAGGCCCGGGGTTCATGGTTCAGATCCCGGGTATGGACCTATACCACTCATCAAGCCATGCTGTGGCAGTGACCCACATACAAAAATAGAGGAAGATTGGCACAGATGTTAGCTCAAGGCCAATCTTCCTCACCAAAAAAAAAAAAACAATAACAACTGAGCACAGTATATGATATAGCAAGTGGTCAGTGAAGGTTAGATATTATTATTATTATTATTATTATTATTACTATCCATAGTAGCAGTATGTATAGAGAAAGTGTAGCTGAGAGGAGGGAATACTGTCTTTGGCATCTGGCATGCTTGAATTCTGGCTCTGCCAACCATGTGAATTTTTGGCAAGATACTTAAGCTTTTGGGGGCACAATTTCCTCACCAGCAACATGAGGATAACAATTTCCACCTCACCAGTTTGGAGTGAAGATTTCAAATAATGCATAAAAGGACCTGGCATAGACTATGGCCCATCGTAGGTGCTCAGTACATACTAATACGAAGAAACAAAGACACTGCAATTGTGACAATATTGCTATCTTCTTACTCAGAGACTTTGCTGCTTGTTTCTCTTTTTCTTCTTATTCATTTGGATTTATAAACATTCCCGTGGCTCTTTTAAGCTCCTGACTTTCACAGATAGTAGCCGTAAGGGAAATTTGCTTCTGTTTCTCCTAAAACAAACAAACACTTATTTTTAACGATGGTCTTATACTCTTCTAAAAATATAAAATAATACCTTCACATGCAGTACTTTGTATAAAGGAAAGAGATTTAAGCCAAGACGATTTCCCTCTTGCCCACGTTCATACTCTTACACATGTTGTGCAGAAAATGGCTTTCTTTGGCTTTTACTCAGGCTCTTTCTCTGTGAATAAGAATCAGTTTGGGCTACATCTCAGTAACTTGGGCTAGGTCCTGGGTGATTGATGTCTATGTAGAATTGTGTCTTAATAGTCCTGTGACAATAAGGTTAAGTTAGAATGTTTTCATGATAAAGCAGGTAATTTCAGAGTGTAAAACACAGCTGTGCTTTGGCCTCTCTTCCTTTGTCTCTTATCTAAATATTTTGAAGTCATTTTGGCTCAACTGCATAATCTGCATACATAGGCCATGATATAGAAAGCAGAATTTAAAATTGTGAATGAGGCATGACTTTATTGAAGAATTTATTATTCTATCTAGGGGTTGTCAGAAATTATTGATAAAGATTAATCACCTGTAAAAAAAAACTAAAATAATTATTTGTGGCAGATATCACATGGAGTTTGGTTATAGCATATTCCATAATTCCATAAAGGACTTTCGCTTGTTTAATTACACAAAGATACACTTTGAAAATCATTTATCTTGGCAAGGTCACCAGTGTAGGGGAAAAAAGCCAAATGTTTCAATATAGCCTTAAATAGAAAATGCAGCAGAAGCAAAAATAGGTCTCAGTCACAATTGAAGAAGAGTCTTGCTAGAAAGGGAATCTGTTAACATAGGTGTTTTCAGAAACCAAACCTTGGGGACAATTTCATCTTGTTAAGTAGATCAATATTTTTATGGAGTTGTGATTACAAAATGTAAGTTAAATCTTTATTTTACTTCTTCACATAAAGTGAGTCTGTCTACAGTTTTAGCATGCTAAAAAGGACAAAGAATTTTCCTGTTAAATTGAACATTTTGTATAATGGTTTCAAGAAATGTTGCTTTACAAACTTGAAATCAAATGCTTTTTTAAAAATTTTTTTAATTTTTGCTATGGACAGCCACATTTGTTAAAATTTTTTTTGTATTAAACTGTATTTCTTCTCTCAAAATTGTAAACTACAGTTATGAAAGGAAATTGAGTTTAACCATTAATCTGGTGATAATTACCTGTACATTACTAGAAATTCTGATTAATCCAACATGAATAAAAGGACTTGATAGATTTTCTTAAATTTAGGAATGTTATTAAAAGACGTATTTTCTTCTTTTAAATTGCCCTTAAAAGCCAAATAAAGTGACTAATACATTAACTTTAAAACATGATGCAGAACCTTAGTTTCTGATGAATAGGAGAAACTATTTTATTCAATGCTAATTGTGGGATTAAAATTGCAATAATTAATTTGAGAATAATATTTTAAAATTTCTTATTCTAAATTTGAAAATACTTCTTGTATATTTTAGAATAAAGAAAGTAAACAAGTATAGGGATATTACTTAGAAATCTTGCTAAAGTCTCGAGTACTTCTAATAATTTATCTGTAGTTACTTCTATTACTATTACTATTTTTATGCTATATCTTTTTTTATCCTTTTCATGTATTTTTTGCTTTATATTTAAAATGAGATTCTTATAGATGATTTGTACTTGGGTCTTGTTTTTACCCAATTTATCTCTGTCTTTAATTGGCATGTTTAGGTAATTTACATTTAATGTCAATATCAATATAATTGGATTAAAATCTACATTCTTTCTAACTGCTTTCTATTTGTTCTATTTGTTGTTTGTCCCTCTTATCATTAAAAATTTTTTTTCTGCTTGCTTTTAGATTAAGTATTTCCTATGATTCCATTTTAGGTCTACTATTTGTTTTTAATTTATACTTCTTTTTAATTTTTTTTTTTTTTTAGTGATTTCTCTAAGGTTTACAATAGAAATCCTTAATTAACTGCAATCTGTCTTCAAATGGTATTATACTGTTTCGCATGTAGTCTAAGCACCTTACAACTATGTACTGCCTATTCATCCCTCTCATTTTTTTATGCTATTTTTGTCATACATTTTACTTGTACATATGCTAATATATTTACTATTTTTGCTTATACGGTCAATACATTTTAGAGTGATTAAAAATAAGAAATGTCTTTTATACACCTTTATTTTAACTATTAACCTTACAGACTCTCTAAAACTTTCTTGGGGCCTCCAGGATTTCCAAGATCACACTTTTTTTGAGACCCACTGATGTAATCCATAAGGATTTATATAAGCTGCTTTATTTTTTTTCTTTATACTTTCCACTTTCTGTTTATCTGAACTTTAAGACATGTCTTTCTAATTCAGTACTCTACTTTTGGCAGCAAATGCAAAAGATGTTTTATTAAAAGGCATGATAGTTTGCCTTTGTAAGACTAACTCAAAATGTGCTAATTAAGGAGATAAGGCACCTACATATTCCTGAGAAATGTTTTTGAGAACTAGTAATTTCTTTACTATTTAGCACTGTGAGCCCTTTGTCATAAACACAGCATTATTGCATATACTTTTATCTTTTCAGTCTTCAGAGATATCACCATAGAGTCTGTCCCAGTTATTGGACCTTTTAGATTTCTTTTGGCTAGCTCGGTTTATCACTTGAATTAGTTGAAACATTTCACTGCATTATGTGGTATCATATAACAATTGGACGCACCCTCATGAAGGAATGACAGCTCCTGTCAGCCATGTAAAGACTCAAGATGATGAGCACTGCTTAGGTCGGTCTACTTCTCAATTGCTCCCAAGGCTGATGCTTCCAAATGGAAATAAGCACATGTGAGACATATCCTCTCCTGCATGGAGAGGAGAAAACAGTTCTTATTAATTATATTTCCTTCACATAGTAATGTGAATATACTTTGAAATATTTGAAATATGTAAAACTATTAGGACATTATTTTATCTAAAGATTTTCTAAAAAGATGCTTTGATTCTTGTCTTTTTACTTCCAATAACCATGTCATCCTCTGCTACCTGTAGCCTTTTTACTGTCTCTTACTGTCAATTCCTCATCATTTGGGAAAGCTATAGAAGATCTCTGTGCCTCACCTTTAATTGATGGAAACATTTTTTTGCTTCCAAGAAATTGCCACTTTTAATACGATTACATAAAACTGAATTGCTTCGTTTTCAGATTTCCAGAAATGTTGATATCAGTTGTTTTTTCCACAAAAATATAGCAGTGTATGATTTTTAAATCACATGTTAAAATATCATAATTACAACTACTAAATCAATCTCTTTATTTGGAAACGTAAAAGTCCCAGCACTGGGTAATTGATGTGAACTTAAAAGTAAGACATTAGTCTAAGAATCATTAGATTTTCACCCCTGAAAAAATAAACTATTATAAACTGCTTAAATATTTATTTGACATAATTTTCACATATATGAAATAGTTGGCTGCATAATGTTATGTGTTTGCAAAATCTTACAGAATACTATATCACAACAATAAAATAACAAGTTTGGCAGATTTATAATTAGAATCAAAACAATATTTTAAAAATTTAATGGCATATTTGCTTGCTTTTCAGAGATGTCACTGAGCTTCAAGTAATCCTATCAAATCTGATTAAAGATGTAAGATGGGGCTGGCCCTATGGTGTAGCAGTTAAGTGCGCATGCTCCACTGCTGGCGGCCAGGGGTTTGGATTGGATTCCAGGCGCGCACAGACGCGCTGCTTGTCAGGCCATGTTGTGGCGGCGTCCCATATAAAGTGGAGGAAGATGGGCACAGATGTTAGCCCAGGGCCAATCTTCCTCAGCAAAAAAGAGGATTGGCATGGATGTTAGCTCAGAGCTGATCTTCCTCACAAAAAAATTAAAAAAAAAAAAGATGTAAGAGATATCATTTAATGCCATAAGGATATAATTTCTTATATTGTTACAAATCCTTTATGAAGTATTCTATAGTAGATGTTAACTATTTTAATTAAAGAGGAATATTTTTATGCATAATATTTTTATGCATAATTGTTTTCTAATTTAACCTGAATTTATTATTTTCAAGGAAATTGGAAAATATATCACATTTATGTTTTAGACAGTTTGATTTAATTTAACATGCAATTGAAATAAAACTTTAAATCTTGGCCAAAAGACAATCTCTTGCAAATTGATTTTTATGTTTTTATTAGTATCTGTTGCTGTGTAACAAATTATCTCAAATTTAGAGGCTTCAAACAACAAACAGTTATTATCTTGTAGTGTCTGTGCTTTAGGAGTCTGGATACTGCTTAGCTGGGTGTTTCTGGTTCAAAGTCTCTCTCATAAGGCTACAATCCAGTTGTTGACTGGAGTTGTGCTCATCTGAAGGCTTGGTTGAGGGAGAATCTGTGTTTAAGCTCATTCATGTGGTGGTTGGCAGGATTCAGTTCCTAATATGGGATTGTTTGACAGAAGGCTTCTGTCCCTTGCTTGATGTTGCTTGCTACATGGCCCTCGCCATAGGTGAGTTTATAGTATGGCAGCTGACTTCTATCAAAGCAAATGAGCATGAAAGCAAGTAAGGCATGCAAAATGGAAGTCATCGTCATTTTGTAACCTTTCCTTGGAAGTGACATTCTATCACTTTGCTATATTCTATTTATTAAAAGAGAGTTACTAAGTCCAGCTTAATTCAACAGGAGGGGATTCCATAAGGGTATGAATACTGGGAAATGGGAATCATTGGGGGCCATATTAGAAGCCTTCTACCACGCTTGTTTAAGACTATTGTCTGAATTTCTGACACATAGAAAGAAGAAATTAAGGGGAACCCACATTTGGTAAAACCTGTAAGTGATGTTGATGTAGATGCTGTAAAGGGATAATATTTTGTTTCTTTCAGAAAGCATATTGTTTTATTTGTTCAAAACATATACTAAAATTTTCTCTAACTCTCATATATTTTTATTTTACCCTTTTATTTTGGGGGCATGGATTCTTAGAAGGCAAAATTTGTGTTTCTAATGCTTGTGCCATTTCCTACAAATGCAGTGCTTGATCTGCCTAAATTCAATTGAACAACATTTATTTATAGGTCAGAGAGCCCTAGGGAAGTGTTCCACTTCAGCATGAATACACATTTGAGATCATAACTCAATGTGAATACACCTTTGAGATCATGACTTGGAGCTTCTCAATGAACTCTTGACTATCCCTGAGCTTTGTAAGATTCAGAAGGTTGTATTAAGTAATCTAAGTTTCAGGGTCAAGAGAAACATCTCTAGGTGTGCTTAATCTAAAGTCTCTGTGATAGAGGCTAGAAAAATCATTAGCTTTGCCTACATTTGCTCTCTTAATAACTCTTGATCTTTCAGATGAATATTTTTAATTTACACAAAAGGCAAGACTATAAAAGTAGAGACCAACCAACTGATTTTATTAAAGAAGTGATGTATAAATTTCCTTTAGCTTGACATTAGTTCTCCCATGCTCCAATTTCTCTTCAGCAATCCATTAAATTTTTCTCTTACAGAGTGATAATAATATCCTTTGTCCTGTCATTAATGTTAGCTGTCATTAATGTAGCCCAATCACTATGGTAAAGAATCCCTCAGCCAAGTCAGTCAACTATAAAATATGATAGCATCCAAACCTAGAGCTTAATTAGATTTAGTGCTGGTCTCATGGCATAGCTTTATAATTTGAATAGAGAGGTTCCCAGACATTGCATTCTGTGACTTGATACCACTAAATGGTCATCAATGTGCCTTAATCTGTCTAAAATATTTTTAATGAGCCTAGATTTACATCCTTAGGAATTAGCACTTAGGAAGGCCAATGACTTCTTTCATTATTCATCACTTCTTGCCTTCCATTAGCACAATTAACAGCTGTTCCATCCCAAATGATGAGGATAGTTTCAAACTATTCAAGAGTGTGCATTGAACGAAAGAGTTGTTAATTTTGTTTGACATAGATTCAAAGGATTAAGATTCTCGTATGTCTATTATATTTTGGGTGATAGTTTAAAAAGTAGATGTAAGTGGCCATAATTGCAAAAATTATGCTTTTGTTAATCAGAACAGATTGTAGACAGAATAATGTTGATAACTAAACTGCCCCTATATCTTAGTATGAAACTGAAATTGAGGCAAGCTCCACATATTCTATTAATTCTGCTAATTTTATTTTTTATTCATATAATCATATCTGCCCTACGTTTTCTTTCACATCCTCCAGGATTGTGTTTGAAAGCAATTTCCTTTTTTTAATGACAGATATATGATTAGATTTTCTTCTATGTTGTTCAATGCTTTCAGAAGCACCAGTTAGGGATTGTTGCTCCCAAGAATGCAATTAAGAGCGTGTATTCATGATATTCTCCCTCCTTCTTTCCTCTTTTGTCATTTAACTTGTTATTTCCTAGAATTTATAACTTACAGCCAGTCTGTTAGCCTGAACTTTGTTACTCTTTTAACTCCTGACATTTAAAATTCTTCTTGCTTGGTGAAAAAAATGGTAGAACCCATGGATTGGAGATTCTGATAAAGCTGTTTTTTTAATTTTTATTTTTTGTGATCAGATTAATACAGTGAATGAACAGGGAAAAAATGATTAGAGAATGAGATGTTGAGCACTCAGAACTGGGATTTCAGAAATGGTGCAGTTATTGGTGATGGCAAGGGCTAGTTTACCAAAGGAACTGAGTACCTGAGATGACAGCAGGGATATCCAGAAATCGAGAAGTCAGGGATGTATCATTATTGATGTTGAAGCCAATAAGAAGGCTAATATGAGTAAAAGAAGAGGGGAAAATAGTGAAGCAAGTGCCAAAGGCATCAATAAATTAAAGAGTGACTAAGTAATTAGGAGGTGAGAGCAATGAGTAGAGGGAGAGATTGGTATAATTTGGTGGCATATGATGACTATACATAGAGTATAGAACATTTTTCCTCCTATCAGGACAGAAATTACTAACTCTATTATTTCCTGTGTTTCTCTCATAGGCATTTCTTCTTGTGTCACACACCCACATTTTGCTTATGATTATTTCAGGCAAATTTAAGTATGGAGTAACAACAGAAATTCATAGAATGAAAAGAAGAGAAAAAAGAAATCATTTATGAAAAGGGGTGGTTCCACTAGGCTTCATTACTTTAGTAACAAATAAAATCCTTTTGATGATTGTGGTTTTCATAACTAATTAGCCTTTGGAGTTCCAAATCTTTGCAGCTTCCATTACCTGTCTACTGAAATGCCCCAAACTCACCAATCCAGTTCAACTCCTCTGTGGACATTAACCATGTAAGATTAATTACCTTAAAACCCCCAAATGAAATAAACTCAATGACATTTACTGTACCATTCAGCCATTTACGCCTCTTCATCAATCTTGTAATGCTTCTTGAATTGCAATTAAAACCTGCAATAAATAAAGATGCTGAAAGTTTCAAGCAGCATTTCTCAATGATTTAACATTTAGGTTTTTGTCAGTGCCCCCAAAACAAATTGGGAAATAAATTCTTCTGCAGAATGAAAGAAACTAGGCAGAAGTCTTCATATTTCTGTGGGCTATCATTCTCTTATAATGGGTATGAACTACAGAGACATTTACAAAGATCAGCAATCTTTAGAAATAAAACTGGTCTTAATTTCAACTAGGATAATATCAACAGGAGAGTTTACTAATGAAGGAAAAAGTGGAATGGTCTCTGATGTTGTTTCTGTATTTGGAGTTGTTAATAATCTGTTACTGATGATATTTAGCACTTTATTATTCTCTTAAAAGAGTTTAGCACCAGTGGAAAACTTGGGAAAGAAAATCCAAGTAGACTAATTTAACGCAATAATGCTGTATAATTTCTAGGAATTATTTCCCTCTCATCCTGCTCACCTGTATCTTATTATTATTATTTCTAATAAAAATGGGAATTGCCAAGATGCTTGGGATGGTATAAGTTTATACTTGAGTGGTATACATTTAAATTCCTGTTTCACAAGCAAAAATTTGTTAATAACCCTAATGCTAACACAGCTATCTGAAAACACTTTCCCTGGGGAACCTTGATTTTTAGAATTGTGTTTAATTTCAAATTCTAGTCTTCTCTTGAAAGTAAAAGGTGATGTTGATAACAATACACTCATCTCCAGATTAAGACACAAGGAGGAAACTACCAGGAAACTAATATTTTAGTATTCATCTACTTGTACTTTTCGTTTAAAATAGATGGTATTATGTATGGAAAATTTTGCCTTGATATGAACCTCAAAAATGACATAGAAAAGTAGAAAAAAGAGTCAATGTAGGAACGACAACAAATCCTCTGATGGTCTGTTTCTATGATCACTGCTTAATGAATACATGGAAGCAATAATTAAATATTGTGGAACCTGAATTACTTATTCCATTAATTAGTCTCTATGGCAGTAAAAGCAAAGCTTTCTTTGTGTTAAATAAGCGAAACTGTATGAGAGCCTAATGATTCAAAGTCATGTAATAGTCTTCCAACATACTGCTACTTTTTCCAATTCTTTGGAATATCTGCCTTGTTGTAAAGTGATGTCAAGTGTATGATTTATATCTTCCCAGGATAGAAACGACGAGCAGAAAAAGAAAGCTAAATGAATATATATGATTTTATAGATTTCCAGAGAGGGATTGGGTATATAAAAGTGGGGCCATGGATTCTTATTTTAGTGATATCAGATACATTATTTTTGTGTTCTGACCTTTAGACTTAAGGTCTATAAATAGGCAATTAAACCACATGTGACAGGATAAAGTGTTCTGTCCCCTAGTCTCCCACATTTATTTCCTTCTTATCCAGGTGAGGAAAATGTCTTTTTAATAAAACCAAGTAAAAACTGTCAATTTAGCATGATAATTCATCAAGTTCTGCTATTAGAGGGGTAAAATATTAACCCAAGAAACCTTTGTTTATATTAAAGGCCCTTCACTCCAAAGAGAGTGAAAATATAAGAAATATAAAAATCCACGTCAGGGCCGGCCCGGTGGTGCAGCTGTTAAGTGCATGCACTCCGCTTCTGGAGCCTGGGGTTCACAGGTTCGGATCCCGGGCGTGCACCGACGCCCCGCTTGTCAAGCCATGCTGTGGTGGCATCCCATATAAAGTAGAGAAAGATGGGCATGGATGTTAGCCCAGGGCCAATCTCCCTCAGCAAAAAAGAGGAGGACTGGCATCAGATGTTAGCTCAGGGCTGATCTTCCTTGCAAAAAAAGAAAAACGAACAAACAAAAAATAAATAAAATAAATAAATAATCCACATCACCATAAATAAATGGATGAAACTATAAATATAGATCTTTATAACCTTGACCTCAGGGAAAGAAGCCAGGATTGGTGGGAGCAGGATAGTTGGATAGAAAACAAAAACAAAAGCAAAAAGAAAATAACTTTGTACCTGGGGGACGGAGAAGACAAAATAATTGGAGGGAGGGAGAGAAAAGGGACACCCATCTGAAGTCAACTTTGAAAGACAACTTGATGAAACAAGTTAAGAAATGTTTTACACATCTTCTGTACTCTATGTGAGTTAACACTATGGACTGAATTGTGTCCCTTCCCAAAATTCATTTGCTGAAGGCCTAACCCACAAAGTGATGGTATTTGGTGATGGGTCTTTGGAAGACAATTAGGTTTAGATGAGGTCATGAGGGTGGGGAATTCATGATGGGATGAGTGTACGTCTAAAAAGAGATACCAGAGGTCTTTCCCCACCTTGCAGGGACATGGCAAGAAGGCAGCTGTCTATAAGCCAGGAAGGAAGCTCTCACCAGAAACTGACTATGCTGGCACCTTGATCTTAGACTGCTAGCTTCTAGAACTGTAAGAAAATAAATTTCTGTTGTTTAAGTAATCCAGTCTATGGTATTTCGTTATGGAAGCCTGAGCTGACTGAGGCAGTTCATGGCACGTTAATTAGAAGATGTTTTTTTTCTGGTAATGTATTACAGTCATTGTGGGGGCATAAAAAACAAGAATGTACAGAGGCTGACTGATAACTTGGATACTCCAATATTTGAAAGTCATCAGGTTCTGTCCTTATGACTTCAGTAGTCATTGCTTTGGTTTAGACCTGAAGGCAATTTCAACTTGAGTCCCCTAAGGTAAAGGTATATTCAGAAAAACGAATCCATGGAACTACTTCCATTCGTTTAATAGCACATATTTATGGAGTGCTACAATGTGCCAGACACTCTGTTGGGCACTGAAGATCCAGCAGGGAGCACAAATCCCTGCCCTTATAGAGTTACATTACAGAAAAGGGATACACACAATAAACTGAACAATAAGATCTACATAGTATAATAGATGCTGACAAGTCCTATGGAGGAAGACAAAGCAGGAATTGGGATAGCTGAAGATGGGGTTCAATTTTAAACAGGGTGGTCAGAGACGTCATCAATGAAAAGGTGCCATTTGAGCAAAGGCTTGAAGGAGCTTGGGGACAAGCCATGCACATCTATGTCCCAGACATAGAGAACAGCAAGGACAAAGGGTCATCAATGGCAATGTGCCTGTATATTTGAAAACGGGCAAGGACTCCAGTGTGGCTGGAGCAGAGTGAGGAGGAGAGAATGAGAGAAAGGTTTGTGGGTATGTGTGTAGTGGGAGAGAACAAGGGTTAGAAAATTGGCTATGTTAATGTTTTTGTGTTCAGTTTTTAAAGTAATGCTAATGAACCAAAGCCAAATTATAATTACATATAGTCACAATCACTAGAAGACTTAATTTCTAGGAAACTTTGCAAGTGAAACAGGAATTTTAACATTTTTGTGCTGACAGTTTTTTAACAGATGGTTATTTGGTTAACCTGAAGCTCAGATTCCAGATGCTGTATTTTAAATAGACAAGAAGCCTGCTATTTGAGCAAAACCTTTAAGGTCCAATCTTTTTGACGAGGCAAGGTAAGCCAGAGTTTACGTTCGAGGCCAAATCTGTTCTCTTTGAGGCTGAGGATGGCATTCTCAATCTGTGCAATTTTCTGGATGTGGTTGATATAAAATGAAGCAAGAATGCGCTTTACACAGAATAGTCAATACCCTGACTAAAATCAATGCTTTGCAGTCGCTATTAGATAAGGATTTATTTTCAGCCCTTGGGTATTGATTTTGGATTTTTAGTACATATTCACAGTGTTTCATTGCTAAAATGGTTACTTCTAATTAATATAATTGTTTCAAAACCAAGGTTAGCATATTAAACAAGTATTTGGGTTATTTATAGTTATAATATTTTAAGCACTGAAACACCATTGAAGGAAAAACGAAGCTGTGGGGTTATCTCAGCTATAAAATCTGAAAAAGATGAATGTACGGTAGAAACACTTGAGAAGTCTATGTACCTGGTTGTTTTAACATTTGTCCCTAAAAATGTTTTTAAATTGTACTATGCTTTATGAAGATTTCCTAAAGTATTAGGGGGAAATATCTTACCCGAAATTTCATTCTGGATGATTTTGATTATTATGGAACGTGTTCAGCATAAAATTGGAAAAAGAAGTGAGATCATACAATAACTTGGCCGTGGTAATGTTTTCCATTGGTTTTGGAGAAAGCCTATGGAGATGTGCACCGTGCCAGCATGAGGAAGAGGCCAGCGCTCTCTCCGTGAACTGTGTCTCCGTGTCTGCCTTCAGTGTTAATATGTACCATTAAGCCCTCATTATTTCTCATTGAGGCCATTTTAGTAACATACTATCTAAACTCCTTGCCCTTCAATTTCTTCCATTCCTTCTGTCCTTCCTTCACATCACCACAGAATTCTAATTATAGAATTTATTTTCAAAAATCTGCGAAGACTTCTGAGTGGTTCTAGAATAAATTCTGGACTCTAGCACTAAAACCCAGACCCTCATGATCTGGCACAACCTCTCTTTGCCAACTAGTTTCCCACTAACAGGACCCCTACCACAACCCCTGTCTTGCAGTAGTACTGATTAGTTTTGTGGCTCAGGGACGTTAATCTTGCCATATGCTCAGGATGGGTTGCTTTTGCTTTTCCATACTCAGGACCAGATAAATAATTTGTGGGGCCCAGTGCAAAATTCAAATGCAAGCCTCATTGTTAAAAAATTATGATGTATTTCAAGATATCAACAACCAAGCATCAAACCAAATGTGCGACCCTTCTCAAGTGGGGCTCCGTGTCATTGCACGAGTCACGTGTTTACGAAGCTGTCCCTTTCTGCACTCCTCACTGACCAGATTTTAATGTTTCAAGGCATAAATCACGACTTTTTGTATAAGAAAGCTTCCCAAGTCCTTTAAGTCAGAATAAACCATGCCTCCCAATTATTGTGTTCCAGTACACATAACCTATGTACTTATACTAGTCTACCTAGTTCACATATACTTCAAGAATCTAAAGAAAAGGACTGAATCTTATTCATTCTCGATCTTTGCTCTTTTCTTCAGAACCTAGCACTTTATGCACTATTGATGAGATAGAAATTATGACTCTGTATATCATATGAGATAAAAAAGAAAGTTTATATGTGTTCATCAGAGGCCACCAGAAAACCATGGAATTGGTAGCCCATTTATTTTTCATAGCCTCGGGGTCCTACCCTGAGAACAAGCACAATATACCTGTGTCAGTCAATAGGGAGCCTGATCATCTTCTGCTTTCCTCTCTCACAGGTCCATGGGCCAGTTGTGACACTGGCTTCTTTCTGATGAGACAGTTGATGTCATTAGAATGATAGAAAGAGAAAATAGACTTTAAACTCTGTGGGTAAAGAAAATAAATATAACAATATAGGAAACAAATATAGAATGGGTCTTGAGGGATGGATAAATCAGCAAGTTAGCAGAAAGAATTTATTATTTATAATATTTATCTTAAAAGCTATTTACTCTCTATAAAATATATTAAATAGCGTAATATATACTTCAAGGGACAATTTGCAAAATCTCAGATTTTATGTCCATACTATGGGCATACTTGCCAGTAATTCAAATGCCCCTTGGAAGTTTTGTTAAAAAAGAAAGTAAAACAAACTTTATTTTTTTGTGGGAGAAGGGGAATAATAAACACGAATGTGGCCAAAATACAGAGGAGGCCTTCAATGGTGGTTGGGAACTTGCTTCCCCTTAAGATTCGTTCAAAAGAAAAAGTGGATCTTTGACTTCTGCAGCTAAAATTCAGATTAAGTGGAAAATTATTAGAATCATTATACTTATCAGTTCCAGTTACTGGATTGCTATTTAGCCAGAGAATCTGGGCTGATTTTGGGCAAAATTGTGAAGTTCATAATATTTGCCTTTTAGAAGCCAGATTAATTACTCTTTATCCCTTTTAGATACCCTTTTGGATACAGTTAATTTGCTTCCATTCACTGGTACATTCCTTTGGTTACAATCTTAACGTTCCACATAAGTTACTGAGAAGATGTTAAGGTGTTGATAAGGGTGATAGTACATCCTGGGTTCCTGGAGAGCCTGGGCTCATGCCTTTTGTTCTAACATACCTATACATAGAGTCCTCTTTCATACTCATCTCACAAAGCTTCACCCTTTCACACAGTTTAGATGATAAACTATTTGGTCCTCCAAGTATTACTTAACCCAAAAGAAAATTTATTTTCATAGAAACCAGAATCCTAAAGGGATGAAGATTTAATGGTAAAATTTGAGATACCAAGCAACTGGTTGGAAAGAATTAGCAATGGAGAAGGGATGGATGTGGAATGAATGAGAAGGGAGGCTACTTTCTTTTAGCTCTGAAATCACATAACTCAGTATTATTTACTTTATACTAATAACAAGTTCTCTAGGAAAATCTCTTAGATGTTACATGGCTGTAGCAGACTTAAAATGTCCACCCCTAGATATTTCATTGAAGGTGAAAATTCAGGGATTGCAGCGTGGGTGTCTGCACAGATCCAGAGCTTCATGCCCCAAAAAAAAGAGTTTCTTAAGTTAAGCAAATTTTTTCCCACTTATCCCAAAAAGATGAATGCACTGAAGATCAGGTACTCTAGGTTCTTACCACTTACAACATCTATTTAAATTTCCTAGTATTTTTATTATAAGAGTACATCTTTTTATACAATATAGAATGTTTGGCTATTTGACTTCCTACAAAAATGATCCCTAATCTGTCTTACAGTTTTACATTTTTCACAGAAATCTGATTTGTAGATAACTAACAGGAATAAGAGAAACTTTGGAGAAGGAAGCATAGACTAGGTATAGTGAGAAGCAGATTGTCTGCTAAAAGAATGTGTCTGGGAATAACTTGTCTGGAAAGATTGGATATCAAAAGGCAACATTTCCATTCCTGAGGGCGTTCTGATGGGCTTACACGTTGTACACACAGTGTGGTCATCCTTTTTTTTTTTTTTTTTGCTAGCAGCTTCCATAGTAGGAATAGCCCAAGAGAAAATATTTTGTAAATGTTTATGTTAAATTTTAGACCCAGGTAGAAGAGGAGCAAATTCTTTGTCAGGAATTTGGGTCTTGGATTTATTTTACAGACCAGAAGCAAATTTATCCGCAACTCTTGATCCTCAAGGACAAAAAGGGGATGTTGTGTGCCTGAAATTTATACAATGTTACAAACCAATGTTACTGCAATAAAAAAATAACTTAAAAAATAATAATAATAAACCTCTCTCCCACCAGGGCTATAATGATATCTTGTGCCCTCAGCAAACATTTATTGAATAAATGTGTTACTGGGAAAAAAAAAAAAGGATAAAAAGGGGAATGTGACAGCTCTCTCTATTTTCTTCAAAAAGTTGTTTTATGAATTAGTGAGACAAAGTTATTAGAGTGTTTTGAACATCCAACATGGGCTATATAAATGTAGATTATAATGAGGATAGGCAGAAAAATTAGTTGGTTTACAGCATGGTGAGAAAGTTAATGAATTCAGCAGAAGCAACCCATTATGCAGAGACATCTAGAAGGAGTTAAAAGAAACTGCTCCTATTTGCAAAATGATCTTGAAAATTCATTACCTGACCTCACTGTATGCATCGATAAATTTTGCTGTATTGGGAAAGAGCCTGAGGGAAATGAGGCATTACCAGAGTACTGGCAATGTTTACAAGGTCTGCAACAGTAGGACAAATGTTTTCATTGTGTAGAGGGTCTGTATTGTGCCACAGTATAATTAGGTTTGGTCTGATTTCATTTTCAATTAAAGTGATCGGCTTAATTCACTTTTCTTCCAGTTACTAACAAGGTAAATTTGATAATATTTCAGGCTTATTAAGAGTGTCTCCTTGTTCCCTGTAACTATTTAGGATATAGTTTTATTTCTCCAGGTTACTAAACGTGAATATAGTTCTCGCCTTATTGTAGATAAGCAGCCAAACTCAAGTTGGCCAATCTTTACTGAGGGCCTACTGTGAGTCAAGAAAAGAGAGAGAAAGCAAGTGGAAATACCTGAAAGAACATGCTGGGTTTGGAGGAGATAGTTCAGAGAGGCAAAATCATAATGTACTTGAGAGAAGCAGAAATTGAGACTATTTATGGTGGTTAGCGACAGATTGTAGAGGGCTGTGGATGTTACATCCTGGAGTTTCCTTTAGATGATGGATTTTTATCTTTACATGATGGAAAAACAAACAAGTATAAAAATAATCAGAAATATGATTTTAAAAAGTCACTGTCTTGGTAATACGTAAGAGAAACTATGCCTATCCCCAAGTCCCTTAAAACTGGGAAGTGAATGGTTAAACATGTCTGTAATCCATTCACTTACTTTGGCAAGTGGGCATGGCAGGGAGGAAGGACGCTTCTGGGGTGGGGATGGGGAGAAGGCAAGTGACTGGGTCTTATCTCCTTATAAACTGAGGACAGACTACCAAACAAACGAAATAGTTTTTGCTGGCAAGAGTGTCACCCATCTGTGGAATGCTTGTAATGAGAGGTACATAGTTGTCTAGGACTGCTTAGGGTAAGCATACAAGGAATCTATGGGTTAACAGGGCATGGATCCTTGGAAATGTCACATAAGGAATGAAATTATTTCATTGTAAAGCGGAGGTGTCACCGACTAGAGGCCCCGAGAAACTCAAAGGTGGGTTTGGAAGCAATTAACTGTTTTTCCAAGTTATTTCTTTTCCTTTTGTGTGTTAAGGAGATGTAACCACCAGCCATCCTAAAACTGACCAAGCCTCACCCCAAGAGCTATGCCCATGACCTTTACCTTATTTTTAATGCAAAGATCTCTCCAGGAGGAGTTTAGACCTCATTATGTGGAAGCGTGTTCTCCAACTGAGCATGTGCAAGCGCATACCTGCCTCTCCCTTTTGAATACTCATTCCCCAACCAGATAAAATTCCTGCTTTCCTTTGTTCCGGGATGCCATGACTTTGGAAGTGATTCCTCATGGCCTCCTATTTGCTGCAAATATACTTTACTTTGCGAGACAATTTCCACTGGTGTAGAGTCATTTAACTCACCAGAAGGTGAGCCCACTTGGTTCCGTATCAGTGTTTCACAACCCAAATGTCACCTTCTACGTATGCGAGGTGACTATATAAGTTATTTTGAAATTCATCTGTTAAACTGGGCCACGCTGTACTGATGTGCTTGGTGTGCTGGAAGAAAGGACCCAGGGGGCTGTGGTGGAGGCCCCAGAACTCTTGCTGCTTTGACCTGTATCTCATGCTTACTTGTATTCTTGAAACTATTAGTAAAAGTTGATACTGGGTAAGATCTCGATTCCTGTGAGTCTGATTTTATAATATGATCCTTTGTGTTATCTCAGGTAATACAGAATACTCATGAATATTCAAAAAAGAAAAAAAGATTTTCAACAGTATTGGAATTTTAGAAATGGAGAAAGACTTTAACTGACTAAACTCATCTGCCCAGAGCACTCTCCAACCTTATCCCTTAGTTCCTTTCTTCTCATATCTACATGAGGATGGCAGCACATCTAGGTAGGGATGAGGGTAATAACAAGTGCATTTTGAGGTGTGTGGGCATTTTAGAAAATTCATTTTACCTGGCAGTGGGAGGAGGTGAGACAGAGATGGAGGGATCTTTAACAGCATTTTAAAGTGGGGAGATACTGTCTTTCAGGTGTTATATCTAGGCAAAGAAAAATCATACCTGATTCAGGTCTATTTAGAGTTTGATTGTTGGGACTGGAGGTCTCCCATATCAGACCAGCAGAGTGACATTATATAAATATCTGTAGGGAAGAGATTGAGACCCTTCAGGTCTGGAGCTGAGAGGTAAATATGTTATCTTACAAGTCAAATATCAGACTATATATTCTGACTATATATTCTCTGTCAAAGAGAAAAGACCAAGTCTGGATAGATTTTTCCTTGTTTAGGGATGAGGAAAAGAAAAGAAAGAAAAGGAAAGGAAAAAAATTCTAGAGGCAACAGGAAAGAAACTTCCATAACAAAAAAGAAACCAAGCATTTTTAAGAAATAAATTAAAAGTTTTACCTATAAAAATTAACTAGAGGAATAAATAATTACTTGTTATAAATGAAATTCAACAAGACATGGTCTATATAAAACTAGAAAAGAAAGTGAAAAGCACATAATAGATAAGGGCCACATGTATACATGGAACATGTAGAAATGGAATATATAATGTATATATAGTGGAGTCTTGCAGAAATAAAAAACATGTTTCAAGGAAATCTGAAGATCAATAATTTAATCAATACGTTAGAGACATTAAAAGAGCATAACTGGTATTGCAGGACATCAAATTAATGCTCTAGAAGACAAGTCTGAAAAAGCCTCTTGGATGAATAAGAATGAAAGTGATAAAGAAAGATAGTAAAAAGTAAAGCAGACAAAGACATATGAAAGCATATTGAATTAATAGATGTTCCCGAGGAAGAAACCAGAACAGACTATATAATCACCAAGCCAGAATCAACTGAAATAAAAATCACACTAACATTATTCCTCTCTCTAATATTTAATACTAACAGGTAAGAATATATAGAGTAAAAGAAAGTGGGCTGCATCTTATCCAGGATTTGTGAATGTAATAGAAAGATGTCTTCATATATAGCCTTTCTGAAAAATATTAATCACAGAGCTGTATTAGTTGAACAAGAGTACAATAAAAATTAACAATTAAAATCATATTCATGTGATGGGGAAATCAGCACTGATTTTTCCCTTAACTTTGATAATTTAAAAATATTTAGATTTCCTTTGTATTTAATAGTCAAATTCTTTCATACTAATTGAATTTAATACTCAATAGGAAAATAACAAAATTAAATATGATTCACATGCTAAGAGAAAAATAAAAGAAATAATCAAGCAACAAAAAAATTATACATAATAAAATATACAATAAGCAAAGTAATACCAAACATATGTTAAGCCAATGAAATTATGTTTAACACTGAATTAAAGGTAGATATTGTCAGATTGAATTAAAAGACAAAATTCAAATGCATTCTACTTGTATAAGAAATATGTTTAAAGTAAGGATATATAGTATCATAAAGATAATATAATAGTCATGAATCTGTGTGAGTCATGAATCTCTACAAGAAGCAAAAAAACAACAAAATTAAGAAGACATATATTAACATATATAAATAATGAAGTTGCATAAAGAAATATAACTTCCTGAGGTTACCATTCATCTCTGATAAGCATAGCTGATAAGCATATTTATAAACGTTTATATAAATGCTTTTTACCATAGAGAGAACAGTTATTTTAAGCTCCCTTAGAAAATTTGCTGAGTATGATCATAAACCAGGCTGCATATAAATTTGAAAAAAGCAGACATCACTCAAGGAAGCTCTTAGATTATGATGAAACAAACCAACAAATTATTCTAACCCTCTGGAGATGAAATAAAGCTCCCTTAAGCTACTGTTGTTGTATAGAAGAAATAAAATTATATTTACAGACAATATTTTTGAAGAAAAATTATATCATATATCAAAGTAAATTGCTGTAACAAAATTTCTGGAGATAAACACATAGCTTTAAATGTTTCATACATTAAAAGATAAAGAAGAAAAATAAATGGACCAAACATTTAACCTCAGAAATTAGGAAAGGATTCAGTGTATGTGTGTGTGTGTGTGTGTGTGTGTGTACAGATACATAGGCCACAGGTACATATAAAACAAAAAAATGAAACAATAAATGTAAAAACAGAATTTATTGTTACCTAGCCAACCAACTAACAAACCAATCAACAAATAAAAAAACCAAACCATAAAATTGATAATGAAATCTTGAGATATTCAATCATTATTGAGAAAATTGTTGAAAAAAATGAGTCAATGTCTGCACGATCTTTGTTAAAATGGGTACGGGCTGGGTTTTGTTGTGCATATTTTGATCTCGGTAGTTCACAACATTGCTGCAGAGAGAGTTCAAGATGAGACCGTTTGAGACCAGCTTCATCTTTTTTTTTTTTTTTTTTTTTTTGTGAGGAGGTCAGCCCTGTGCTAACATCCGCCAATCCTCCTCTTTTTTTTTTTTTTTGCTGAGGAAGACGGCCCTGGGCTAACATCTGTGCCCATCTTCCTCCACTTTATATGGGACGCCGCCACAGCATGGCTTGCCAAGCAGTGCGTCGGTGCGCGCCCGGGATCCGAACCAGCGAACCCCGGGCCGCCGCAGCGGAGCGCGCGCACTTAACTGCTTGCGCCACCGGGCCGGCCCCCCAGCTTCATCTTTTAAAACAGGCAAGTATACTAAAATCTGATTGTTATAGTTTTGGGTTTGCCCAGTTCAAAATAATAATTTTCTCTAATGTTCTCAATTTAAATGGCAACTCTACCGCAGTCAACATTTGCTTAATGTTATTCATTAATGTTCATACCATACCATATTACTACAATCATAAAATACAAATCTAGCACTTTTGATGTCTTTCCCCTTGCTGCAGAATACAAAGTGTTTTTCTTTCCAAAATGAACCATTGATTTACCTCTGTCCTTACCAGTAGTCTCTCTTCTCTCCTGTCTTTATTCTATCAATAGTAAGCTTCTTTTTCTTGCGCCTTCAATCTTTCCCTTTCCCCTGCCCTCTTCTCCATGGTACATCAAATTTCCTCTGTTCTTTTCAACTTTTTTTTTTAAACTCTGTCACCCAGTATCTTCTCTTTCAAATTACTTGTGTACTCATTGCCTCCAATTTCTTATCGCCCATTACTTTTGAGCCCTTTGTATTGGGAATCAGATAGACGGATGGATGGAAGGATAGATAGATAGATAGATATCAAGAGCAGCCAGAGACATAGGAGAATACGATATAATAGTTAAGAAATGAACATGTTGACTCTCTTGACTAAATGAGTTCTCAGTAATTTTCATAAAATTAATTTCAATTGAAATTTTTCATTTATTTTTATCACTCTTTGATTACTATTTGTTTCAACCCCTACACTCATGTCTTTTTTGTATACCTAATAAAACATATCATGAATGCCACGTAGTAGAAACTCAATATGTATTTGTTGAATGAAAAATGCATTTGTTGAATAAATCATCGGACATCTTAGTCAAACGCAGTTTAGGTGCAAAATAAGATAAGAGAAAATAATTCAGTGAATTTTGCAGTATGTAGGTATCTGGTGATTCTAACCAGATCTATTTCCGTGGTGAGTGTGAAGTCCTGCAGTTTCCATATTTAATAGGAGGTGAGTATGTGGATACTGCATATGCAATCAATTCATTTGAGCAGTTTGTCTGTGAATCGGCAACAAATAAATGGAGGCAATAGATGGAGTCCAATTAGAACAGTTTATAAATGGAAATTGATGACATGAAAGAACCAAAACTGTTAATCTTTCCCCCAAATCTGTATCAAACTCTAACAACTTTTGCCTAGAATACTGTGAAAGCTATTTTTTAGTGATCTATCCATATCTCCTCCTCCTGTCCTCCTGGAATATGGTCTCACGTTGCTAATGGGGTGAATTCGCCAGCTCTATGTTTAAAACCCACCAATAACTTTCCATTAACCCTAGAATGTAAACAAATTTCCTAAGCGTGTCTGATGTGGTTCTGCATCCTCTGGTCTCTTCTCTCTTCTCAGCCCAATTTCTTTTTATTTTACCCGTATTTTCTTTGCTCTAGTAACACTGGCTATTTTCAGGATCTTAGAATACTTTTTCCATTTCATTTTTCTTTTTAGAACTTACTTCCCTTTCCTCTTGGTTCAATTAATATGTACAGACCCTCCATATGTCAAGTAAAATACTACTTTTCAGGGACTTCTTCCCTGATTTCTCTGAAGAGCTCTCATTGCATTATTTGGTTATTTTATAGCAATTAACACACTTATAAGTTTATGTGTATTTGTGTGATTGATTAATATCAGGGTTTCCCAGCATGCTGGAAGTTCTGTGAGTGGAAGGACTCTCTGAGGTCACTATTGTATTTCCAGTACCTGGCATGGTGTAAGCAAAGAATAAGTGCTCAGTAAATATATTTTGACTGAATAAATGAACAAAAATGAAAAAAAAATGAACATATTTTGACTGAATAAATGAATAAAAGCTGGTAAAGGACAGATTCCAAAACACTTGTATAAAAATTAGATTTTCTCAAAAAAGATTCACTTTGTCAGTTGTAACAGGAGGAAAGAAAAATATGGATGTAGATGCAAATTATTGTGTAGATTGGTCGTGGGAAGATAATGACATTCTTGTCTAATGATTTCTCTTAGTAAGAGGCAATCATAAATACTAAATTGGTGGGATGTGGGAAATTTATGGAGAGAAACTAAGGTATGACATAGTCATCTTGTAAGAGGGAAAGGCAAACTTCCTTGAAACCTGAAGTAGGAATGAAGACATGAAAATTCCTGTTACCAGCTGGGATGTTCTCTTTTTCAATGTTCTGGTCCCCTGTCTTTTTATCCACAGCATTTTAAATGGATGATTTAGTCCTCACAGGGTTTCATCCCTGTCTTTCTTCTTTTTGTTTATTCTTAGTATTCTTTCTCTAGATTTTAGGTATTCTGCAACCGCCACTCTTTTGCAATATAGCTCTCACATCCCTGATCCCAGATCTAAACTGGGATTTCTAACTGCTTCATAGGAGAAGCTTCATGTTTTTGTCAGAAAAGAATCTGTTAGAATAATAATTAATTTTCATAAACAGGACTATAAGGAAAAAACAAAGTTAAAAGGTCTTAAGTTTTTTTGACTAGCAAGCAGTGGAATTACAGACTAAGTTTAGATAGAGAACAGATAGTTAATTAGCATAGTGTTGGTATGTACGTAACAATTTGGGTATGTAAATCTCATTTCTTATTAAGAATATTTCTAACAAATACAGTTTTCTATTAAAAATGTAGTAAATAAGGGGCTGGCTCAGTGACATAGTGGCTGAGTTCACGCACTACATTTCTGGCAGCCCAGGGTTCATGGGTTCGGATCCTGGGCAGGGACCTACGCACCGCTCATCAAGCCACGCTGTGGCAGGCGTCCCACATAAAGTAGAGGAAGATAGGCACAATGTCAGCCCAGGGCCAATCTTACTCAGCAAAAAAGAGGAGGATTGGTGACAGGTGTTAGCTCAGGACTAATCTGCCTCACACACACAAAAAATGTAGTACATAAATAAAATTTCCCATTAAAAAAAACTTGTAAGAAAAACGTTTTTTTGTAGCAAAAAAATCCTATAAGAACTAAGAATAAAGCATAAATGAAAAGAATAGAATATTATAGTAGAGCTTTTTTTCTTTCAGAAAATAAAATAGCCACAAATTCAATTTCATTATGACAAGATAGAGTATGTATTAGCATAAAAAGGACCTTAACCTCGCAAGCCTAATGTTCTTTATTCATTGTGTCTTTATGGTAACTGGTGTGTATGCAGTCTTCAAACAATGTCTTTATCTTTTCACAAAGGGTAATGAACAGTTCAGTACTTTATATTCTCGATAGTGTTTATAAAGACAATCTTTTTTTCTTAATCTTCTTGGTTATGAAAAACGTCAAGGTTTCTCATTAAATACTCGTTTTACTTTGGCTTACTGTTTTCAAAAACAACTTTAACCAAAATTGAAAAAACATCTTTTGGGATACACACACATACACAACACACATGCATATTTTATTTTCACATATTGACACCATCTTGAAACCATAAGAATTTCATTATGTCTTGTTTTCCCCATTCTTTTCCAAGTCTATATCCAAATACATGCTGTGTATTTCTTTTCTTATATCGTAGGAGATGAACCTCTTTGCATTTCTTTGAAAAGTTTATCTTAAAGAGCATTTCCTCAGCGTTATTGACATATATAAGCAAATTCTTACTGTGAGTATTATTATGAAACCTTGCATAATTTCAGTTTTCAAGATTCCTATTGCATTACCAGCTCCAGAAATAATGCTCAACTTTTGTCCTGTTGTGGTCTGTTAATCTCCTTTCAAATACGAGGTCTGAGTGATCAAAAAGATATGAATATTATTCTTTACCTATAGTGTCCTCGTCTTTTATTGGCAAGGATAAGATGAAAAGCCATGTTGTTTTACAGAGTCATTGCTCTAATAGCCACAATAGACCTATTGTATTTAGGTTAGAAAAATAGGTATATTCTTACTGATTTTTTCTAATACATAAGGCACATTTTTTATATACCTAATAAATTTGGAAATCCTGTACATTGGGAATATCTTTGCCTTAAACTCTTAGTTTCAGGTATTTCTCAAAGTTTCCATTAATTTCTTTTGGGCAGCATCCAAGAAATGGCATGGCTGGAGTATTATTATATTTTCCATATCTAGTGTTACAGAAGCACCTTTATAGCCATGGATAGGCAGATATCCTACAAATTAAACAAGCCCCCTTGTGATTCATCATAACTTCTTCCATTAAGTTACATGGATTACTAAGGACTTGAGTGGTTTTATACTCTGGTATCCTGAGTGATGGATAGGTACTTAAAAGCACTTTTAAAAATATAGAATACTGTTGTTAGCATAACAGACTAATCTAAAGACAGTATTTGCTAATGGATACCTCTGAATTTTTCCATGTGTTTTGAAGGATCAGTTTTATAATACAGATTCATTCACAGAAATTACAATTCTTCAATGTTCATCTCTCACATGTATTATTCTAGGTGAAATATCTAGATTTTCCAATTAGGGTCGATTTTAATCCTAATCCCAGAGGATGGCAAATCCTTTTTGGTCTAGAACGGCAAATCTTAATTTTACAGCTGAGGTTATATGACTATACCAAGGATTAAAAGAGGAAAATTGAAACACCATGGTAATTTTTTAATTGCTGTGAGTAAATGTCCTCAGTGACATTTTTTAGGTCTCTTCTATGAAGGAGTGATACTAAATAATAAGATCTCTCATTCTTATGCCTTGATCAATATGCATTTGTTGGTTTGACTTGGGTAAGGGAATATTAATATGATGATTAACAAAAATGATAAGTCTTTCTCTGACAGAGGAGAATTTACCAGTAATCACTTTATCTTGTCTCTTGACCCTACTCATGATGGGATGACTAAGCTCTTACTCCCTTTTAAGAACAATTACTCATCTGCGTTTTGGAATGCACTGCTGCAAACGACGCAGCCAGATATATGCACAGTAAAAAGAAAAACCTTTTAATCGAAGTGAAGTGGATTGGTTATTGGCCTGCCAGAAGTCATTTTCATGTACCATCTATTGAAGTAATGAAGAACCCAGTTGAAGAAGTATTGGTGGTTTGGAAGCAACTGACAACATTTAGAATGTATTCTCATGGGCCATCATGTGGAGACTAATCATTTTATGCAAGCAGATTCACAAATGCAAAGAGTTCTCATGGACTGACACAAACATTCTGGAATCCAAGGGGATAAGACAGGTAAGCTGATCTCTGTTTCTTATGTCAAGCATAAGAAATGGATAAAAGATTTAAAAAAATTTCAACAATTTTCACATTCACTAATAGTATTGAACTTGGAATGTCATTCAAGACTTTCCATGGTTTGGGATCTATTTCCCTCTGCACCTGGTCTTCTACCACCCCCACTCATGTCCCCGATGGTTTAACCTAACTGTGCAATCCCAAAATATGCCCTATACTTAATGTCTCCAATTCCCTGGCTGTCACTTTCCTCCTGGGAAACTATTTCCCACATCTCTTCAGATCAAAATGCACCTTCTCCACGATTGGTTCCAAGAAGTCCAACCTTAAAAATATTAGTTTCCTTAGGTGGCACTTTGCAAATAGTCTTTTAAAAATATCTTCTGATTACATGGAAAGATACCTCCTATTTATGTTACACTATCTGATTTGATGGGAGCTTTAATGAAGATGATACAAATGGAGAAGAATTGGCTTTTAGAGTGAGATAATTATCCCACTTAAACAAACATATGCACAATCACATCAAAACTTTCTGTATTGTTGAATGCTTGGTTTGGAGATTAATTTTGTTGTCAGCTTTCTTTGTAATTTAAGACAAGTTAGATACTGGGTTTTGAATCTGAAGTGTCTGTTGAAACTGTTACATATAAATAATCTCTAAAGACTTTTTTTATTGACAAGTTGAGATTACTTTATTCTTTCTTTCTTTCATTATTATATTTTAATTGGCAATTTCTTGCAGCAAGGTGATTTGAGAGAAGTTTTGCAGTTGTCCGTCATGTGCAGCAGAATGGGCCAATGTGGAAGTAGATATAGATCCAGCCTTTTAGTATGGAACAGGTATTGTGAGACCTCAATGTTTAAAGACCTGATGAGTAGCAGTGCCTGTGTTGTAATAATGATTGCTATAATTTGTTAAATCTATTTTAAAATATGTGTATGAGTATATACGAAAGTCAGTTTTGCATACATAATGAGTGCTGTTGGTATAAATGAGTGAAAGGATTATTGGATAAAATTTCAATTTATATACCGAAAAATGTTTACCTTAAAAATGAGACTGGCAATTGGCACTGGACAAAGGGAGTTGCTGATGTTGGCTAAAGATCTTGTTGTATTCAGCAAGACTATTCTTTCATGGAAAACAGCTGAATCATCAACAAAACATGATGTCAGTGTCTAGGATACAGTGCAAGTTTAGACATACATGTTGATACGAATCGGGATGGAGGTAATCATGCCAGAGAAGAAAAGATTAATAGTCCAGACACACATGCACCGCTCTTCCAGGTTTCCTATAACATCAAAATGGTTCTCTATATTTTCCTAGATCCAGAAAAACTGTTGGGAAACAATGTTGGCCCTATTGATAATGGATTAAATGGGTATATGGTTTTCTTACAAAGCATGCAGGCAAGAAATAGGCTGTTGTTGGTGTTAGTTCTCAATTCATGGGGCTGACATCTTTGTGATTATCTTGACTTTCTTCTCATGGTCACAAGATGGTTACACCACCTCTAAGCATCACATTATCACAAGATATTCAAAGGCAGGAAGCAGGAGAAGAGGTGTTTTGAGTAAACCCTCATTATATATCTTATTTTTTTCAAGGAGCAGGAGATTTCCTACCCCATAGAATACTTATCTTCTATCTCATTGGACAGAACAGTGGGTTGGGTTAGCTCTTGCTGTGAATAAAAGGCTGGAAAAATTAGTGTCTGGAAAAAGAAGACAGGATGATCATGACTGGTTCAAACCAATTATGATTATCCCTTGGGGCTAGTCACTATGCAATCTTGAAAAAAATTAGCAAATAAGAACAAGCAGGAAATGGCTATCGGGAAAAATCTAACAATGTCTACGACAAAAATATAACCTGAAAAACTGGCTGTCGTGTACAGTTGCCAAATCTTGAAAAAGTTTTATCTTGAATCAATTAATAAGCAAAAATATGCACTCCCAGCAAGAATTACAGAATGATCAAACACAATTGGGAGGGCAATATAATGTACAGATGGCCAAAGATTTGCAAATAATTTTCTCTTAATTTTTAGAAAAAAAAAGATGTTTCTTATTTTGTTGATACTGTAGTTTGTAAAAAAGAAAAGCTGAGGTACATTTGTTGTCATTTGGCTGACACCAAGAGGTTTTGTAGGGCAACATTATCTTGATAATACAGGTTTTAGAGTTTGGCTTGGCAAGCATGTAAACTGAATTTCGTCAGTCAAAATGGAGATGATCAGATATTCTTTTTAAATCCATTAGAGACAGATTTGTAATCCAGGATGCCAAATTATTCTTTACAATGAGACATTTTCCTTTTTGGTGAAAAGACAATGTGTATCCTCTGATCTCTTTCTTGATATAAATGTGCCTGGGCATCTAAATTTAGTAGTATTATTGATGTTTCGTACAAATGGAATTAGGAAGGCAAATAGTCATGAGAAATATTATTTACAGGCCAGGGAAGAGTCTGATATATTTACACCACAGCAGAGTGTGTCTCTTTAGTAATTGGATTATTTGTGTCTGCCAGAGTATACATTTTAAGGGCTTGAATGTTGATGAACATGGATTACCAAAGCTTGTTTTGCTTTTCTCATATTCCATTTCTAAATATGACCCTTTGCTGGTATTTCAATCTTTCCTTAGCTATGTTTATATTATTGGCTAAACTAATTAAATAGCTTTACCGCATGAACATAGAAGATATTCTTCTCTTTCATTTTATGTTGTACCAATTAGTCTAAATTCCACAGGATAATCTTATTTTCTTTATCTCTATATTTTTGCAGGGCAGCTTACTTTCTTTCACACATATCATATATACTTGTGGTTGAAGAATGAGAACTTTGAGAATAAATTTAGAGAAATGCTTAAAAATGTAGAAGAGAGAGAAGAAAAAGGAGAACTCTAGCGTTACAACTGAGAAAAATCAGGGAAAATAAAGACCAATCAGTTAATATTTGGCTAGAGAAACAAGGTGAGGTAGATAATGAGAGTGATTGTTTTAAATGAATGAGGGTTGTGAATAAGAAGAACTAGAAGTAACAGGGCTGGGAAGAGAAAACAGAAAGAGTAAATTGCACAGCAGGAATTGTCTTTTTGATAATGCAGCATTGAAAGAGTTAAGTAAGCTACAGATGTATTTTTTTTTCTATTGGCAGAAAAGGAAGGTTGAGTCATGGGGATAGAAGGCAGGAGAGTCAGGCAATTGTATTTGACTAAATTTTATCTTAAGTTATAATCAAATCTGTTATATAAATTCTTCTTTTTTGGTTATACATTCAGTGAAGTATCCCCCTGGGTATACCAGGAATATCCCAGAATTAATCCCACTGGGGTTGTGAATTGGTAAAAATAAGAGTCCCAACAGAAAACTTTATACAAACCATACTTCATTGCAAGAAGCTCAAAGGATACAGGTTTCAGCAGAGGATACAGGGATACATCTGGCTGGAGTTGTTCAGTTAGTGCTAGACTTTTTCCCAGGTCCCTTAAAGAAAAGATACTCTGGTGGTGGTAGTGATTGCCAGCTTCTCCAAGGAAGGATCTACCATGCTAGGAATTTCTGAGTGAGGGCTTTCTGAGCTTCTGGTACCCACATCCATGTCACTGAAAGCTCCAACATAATCCCATGTAGTTGCAAAAGCAGCTGTGGTAAGCTATGCCACCCAGATCTAATTTTGAGGTTCTAGGTTGAGTGTCTTATTTGCCACCAACCCCGTGTTCCTATGTGCTGAGAAGACCAAGCACAGCAAGTCTTTCACCCCATTTTACCTAATGTCACCTTTTCCCGTCTCAAGCACCTAAGTTATTCACCATTTCCAGAGCCATAATGAATCTGAGAGATGAAAATCAATACAAAGAACATTAGAAACAACTGAAGAATTAGACAGACGTGGTAAAAACTATGTTTTAAATTTTATTATTTCTCAGTTATCTTTAAGGAAGTCAGTGTTGGGAAACAGATTAAGAACCAGAAAACCAGATAGACTTGACTGTGAATCGCCACTGTCTGCAGTTGCTTGCGGTGCTTGTGTTGAAATTGTTAGCTTCTCTCTGCATTTTTGTTTTTCGTGTTTTGCTTTAATGATTCAGATTATTTTTCTACCTAAATGTAAGACAAAGTGCAGTTTATACCATTTCCTGTTAACTTGGCTATTACTATATTTTTATAAATATCAGATATAAATGATGAACGAAAACAGAGATATGTATTGATTCCTTCTTATATACTTTATCTTGTGCCATCCTCCCACCCAATGTGGTTAGCTCCAGTATGATTTTCAGTTTAAAGCTAAGAATATAGAGGACCAGAGAAAGCATGTGACTGCCCATGGTCCCTACTTTATAGTAACATGGATGTAACTAGAATCAGGTACCCTAATTTTAAAGTCTGCTTTCTTTCTACACTACTACTCACATCATTGTATCCTCTTTAGTAACTTCAGTGGCTCTGATATGTTATTTCATCTACTGTAGAAATCTTTCACAAGGAAGTTACAGAAATACCAAGGGAGGCTGATTATCACAAATTTCTATGTATATAGGGTCCCCAGAACATACGAATTCTCTTACTTTGCTACCAGAGTGATAGAGCCAGCTTCAGCGTATGTGCAGTCGGTGAGGCTGTCACTCATAAAGAGGCCTTTTGGTACTTGGCCAACTATATGTCAGTGTGACCTCTGCTTTCAAATCTTGAAATTTATTTGTTCCATTCTGAAAACATGTGAATGTTCAATTTAAGAAAAACGTACTAGCATCTTGCTCAGAAAACAGATCCTGTGAAAAAACCAAACATTTCTTACCAGAAGAGGCTTATAACTTATTTTTCTGCATAGAAAAATGTTTTAATATTACACATGATAAAAAAAATTGGAGGAAGAAGCAACACACACTTAAGGAGGGTGAGGAAACAGGAGGCATATAGCATCTGCTAGTGTATCAAATCAAGTGAGGATACAACATCTGAAAAAAAAAGATTTTGTGAGATGCGTGAAAATCTTGAAAATAAATAGAGCCTAGAAATTGAAGCAAGTTCTGTGTCTGCAGGTAATAGCACACAGCGCTTGTGAGATCTCTACTTATTTGATTGCATATTTTTGGCCATATCATTATTAGGATGAATTATCAGTTGTGCACAAGTAACTGATACTTCCTTTTACAACTTTGTTTTTAAAATAACTATTCTAAAATCTTATCCAACCTTTATGCCATCATTATTCTCAGGATAAGCTAAGTAAAAGATTATTGAGCATAATTCGTGGGCAATATCAACATGATTTGGATTTGCTTCTTATGTATTATTTATGTTATGTACTGTTATTTTGGATTGAACAAAAATCAGTCTTTGTAGAAATTGCGTTAGAATAAATTAGGCAGTTTGATTTTTGTAGTAAAGTTTGAAAGTTTTACAATTTATCTAAATTGTGAAAATGTAAAAATATTGATTTGAGTTTGTTCTCAAATCAATAAAATTTAATGTTTCTCAAATTGTTTTCTTTAAGAAAATACACATAGATGAGTCTCCATTTTAAGAAATTTGTCTGTCTAGAAGTCTGGATCTTCATAAAGATAAACTAAGAAATAGCCATTTACTTTACCAAGAGCGTCCCCACATCATTCCTTTAGCTCCTACATTTTTCTTCTTCATTTGTAATGTGTTATTCCAAGAAACTTAAAAAATACATTTCCTTATGAAATAGAATTAGTACTCCTAAATTAATTGATATTAAAATTAATTTTGAAGATCTATAGGAGAGATGTTTTTAGAATCTATGCTGTATTATCTCTACATCTATGTTTCACCAAGACAGACTAGCCTAGGGGAAAGTTATGGTCCCACAGATATAGTAATAAACATAGTTCTAATGTTTCTTTTCACCCACTAATGCAAATCCTTGAGTCCTCCTCCATATTGTTTTAGGCATCTAGAAGAAATTTCTCAAGAGTGTGTATTGAGGACTATTCTCAGCCTCAGCACAATCCTTAGTCCCCCACTGTTAGGAAGCTACCCGAGGAAGCCTCGTCACCAGTACTGACTTCTGTGACACAGCATCCCCACTGTCTCCCCTTGTAAGAGCGCAAGTTATCCAATGGGAAAAAAAAAAAGAATCAAATAATGTTCCTAATCATATAGTTAATTTAATGACCTGTGTTTTGTATTTTCAAATATAAGCATTTCTCTTAAAGTCTAAGTGTTTGTATGGTGAATTAGATATGACACAAGTAGGGATATAGATTAATTAGAAAACATGATTTTCGTTCTCCTCTTGAGTCTCAAGGTGCTTTCCAAAGACCTCTTACATCAGAGACACTGTGGGTACTTATTAAAATGCAAATTCCTTGGCCCCATAACAGACTTACTATATCAGCAAGACTGGAGTGGGATCTGAAATCTGAGTTCTTCAGAATCTTGCCAAGTGATTCTTGTAAGCCTGCAGGTGTGTGAGTGTCTGCACTATTCAGGCCACTTTCATAGTAGCTGGATTGTGACAAAAAACATGGTAGTGTTTAGCACCAGGGTTATTTTATTTTAATGGCTTTCTGTTTTGTTGGAAATATGACTGGACGACAGGAATGTGTAAGAAGCACTGCGGTAGTGAGAAAAGACAAGCCATTGCTCTTGAGCAAACAAAGGAAACTTCTTGAGACTGAGTGTCTTAGGGTTGTTAAACTTCTGGATCTGATGTTCAGTTTTTATAGTTATAAAAGCATTTTATTATTTAAATTCTTCTGGGAAAAATAACTTTTTTTTTCTATTCTGAAGTTCTCTTACCCCTAATTCCTTTTTTCCCTTTAGTTTTATTAGAAAGTAAACATGTTAAAACTGTTACATGAATATTTTGATTTTGTTTTGAGTTCTCTTAGGAACTGTCATGTTACAGCAGGGCAGGGATTAGCAGACATTTGGTGCTGTCCAAAACGTCTATAAGACATTTGGTCCATACCAAAAGGTCCCTAACGTTTGGTCCTGTCCAAAATGTCCATCAGACATTTGGTCAACACCAAAAAGTCCTTGATATGTGGTCATATTTGGTCCTGTCTAAAACATCCATGGAGACATTGAGTTCACACCAAAAGGTCCTTGACATTTGGTCCTGTCCAAAACCATTTGGCATGGACCAAATATGCTCACGGACACTTTGGACAGGACCAAATGTCCTGCAAGGCAGAGGCAGGCTGTGTACTACTTTATTTAATACTCACACCCCTATGAGACACCCATTATTATTCTCATTTCATAGATAAATGAACAGAGCCTCAAAGAGGTTAATTAACTTGACCAAAATTATACAACAAATAAATGGTGAAGCCAACACTGATTTCAGGCTGCCTGGCTCCAAGTCCAAGGGACTTTCTATAGCATTATGCTATTAGCTTGTAAGAGCACACTTTGCTTTTTCCCTTTAAAACTGAAATTCTGCCTTCTGTGTCCCATAAGCATCCTGAAAATCCGCAAATGGTATTCTTTAAAACCAGGTTGGTCAAATGTTTTTTTGTTTTTTTTTTTAATTTTTTGTTTATTGCGGTAACATTGGTTTATAGCATTATAGAAATTTCAAGTGTACGTCATTATACTTCTATTTCTGCATAGATTACATCATGTTCACCACCCAAATACTAATTACAACCCATCACCAGACACATGTGCTGAATTATCCCTTTCACCCTCCTCCCTCCCCCCTTCCCCTCTGGTAACCACCAATCCAATCTCTGTCTCTATGTGTTTGTTTATTGTTGTTATTATCTACTACTTAATGAAGGAAATCATATGGTATTTGACCTTCTCCCTCTGACTTATTTCACTTTGCATTATACCCTCAATGTCCATCCATGTTGTCATAAATGGCTGGATTTCATCGTTTCTTATGGCTGAGTAGTATTCCATTGTGTATATATACCACATCTTCTTTATCCATTCGTCCCTTGATGGGCACTTAGGATGCTTCCAAGTCTTGGCTATTGTGAATAACGCTGCAATGAACACAGGGGTGCATATATCTTTATGCATTGGTGTTTTCAAGTTCTTTGGATAAATACCCAGCAGTGGAATAGCTGGATCATATAGTAATTCTATCCTTAATTTTTTGAGGAATCTCCATACTGTTTTCCATAGTGGCTGCACCAGTTTGCACTCCCACCAGCAGTGTATGAGAGTTCCCTTCTCTCCACATCCTCTCCAACACTTGTTGTTTCCTGTCTTGTTAATTATAGCCATTCTGACGGGCTTGAGATGATATCTCATTATAGTTTTGATTTGCATTTCCCTGATAGTTAATGATGTTGAACATCTTTTAATGTGTCTGTTGGCCATCTGTATATCTTCTTTGGAGAAATGTCTTTCAGGTCTTTTGCCCATTTTTTAATTGGATTGGTAGTTTTTTTGTTGTTGAGATGTATGAGTTCTTTATATATTTTGGAGATTAAGCCCTTATCAGACGTATGGTTTGCAAATATCTTCTCCCAATTGTTAGGTTGTCTTTTCATTTTGTTGGTGGTTTCCTTTGCTGTGCAGAAGGTTTTTAGTTTGATGGAGTCCCATTTGTTTATTTTTTCTGTTGTTTCTCTTGCCCGGTCAGACATGGTACTTGACAATATGTTGCTAAGACTGATGTCGAAGAGCATACTTCCTATGTTTTCTTCTAGAAATTTCATAGTTTCAGGTTTTACATTCAAGTCTTTAATCCATTTGGAGATAATTTTTGTGTATGGTGTAAAGTAAGGGTCTACTTTCATTTTTTTGCATGTGGGTGTCCAGTTTTCCCAACACCATTTGTTGAAGAGACTTTCCTTTCTCCATTGTATGTTGTTGGCTCCTTTGTCGAAGATTAACTGTCCATAGATGTGTGGGTTTATTTCTGGGCTTTTCATTCTATTCCATTGATCTGTGTGTCTGTTTTTGTGCCAGTACCATGTTGTTTTGGTTACTATAGCTTTGTAATATATTTTGAAATCAGGGAGTGTGATATCTCCAGCTTTGTTCTTTTTTCTCAGGATTCCTTTACCTATTCAGGGTTTTTTGTTGTTCCATATAAATTTAAGGATTCTTTGTTCTATTTCTCTGAAAAATGTTTTTGGAACTTTGATAGGCATTGCATTGAATCTGTAGATTGCTTTAGGAAGTATGGACATCTTAACTATGTTAATTCTTCCAATCCAAGAGCATGGAATATCTTTCCATTTCTTTGTGTCTTCTTCAATTTCTTTCAGCAATGTTTTATAGATTTCTGTATGCAGATCTTTCACCTCTTTGGTTAAATTTATTCCTAGGTATTTTATTCTTGTTGTTGCAATTGTAAATGGGATTGTATTCTTAATTTCTCTTTCTGCTACTTCGTTGTTAGTGTATAGAAATGCAACTGATTTTTGTATGCTGATTTTGTGTCCTGCAAATTTACCCTATTCGTTTATTACTTCTAAAAGTTTTTTGGTGGATTCTTTAGGGTTTTCTATATATAAAATCATGTCATTTGCAAATAGTGAGAGTTTCACTTCTTCCTTTCCAATTTGGATCCCTTTTATTTCTTTTTCTTGCCTGATTGCTCTGGCTAGGACTTCTAGTACTATGTTAAATAGGAATGGTGACAGTGGGCATCCTTGTCTGGTTCCTGTTCTTAGAGGGATAGCTTTCAGTTTTTCACCATTGAGGATAATATTAGCTGTGGGTTTGTCATATATGGCCTTTATTATGTTGAGGTACTTTCCTTGTATACTCATTTTATTCATAGTTTTTATCATAAAAGGATGCTGTATCTTGTCAAATGCTTTCTCTGCATCTATTGAGATGATCATGTGAATTTTATTCTTCATTTTATTAATGTGGTGTATTACGTTGATTGATTTGTGAATGTTGAACCATCCTGCATACCTGGAATAAATCCCACTTGATCATGGTGTATAATCTTTTTAATGTATTGTAAGCGATTTGCTAGTATTTTGTTGAGGATTTTTGCATCGATGTTCATCAGTGATATCTGCCTGTAATTTTCTTTTTTTTTTGTGTTGTCCTTGTCTGGTTTTGGTATCAGGGTAATGTTGGCTTCGTAGAATGAGTTAGGGAGCTTCCCCCACTCCTCAATGTTTTGGAAGAATATGAGACGGGTAGGTATTAAATCTTCTTTGAATGTTTGGTAGAATTCACCAAGGAAGCCATCTGGTCCTGGACTTTTATTTTTGGGGAGGTTTTTGATTACTGTTTCGATCTCCTTACTGGTGATTGGTCTATTCAAATTCTCTACTTCTTCTTGATCCAGCTTTGGAAGGTTGTATGATTCTAAGAATTTATCCATTTCTTCCATGTTGTCAAATTGGTTGCCATATAGCTTTTCATAGTATTCTCGAATACTCTTTTGTATTTCTGAGGTGTCTGTTGTAATCTCTCCTCTTTCATTTCTGATTTTACTTATGTGTGCCTTCTCTCTTTTTTTCCTGGTGAGTCTAGCTAAAGGTTTGTCAATTTTTTTTATCTTTTCAAAGAATCAGTTCTTGGTTTTATTAATTTTTTCTGTTGTTATTTTAGTCTCTATTTCATTTATTTATGCCCTGATTTTCATTATTTCTCTTCTTCTACTGATTTGGGGCTTTGTTTGTTCTTCTTTTTCCAGTTTCTTTGTTTCTTTAGGCGCATTGTTAGATTGTTTATTTGAGATTTTTCTTGTTTGTTGAGATAGGCCTGTATTGCTATAAACTTCCCTCTTAGAATCGCTTTTGCTGTATTCCATAATTTCTGGCATGTCGTATTTTCATTTTCATTTGTCTCCAGGTATTTTTTGATATCTCCTTTGGTTTCTTCATTGACCCAATCATTGTTCAGTAGCATTTTGTTTAATCTCCACGTATTTGTGGCTTTTCTGATTTTCTTCCTATAGTTGGTTTCTAGTTTCATAACATTGTGGTCAGAAAAGATGCTTGGTATTATTTCAATCTTCTTAAATTTATGGTGACTTGTTTTGTGGCCTAACATGTGATCAATCCTGGAGAATGTTCCATGTGCATTTGAAAAGAACGCGTATTCTTCAGTTTTTGGATGGAATGCTCTGTATATGTCTACTAGGTCCATCTGTTCTAGTGTGTCGTTTAAGGCCAATGTTTCCTTATTGATCTTCTGTTTGGATGATCTATCCGTTGGTGTAAGTGGAGTGTTAAAGTCCCCTGCTATTATTGTGTTACTGTCTATTTCTCTTTTTATGTCTGTTAATAATTGCTTTATATTTTTAGGTGCTCCTACATTGGCTGTGTACGTATTTATAAGTTACATCCTCTTGTTGGATTGTTCCCATGATCATTATGTAATGCCCTTCTTTGTCTCTTTTTACAGTTTTTGTTTTAAAGTCTATTTTTTCTGATATGAGTATTGCTACCCCAGCTTTCTTTTCATTGCCATTTGCATGGAGTATCTTTTTCCATCCCTTCACTTTCAATTTGTGAGTTACTTTAGGTGTGAAGTGTGTCTCTTGTATGCAGCATATATATGGGTCTTGTTGTTTTATCCAATCAGCCACCCTATGCCTTTTAATTGGAGCATTTAGTCCATTGACGTTTAAAGTAGCTATCGATAAGTATGTACTTACTGCCATTTTTTAACTTTTTTTCCTCAGTGCTTTAGTAGTCCTTCTCTGTTCCTTTCTTCTTCTGTACAGAATTGATGGTCTCTTTAGTTTGACCTCTGTCTGAAAGCTCTACTCTTTAACTCCCCTCCTCCTTCATTTTATGTTTTTGTATCCATTAACCTCTTATCATGGAAATAGATAATTTTTCCTATTTGTGGTATTCTCTTTTCCCCTTAAATAAGTTCCTTTAGCATTTCTCATAGTACTGGTTTCTTGCTGACAAACTCCTTTAATTTTTGCTTGTCTGGGAAACTTTTTATGTCTCCTTCCATTTTGAATGATAACCTTGCTGAGTAGAGTATTCTTGGCTGTAAGTTTCTTCCTTTTAGCAATTTAAATATATTGTGCCACTCTCTTCTAGCCTGTAAGATTTCTGCTGAGAAGCCAGCTGATAGCCTTATGGGGTTTCCTTTTTATGTAACTTGTCTTTCTCTTGCAGCTTTTAGGATTCTCTCATAATCTTTAATTCTGGACATTTTGATTATGATGTGTCTTGGTGTGTGCATCTTTGGGTTTATCTTGTTTGGTGCTCTCTGTGCTTCCTGTACCTGGATGTCTGTTTCCTTCCTTAGGTTAGGGAAGTTTTTATTTATTATTTCTTCAACTAGATTCTCTGTCCCTTTGTCTCGCTCTTCTCCTTCTGGGACACCTATAACACGGATGTTAGTGCGCTTGATGTTGTCCCAGAGGTCCCTTGGACTGTCCTCACTCTTTTTAATTCTTTTTTATTTTATCTGTTCAGCTTGGGTTATTTCTTCTAGTCTTTTATCCAGCTCGCAGATCCATTCTTCTGTATCATCTACTCTGCTTTTGAGTCCCTCTAGTG
This sequence comes from Diceros bicornis minor, assembly GCF_020826845.1. Lineage (NCBI taxonomy): Eukaryota > Metazoa > Chordata > Mammalia > Perissodactyla > Rhinocerotidae > Diceros > Diceros bicornis. The sequence continues at coordinate 45,279,838 of NC_080747.1, forward strand.
AATTTTTCATTTCCAGTATTCTTCATTTCTGACTGGTTCTTTTTTATACCTTCCATTTCTTTGTTGACATTCTCACTGAGTTCGTCTATTCTTCTCCTCAGATCAGTGAGCATCCTTAACACTCTTTGTTTGAACTCTCTGTTGGGTAGGTTGCTAATTTCTGTTTCACTTAGTTCCTTTTCTGCGGTTTTGTCCTGTTCCCTGACTTGGAATGTATTTCTTTGCCTCCTCATTTTGCCTCTTTCCCTGTGCTTGTGTCTATGTATTAGGTAGATCAGCTACATCTCCTGCTCTTGGATAGGTGACCTTGTATAAGTGGTGCCTTATGAGGCCCACAGTGTGCTTCCCTCAGTTCTCAATGTTCCAGGGGTGACCCCTATGGGCTACGTGTGTCCTTCTGTTGTGGCCTGTTTGCTCTCCCTGTAGGCACCCAGGGAGGCTGTGTTATGCCCCTGGCCAGCTGTTATAATGCTCAGCTGCTTGTAGTTGTTGTGGGCCCTTCAATCTCTTTATCAGGTGTGGCGAGCCCCAGCACAGTTGGCTGCAAGTTCTAATACCACATTTGTGTTGCAGTATATCTTTTAAGTCAGTAGGCCCCCAGCGTGGCAAGTTGTTAGGCTCAGGGCCTTACAATTGCTATAAGCCTCCAGCCTTTATGTCTCTTGTCCGCTCTCTGAGGATTGCAGCTGTGTGGGGCTAGCCTCAGGCACAGGAGCACCCGATTGTTTCAGGCTTTGGAAGGTGGGGAAAACCCCCTATGTGGGTCTTTGAGAAGCACAATTCTTCTGTAGCTGACAAGCCCTGCCACCCACAGGTCCACACACACAGTCAACACAGTCTTACCCCATGCACATGCCCCGACCTCCTGAAGTGGACCCAGTCTCTCCACGGCGGAAGCCCCACACACTCCACCACCACCCCACACTCTCCACTTGCTCTTTGTGCACGCCCTGCCCCACTGAAGTCGGCTCAGTTGCCAGGCTGCAGAGAATCCAGTCACCAATCTATGCAGGCCCACAAGTTGCCTGAGGGCTTGTTGTTGGGTGGGGCCAGTCTCTAGGGTGGGCTGCCTGCCCTGGCTGAGCTATATTAAATCAGTGCTCTAGTAGGGGGGCAGATCCTGGGCTAGCAGGCCTCAGGGAGATCTCCAATGGCATCTGTGTCAGCACGCCCACACTAGGCCACAACAATGGCCGCTGCCAAAGTCCCAGTCCCTGGAGAGGTCTCACCTCTCACCAAGATGCACTCACAGCCTATCAGGTGACTCTGTTTTCACCAAAGCACTGTGCACCTTTCTTTCTGGTGATTTTAGGTTGCTTTCTGCAACGAGTGTGTTTGTGCGTGGGCCCTTTAAGAGCCGGTTTTAATTTCTTTGTGAGCCAGCTTTTCTGGGGGTACTCCCCAATGTTTTAGTAGCAGGCAAAGGCAGATATTATGCCACTCGTCTCGATTGTGCTGGGTCCGCAAAACGCCCACAGCAGGAGCGCCTCCAGGGAGGCTGCGTACCTGTGAGCTGCTCCCCCGCAGCTGTGAAGCTGGCGGCTTGTGAAGGCCGTGTTTTTCCTCTCCAGAAGGGAGTTTCTGCCTCTTCCACCTCAATTAGGATTGTCCGTTGTTGCAGGAGTTCCTCTTATCCAGTTTTCAGTTCTGTGTCCGGGGTAATTTTTCCACGAGTAGTTGTAAATTTGCTGTGTCTGTGGGAGGAGATGAGTTCAGAGTCCGCCTACGCTGCCATCTTGACTTCTCTCCCTGGTCAAATGGTTTTGATGGCAGTACTCTTAAAAAGCAATTCTAAGAACAAACTCATAAAAGTGCCATTGTAGTGTGTGTGTGTGTGTGTCTGTGTGTTCTATGATGCAAAGTGAATGAGGGATGGTTATGCTATGAACAATATTTGTCTAAGTGGGCAAATAATTTTCCATTCTGTCATCCACCTACTCTTTCCTTTGTGATGTCTATATCCTTTACTGCCACTTTCCAAATGGAAAGTGGGTGATGTCAGGCTAGTTGTACAGACATGCCTTTTCCATTTTAAAAGCATATGTGGAACTCTGCAAGTAATCAACCACAGACTACTAAAAGCTTTCTCAGATTTGAGCCTTCTACACTATTCCAATTAAAGTGGACCTTTCTCTCCACCATGGGAATTGCACTGTATAACTGATTACCGAGCACATCATGTAAACGGCTCTTAGAAACTGCAAACAGCCCATTATGGAGAATGCACCTTATTAACAAAGGTTATATTAGAATCTCACCCTGGTAACTAATCGCGTCAAATGTACAGTACATCAATAGGCACATAGACTAGGAAGCAGCGTTTTTCCAATTAAGTGAATCAGTTTGACCTTCTGAACTATAAATAAACTGCAGCAACAGCTCCTGATTAGGCTTAAGAGTCTGACTTCCATCGCACACAAATGCCTCAGAACTTAAATATACTTAGAAAGTTAATCCTATAAAGAGTCAATGAACAGATTTAAAGTTTCAGCATTAATGCCTTGGACCAGAGTTTCCTCAAATTTCTGCAGTGCAGGCAGAATAGGACTGTATCCCTCTGAATAGATAAACAAGCCCTGAATTAGTTTTCACCCTCCCTCAGGATAACTAATTTAGCAGAAGTAAACCCATTTTCAAAACAGAATAAAATATTTGCTTCCCTAAGTGATTACAGGGCATGGCTTTGTTGGGCTACTGCCCCTTCATAAGCATGTGCAATTAACTGTACTCAGTGTAAATTTAAAGTACTTGTTAAAAAGCAGATTTTGACCCTTGTTTATTTTTACTTGATGGCCATCCTAGAACTAATTCAAAACCTATTCATATGATTTAGATCTGAAGTCCAATCCAGTTCTTTAATTTAAAAGCATTATACTTAGTGTACAGGGCTGACGCTGCTGACCCACCTTCAAGGGAGGGTACCCTTGAGTTGTTTTTCTGGTGTTAGTAATGGATTTTCATAACTTTTCTAGGTCTCAGTTTTCTCATCTGTAAAATGAAGGACTTGGACTAAATAAGATTTAAGCCTCTTGTAGATAAAATTTCTATATATCTATATATGTAGATAGCTAACAAAAATTCAGACATTGTTTAACCAGCCCGGATAGAAAGGATTAATTTTCGACAGTATTCACTATAATTTTCATCATAATATATGAGAGGGAGATGATAAATAAGAGTTTAAATTCCTGCAAATTCAAAGACATAATGGCTAGTATATTTTCTTATTAGCAAGATAAGAGATTTAATAATTAGGAATACAAGCTCACTTTACACAAAGATCATTTTAGATCTTTTATATGAAACATTCAATTTCTGAAAACAGCCTTGAATAGCTATGTGGGCTCTTTAAATTTAAATAAAATGTCTTAGCCTAGGGCTCCGGCTGCTGATATAAGATAATAGGACTGTGTTTCTTCATACCATTTCCTCCTTTACAGGAACACTCGAAACAACAAACTGTACTTAGAAATCTTCCATACCAAATCCCATTATTTAAATTTATAATCTCCTCACTTACTGGATTTAAGGATTCCAACTATTACAAGGCAGAGTTGAGGAAGAGGAAAAATATCTCCTTGAGCCAAGGTTCAAGAGTATTTATTTCAGATTTTGAGAAAGGGTACTGTGAGGTCGATTGATCATACAGTAGTTGGTTTTGGGGACATACAAATTGGCCTGCATCACATGGTGTTAGACATTCAGTACTTTATTTGACTAGTGTAATGGTTGGAAAAGGAGCTCATCATCTAATATTCAGGGTGAAATCTTGGCTTTTGATATATTTTTCCTTAAATTTTTGTAAAAATGCAAAAGTACTTACCATGACATGCGTAGATGTCTGAAGTGAAATTATAAAATGGGAAATATTTCTTTATTTTTTCCTGTATCTATGTATATATATATACATAAATATATATATATTTGTGTGTGAGGAAGATTAGCCCTGAGCTAACATCCATTGCCAATCCTCCTCTTTTGGCTGAGGAAGATTGGTCCTGGGCTAACATCCGAGCCCCTCTTCCTGTACTTTATATGGGACGCCGCCACAGCATGGCTTGACAAGTGATGAGTGGATCTGTGCCCAGGATCCGAACCCGCGAACCCCGGACCGCAAAAGCGGAATGTGTGAACTTAACCACTATGCCACTGGGCCAGACCCAACTATCTATGTATATTTTATGTGTTCTTGGGGACTCTTTCATCCTGTAGATATCACTGTTTTTCCTTCTCAAAGAAAGGCATCTGACAGGTAGATTCACACAGAAGCTCTTATGACTTAATAGATCATTCTTTCCAGAAGAATTAATATATTTAATATAATATTTGATATACTTAAAAGAGAGTTGGTGGGTTAACACAAGTGACTGAATATCTATTAATGATATGCTACCTGAATCAAGCAGATATTTCTTTTTTTTAAATTGAGGTAACACTGGTTTATAACATTATATAAACTTTAGGTGTACATCATTATATTTTGACTTCTGTATGGACCACATCTTGTTCACCACCAAAAGTTTAATTGCTATCTATCACCTTTTACCTCTTTCACCCTCCCTCCACCCCTTTCCCCTCTGTTAATCACCAATCTGTTTTCTGTATCTATGTGTTTGTTTGTTGTTGTTATTTTGTCTTCAAAATATGAATGAAATCATATGGTATTTGGCTTTCTCCATCTGATTTATTTTGCTTAGCATAATACCCACAAAGTCCATCCATATTGTGGCAAATGTCACAATATGGCTGAGTAGTATTCTATTGTATTTACATGTCACATCTTCTTTATCCATTCATCCGTTGATGGGCACTTAGGTTGTTTCCAAGTCTTGGCTATTGTGATAAGACTGCAATGAACATAGGGGTGCATAAATCTTTTTGAATTAGTATTTTCATGTTCTTTGGATAAGTATCCAAAAGTGGAATTGCTGGATCGTATAGTAGTTCTATTTTTAATTTTTTGAAGAATCTTCAAGGAGATATATCTAAGCAAAATGATCTTCTTGAAGTCCTTCTTATTCTATAACACAGGCAGGTGGCTATTATTCTTTCTTCTCACAAGGCTGTGAGAAGGTGCTGAGAAAATACAAGCTCATGAGGAATTGTTCACTTCATTTACTACTTTTCCCCAGCACCTAGAACAGTGCCTGATACAGAGTCAGCACTCAATATGTATGTACTAAATGTGTGAATCCTCACTCTCTCTTACTGTCAAAATTCAGGCATGTCAACTCAGGGCAGGTAGGGACTGCAGAGATCTGTTTGTAAAGCTTATTGTATTGAGAAGCCCACATATAAGTGGAAACTGGATACAGAACGGTCATGAGCAAATGTGGTGGTGACTGCCATGGGCTTACCAAAATCATTTTCTCTTTCTCCTGAGCAGATAGCTAGACTACATTTCCCAGCCTCCCTTGCATTTAGATGTGGCCATGTGACTGGATTTTAGCCACTTGAAGGTGGGCTGAAGTGAAGTGCACTACTGCCGGTCCTAGCTCTTCAAAACCTTCAGTGTGATTCTTTATACTTCCTTTTCCTCCATGTGCCAGCTGGAAGAGGATCCAGCAGAACACTTCATGCCCTAGGGGAGGCTGGGAGGAGACTGGATGCTGAATGAGGCTGTGGAAGGCCCCCTGCTGAACAGGAACATCTGTGTTGGATTTTGTGTGAGTGAGAGATGACCTTTTATTTTACTAAGCCATATGGCTTTTGATTTGGGAAGGGAGAAGACGATTCAGAGGAGTAGTGAAGCAAGATAGGGCAACAGGTAGGAGTGAGCCAGAGGGAATAGAAAAGTGGTTGAAAGATTGGCAGTTTGCAGAGTATGAGAAGTAAGCAAGTAGATAATTTGAGGTCTGAGTTTGATGCCAGGAAATGAGGAGAATTGGCTGGGCTAGGTCAGCCAAATGAACCACAAGAAGTGGAGTCACTGGCTAAAAACTGCTGATATTGGGAAATCTTAATACCTTGGGCCAGAGTCTTCCTTTGAAGTTAACAGATATTACATAAGCAGAGCCCTAACTGACCGTGAATGTTCATCATTCTGCCAAATAAAACAACAAATACAGTTGTTAGTCAACTAAAATACTTACTGTGACATAGCAAAAATTTAAGATCACACTGCCTTATTGCCTAAAAAGTCTTCTCCCACTAGAAGAAAGCTTCCCCTAAGACCTTATTTCCAGGTAACACTGAAGTAGTTTTCCTCTCATCCTTCAAAATTTTAATTAACACTTACTTTGTCCTTGAACCTTTCGTATTCAATGAGAATACATTTTCAATAAGCCATAAATTTCTTAATGTTTCCACTTGTTGTGCTCAGTTTGGCTGGTTTATGCCTTTATGGAAAAAAGAAGTGTAACAGCTTTTTCATTCCTCTACCAACATACTTCACTGCCATTTTGGGCCACTTTTTAAGTTTCTCTACTTAGATTTTAGTCTCCGTAAGTGCCCACTAAGCTCAGCCATCTCCTCCTCAGGGAGGCTTTCCCTAATTCTACCCCTCAGACTTGGTTGTTGACCCCACTAATGTGTTAGAAAAAAAAAACCCACTATACTTTCCCCAATCATAGGAAATCTACCCTGATACAATTGTTCCTAAACTTACTGTTTTTCCATAAAGGAACTATGTCTTATTTCTACACTTTCCACAACGCAGGTGCCCCAAAAAATGTTACTGAAGAAATAACCAATGATCTAAATAAATATTGCCATTGCATTGTATTATTTTAGTTCCTACAGCTAGTGCTGTGTAGAATTTCAAGATATAATAGCGGCCATTGTTGTAATAATGATAAATGAAAAAAAAGCCTTAATATTTTAATCAAGGTATAATACATGTATATACATATAGTAAAGTATATACAGTGCACTAATCTTAATTGTACAGCTCAACTAATTTTTCATATATATTCAAATTCATGCATTAGCATCTACCCATTTCCCACACCCCAGGAGTCTCCCTCATGCATCTTCCCAGTCAACAACACCACCCACCTCTCCGTGAGATAAAAACTATTCTCACTTCAATCACTTTTTTGTGTACTTAAAAAACTATATTACAGTCAAAACCAGTTGTTGGTTGGTCAAATAAAATACTGTGGCAACGCACAAATTTGAAGAACTGACCTATGGTATAGACTACTACCCAATTCCCAAATAACTCCTGAGGGGCATTTGGTGATAGATATAAACTTAGAGCTGAGAAACTCAATGTCCAAACAGGATAAATTCAAAGAAAGCCATACTCACACTACTAAAAAACAAGGATAAAGATAACAAAGATAAATAAAGGCTCATCCTACACACATGCATACACCATTTAGCATTTATTGCTATGGTAATCACAAAAGATTGCCAATGACTGGAAGCTAAAGAAGCATAACGATGTCCTTGTAGGAAAAAATATTATAAAGTATTAGTAAGACAGACATTTTATGAGAATGGAGCAGTGGTGACCTGACACATGTCTTTGAAAACCAAAATTTGATCCTCTGGCCTAAGTACTGTGTCTCTCAACAAAAAGATGAAAGACAGAAAGCAAAAAAAAAAAAAAAGTGTGATGAAGTGTAAAGTCCAGTTGGAAACGAACCACTTGAAGCTTAATTCTATTTTTTCTTTTTTTTATGCTGGAAGCTTCAGCAGTATCAGGTTAAATGTTCCCTGCCCTTTATGATATTGAATGGACTCCAGTTCCTCAAGGCATCAGGCAAATGCTTTCGAAGAAGAGGAAGTCAGAGGTAAGTTTGTCCCATGTAACTAGTTATTTCAGTATATAATCAGGAAGTGTCTGTCTGCACTTGAAGATGCAAAGGGAACACAAACTGTGAGAGGCTTTCCCATCAGGACAAAGGCAAGCATGCAGACTGCTCCTTTGAGTTAATACTTGCCTTTGCTCCAGTGGGTAGCTTTAGCTTTGTCATAGGCATTTTTTTTCTTCAAGATTTTAGGATTCTATGAAGTTGAATTTTCAGGTACAGAGTGGCAAGTTCCCCGGAATAGGAGAGGAAATTACTCCGGCTAACTCTGCCTCTGAGGCAAATGTTTACTGAAGAAAAGCTATTAATTCATCTTGGGACAATAAACACTTTTTCCTGTCCTATTGCCAGTTAATAATGCATGATAAAAAGTTATGTTCTAACTGTAAATCAGGGCCAACAAAACATACCATGAACTTATTTTCCTCTCAAGTCCAATAGCTTGATGTGTGTTGTTTTAATATTCCCACTCGAGGCTGCACATCTAATGTTATCTTTGAAAATGTGCTAACAAGCCTGAAAGTATTGGAGCTTTTTAATACATTTTTATTACAACTGAGGATTTTGAAAAATGAAATCTGATGCTTCTTGCTCAGAACATAATGTGAAAGCAAAATAGGAAATAAGAATATGTCAATAGAATTTATGCCACATGGTGGAATTGTCTTAATTCATTATCTTGCAAGGAATAATTTTTCCTTTCATTTGTAACATAACTATTTTATGTTGCTATCATATTTTTAATGAGAATGCTTTTTAGTGTTTTTTTTTTTTTTACAGAAGATCTTATATAGTCAAACTGATCTCTAGGAAAAGGAGCTTGGATGACCCACTACTGATGTGTGAAAACTTCTGGCATTGCCTTCAAAAATGTAACAGACTGTTAGGAAGAATATTGATGTGAGGCTTTAAAATTCTAAAGAAGATATTTTGGAACTCCAGGGAGAGTTAACTCATCATCGGAAATTAATTCATCATTAATTGGAAATTAACTCATCATTCAGATGCATAATAGTTTGGTTCAAATAAAATGGGCTTCTATAAACACGTCAGCAGTGTTGGTAATTATGAGGTATGAAATTCATAAACTTGCCATAAGAAGAAACAGGAGGCCACATTGAAAACTCTACTCTAGGACAGTCCAGCTGAGCTACTAAGTACTTTTATAAGTTGGATAAATTACTGAATTCTATTGAGACCTGTTTTTACGTAGTAAAATGCAAACATTGACTTAGATCTGTGTTTTTTAAAATTTAACCCAAGGACCCATTAGTGTTTCACAGACAGATACCTGGGGACTTTGTGGGGAGAACACTGGTGTGGTATTAGGATACAAATTGAATAGTCCACTGCAATAATGGCAATTAATATAACTTGTTGTGTGGATCTCGTGCCTCCAAAGATTCTGGAAATTAAAAAAAAAAAACAAAAAACACTTATGATAGATCTAATGGTTTTCTCCTTACCTTAGGAAACAGGTATCCATGATTAAGCTACAGAAAGTACACCTTAGTTGAAGCAGTGGTAAATCAGCTTGTTTATCCCAAGCCTAGTTGTCATCAGAGATAAAGTTAGGGGGGAAGGACTATGGGCCACATTTGTGATAGTTTCCCTTGGCGAGGTATCTTCTGTGTATCCTAATAGTGGAAACCTTTGGCAGTAACAGAGCCCTACACCCTGGCACCTGTGGTGTATGATATTTCGGGAACTTCTGGGTGATAATTTGGGCTGGATTGGAAATATCTGGGGCAATAATCTGGGCAGAAAAGTAGCAGTGGAAGCAGAGATTCAATCTGCCATAAGTAAAGAGAGACGCAAACTCCAGTTGTGCTGGTTTAAACAGGCACTTCCAATAACAATAGTGTTGGTGACAACTACGGCAGTCAACTGTGTTATTTTACAAGAATTTTCCCAAAGGTGGAAGTGTTTTATTCTTACAGGATTCACATATTAATATATCACTCTGCTTTGACTTATGAAAGAGGGATCAGTTTGATAACTGAAAGAGCTTGTTGATCTAACAAAATTTAAAATTAGCTGTATTTCTATACAACAATCTTATTTTTTATTTTTTTAAAGTCAAAAGGAAAAAATTCCCTGTTGTAAGTGGGCTAGTTAAGTTGATATGTTATATTTTTCTTTACATGATCTGCCATATGTTTATAGGACAAAAATTGTATTACTGAGTTCACAGTATAAATGTGTATCTTCATTATTACATGAATCACTATGTAATAACTAATGATCCCTCATTGTGATAGTTATTTTATGTGTTAACTGGATCACGGGATGACCAGATGTCTAGTTAAACACGATTTCTGGGTATGTCTGTGAAGGTGTTTCCAGGAGATATTAGCATTATAATTGGTAGACTGAGTAAAGGAGAATGCCCACCCCAGTGTGGATGGGCTTCATCCAATCCATTGAGGGCCTGAATAGAAAAAAAAGTCGGCTAAGGGAGGATTCTCTTTCTCTCTCTGATTACTTGAGCCGGGACATTGATTTTCACTTGCCCTCAGCATTCCTTGTTCTCAGGTCTTCAGACTCAGACTGGAATCTACACCATTGGCTCTCCAGCTCTCAGGCCTTATAACTATACCACTGGCCTTCCTGGGTCTCCAGATTGCAGACCACAGATCATGGGACTTCTCAGCCTCCGTAATCATGTGAGCCAATATCTTAATAGTAAATTTTTTTAATATATATTCTTCAGTTCTGTTTCACTGGAGAACTCTAACTAACATACTTCTCATCAATTATTATAAAGTAAACATGCACATATAAAATTTAGCATAATTGTAAGTAGTTATAAATTATCAGCTAATTGTTTCGGCTAGTGAGTTTTGAGCGAGTGTTCTATTGTTATGGAAATTTTGTTAGTACAAAAATTACCTATTGTTAAAATTTGATGAGTTTATCGTGTTCATATTATTTTCAATTCTTACACATTTTAAAATAATTTCTAAGCTAATAAAATAATATTATGCATTATTTTCCCCACATGTCAGGATAAAAAGATAAGTTTTAGAAAACAAAATGGAAAGCCATCATAGACGTTAATGAAAGAAAATCTTTTGTATCATTGGATGCATTTTTGGAGAAAACAGAATGATATAAAAAGGACAACATTTCAGAGCTATTAGTCTCAGTATAGTGTAGCACTATGTCATTGATGGAAAAGGATGTGAATTTAGCTTCTACCTCCATTTCATCCATAAATTATAAATTTCCAGAAAAACTGGGATAAAACGTATATGAAGAAACCATTAAATCAAATATATTTTCTGACGATCCAGATAATTGATGTAATTTGAATATGTATGGAAAAATTTTAAATTACCAAATGACAGAATTCAGAAGCATTAATGAGTTCTTCCAAATTGCTAAAAATGTACTAGATCCTTGTTACTTTATTGCAAACAGAAGAATTCTATATATTTTTTCTGTTTTGCAAATTAGATGGGGATGGAAAATATTCAACTGATGGGGCAAAACATAGGAATCATTTATCAAACAGTCTTGGTAAACATGAAGAGAGTGAAAATAGTATTAACTGCTCAAAATTGAAATCTGATCAACTGTTTAAGTTTTCTAAACAGAGAGTAAGTGTGCATAAGAAGAATGTTGGCAAGGTCTCATTGAATGAATTATATACACAATTTCGTTTTTGCCAAGGCAATGACTAGTGTTCAGAGGATAATCCAAGAAGCTCTATGATATATCATGGGATTTTCTTCTATTGCAAAAAATGTATCAAAATGAACATTTTGAGTTTTTTTAATGTAGTAAAAGACATAATCATAGAACAATCAGACATATTCTTGGAAGAAGACTTAGAGAAAAAAACGACTTAAATCTAGACATAAAAAAATAATTTCAGGTGTCAGATGCAACAATACTGCACAAATGCTTGGAAAAAAGAATGGATAGAAGCACTCAAAATGTTAAAGATATTTTGCCTTTCTTGTTCTGTGCATTGTCTAAATTTGATGGGAAACAATGAGGTAAAAATCTTTATTGATTCTGATGCATTTTAAAAGCTTTTCAGTGTCAACAAATGTTGAAGCATACTAAAAATATATTTACCTGCATAAATTTGCAACCATTGTCAAAACGGCAAAGAGAGAGTCGATTTGATGACTCCAAGCCACAGAATACTCATTAGAGGATACTAATTTAATGCTCTTTTAGAAATTGTTGATGTATTAACTAAGATCTAGATTCTGTAATGTAAAACAAAGATATACTTTAAAAAATATAGTTAAAAAATTTATTTAGTCTGTAGTAATGATATTTTAATCAAAATTAATGTTATAGGGAAAATGATGCATGAACAAAAGTCAATGTATAAGAGTCCTTGAAGAGGACTCTTCATTGACGAGTTTGTGAAATTCTTTGAAGAAAACAAATTGTTGATGCTTATGAAATATTACTAATGCCAAATAAATTATAGACTATCATTATTGACAGCAATTCAAAACACACTAGAAAAAAAATAATGACTCATTTTGAGTGTTAACCTCACAGTCAGCACATCTATGATTCAAACATAATCTCAAAATCAATTTTTTCCATGTCAAATGCAATTTCTTCCTTACAAAAGATTTACTTATGTTGAAAGGAAAGAATTAGATTTTATATGTTTAAAGTGGCATAATATTTTCCAATGAAATTCACTGATGAGCATAATAAGAAATGTGCTATTGATGAGACCTCTATTTTTGAAAAACTAATGTGCTTAAATTTTATAACACCTAGTAGAGCTTCCATTAGAGTTTTGCAATATATTTGGGTATAAATTTGCTAGACTCCATTTAAAATATCTTTGTAGCTCTCCTTTTATATTAACTTAGCCAATGAAGAAAGTAGTTCCTCATAAAGTATATTAAAAATCACTTAAGTTCTACCATATCACATGACTCAAATCCAGCCCTCATTTTTTAAATAGGAAACAAATATTAGAGCAAATACACATGGAAACTGTAATACACACTTTCATTTCCATGAAAACAAGGAGCATAACTCTTTTACAAAAAATTATTATATCCTAGTGACCTTTGTGGAAATTAATAAAAGAAATCTTAACTAAATTGGAGTCAGAAATGCCTGTAGGGGGAGCTATCATGCCCTGTCATACATTGTCAATTACTCCAAACAGGAAAAGATATGTGCTTGCATCTCTGGCAGGAAGTGCAACTACTTTGCTACTGAAGGAAGATTTCTCTCCCCAGCCGGCAACAGCCCAGCCAATGAGAAATGCCACATCTCAGCCAATGAGAAACTCTGCTGCTCAGCTAATGAGAAGCTGTTGCTGCCCTGAACTGTTACTTTCCTCCAATGTAATTTTCTTTAGAACAGCTCCTCCCTAATCTCCCTTTTTCTCTATAAAAGCAGTCCCCCCCACCCACCCCCCCACTTTGTTTTCTGGATCTGCTTACAGTTTGCCATAGTATGCATGTCTTGAATTGCAATTCTTTTAGCTATTCGCAAAGTAACTCGTTTTGAGGATCAAAATAACAGGCGAATTTGTTTGTTAAATTGACACTTTAAATTTTTAATAACTATGATGAAAAATTCAAATTTATTATATTATTTTCAAGTTTTGATTTGTTGAATTTGTACAGAATGGCTTTATGTTTCTTATCACTGTTACTATTAAAAATAAAAAAAAAAGACTAACTTTCACTCCTTTTTTTTTTAACTTGAAGAAGGTGTGATTCTTTTTTCTAATTTTCCCCAAGCCTGTCTGCTCCAAATAGTCCCTTTTACATTTCCGGAGCTTTGTCTGGGGGACTCAAATCCTAAAATTTTATTTTAAGTCATAGAATGGAAGATGTGATGTAAGGAAAGTCCCCACTAGACAAAGAGATGAAAGAGAAAGTGCTGTGCTTTGTTAAGTGCGGCCAGAGGGAGAGTGATTATAATGAGAATTTTGCCTGAGGCCACCATGGAAATAAGGAAGGAGATGGAATTTTCCTTGAAGAAGCAGGAGAAACAGCATGAGTACCATATGTGATTTTTATAATTTACTGTGTATTTCTCAAACAACAAAAAACTTATAAAACTTTGGTAGCCCAAAATACTGTTTTAAAACTGAGACAGACTAAGAGAGTTTTAGTGCTGAGTTCAAGGTCTCATCACACTGTCTCCCTTCTTCCTACTCTTGAGTGGAAATGGAGAATCTGGATTAGAGATTAGATCAGTTTCTGGTAAAAACACCAATTACATGTTAGCCATCTAAGCTTAGAATGTAACCTTAAACTCACGCTACACTAACGTTTATTTAACACCTATTATGCTTTAAAAATGCTCTAAACCTTTTATAGCTATTCAATTAATGTTCATAAAAACTTATGAAGTAGGTTTAAATAGATTAAGTAAATGCCCAAACCATATTTATGTGCCCAACCAAACATTTGTGCTCTATGCACTTTATACTACCTCTTGACAACAAAAATTTATTTTAAAAGTATTTCCTGAGAAAGAAAAACAGATGGAGGTGAAGGGGGAGAAGACAGAGAGGCCCAGGCAGAGGGAAGAGGGAGGGAAGGAAGGAAGGAAGGAGAGAAGGAAGGAAGTGGGGAGAGAGGGAGGGAAGGAAATGAAAGAAGGAAGGAGGTGGGGAGAGAGGGAGGGAAAGGGAACCCACTGCTTGGGTTTAGAGGTATAAATATTAATGAAAAAGATGTGAGGAGATTAGAAATTCTCAAATCACTGTCCACTCAGTCAAAGCAAGTGATGTCTGGAAAGAAGAGAAAAGAGAAAACATCTCAAAAGGGTAAAGAGATTTTAAGGGAATGACTGGATTCCAAAGTGAGTTTTTGTATTTCTTTTGTTCTATGATTCGATTCTTATTCTATGAGAGAACTTGCAGAAGGAAGATTAGAGAGTAGCTTTTAAGAGTTATAAAGACTAAGATAAATGCCAGAAAAGGAGATTGGAAGCTGTATTCGGATTTTCACCATGGTGATATGGGTCTAGAGAAAATAGCATCATCAGATGGATTTATAACTGATTGATGGGGCCCAAACAGTGATGATAGATAGCTTGATTTCAAACTGGAGGGAGAATTTTAACACAAAAACAATGAGTTTGTCTCTCAACACTGACGATGGTCTACATTTTATAGCAATGACTTATGTGGACAGAGATGGGACATGTTTGAATTTGCAAATTACACAAAACTGAGGGGGACAGTAAAATGTTGAATGGTAAAAACTCGAGGCAAATTGATGTCACTGTGTTGCTGTGATAAATTGAATATAGAAAGATAAAATATAAACCATATTTTGCGTTTTATTTTTAAAAAAACACAAAACGTCACAAGTATAAAATGAAGGATACGAGGCTTAGACCAGTGGGCTTTCGGATGACATGAAGCTCAGTGTGAATTGTTATTGAATGTGGCTGTTGATAAATCTACTTTGAACCTAGACTTTGTTAAAAAGAGGCACATAATGTCAAAACCATGACTAGTTCTGTACACCATTCTTTCAAAGAGACAGAGGAGAACAAAGAAATGGTGGATTTGGAGAAAGTGACCAGTCCAGGAGCAGCGAGCATTGCAAGCCGTTAAGAAGCCAGCTTTCACTCAGACTGCCTTCTGTGTTTAAAAGCCTGTGTGGTGAAAAGCAACACACTTGTTCGGCAGGAGCTCTAATTCTTTGGAAATAGTGTTGGTGGATAGAAATTGCAGAGCAACTGGTTTTTCACTTAATTTAAGGCGATATTTTCACAGTCACAATTGCCTGAAGGAGCTGCCTCAGGAGGCAGTAGGTTTCTCACCACCAGGGCTCTTCAAGTAGAAGTGATGACCACTGGGGGAACATATTTAATATTGGTCATTGATTTGTCACCTGTTCCCAAAATAGCACTTGGCCCACATTAGCCGCTAACAAATATTTATTGAATGAATGATTGAATAGAAGAAAGTTACTTATAACTAATATTTTTGGAGCCTTCATTATTGGTCAGGCACAGCTAATTTTCCAAAACTCTATAGGAAGGGACAGTTCTTATTTTCATTTTGCAGCTCACAAAATTGAAGCTAGCTAAGGGTAAGACACTTCCTCAAGTCACCCAGGAACTGAGTGGAAGAGGCAGGATTCTAATGGTGGTACCTCAATCTCCTGAGCCTGTTTCAAGTTTCAGAAGATGGTTGACCAGATAATCTGTAAGACTCCTTCACCAAATACTCCCTGATATATGCTGGTATTAATTAATCAAGGAGGCCATTAGACTGAGGTGGTTCTAGTACCTCAGTGGCCTTCATAAGCAAACCAAAACCTAAGCCTATAAATGCCTCAAGGTTAAGAAAACAAAACCTAAGAACAACCAATCACAAAGAGCCAACTAGACTTTTCCAAATAAAACAAATGCTTTAGCTATAGCCCATTGCATAATCTACCTGCTTTACTTCTTTTCTCTATAAAATCTCTGCCCCAGCTCCTGTCAGTGGAGTGCTCCGACCACTTCCAATTTGGCACTGCCCAATTGGAATCGATTTTTGCTCAAAAAACTCATTAAATTTTTAATACACTTTAGTATCTTTTAACATTGCCAATAGGAAGGACTTGAATTTACCAACTATTACTACCTTAGAACCAATTTGTTTACTCTATTTGTTAACGTTAAAATGGAGGAGTAGGGATTTAATCTCTGAGACAATTACATATGTGTCATGGATATTTTAATTAATTGGCAGGAGAAAGCACAGGGAGGCAGCCAGACAGAGTAGTTCAGTGTGTGAGTTTGAGTAGCTGGAGGCCAGGGTGGCTCTGGGGCTTTATTATGTTTTGGATGCCTAGAAGTGTATGGAGACAGACAGTGGAAGGTGAGGCCAATGATGGATTACACTATTTTGCAATCTTGTGAGGTTTAAACTATTTTTTTTTTTACAGGGTTTAGAGGAATTATCATCCTCAATCTTTTTTTTTTTAATTGAGTTAACACTGGTTTATAACATTAGGTAAATTTCAGGTGTACATCATTCTATTTCTATTTCTGTGTAGATTACATCATGTTCACCGCCCAGAAACTAGTTACCATCCATCACCATACACATGTGCGCAGTTTGCCCTCCTCCCTCCCCCCTTCCCCTCTGGTAACCATCAATCTAATCTCTGTATCTATGTGTTTGTTTATTGTTGTTTGTTGTTGTTTTCATCTATTTATGCGTGAAATCATATGGTATTTGACTTTCTCCCTCTGATTTATTTCACTTAGCATAATACCCTTAAGGTCCATCCATGTTGTTGCAAATGCCAAGATTTCATCTTTTTTATGGCTGAGTAGTATTCCATTGTGTATATATACCACATCTTCTTTGTTCATCCCTTGATGGGTACTTAGGTTGTTTCCAAGTCTTGGCTATTGTGAATAATGCTGCAATGAACATAGGGGTGCATAAATCTTTTTGAGTTAGTGTTTTCATGTTTTTTGGATAAATACCCAGCAGTGGAATAGCTGGATCATATGGTAGTTCTATTCTTAATTTTTTGAGGAATCTCCATACTGTTTTCCTTAGTGGCTGCACCAGTTTGCATTCCCATCACTGCTGGTTATATTTTGAGGATTAATACAGAGTATGAGGTCTTTGAGGCCAGGTTTAATACCTTACTAATATTTACATTCTCTGAGCCTTGCACAGTGACTTTCAGTCTTGGGCAAAGTATATGGTCAGGAGAGAATAAACATGTGGTGAATATCGTTGTCCTTGGGGCAGCTGGAATGGTGCTGGTATTAATTTGTAACTCTTATTAGTAACAAGCCCTTGCTTTTTATGGTAACCCTAAAACTTACTAGTAGCTTATCTTTAACATTTACCTCAAATTTTGCTCTGGAAACTACTATATGACCTACTTGTATAACTACCTTTGTTTGTTTGCTGTTTTTTAAATTATTTGTCATTGTGTTTCCCTTTTATAACACCATTGTGAAAGACTGTAATGTTCTGTTTAATTACCTGCATGTTCCTACTCCCCACCTCAGCCCTCCACTAAACTCTGACCTCCATGAGGGTGTGGTAACTATGTTACTCATCTAAGGTTATCCTCAATGCCTAGCAAAGTGCTTAGCAAATAATTAATGCTGTCAAAGCAAAAACTTCAGGCAATGAAATTAAACAGGCAAGGAAGACTTTATTTGTAGCTATTGCAATAGAGGAGAGAAGCCAAAACTCAGTCTGAGCTTAACTCTCTTGAAACAAAGGGTAGGAGAGTTTTTAAGAGCTGGTTGCTGGGATTGTAGGTAAACTTTCTCCTGTGTTCATGACAAGAGGTAGTTTTATAGCTTGGAGCAAGGGACCTGCCTAAATTAGGCTCCTACCCTCCCACAGAAACTGGGAAATAGGATGCTATCTTCGTTTTTAAGAGCTGGTTGCTGGGATTGTAGGTAAACTTTCTGCTGTGTTCATGACAAGAGGTAGTTTTATAGCTTGGAGCAAGGGACCTGCCTAAATTAGGCTCCTACCCTCCCACAGAAACTGGGAAATAGGATGCTATCTTCCTTGATGATTATGTTTCAAATGGATGGCTCCTAGGTTCTTAAGAAAGACATTCCTGTGTTATAAAATTGGCAAGAAGCTTTTAAAAAGACTTATATCTCAAAGAGTTAGAGAAAGAATTTATAGTTAATTGTAAGTTTTCTAAAGTAAATTCTCTAAGTAAAGGTACTTCAAGGGCCTAGAGTCAGGAAGAAGCTTGTCTAAAATTTAGTTAAGCTGAGGGAACATTAATGCCATCTTGGTCAGTGCTCAATAAATGTTTGTTGAATGAATGACCAAGCAAATAAATAAAGTTTATTCCTTAGAGTTATAATTTTAAATGTGTCAACTTATTGAAAAAAAAAGATTGAAAGTAACTAAAGCAAATTAAAATACTATTTAAAAGCCTTCTTTTATCCCTGTTGCTCATTTGATACGTCACTGTGCAGAAAATGCCACACCCCCCCAAATGTGTTACATGTTGCATATGCATAACGTTTTAAAAAATTAAAAAGACTTCAAAAACGTTTCAACTGGAAGCATCTTTTATAAATCATTTCCTGCAGTGGAGCAAACAATGATACATGAAATGACTTTTTAAAAAAATTTAAAATCATTTTTTCAGAAGCTCTTGCATTTTCAACATTTTTGTTTATTCTCAAATCAAAAACATTACAGCAGACTCTGAAACACTATGTATAAACTTTCTCTGTGGTAGCTGTGGCTATAAAATAGAAATAATAATGCTTTCTCTTCCTGCCTTGATGGGTTCTTTATCAGGAGCAAATAAGAATGTAAAAGCACTCTAGAATTGTGAAAATAACTGTAGAAATACAAGGAATTATTAAAATGAATAATGAGCATGTAAAGTCGATTATGAAGGTATTTTCATTTTTCTTTAACAATAATATCTAAAAATGTAATATGTAGAGATTCAGGCTATCTCCTAGGACATGGAAAATAATATCTGGTAACCGTTACCTTAAAATAATTGGTAAGTCTGAGTTAGTGATATGTTTAAATATTGGATTTTTAACAATGAATGTAATTGACAACGTTTCAAATATACTGATTAATAGCCTCCCAAAACATGATAATTTCTAGAAGAATAATTATAAGGGAGATAGTCACAAATGTTTGTTAAAATTACAGACATTATTTCAATTCAAGTAGTCTGTGTTCAAATCCCAGGTCTCCTACATTCCAGTAGGAGTCCTGTATAACTTGACTGTCAAGTCCAGTATAACTTGAACAAGTTATACGAACTCTCTAAGCCTCTGGTTTGTCATCTGTGAAACAGGAAAAATATCTACCTCCTATGGCTGCTGTAAGGATCAAATGGAATGGAGTATAAAGCATTTAGCACAGTGATTGTCATAGGGAGTTCTCAAAAATTGCAGAAAATAATACACACACACACACCTATACGTAATTTGACATAACATATATATATATAATTCTAACTTGTGCAGATTAACTTTTGGTTATATGTCATTGGAACTTCCAGTGGTGGTGAAACAGTTCATTTTTTTTATTCAAGTGGTAATATTTTTCTTATAATCTTTATCACACAATAGTTTGACATATAAATCTTTTCTATTTCTACAGAAATTTTCTGATAGTACAGAAATTTGAGCCAGTCCCATATAATATGTCATTAATTTTAAATTGCTTTTGAAATAAATACATTTTACCAAACCATATTTGGAAAATGTATCAGAGGTATTGTAGTTCAGAAGCAGTAATACTAGATTGGAGTTTTTGAGACCCAGGTTTTTCATTTATCATCTGTCTTTGGGAAAGTCCTCACTTATTTTCTAGAATCCCAGTTTACTGATCTGTAAACATTTAGATAATTAAAACTACCTGAAAGGATTATTATAAAGATCAAAAGACATAGTACATTTAAAAATAGTTTATAAACATTAAGAACTTTTACAAGCCATCCCATAGGAAAAAGAATGGAACCTCATCCAAAATTTGGTTTGGATGTCAAGACTGATATTGCCAGACACTTACCAAGAGACTATGAAAAAGTTTACGACTCACATAATGAGATTTCCTGGGGAGAGCAAGGCAGGTCTCCCAAGCTGGTCAAAAACAGCTTGAGAAAGCAGGGAAAGGAGATGGGCTTGGGGTTCTTACGTGGTTAGGGAGGGGGGCTGCAATGATGGTCCCACGGTGCCAAATGTAGGAGTGCCTGGGATGATTTCTCATCAGCTTGTCTAGATGTTGGGCAGAAGGGGAAAGGGGAGAAGTAGGGCTTAAAAAACTGTCAGCAACCAAACATCAAAAATAAAGTCAAACTTGATTACAGTGCAAACAGTGGATTTTATTATGAAACCGTCAATGCCAGCACGGTGGTGTTGCCTGCTACCCAGCAGCCGCTTTCTTTCCTCGTCTTTGTTGACAGAATTGACCTTCCACAATAGAGGCTGGAAATGAGACCGGTTCTATTGGATCTGAGAGGAAGTCTGCTAGAGGGCTACTAGGAATGATTTTGCTCTCTAATAAAAAGGGATACATGGGAGCCAACTGCTTCATTTCTTTATTATCAGGATATTTTGTGATTCAAATTCATAATTGAATAAATTAATACATTTTCAGGAACATTTCAGCATGAATCCAAAATATCCCATGTGTTTCAAAAAGTTTGACCTGTGCAACTTAAGATAAATATATAAAGGAAAATATTTTTTGTGTGTGATATCAACTCACTTTAATAACTGGCTACCTCCTGGTAATCAAAAGTTCTAACTGTTAGTAATAAAATATTTTTATTAATAAAAAATGCAATGAATTCCTAGCCATTTAGTAAATATAATCTGTGGACTATGTACAAAATTTCAAATTATGGAGTCTGTGTGTGAAGAATTCTTGGCTGCAATTTGGATATGCTGATTTAAAGTGCGACTCCCTTCTTTAAGAGCAAGCATTTTAAAAGGGAATTGTGGTAGGCAGAATAAAATTCTTCCCTGCAGGTGCCATCCCAAAGATCAGAACCCATTAACATGTTACATTACGTGACAAAAGGGACTTTGCAGTCAGTGAGGGAAAGAGAGTTTGATGGGAAGTCTTTCATTCTTCAAATGTTATCACAGATTTGGCTGTGTAATCTTCATATTCATAATCTTAACCCTGAAGCCATGGGCAAACATAACTGTTTATTGACTTAATGGTTTTTTCCCCCACCACTGGTCTTATTGAGGTGGCATCATGGAGATGTAACTTTTGAATATGTGACAGTTTTGCAACCAAATGTTATCTAAAATCTCTAGACCCTACTGCAGCAGTTACAGCTTGGTAACGATGGAGCATTACATTCCCCCGTCTTCTCCAGGAAATCTGAAATCCTCTATGTGAATACAACATGCATTCTCATGGAATTACTTATATATTGAGGAGAAAAGCCCAGGAAAGTAAAGAATTGTGGATCTTTCTCTGTTCTTAAATCTCAACATCAGCTTTTATTTATTTTGTAATGTTAATTATTGGAAATATGCAAGAAAAAAGTTTTAACTATTTTTTTTTATTTTAAAATTTTCAAGTTCCTTTCTATCTCAGAATTCTATTTTTTTCTTTCACCTTCCTATTATCCCTTTTTCTATGTGACACTCAAATGTTGAAAGCTGAAGTGTGGTTTTACTTGTTGGTAGATATAGCTTCTAATGGGTATCCTTTGACAATACCATTGTGTAATGCAAATAAAAATGATAATGCATCATCATATACCTTAAGGTTATATTTCTGGTTTCTCCTTCCGATCACCTTGCTATGGTAACTTACCAGAGTTATTTGCCTCTTACCAGAGACTATAAGTATAGTCACTTATCAGAGACTATAAGGAAACATAAGTCAAGAAATCCAATTTTTTTCTCTTCTTTTTCTTAATTCACAATTTCTTAAATTGTATGGCAACATTTCTGCATTATATGTTTGGAAAATTGTGTATATGTTCTCATAAGAATAAATAGAAAATAAGGCTGGCTCATTTTTCCTGAGGAATGGTCCCTATCTCAGAGTCCCTTTCTAAGCATATATTGATCATTTTATAGTTATATAGGCAGACACGAATAGCTGAAATATGATCACATTAAACTTGTTTCTTAGATACACAGTTTTTGCTGGTAAATTGCAGTTCTGAAATCATATCTGTAAGTTATTCTATCTGTCTTAGAATACCATAAAACTTGTCATCTTGTTTCATCATTTTGGGTTACTTATTCCTTACCTTATAACCCTTATCATTAACAATGAGATGAAGAAATCAACAAATGATTTTTCCTATAAAAAGCATAAATCTTATCAGCTTAGTTTTCCCAGATGCATTTGGAGAGAATTTATGCCAAAATGATAAACTTGGCAAGACTAGATTATGTCAGAAAATATTTGTAAAGAAGAACTTTCCATATTTTACTATTGAGTGGTAACTCTGCACTCCTTGTGAACTTTCAACTCTCATTACTGTTAATTGCCATGTCTCCTGTGTACAAATCAAAGTGTCAGCACGATAGTGATATCTTTAAATTCAGAAGATGCTACATACTTTAAAGTCATATTTCCTATTCCTTACCTTCTAGGAAGATTTTTATATTTTGATTTCATTGCGTACCATAAGAAACCATTTTTCACATATCTGGATAATATTCATCAATGCAAGTGGTAGGAAATGATTCCAGGTAGCTCATTATTTGTAGCATATTTAAATTGTGCAGTTGACATAAGAGTAGTATCTTGCTACATAACATTTGGTTTAAGGAACCAGCAAAAATCTGGGTAAAGAAAGACCTTCTGTAACTATTGAAGAGTATTGTTATATGCCCAGGAATAAAAATTGACCCACAAAGACAGAATATGTAATTTGAAAAAGAGTGTTCTTACAATACTGATCCAATAAATCAATACAGTTAAGTTCCATGGTGGTACTTATTCATTTCTCTCTTAGACCAGAGTTAATCATTTTAGATGTCTATCTCCTCTACTAGAATAACCACTAATTCAAGGTTATATATATTTAAAAACAAAGTGCAGGTATTCAATATATGATTCTGGAATTAAATTGAGTAATGTAAGAGAGGGAAGAGAAAAGTTGGTGGAAGTTGAAACAAATAGACCAAAGCCAATTTGTGGTACTCACCGTTGATGCTTTAAGTGCAAAAGAACATTGAAAGAAATTGTAGGTTGTTACACGTGATACCAAGCACCTCACTTACTAGAGAGTCTCCTCTCTGGCGACTTCAACAATACAGAATTCAGATGCACTGCACATATGCTTTTCTGTCAAGTATCTCTTTGGGGAAAGAGCTCCTCCCTCATTCTTGGTCTATGTGGTTAATGTGAGGTTGATCCCACCTCCTAGGGGTAGGTGTGAGAATATCCTGAGCAAGTTCTGTGCAATCACAGCCTCTCAGTGATGGGTTCAAGAGCACATGACTCAAGCAGAGTTGATAAGAATCCTACTCAGAGGATTTTGTGAGAACTGTTGGAAACTAACACCCCTTTCTTTCCGGGAATTTTTACATATCCAAAAATTAAAGCCTAGAGCAACCAGTGATCATCATTGCCATCTCATGGGAAAAATTTATCCTTGAAATACGCCAAATCAGGAGGAAAGCAGAGAAGAGTGATGGAAAGAGATGCTCTAATGACTGGTTCAGATCACCCGTTGAATTCAGCAACCCCTGCAGCCAGTTGTACCCCCTGGACTTTAGATTTATGACATTTGCAAATATAAGAAACATGAACAATGTTATAAATAGGAAATGAGCTTGTGCTTTCCAAGTAACAGACCTTAAAATGTGCCAAATAGAGACAGATTGAATGGCAATAGGAATTTCCCTCCCAAGCCTGCAATGTTGGCATTTTTTAATATATGTAAGCAGAATAGTTGGTCAAACTATTGCCTATTTTAGACAGAAAATCAGACCATGTGTCTTTTAAGGCTGATATTTTAAGTCTCTAAAATTGTCAGATTGTGAAAAGCTTCATGTGAATGTGACTGGATGGGATAAACATCACCCATCAGTGTTGGTCTTAGAGCTAGAGACAATAATTATCTAATTAAAATTATAATTATCTAATTACTTATTATAAATTAACCTTGGGTTATTTCCCTTTGTGGATGGAACGATTGTGCTTTTAATTGAATTTGGAATAGTAGAAGTATGTTAAAACTAGAATTTTGAAATTGTACAGGAAGAAAAGTATGTATGCATCACAGTCAAAGTTCGGGATGTAGTAGATGCATTGACCACTCAGTGCATAACTTTATGACGCCACCATTCTTAATCCATCTGGCTCAAGGGCACCTGACTCACCCTCTGAGTTCAGAGCAAAGCATATGGCACAGGCCTGACTATCAGGGAAACATGGGGATTACTTCAAAGATGAATATATCAACCAAGCCAAGCCAATCAGTGCCTATCTCAAAATGTTTGCAGTAACTATCAGGGAATTAGAGTACTATCTTTTTTCAAGTATTGTTAGCTAAGCTGCTGGTGACTACTTTTGCCAATATGTGGAGAAAGCCTGTTTGCAAATGAAACCCGAATAAGAAATCAGAGCTGAAGAATAGAGAAAAAAATGATGGGTGAGAGAGAGAGGAAGGAAAGAAGGAAGGGAGAGAGAGAGGAACGAAGGAAGGAAAGAAGGAGGGAAGGAAAAAGAGGAAATCTGACAGTATTCTTGGATCCAGCCTTTATTGAAGCTAGATATACTTCTGGTGTTCACAATAATATGAGCCAATAAATTCTCTTTTTGTCTTAATCAAATTTAAGTTGTATTTCTGTTATTTGCAACCAAGAGAGTATTTAAGTTGTAGAGATCACATTTTAAGAGATAAATTAAGTAGGTATGAGAGATGTTAAAAGGTTCAGCTTCTGAAGCTCAAGTGTCTTACCCACATGATAACCTCTTAGATCTTAATCTACAGCCAATATGATACTATAATTTCCTAAGTGATTCCAACAAATTTGATTTTTTGAGTTTTCAGCTTTAAGTAGATAAAATCCAGCTCATTTGTTATAGGGCAATTGCTATAGGCAAGTGTGTTGATGACAGTACATGACTGACCACATGATATTAAAAAAGAAGAGGAAAAATCCATGAAAATTTTTCCAAACACTAAAAAGTCAATAGCTATATGAGGACAATTAAAACATGGATAAAGTCCTTGAAATAGTCTCTATCATAGTGATAATTATAATTATTATGAAGACTGCTAGAAGTGGAGCTGGCCCTGGGGTGTAGCAGTTAAGTGCTCACGCTCTGCTGCTGGCGGCCCGGGTTTGGATCCCGGGCACACACTGATGCACCGCTTGTCAGGCCACGCTGTGGCGGTGTCCCACATAAAGTAAAGGAAGATGGACACAGATGTTAGCTCAGGGCCAGTCTTCCTCAGCAAAAAGAGGAGGGTTGGTGTGGATGTTAGCTCAGGGCTGATCTTCCTCACACACACGCACAAATAAATAAACAAATAAAAATTAAAAACATCATTAAAAAAAAAAAGACTGCTAGAGGTACTCGGTTAATTTTATTGCTGCTTCATTTAGTTTTCACAACCGTTCTGTGAGGTAGGTGTGATTATGCTCCCTATTCTCCAAATGAGGAGCTGACTCTCATAGAGGTAGCCTTAACCACCATATATTGCTGCCGAATTAGTTAGGATAATATAGGTGAAGCTGCAGTAACAAATATATCTCAGCAATTGTGTGGCTTAACCCTGTAAATTTGTTTCTTGCTTAACGGTTTTGAGCGGGTGGTAAGGTCTGCAGAGTAGCTCTCCTCCACCTAGTAGTTTAGTCACAGGCTGATGGAGTCTCTGCTATCTTCAGTGCGTGACTTTGAACATCCCAGTCACAGAAAATGGAGAGATCATGGAGGAACCTGTGACGGAAGAATTTATGGGCCAGATCTTGAAGTGGCACGTATCATTTCCACTCATATTTCATTGAATGGAACTTACTCACTGCAAGGGAGGCTGGTGTATGTTGTCTAGCTGTGGGCTCCAAAAAGAATGAATCATTTTTAGTGCATAGCTAGTGGTGTGTGCCACAACTGCCTTCTTGTTTACTTTTAAAATCGTAGCTAATATAGTGTTAATAAAATTGTAGAGAAAGGTAGATTGGAAAGAGAAAGAAGAAAACAATTATAAAAATAAAAAATCCCTTTCAAGAAGCTCACTAGAAACTAGAACAAGATTCTGGATGGAGAATTGTCAAAACTGAAAATTCCCAAAAGAAAAATCATTATGAAGTTGCTTCTGTTTTCACCTTTTAGGGGATCAACAAAGTTGTGAAAAGGATATGGGATTTGAGATCAGAGAGAACTGGGCTTAAATTCTTGCTCAAATATGAACCAACCATTTGATATTGGGTAGTTGCCTACCCTCTCTGGGCTTCAGTTTCTTCTATGGAAAATGGGGATAATACATACCAAATAAAATTCTTACAAAGATTGGAGTTCATATAAATAAAAGATCACTATGTGTTAATTGCTATTCTTAATATCATTGTGATCAGAAAAAAAAAATGAGTAGTTAGCTCATGTTAATAGTGTTTCACTATTACTATTTAAAATGCTCAGTTACGACTTTTATTTCTCTTGAGTGCGAGATTGACCCTGAGCTAGGGTTTGGGCTAGGAGAAATGGTGGTGAACAAGTAGTTTCAGATGGCAAAAGCAAAAGCCTGTAGGGGCAGAGAACCAAGTGATTCAGGGAGGTGTTTTAACCTTTAAAGCTATATAAAATTTGTGTGACAGCCCTTAAATTTCTGTGGTGGCCCAAATTATTTGTTGTGATTTTGCATTCACCAGGCTAAGTGGCTTCTAAACTTGGTCTCCTTACTTTCTCTGAATCCAATTTCATGTAGCCTTTATAGAAATATTTATTTATTTGCCCATCAGGATTTCAGCAAGAGTAAATACTGAGAGAATGTAAGCTAATTAAAACAAAACAAACCATCACCATCTCCCTGACAACAATAAAAAATAAAGCTAACTATGGAACTCAGCTTTCCTTGATGACTCAATTTACTTTTTCTAATTCTTTCTGGTCACCTTAGCTTTGGTATCTGTGCTACTAAATTGTGAAATATTGAAATAAAATGCTTTGAGGTATAAATCTTCATAGTCACTTCATTTCCAGCATAGAGCATAATGCCTAATACCAAGGAGATATTGGATGGATGGATGGATATGTATTCAATGTTTAATGAACTCGGCCTATATCTCAGAAAATTTGAGGCTAGAAAATGCAAACACGGTTATGTGGTTAACTGGTTGCTTTAAAAATAGTGTTATTTTCACTTTAACTCTTTATCTTTCAGTCAGATTAAACTCCTTTGCCTACAAAGTGTTCTCTCTTACTTTCTAGTTGTTTACCATTCATTCATTCATTCATCCACTTGGCCTGAAAACACCTCTCCCCGCACCGTTTTCTCTTCAATGACTCTTATGTATCTTTCAAGTCTCAGAGTATAGGTTTCTCCTTCTGGAAAACCCTCTCTTACCCCAAATTCAGGAGAAGCATTTCTTCTTTTTGATTGGATAGAGCTGGGTAGTTTCTTTACTAAACTTGGGGCTAATCACACTGTACTTGCACATTTGTCTCTTCTAGTATCAAATTCAGTAAAGAAATCAACAACCAAAAGTAACGAAAGGAAATCCATTCTTTACTCAGGATTTCTCAAAGAATGTTAACTCCAATTTTTAACCAAAGCAATAGTTCTTAAAATTGTTTTCCATAGTGGATGCCCACAAAGCTTCTTTCCAAGCCCCATTTTTCCTTCTTTACCAAAAATACCTCCCCAAATTCAGGCTGAAGTGCTTCTGGCTCTTTCACTGGACCTATGGTTTCCTTTTCTTCCTTCTTCAATGTATCTCTAGTGCACGGCTACTTTCAGAGTGGTGTACATTTTCATGCTGACCCCAGAAACATGCTGCCAACAGCAAGGAGAAAAGTACAGAAATTGAGAGGACACATTTAGAACCTATTATAGCATATCAATAGAGTTTTTTTTTGTTTGATGAGTCTAGTAACAAAAAATGGGCTTGATTTTTGTCTTTTTTAAATTTCATTTTATGTTATTTTTATTGTATTTAAAAAATATTGGTCTGTGATGAATCGGGATAAAAAAGCTGGTTCTTCACCACAGACAGTTTGAGAAACATTGTTCTAGTTTCTTCTTGGGGTTGATAATCAATATATTTATCTACCTTTACAGTACATACACCGTCTAATTGGAATGGAGGCCAACCAAAATCAGTATTTTTGGCCTTCCAAACAAGTATTTGTCTGAATATCAGACCTGCCTTTCCTTCTAAAGTTCTCTCTTTCCTGATATCTCCAATCCTGTAAAACAGCTCAGGAACAAAGCAAGCAAACCTTTACAGGGTGAGGACATAAGAAGCCAAAGATCAAGTCATCTTTCACAAGCCTGCTAAGTCTGGAGAGAGTGAGAGGCAAGAGAAACGGAAAGAGTCAGAGGCTGGGGTTTGCCAAGTATTTACAATTTATCATCTTTTCTTCTATACCTATGACAACATATACATTTATTTTAGAAGAAAAGGACTGATGACATGATATACATATATATATATATACGTCAATCTCTTTCATTACAGATTGGAAATTTCAGTTTTTTAAGAGATAATAGCAGATACCTATCCAAAGGGAAAGCTGTTAAGAGAAATAATGTAAGAAGATACGCTGTGTTTAATAATGACTTCATTAGATATTTTTATTTTGTGCTTCTTCATTTACAAAGATTTTGAATAAGACCGCAGAAGTCAAGTTGACTAACCAGAAGGAAACTTCTATTTAAGTTAATTTATTTTTCCTTTGTCTATTATTATCCCAGGTCACTTGATTACATCTGATTTTATAATTAAAATTCCATAAGCACTCCAGCTATTGCTGTACTTTTAATCCAAACATGATATATAGTCTACTTTAAAGCAATTCCTTTAATGCTTTATTGAGCTGTTAAATTCTTAGATGGCAGTTTTTCTAAAAATAAAATGTTTATGACAAACTTTCTTGAGAGGTATATATTTGTAAGGCCGTTTGCATTCCATTTTGAAAATGGATTCAGGTTGACTTGCTGCCCCCTCCTTTGTTTTCTAAAGGCATTTCCTTGGGACCTACATACTTAGATTCCTTACAGCTTTTATTATGCGGGAAAGATTTTGCATCATTTAGGGAGGCATCTGAAAATAACATGGTTAGCCATCTTCCTTGTAGCATCAGTAACATCTCTCTTCCTTTTGCTCACATTATCCTTAGATTTCAAATGTTGAGTCATACTCATTGCCTGTGATAAATTGATCATTTTATGAGATAAATGGTCTGTATAAACCATTCTCCGCTCACATATGCTGCTTACGTCTTTCGCTTTTTGGGCAAATCCATTCATATCTACCACTTCAATTATCCTCACTATTCATTCAGATAGCTCTCAGATCACCTTCTTCAGCCCCAAGCATTCTCCTGTTGACAATCTGAATTTTCAAGGGCCTAGTGAATATCTGGCCTGTATCTGGGATCATTAAGCACAATACATTTGAAATGAAATGGAATTTCTCTACCCACTCTCATTCTCATCTTTGATGAAATAAGCTACTCTTTTTTATGGTCATTATTTTTATTAGTGGTGACATCAATCTCCCAGTTGCTTAGGACACAATAACTTATCCTTCTCCCTTTCTCCTTTATCTGATTAGCCACCAAATCTTGATTCTACCTCAAAAATGTCTTTTGTATCTTTTCCCGTGTCTTTCCTTCACACTTCTCTTCTTTTTGGCCTGCACTTTACTTCTTGCTTTCAGTTTCTTGCCATTCAGTTTTACTCTCCATTCTACCACTAGGATTTTCTTCCTAAATCACAAGTTGGTTCGTAATGACATTTCTTCATCTCAAAACTCTTCTAGTTTTCTACTACTTGCAGAATAAATTCAAAGTCTTTAGCATGGAGTTTAAAGTCTTTCAAGATATGCGGCTTAATATGAATCAAAACCTCAATGAATTCAGTATAGTCCACATATCCAGGACTTGCCATTTCACACATCTCTATCTTTTGGAGTATTTTTCTTTCCAATACTTTTCTTCACATGTCATCATTCTCCTAAACTTTCAAGGCTTACCTGAAATGCCTCCTTATATCTTATATACAAGAGGCTCATTCCTATGAAATCTTAGAGAAATTGGTTTGGATTTCTACTTTACTTTGGTTTTATTATGAACATAGTGCAGTTTTATCACAGATTCATTTAACTTATTCAGTCATCTATATGTGTGCTCAGAATTTCAATAGGACTGTTGAATCCACCTCCACTTGCCATTTTCTCAAAGAAAGAAAACATGAATTGAACATCGTGGATTTTAAGTTCCCCGTATAGGTCTCACTTCACACAGGCATTTGATAGGAGCATCTTGCTGAGTTATGGCCTGATGCGGTCCTAGTTTGGGAGGACGTAGCATTTTTTGCATATTTTAGCAAAGTCTTAAAATGCTAGGCCAATGATAAAGAAGTACTTCTTAACAGGTCATTCCTTCTCCGACTGTACTGGACTAATTTAGAGATCTATGTTCATTTCCAGTGTGGCATTTTCCTGGAGGATTTTTGATTTTTGAATAAGAAGCAAATCTGCAAACTTTTAGATTAAACTTTTAGTTTTAGGGTTTTGAACTTCCTAAGGGATCATATATGCCATTTGTTTCTCTTTTAGCATGTATCACAATGTGCTACTCATAATGTTTGACGCATGCTCTTTAAACTGAATTTATTTTGACTTTGTCTGAACAGCGTGGGCCTCATAGAGACAGAGAATAGTCTCAAGCAATATTAGGATTCTTCTATTCTGCTGTCTTTATTGTAGGGTGGGAATTCTGTATGTCCTCTCCTTTAACACTTCCTGATCATTCTACAGGAAACCCTTCCTATTGCTTTTGCGAATTACTGGAATGGGTAAGAATCTTAACTTCTTGCTCTAGTAAATAAGAGTGCTGGGCTGCTCTGATTGAATTTGCTTGAAATTCAACGAGAATAAATTTCACCTCAGCCCTCTGAAGAATCGGAAAACAGTGCCAAACAGCTCACAAATATGAATTTGTCTCATGTGGAGTCAAATTCATGTGTCTTTCAGGCATACTTAGTCTTTTTAGTCTGATAGAAGAAAGGAGTGGTTTAATGTACTTACATGAGCATATATAATGTATATGTATATCACGTTATCACATCTCAGTAATAATAAACTCTGCATTTCTATGATGTTGTGACATTTTAATAACTTTTCAGGAAAAGATGACACAGAGTCTTCTGCAAGTTGTAACATTTCAATTTTACACTTTGGAGATTTCATCTTTTGATGGAATACGTTTTATAACCTGACTAATGTAAGGTTAGGTTGTCTCTCATTACCACCTTTGATCATCTTCTCAGCAGAGCAAGGCTAATGTCATCATCATCATTAAGCTCTAGAAGAATTTCCTGCTGATTTTTTAGGTAATCACGATACTTTCATTTTATGAAGAGCATGAAGGAAGTTTCTATTTCTTTCTTTTTATTTCTTACATTGAGTGTTTGGGGTGGAGGCAAAAAGGAGTAGTAAAATAAGTATCTTGAATAAAGCAATCCTAACTATTCTTCTAAATTATATGTTTTTCCAGTATTGTTGGCCCATGTGTTTTCTGGATGGGCCTCTGCCTGGAAATGAGGCTTTGAATTTAGAAACCAGGTGAGATGTTTATCTAAATTGTCATATTGCAACTCAATTTTTAAACCTCATCATGAGTCGCCAAGTGCAGTAATTACCAAAAACTTAGCGTGAAACTGGAAGCCTTTAGTTTTTAGCATTTGACCTGGTGTCCTGCCCAATATCTTCCACCACCATTCACATTCCAGTTAAGCTATTGAGAGTATGTTACAGTTTTATTATATTAATTCTGTCTTTTGGGTTGTTTTTGGTAGAGCTTTTTCATAATTGGAGTGTGATAAATATTAAGTGAAATTATTTCATGTAGGCAAATCGCGTCTACTGTGCTTGTATCAACGTCAAACAAATGTTATTAGTAGCTGGACTGCTCTGGAATGACAGTGGAATCTGAATAATTAATTAGCTGCTGAAAGGTCAGCTTGACCACTTCCATAAACATTTACGAAGGCACATTATGTTTCAGTCATAAAGTACTTAACCGGAGCTTTGGTTATGTATTCCTCGCCGCCATTATATAAGGTCAGTAAGAATTATCTTTGTTACTCTGATTTTATGAGTAGAGGAATTGAAAGATATGGAAACTGTGGTTAAGCCAGCTACCCACAGTTATAACCAAGGTCACAGATAAAGTAGAAATCTGAAATTGCATTCTAAGCCCTTCTGTGTCATTTCATTGTTCAATCAAAGGAGGCAGATTACTTCTTCGATGTGGTATGTTTGCAATGTTTCAACTTGGAACAAAACAATGTCTTATATTTATATAGCACCTTAAAATTTAATCTCATCCAGTCATTCAGCAAATATTTCTTTAGTGCCTACTATATGAACTGCACTATGAAGGATTGTGTACATGACAATGTCACATTTTCTGTCCTCAAGGAGCTTCACCTACACAATTCATCTTAACATAATACATAGAGGAGAGAAACCCATAATAACTCTTGAAAGGAAGCATTGGACCAAAGATCAATGGGTAGAAGTTGATTTCCCTTTCAGGGATCTCTTAAATCTTTTTTTACCTTCCTAAGTTCAGATACAGGCCTGTGGCTGGAGTCTGAAGCCACCTGTAGCCAAATGATTTGGCATACTTTTAAATTGATATTTTTAAAATATTTGCTTAGCATTTATTTAGTTGAATGGATAAGAAAAATTAATCACCTCTTTACTAAAGATATCAATCTTCTTTAGTTTCAAAATAAGCATGCCAAGATGAATGAATCCTGGTTCACAGTCTCAGATGTGAGATTTAATGTTCTAAATTTTTAAACCTTTTAACTTAATTTCTGCTTTTGAACGCTTGGTTACTACTGGACTGATGAGAAACTTGGGCCTTCCAGGATCTCCTGCCATCCCAGGGTCGTGCCTGGATGATAAGAGAGGCAAAGAGTATATTAGGTTCTCAGGTACTGCTACAAACTGAGGATTAATAAAGGAAATGGAAAAAAAGCTAAGAGTAAAGTGTGCACAGATTAATATCTCAGAGTATTATCTCAGCCACATTCTCTTGTAGTAAATTGTTGTCTTGGCATAAAGTTTTCTCATCTAGATTTTTTTCTCAGAGCTGTCCAAGAAGATCAGACACGACTTTTTGTCCCAGACAATAACTGTCAGGCTTTGGAAGCTGAGTACGGTTGAGAAGATTTCTCAGGAGATGCAGCCCCATTCTGCCACAAGATCCTCCTTTCTCTCAACACTGGACCTCTATTGTCACTCCCCTCTTCCTAGAGTTCAGTCATAGGCAGGTAGAATTCTCCTTGCAGGACAGGACAATAAACAGCTTTCTGTGGTTTGAAGCCAGCCATATGGAAATTTTAGATGTTAAGCTGACATAGGTGTTATCACTCACCTAAAATCCTAACCTCATCCCTTCCTTCTCGGACTTATTTTCCACCTAGTCTCTAGGCTTCTCAGACCACGACATTATACCAGGCTCCCTCATCTCTGTTTAAATTTGCACACAGAAAAGCACTGGAAAATGAGGAGAGCTGCCAAGCAAGTGACCAGGTCCTTACACCTCCACGTTTCCATCATGGACGGTGTTTCTGCCTCTTTTACTTCCTGGTCCATGTCACTGTTATCTGGCATGAGCGGAGAAACGAGACTAGACCGTTATGGAACAGAAAGGCTGCACTCCTGATCCATCTCTGAATTCCTGAGACCACTCCTAAAAGCCTTAACTTCCATGTTATTAGTTGTCCCCTCCCCCCACCCCAGTCCCTGTGTACAACTCATTAAACAATGTTCTACTCCACGGGCAAATCGAAGAGGAGTCCTTTCATTTTTCCTGATTGCTAGTTGCTGCTGTAGAATGTTCATCCTCTAAGGTCAGGTAGCTCTCTTTGAAACTTTCCTATATAGGCTTTCTTTTTCAGCACAGCCTCTTTGCCGGTGCCATAGGTATATCTCCGTCCCTATGTCACAAGGCCAGCTTCATTGGAAAACAGATGGTGATTCTAACACTCGCAGAGAAACTTTTTCATCATCCATGTGTAAATCTTATTTCACAAGCTGAAGTTTTCAATCAATATAGCTTTTTTGTTCCTATAACTCAACAATACTTTTGGCTCTAGGCTGGCAGAAAACTTAACATTGGTCCTGCCTGAGGATTTAATCATCCAAATTATCAGGAGTATCAGACATTCAAGGAATTAAGAGGAAGCCATACAGGTAACTGAGAAGTGTCAATGACTCTGTTTAAATGGTGCCTTTAGATATTTCCATGCCATTCTAGGGATGTAAAAAATCTTTTATAAAACTGGGTCTTTTCACTTCCCTGAAGAAATATCCCCTACATTCAAAATTCATAAATTCAGAATCCACAAATCTCAATGTTTCTCTCTCTTCAATTTCTGGCATTAACACTTTTCTATACTAAGAAATCTTATTTCCTGGAAGAAGAAAAACCATAGGATGAAAGAAAACACCATGAATAAAATCTCAAAATATTATTCTAGACACATGTGCACCCAACTAAACATGATTTTGCCCAATTTCGATCTTTCTTATCTTCATTTATCAGATATACAGGAAATGAAATGGCTATTGACTTCTTTTTTTTAATTTTTTTTTTTTTGTCGTTCTCTTTTCCTTCTGTAGGTTTTGGTGTCTATTCCATATTCTTTGATGATTTCCTTAAATATCACAATTTCTTTAGAAAGCATCTGAAAGGGCTTAATTTAGATAATAAAATGAATCTTTCAATTTGTGCTATACGTCCTCTGCTTTTATAATTTCAATTGACTGCAATCTCTGACTCAAGTTTTCAGAGCTAGTGGTTTGACCTATAGTTTCATCCCACAATTTGAACATCTGAACTAAAACAACACACTGGTCGGAGATAAGAGTCATTGAAAATTGTTCCACTCTAATTCAGAAGGAGCATGATCAATGTGCATTTTACCATTTCTACTTAACTTGTTTCATATTTTCAATTCTGTCCAATGGTTATTTTAGCACCTTTTTATGTTGTTACCTCAGGCATTTGCTCGACTGGTCCATCCTGTAATCTGACAGTTTGGTCCACTCTCGTACCTTGCTTGGACCACTGTAATAACTATCTAATTAGTCTCCTGCCTCTGGTCTTGCCTGATTCCAGTCATTCAGCCACAGGGTAGCCGGAGGTATGTGTCTAAAATGCAAATCTGAGCATGTTACTCCTTGCTTAAAACCCTTCAATAACTTCCCAGAATCTATGACAGTGAACTACATAAGCTACCTGCTTAGATTCCCCTGGAATGTCTTTAAAAGTGCAGAATACTGGGCTCTGCCTCACAAATACTGATTGAGAGTTTCTGGTGGGACTGGGAAATCTCTGGTAGGTTTGGAAATTTACATTTGCATTTGAGCAAGAAAGCAGGGAAATTCCTATGCCTGACAAA
The DNA here is from genome assembly GCF_020826845.1 of Diceros bicornis minor. Lineage (NCBI taxonomy): Eukaryota > Metazoa > Chordata > Mammalia > Perissodactyla > Rhinocerotidae > Diceros > Diceros bicornis. The sequence goes on from NC_080747.1 coordinate 45,315,668, forward strand.
GTTTAAAAATCACTAGTTTGAAGACAGTAAAAAAATAAAAGTCATTAAATATGATTGCCTTGCTTATCCTTCTATTATTATTATGTACTCTCTGCTCAAGCCATGCTTGATTACTTATATTTTCCTTTATTCTTTTATGCCTTCACGCTTTTGCACAAGCTATTCTTTCTTTTTTGAATGCCCATTCTTACCTTTTTAACTGGCTAATTCCTACTTGTTCTGTAAGAGGCAGTTGGAACAATTCTTCATCTATGAAGCCTTCCCTGACCTCTCACTTCCTACAGAGAACCATTCTCACCCTTCTAGGTGCTCCTATCACACTTAATAAATACTGTCATTACAGTGAGAAAGAGTTCAAGTCAAAGTTTCTGGGCAGCTGTGAGTATTGTGGCCAAAGATAGGGTGTGAACTAATGCACCTGACTCTAACTGTGAGGGTGAGAATTATATCTTACTCATTTTTGATATTAGCATTCACTATAAGGCTGTCATATAGAAGGCATTTAGTAATTTTTTGGAATAATATATTAAAAAAATAAATATGTAGTGGGAAATGTGATAGGACTTTTTCTGTTTCTTAGAATTTAATAATTCAAGTCAGGCCAAAGTTGAAAAAGAAGTCACTAAATACATTCCATTCTAAAGGTAGCTACCAAAAATTGGTACCACATTTCTCCTCTTAAACCTTACTAACTGCTATAGGACTCGGTGCTCCTTTTACCACTTACCACTTCAACCTTACATCCTGCCCAATATATCTAAGAATTCTAGGGAAGCAAGAGATAAAGGAAGTGTTATCAGAGTCATTGGCCTTATGGGAAGTGAACTGTGGATGGGAGAGGCTTTTCCACCATAATGATGAAAGGTGGGCATTCTGCCGCCAAGTCAAATGATGGAGACACTTCAAGAGAATCACTCACGTACTTGTACTACAATAAAAGAGACTGGTGTTCTTTCCCTCATTTGAATATACACCTGGGCAGTAGATTTCTCACTGCTCCTCTGCCTTTCTGAGCAGAAGAAAAGAATTGGATAGAGGGGGCAGGGCAGGGTGGGGTGGGTGTGAAGCAGTCTGCATGCTCACTGGCATGGCAAGGACATGTGAATTTCCTCTGTATCAAGTGCACAGTGGGGAAGGTAACTGGTTTTTAGCATCCTTGTGGGAACTAACTCAGGAGGACCAATGGCCAAGGATGATACCTTTATATGAGGTGGACAACAGGGAGCAGAAGCTGGGAAGATCAGGATGGAAGAGGATGAGCTTGAGCTCCCATATCCGGGAACTGGGGAGCTGGGGAGATGCTGTGAGGCAGAAGTGCCTCATGAGAGAGGCACACTCGGCACTCAGAGGCCATCAGTCAATGTTGTCCAGAAGAGCAGCGAGAGCCACAGCAGAGAGAATTTCAGCTATACTCAGTGAAGTACACTGATGTTCACCATTTTCCCTTCCTTTCTCATTTTCCTCATTATTAGACAACTTCCTAGAAGAGGAAAGAAAAGGAAAGACTGAAAAAGAAAACACGTATCCTTTCCAATTAATGTTACTAAAGCCACAATTATAGCCAACAATGGGGAAGGCCTAAGCTTTAAATAGATTATTATGTGGAATTTTAAACTGGGCTGGACTGACTGTATAGTCAACAATGTCCAGAAAACTGTAGAAGCTTCCTAAGATGGTCATTAAAGAATCTACTTCCCACTGGGGAGCAGGAATTCAACAGAACATTTTGTGATGCAGAGATTAAAGAAAAATAAACCATTTTGTATTTTTATACTGTCAAGTTGAGCTATCTTTTAAAAAATCTGGTTTAGTTGAATGAAAATAATGAGTGCTAGAAGGCAACACGAGTTCACCAAGGGCTAGTTATATACCAGTAACATCATTTCACTCTCTGAAAGTGTTTCTAGAGGTTTGGAAATACCCAAGTCCAATCAAGATGAACAAGGAAGCCTCAGGATAGAATGAAGATAAAGAAATGTGTAGTTTGTACAAGTGTCTAAGGGAATTAAAGTGTCAACTAGAGTGCAGTGAAGTTTATATTGAGTTTAGAAAAGGGAAAATAAAAGCAAAATTTTTTGTTAGTTTTACTTGGTGTTCTGCATTTAGGAGTGGTATTGCATTGAAGTGGAGAGGTTAAGAGTTTCTCATGGAATCAGAAGTTTCTAGGTTTCGCTTTGACGTCAAACAAGCCTGAATATGCATCCTGACTTCACCCCCTAAAGCAGTGAGACTTTCTCTGGACTTTAAATTTATTCTTTATGAATGGAAATAGCACCATCACCCACCTTGGACTGTTGTGCAAATAAGTGAAATTATATACATGCATAAAATGATAGCAGATAGAGTAAACCCTAATCAATGTGAATTTCTTTCCTTCCTAGAGAAGTGTATTCCACTGCTGGAGAAAGTATTAGTTCCTCACATTTTTCTAATAGATGAAACCTCTTTCGTAAATGTCCAACTTGAACACTGGTTCAACCCCCATCAAGCTACATTTAAATGACAAACTCTGTCTTCTAGATGCTTTGATTCCGACAGAGGGTGATTTGAATGGAGACACCAGTGTAGCTGGCTTTATGAAATCCAGAGCTCCATTCTGTGTTAACGAATCATCATTCTCTTGCGTGTTTGGTTATTTACAGCCTGACTTGGTTCCGCAAAGCCTGATCAGTTCTTGGTGACGTGATAACGTTCGATTTCTGGATTAGCAAAGCTGAGGACCAGCCTTTGGAGAGCAGTGCCACATTAACGTGTGCCTTCCCACTCTCTAGGGACCGGCTATTCTTCCTGTCTCATGTTGCTGCTACCTCTCTTTTGAATTGCTCTGTGGAACCACGTTACGACCTTAAAAATAGACAGTTTTGGAAACAAGGCAACTCTAGAACGTGTCCTGAAAGCACAGCTATAATATGGGCGTGCACAAAACGGCAAGCTCATCAGGCAGGATGGTTAGGCAGATGAAACAGCAGGTACGCTCCTCTCCTCAGGGCAGAAGATGACATGCGACGGCAAGCAGGCATTAAAGAAAAGGGTTCTCGCTGGTAAAATATTGTTAGCCACCTGCCAGTTCAGCGCAACAGCAGATGCACATGTTAAATGTCCACGAAATCAAAATGACTTTTTATAAAGCTTTTGCATGGTTATAATGTCATTTTTAGCCCTTTGAAAGGAGGACAATGCTGGGGTGCATTATGTTTTATATCTTTGTCTTGAGAATAAATGATAATGTTATTTCTTAATTGAAGGTAAAGTGTGAAAAAAATGCTGAATACATTTGTAGACATGCTTTTTATAATAAACTTTTAAAATTTAACCTTTCTCCCCCGTTATAACATTCCAAGACTATTAGAAATTATTTGGTTAACTCTGCCATTAATTTTGATTTCTTATACAAAAATAATTACTTTTACCCAAATTGCTGCTTAATAGTATTCCTTGTGAGTTGTGGATGGCAAGGTATATTATAAATATTACCTGGAAAACTAAGCTTTCTGAGATACTCCCTGGAATTAGGTTTTGGGCTCTTGTCTAATTGGATTTCGCATCCATGTCAGAAATTATCATGGTATCTGACACATAGACACTCAATAAATATTTTTGCAGTCAATTCATTAATCATGTTTAATAGATTTTAGATTATGCCTTGAGGAGGATAAAGCACTTTGAGTTGGAAAAACGCTCATAAATTAATAGATGTTTGGTGTTGAAAAAGATACCAAAAGCCATCTATTCCGTCTCCTTCATTCAGAAAACAAGAAACTGAGGATTAAAAAGGTGAAATGACATGTATAACATTATTGACTAAAGCTTTAAAGAAGCCAAATAAAAAAAATTTTACTTAAATATATAATTTTTAAGCATATATTCATCATCAGACTAATCCCACTCTTAAAGAATTCAAAAAAATAATTTTTTTACACTTTTGATTCACTTGTGGATGATGTAGTTCTCCTCTGATTTCCACTGATGATTTGTAATATTAGCACAGCAACCATTTAACCGCAGCTGAGGAACACAATCTAAACTTTTCATCTATACCTTCACCAAGACGATGTTTTGTAATAAATATTCCTCTATAGTCACAGCTAATGTGAATGATATGTTTAATTTTATAAAATAGACCCTCAAAACTTTAAAAAATTTACATTCTAGCCCTCTGCAGAAAAAGTGTGCTGACCCTGCCTTAAACTTTGAGAAATGCACATGCGAAATCTTGTGATTTGTTTTCTTAGCTTCCAAATACAGTTTATTTAAATTAGTTTATTTTTCAAGCCTTTAATATATTCTGGATCCTCTGAAACCAGGTCAGAACTGGAAAAAGGATGTCAACAATCAAGTGACAAATATTTTATTAATCCATTAACAATCTACCAGACGTCACCTAATTTTGTAATATCAGGAAAATAAATAAATATATTAATTGCTTCATAATCCATTCGATAAATTGTTTCTTTTTGAACACTATGCTAGGAACTGCTCTAGGCTCTGGCCATACAGTGGTGCCTTTTATACATCTTACTTTCTGCTGGAATTGTGAGTCAACAAGTAGTCACATTAAGTTAGATAGCTTTGATAGTAATCTGTGTTTTGAAGAAAACAAAGCAAACTGAAAGCATAGCTAGAAGCTTGTGAAGGGTGGGGAAGTACCATTAAAAAAGTTTGTCAACATTTATGAAATGTCCACCGTGTTCCAGAAAACATTCTATGCAGTTTATACCTATTAACTCACTGAATGAGTTAATCATTCAACCATCCTATAGGGTAGATACAATTAAACTCGTTTTACAGATGAGGAAACGGAGACAAAGAAGAGGTGCCTAAAGTCACCCAGCTAACTTGTGGTAGAAGCAAGGATTTGAATGGAGGAATTATAAACCCAGGATTCAGCACTCTGCTGAGTGGTCAGTGAAGACTTTTCTGAACCTACTTAGTGAATGATAGCATACATCAAGCCATAAAAACTGCTTGTGGAAGAGAATTCTAGGCAGAAGGAACAGCAAGTATACAGGATCAGGGGCTGAAATGAACTAGGGCTGTTTGAAGACTAAAAGATAGTGTGGCTATAGCAGGAAACAAGGGAGAAAATATTAGAAAATGAAGTCAAACTATCTCTTCGTGTATAGGCCATGGAAAATAACTTAGTTTTTTATTCTATGTGTGATGACTTTAAACCAGGAAATGACTTGATATGATTGATGTTGTAAAGACCTCTCTGATGCTCCTGGGAAATGGACTATAGGAGAACAAGAGTAGAAGCAAGACTTAGAAGAGACTGCCAAATGCCTAGCCAATGTCCATTCTTTCTGCTTTTTTTCCTACTAACATAACCCAATTTTTTTCAGGTTGCAATGCACACAGGTAAAAATTATATTCTCAGCCTCCCCTGCAGCCTGGAATGGTCATGTAACTGCTATGGCCAATAGAGATAAGCTGAAGTCTCTGGGTGGGACTTTGGGGAAAACTCTCTATATGGAGCTAACTTGTTTTCCCTTCTCCCACTGCTGCTTCTTCCTCCCCAGAACATGGAGGTAAAGGATGGAGATGCAATGACCAGATTGCAATTTGAAGAGTGGAAGCTATGACCTAAGGACATCTGAGTGACAGAATGGTCAGGGACTGCAGACTATTCCACAGGACCTGGACCGCTACATTCCAAATTCTAGTTTCATGAAAGAAAAATCAGCTCCACTTTTATCTAGGCCACTCTTATTTGAATTATTTTCTAATATGCAGCCAAACTCATTCCCTAAATTGAAAATAGAGGCTTATCAAAGCAGTCCAAGCAAGAGAAGATAGTGGTGTGGACACAGTGGTATCTACAGAGATGGTAATTCAACGTAATGCTGGCTTGGAGAATGCACTCCATAAATATTCACCTGAAAAAAACAAGAGATGAATAAATGAATGAATTGAATACTTTAATTTACTAAAATGGTAATTAAGGTAGTTAAAAGACTACAAAACTAAAATTCACCATGATTGCAATCATGTTAGAATATACATATAATAAGTAACGTACAAAAGAGAAAGTAGTTATGTTAACATTATATTAATGTCTTTCTAGTTAAAATTAAAAATGACTGAAAAATTAAATTTAGCTTCTTCAAGTCTCATTTAATCATAGGTTCATTTGGAAGGGAAAGCAAACTTAATCCATCTAGGCTACCAAAGATAGGCAGCTTTCCAGGGACAGATCAACATTTAAATCCTATCAGATGTGTGAAACTATGCTTTTTTTTGAACTCTAAAGAGATAAAGTCCTTATGCTTTCTCCTCCCGATCCTTACTGCTTTACATAAACCACATTTGCCAGATTGAAACTTTTGGTGGGTATATTAAGGACTTTTTAATCCCCCTTTTTGTAATCTCCACCCACTGCCTGCTTTATGCATTAGGGGATTCTATAAACCAAGCAAAGAATTCAATAACAGTCGTGGCTGATGCGCTGGATAATTTAGAGATGCAGCCACCTGACAGCTGATTCTTCAGTGACACCACTTCTACTGACAGAGGTAAAAGAAAATGCTGAAGTTGTTAGTCCGCTTCTATTTTTTTATGAGCAGATTTTGTACTTTCTAGAGCTATGGGGTGGAGGTGCATTGCAGGAATGAACTTCAAGTGCCAATCTACAAAGCAATCCTTGCTCTCTCTTGTGATGGGAATAACACTTGCGGATCATTTTTCACCTGAGGATGGCAAAGAGCTTCATTAAAATGGATTTATTAAACCTCCAGGGCCCTCTGTAGAAGAGAGATGGTCAGCTATTGTTTCATTAAGATAGGAAACTGGGCAAAATGGAGTCCAAATGACTAGATTATAGTATCAAAATTTGGCAAAATTTATATTCTTTCTGCTCTGACTTTATAACTGAAATCAGTACAACCATGAGGCATACTGGTACTTTAAGCACGAACAGATGTACACGGAAGAGGAAGATGCTAGATGCAGGATTTCTCCACCTTAACACTATTGACATTGTGGACCAGATAATTCTTTATTGTAGGGTGGAGCTGGGGACTTTCCTCTGCATTATAGGATGTTTAACAGCATCCCTGGCCCCACTAGATGCCAGTAGCATCCCCCATCGTGACCGCTAAAAAATGCCACTGGACGTTGCCAAATGTCCCACGGGGGACAATATGCCCACCCTCCCTTCATTGAGAAACACTGTGCTTAATGTAAATGGAAAAGGGGGCTTAAAAGCACATCTAGATTCTAGAACCGGCACTTCAGAGGAGTGCTCAGCTTCACATATAGAATGTCCAAAGGTGAGATGCAAACACAAGCTTGATTTAATCAAACATTGTAATAAAACAGCGAGAGGATTCGGCGCCCAAGAAACTTCAGGTGGCAAGTATACTAAAACCATTGGAGTAGGCAAGAGTGATTTAATTTGAATGATCCATCCATTCAGCCAAAGTGAAAGAAAGCTGGCAAAAGATAGATGAGGTCTCTGGATCTCACTGATCATACTGGGATAGAGGGTTGGCTGAGTATCAGGCAAGAAACTGACGCCTGACTAGTGGCGTAAAATGAACCAACAGAGTAAGACGAGAGCTTTCCCTGTCACTTCTAGACTGTGCCAGATGACAACTTCTGAGCCTGAATACACCCCACATAAACTGCCTTTGGAAGTGGATGGAGCTGAGACTGCTAGGGAAAGACATCAATAATTATCAAGAGGAGCAAGGGAGAACAGAGGTGATCATTGATCGGAGTTTCACTCCCTTCATAATTACTGATTAGTTGCCAGATAGTAATTTATCCCCTGAGTCTGCATTAAATCAATTCTGAAGCTATAATTACTGAGAGAAGTAGTAATTTTTGTATATTTAAATATCATTTAAAAATTTTTAAATAGTAACCATAAGAAGCATTACTATCATTGATCTTGTCATCTAGTATCTGAAAGAAAGGCTTCCCCTTTGGGGCTGGCAATCTTTTTTGCTCCCTGTGATTAATTGTGAGTCTTCTTTTGAAAGTTCTAAGAGTATTTTTACCACGGTAAAATATACTCAAACCAGCTTAAAATTTATATGGGGCATGGTAATTTTTGCAATAACCTGTCATTCATTAACCCATCCATCCATCCATCCATCCATCCAAACAGTCAAGCTACAAACATTTTTGAGCATTTATTGGTGTTAGGCACACATCTAAATATGGGACATGCAAATGTAAATAAATGTGGTCCCTGACCTCGAGTAGATCACAGGATCTTAGGGATATAATAATTAATCGTGACAATATTAATTCATGCCACTTGCAACACAGTACAGGTAACCATGACAAAGACATAATATTTTGGTTAAGACTTAAAGAATTACTGATGTTTCCCTGGGGGAAAACATGGATTTTAGGACATAAGAGTCAGAACCAGCAGGGAATACAGAGGTGTGAAAGAATCTCATGATGAGAGAACAGGAACACAACTGACATGAGCAGTTGGAGCTAAGCCTAGAAAAGTGGGCAGGGGCAAGTTTGTGAATATTCTTCTTTGGCATGCTAAGATATGTAGGCTTTGATTTTTCAGCAGAAGACTTTTATAGCAATGGAATGACTTGGCCAGGCTTGTGTTGTAGAATGATCACTCTCATGGCAGTGTGGAAGATTTATTAGACTTGAGACAGATTAGTAGCAGAGATACCAAGAGAGACTGATTAGCCAGCTATTGCAGTTGTAGATGTGACAAATGGTGATGACCTTAGCTGAAACAGTAACAGTGACAGAGAGAAGAGAATTGGTGTGACATATTTTTAGGTGGTAGGAGTAAATGGATTTGGTAATTGGGTTGACTTTATATAAAGATGTTAGAAACTGAGGAATCAAGGACCAGTGTTCACTGAGTCTGCCTTTAGGTCAACATGGTCTACCCATCAGCAGTTTGGCCGTTGGTATCAACCACAAACCATGGACACTCCTGTACCATAATAAATAATTACCCAGGACTTTTCTGGGTATTTTTGCCTGATGTGCTGTTTTTTTTGTTTTGTTTTGTTTGATTTTCTTAACTTTGACCAAGAGTCTTCCTTTTGTTTTTGCCCCAGGCTCAACACTCTTTTCCTCTTGGTTATCTGGAAACAGTGCCACTGATCTCTCCCTAGCATTTTAGACTCAAACTCTGACGTGGATGTGCCTACTCAAAGAGATTCATGTCAAATTTTGGTATTGTATGACTGGTTTAATGGAGATGCTTTAATTGATGAGGGAATATCCAGTTGCAGATGTATAGTACCAGTTACAAATTTATTTGGTAGCTCAAAAATCGGTACAAAGCAAAATACAAATATGAGTATTCTCAAGTTTTATATTTGCCCATTGAAGTCATGAGCATGAATATGATCTTGAGAGAGAAATTTATAGAATAAGAGAAGATCAAAGATAGAAATTAGAAAATAAAGTATTTTAGTGCTTAGTAAAGAGATAGGGTAAAATGAAGGAAAGAGAGGCAATTGGTAATAGGGTTATAAAGATAACTATATCCTGAGATCAAGAGGGGAAAAAATTCTTAAGAAGACAACAGTGGCAAATACCTCTGAGAGACCAAGCAAAATGATAAATTAAAAATACCTGCCAGATTCCGAAATTAAGAAGTCCCTAGCTATGATATCAAAAATCATTTTATTAAGTAATGAAGGCAGAAGTCATCTCTGTGGATTAAGAAGGGAATGGTAAGTGAGAAGGTGAAGAAAATAAAGATAGTCTTTTTTTCATGGACTTGGGTAGTAAAGTGAATTACAGAGCAAGGATTATGCTCTGGGAGGAATATACGACCAAGAAAATATCTTTAAATGGAAAAGAATAAATATGTTCAATATGCTGAGAAGTAAAGTGCAAAATTCAAGAGAAAGGAGGCATCATCAATCAAGCGGGGTCCCAGAGGGAGCAGGTGGGAAATGAACTCATTAACGTAGATGGAGCTGTCTGTCTTGGAGATGAGGAGAGGCATCTCTTCTTTTGAGACATAAAGAAGAAAGAATAGATGTGGGGAAAATAAGTAGGTTGGTAGATAGGTTAATAGATGAGTTTGGAGATGGTAGGAGGGAAGTTGAGGGAGTTCATGTTTCACAGCCTTTGAGGTTCTCAGAGGAATAGGAGGCAAGGTAATTTGCTAGGATTGAGAGAAGGAGACTGAGATGGGCTTGTAAAAATAGAATAAGGACTTAGAGTAACTAAAAGAAAGGATGCTAAAGGGAACCACCTAGAGAACAGTGAAAGGAATTTCAAGCTTTATTGGAATTGTTTAGTTGAGGCCAGAAATTTTTTTTTCACATCATGGTTTAGTAGCATAGTTGCAGAAGCTGACATAAAATGTTAGTTGGCTAGATCTTGGGATGGGAATTAGAAGTATGAATTCTTCAGAAAGGCAAAGAAAATGAAGGAAGGAAAGATTTAGCCTTTATATCTACTGATCAACTTTACACATATTACCTCATTTAATCATCACAAAATTTTCAGAGGTAGACATAATTTCCATTTTACTGAAGAAGAATCTAAAGTTGAGAAATTGCAGGGCCTTAGAGAAGGTCATAAGTTCTTAATGGCAGAACTTTAAACTATGTATATCTTAATTTATATTCAGTGCTCTTTCAACCCAATTATGCTAAGTAAAAAATTAGGAATTATTTGAAATCGTTGACCAGTGGGTCTGGATGGATGAAGAAAGCAGATGAAATGTAGTCAGGGCTTTTAAAGGAATAGAATGGAGAAGGGTTAAGAGAAAGGATAATTAAACATATTGAAAAATTGGTGCATTTGGAACTTAGCCATAGGGGATGTAAAAGAAGAGAAGGCTCTAGCCAGAGTGTGGGAATTGGAAGACAGAGATTTCGAAGATTAAGAACATCCAAGTGATAGAGAAGCCTGATGTGAGGTCCTAAGAGTCCTTCCTTGAAGTAGAGATGAACCATGCTGGATTCCATAGGTCAAGGAATAATGATATTGGGGAATTGATTAACTTAACCAGTGAACCATGTGAAAGCTGAAACGGTCCTAATGATGGAGGGACTTAGGTTGGCAAAGAAGTGGATGAACCTCATAAAAGAGGAATCAGAGAGATAAGGGTAAAAAATCTCACTCTGCCACTGTTAGGTGCTACCTGTGGAAACAATCTTCCTCTCTAAGTATTGAGAGACAAGAACTTCAAGAATAGCTGGAGAAGAAGGGTTTTGTTTTATGGTTTGTTTTTAACCAGGCTTTACTTTCAATCAAATCTCTACTCCCAGTTAATCTTTCATTAAACCCACAAAATTACACTTTTTTGTAATCTTGTAATAAGTTTTGTCTAAACCTGGGGACATACCTTTTTTAGCATTAATAAGTGATTTATAAATCTCTTTAGTTCGCTTGGGTAACAATGATTAAAGCAGGAGGGCTTATTTCAGTGGAAAATTGGAAAATCTCCTCGCTCTGTTGTCTTGCCCCTCCCCATTTATTTTGAAGTACAGAATAATGGAATAGATTAATCCTGCTCAATTTATAGTGCTGCATTATTAACCAAAACTGCTTTTTTAAGTCTGTTATAATTATGTCTCAACAAAGCATAGATAAGTCGTTTTTCTATAGGGAATTTATGCTAAGTCAAATTACTGGGAAAGAATGAAACCTCTGTGCTTTTAATTACAGCACTTATCATTGTTATTAAAGAAGAAGATGATTTCTCTAGTGGGTGCCAAGGATATGAAAAGCATTTATATTCTTTCTTTAACAGAATCAGAAAAGGAAAATGCTAAAACTAATCATAAAAGTCCATGAGTGGCCTTAAACAGAGTTTCCTGTGTAGAAGAACGAGCCATAAGTACATGTCAGATGCAGCCTGTGACCACAGATCAGTTAGTTACCTCCCACTGTTTCAGGGCCACTACACGTAACTTTAACGTAGGTAGTTTTTCACCATCATCACCTGTTAGTGCCTTCTGGGCATCAGTACCTGTCAGAAGAGCTATACTACAACTAATAATATAAAATAGGATATTACAAATTCGTATGGTAAATGGCACTTATAATGACAGCAAAGTTTTATCTTTTACAATCAGAGAACATATTAATAGCATCTTTCCTTAGTCAAAGAAGATGCTCTTAATCTCCAATCTATTAATAATTCTCCTGTATGTCCTACAGGTTCATTTTGTCCTTTGGATTTACTTTTTCTTTCTTTTTTTTTAACTTAGTCTTATTCAATATATTTTCTAGTGGTGCTACAGTGGGCCATTTATAACACCGTTCTTGAAAATACTGCTTCTTCAGATTTTGTTTAGATTTCTTCTGTGTTGCTAATAACTGGGTTGGAAGAAAAGTAAACAAGTTGGTGAAATAAGGAGCATAAGGGTAAGTTTAGAGACTTAGAATTTTCTTCTTATTTTATTGCAAAAGGCAAATCAACACTTTGGATTGATAAATACATGAAATAATATTTCAACTTCAAATCTGTATAATCGTTGTGGGCACTTTTGGAGGCAATGTCAGTAATTAAGTCGGGACAACAGGATTAATCCAGGATTGTCCTATGCAAACCTAATGCATGGTCACTCTGCTTTTATGTTTCTTACCCCATTCCATGCTATTTTATGGTTATTTATGAAACTATGTTATCTGTTTTTGTTGGATTGAAAGCTACCTGAACATGCTGTTATTTCTCTCCACACTCTATCATTGTATTTCCCACAGTGACTTGCAAGTACTACCTCTTCAAAAAATCTTTTCCCAATAAATGATGAATGTTTGAAGCAGGTATCAGCTGCTTCTACCACAATGTGACCAGTACGGCACAGAGCCAACTTCAGTTTCACAGGAAAGAGCAGCTTCTGACATTCTGCCTCTTTCCTTTGTACGATAATCCCTTCAAAACTCTTATTATCCTCTAGAACTCTGTCCTAATTTTTTTTATATTAAGCTCATTTAAAAATAATATTTCTGTATTTTGTTATCTGTAATTAGATATATGGTCCTCTTGGCTTCCAGTTGTAGAGCGTATGAGATCCTCTCACAAATCCACCCAGTTTACAAAAAGTCAAATCCCTGGTAATCTCTCTGAAATGTTTTCAGTGTCTTTCTCAGCTATAACTGATTCAATTTGCAGAGCAGTCACACGTGGAGAAATACTTATTTTTAAATTACATTTGGACATTTCATAGAATTCTAGAAATTGAGAAGGAAAAAATTTATCTTAAATATACTTAGTTCAACTACCTCACTTTTGGATGCTCAGATCTTGAAAATTAAAATTAGTTGTCCTAGGCCAAATAGTGTTGGAAGAGAGACTTATGTCAATAAATCCTATACATTTACATTTTCATTCTCTATACGGGGATTGTAAAGATTTCCTAGTTGAAAAAAAAGAAGAGTCTTTTTGGATAGTGTATCACCTGCAATGATCAAAAGTTTGACTGTAGTGGTTTAACCAAATAAAAGCTTATGTTTCTTAGATAAATAAAAACTGTAGAAGAGTGTTATGGTGACAGCTTTAAAACATCCACATTTCAGGCTCCTACTGCCTTTCTGCTCCACCATCCCTAGCCTGTAGTTTAATTCTCCTGATTTCATCATAATCTCAAAACAGTTACCCAATTTACAGATTTCTATCTAATTTTCAGGCAGGAAGAAGAAGGAAGGAATAAGGAGGAAGGACCGTACCTATATTTGGAAGGCAAAACATTCCCAGAAGTCTCTAAGAGACTTCTACTGAATCTCATCGGCCACACATGCCCCAAGGGATGGGGCATGTAGGGTTTTTTTTTCTATTGACACATTATCACTCAAAAAGCCCACAATAATTTCCTAATAAGGAAAAAGAAGAAATGAGTGTTCAGTGGCCATCTAGCAGTGTGTGCTACAATTGGCTTAAGCAGGAAGAGAATTTACGAGAGTATCTTAGTGTTTCTGGAAAGATCAGAGACTCAGACTCAAACCATGGGACCAGGAGTGACATCCAAGCAAACTTCAGCGTCATTCTGGTACAAACACTCTTCCTGCTACTTGACACTAACTTCTCACCCTGCAGGGACTTGATAATTATTCACCCTACAACTGTTTTCCTCAAGGAGCTAGACCCCAGCGTGCCTGACTTGCAACTTATTTTTCTGCCAACATGTTTTTTCATATTGATTATCTGCAAAACCTATATCCCTGCTGGCTTAACTTCATGAATTCAGTCAAACTTGGTTGATAATGACTGAAGATAATCTGAAATTGTCCTAATATGTCACCACTTTTGATGACATTTTTACATCATAGGTCCTTCTGTGCTTTTATGGAAGGAAATTAGTGATGTGGAGAGATTAGGTTCCACTGCAAGGCATTAGTAAAGAGATATTTTAGGAGACAGAGTCTTTCCTAAAGTCCCTGAGAGAACATTACACGGGAAGTAAACCTTGATCATGTGACTTATACGGAAAAACACATGGTTTTGGTTTTTGGAATCAGAAGGTTCAGATTAACATCTAGACACTACGACTATTGTAATGTGACCTTGGTCAAGGGTCTATAATCAGTGTTTCAGAGGTAAAACGGGGGGAAATTAAGTCTTCCTCAAAGAGTTGTTCTGAAAGTTAGTAATAACTATATGTGAGGACACTATTATAGAATATAATGGACTATGTACTCTTTACATGTTAGATCTTAGTAGCAAAAGATAAAAAGAAGTAAATTTAAGAACAGGTGCTCACCTCCCTTTAAAGGACAGCTCTGTCAGAGCCTCGAGCTTTGTTTTAAACACTTGCATGCTTCCCCCAGCTGCCTCTGCTGCAGTCATTTAACATTTCTGGGTTTCAACTTCTTCGTTAGTAACATAGAGATAGAATTACTTGCTTCTTGTTATCACAAGAAGGATGTGGTGAAATAGATGTTTAAGAATAAAAAAAGGAAAACCTACTGGTTTCCTAGGAGCCACACAGAAAAGAATGTTTACAGTGGGAAAAGAGCACACAGCCGGGAGAATGGAACCCATATATACCTGGCCAAATCATAGAGATCAAGGACATGCACTGGAAAAAATTGAAATGTGTAATTGGAGAAGGGAAAATGCTGTTGAATCTTAAAGAGCAGAATCAGTGCCTTTAATATCAGCCCTAAGAAACTGGCGGTAGAGCTGCCCAACATCTTCCTCAACTATATTGCAGGCATGGGTTTCCAAAACTTGTTCAAGGAATCTTGTATGTACCCTTCATTTGGCTACATTCAGTGAAGGTAACAGAGAAAATAGGCTATCTTTGCTGTCACATACAGTCTTCCTTGGATGGCTTTTCAAAGTTCCTCCTTCAAGGTCAATATACCTAATTCATAAAATAGATGCCATATTTAAAAGGAAACGTGGTCAGCGTAGGGGAGGCAGGATTTTGTCATGGTACTGTTCTGTTTTGTCCTGCTCCTCATCCACCACAACTTGAGGAATTCAGTTTCATTGGATTCTCCTTCTTCTGCCTTGATCTGTTGAAGTCTGAGCTTTTAGGACACTAGCATGGTCTGGGGGCACTATATTTGTGACCCAACCTAGGAGATCCTTTGTCATATATTATAGCAAACAATTAATTGTAAAGGGATAGTTTCTGTTGATTTGAGAAGACTACGGTGTCAGAATTTGGTTGTGAGCTTCCTGATATTTTTACAGTTTTAAAGACAGAAATAAGAAATGGCAGTAATTTATTTGTTCTATGCTATCTTTTGTTGCATGCCTCCTATGTATATAACATGGCATGAAAACCATTAAATACACTATCTTTTCAAATTTTCATTACAATTCTATAATATAGATATTGCCCTTTTCAGGTGAGGAAGCTGGGACTCAGGCAGTAAGTAACTCACTCAAAGTTACACAGATGGTACATGGTGGAACCAGGATTTAAACCCATGTTTGGGTGACTGTAACATTTTTGTAGCTAATGACTATGTTATTCTGCCATTTGGAATATCTTTTCCATTAACCACCGGAATTAAAACCAAACCAAAAAAAGTCAAATACTTCCAAGAAGGTGTTACCAGTTTCCTTGGAGATAAATATTCCTTCTCTACATTTCTGGTGAAAATATGCAACCAACCAAACAAACAAAAAAACCCCACTGGCATGTAGGCAAATTCAGTTATTGATCGAGATTAGAAAACAGAGTAGACTTAGCTATAGATTCAACTAACAGCATTTGATATGCATTCTATTAGGAACTCAGAAACCTGACCTCAGTCATTGAAAAACAGTTTTTTCAAAGAAAGAATCCTGGTAGGAGGGCAACATATTGGCACAAGAGAGATTTGGCATTTACAGCACCCACATGAAATAGAGGGTGGTAAAAGTGAGAAAAAAAAAGCAGGAGAAGAGAAAACATTTCAAAGTATTACTGTGTCTTTGTTTCAAGAAAGAAAACACTGCTCATCACACCAGCAAAACACTTGTAATTAGGGGTCTGTTAATCTTCAATATTCAGAAATCTATGAACCATTCCATATTGCAGTTAGTTATAAATAAACTCAATCTCCTCAGACTTTGAATCCTCTTAACTGACTCAAGCATGACGAAGATTACCCTTAGATGTTGCTGTTGGCATCCAAGGCAGATTAAAGAGTCCAGTGCATTTTTAATCCATAAATTTTTCTAATTTTGACTTCTCAAATACTCTCTGAAGAGCTATGACTGCCTCCTGATGTATAGAGTCTGGTGGTTTGATTAATGAGTCCCACAAAATGTATGAAAAAGCAGGAGGTAACTGCTCCACGCCATGCCCCTGAAGCTATTTGCATCGTGTTTGAGGCTACCTGACTCCACCAGCGAGCGAGATGCTCAAAAAGGATTTCTCAGCCTTTGACATTTAGAAGCTATAGAACAGCGGAAGGCTGGAGTGTCATTAACAGATGAGATTTGTTCAAGTTCCCCATCCTCCTACTCTACCCAGCTTAATTGGCATGTCAGTCTATGGATCCATCCCGTGATAAAAGGCCAAATGTCTACTGATTCTCCCAGCCTGACTGGTGAGTTTTAGGGGGCTCTGGAGTTGCTTATAGACAATGAGACCTTTCAGTGAAACTTGCTATTGAAGTTGACAAAGAAGCAGACTGAGTGTGGGGAAGAGTATTTCCACATGCATTATTCTAGTTGTCAGTTGCACTATCAAAAGAGAATTGAAGGAGATGTGAGGCCACTGGCTTAAGTAATGCCTTTCTTTCCTTTCCTTTTTTTCCCCTTAAGAAAAGAGCAACTAAATGTAACAATAAAATCCAAACTTCTTGGATAAGGCAAGATTTCAGTTTATGAAATAGGAAAAAAGGTTTGGAAAGAAGAAAAATACAGTTCTAGAAAAAAAAATAATAATATCCTGAGATCAGGTTTTCTTTTCTGTTTCTGTTTTGTTTGACTGTGCTAACACGCTCTCAGCCAATGTACCCTCCCTGTTGTGTGTATTCTGCAGTATCTGCTGTTCAATCTTATGTGTCTGGTAAACTGTTTTGACCCACAATATCTGCCAAAATATGTTTAAGTGATAGGATTGAACCGTTAAAAAAGAACCAAAAGAAGTATATCAAGCGGGATGTTAAACAGACCTTTAGTCATGGTTGAAGGCACATTTCTTGCTTAGGAAATGGACAAGAAGATAAGCACAGCAGAGATTTCTGGAGACACTATGAAAGGCTTCAGAAATATCTCTGTATCCTGGGCTGTTTGACCCGTTATAGAAAAGGTAGTCGGAGCCTGTCATGGGTTCAGATAATTGAAGAAAAGGATGATTAAATGCCAGTGAAAGATGCTAGAAATGCATCCCCACAGGGACAACATTACAAGGGCTTTAAATGGCCTTGATTCAGTCACCCCTCCCATTTCCAGAAACTCATCTTCCTACTAAGTGAAGTACGTGAGCATGGTTGTATGTACATCTTCCTTTTGAGAAATGGGTAACTATTGTTTATCCGACTAAGCTTATATCGTCCGGTCTTTCTAGCTTGATTTTCTACCACTCCTTTTACATTTCTTACCTTCCAGTCCAACCCAGTTATTGATTGCTACCTGGACATGTTTTCTGTTTCTATGTCTTTTCTCATGCTATTCTGTCAGCTAGTTTGCCCTTTCTTCCATCTTATTCCATCTGTCAGACCCTGGCTACTGTGCTGCCTCTTTTCTTAAGACTTTTATGGTGTTCCCAGCCAAAAGAAATCTCTCCCTTTCTTGAATTCCTCTCATCATTTTTTTATCTCCCTGATGGAATTCATATTTTACCTTATGTCATGGTTATCTCCCCTACTATAGAAAAATCTCGTGTGTCCCATCCTTAATATGAAACTATATTTTAATAATTTAGTTATAATTTCTATCTTATCAATAGAAAACAATATAAGAGAAGAGTAAAGAATGAAGATTTTCCAAGATGTTATTTTTGTTTAATTTTCGGGGGCAAGGGAAAGATTTGCCCTAAGCTAACATCTGTTGCCAATCTCCCTCCTTCCCCCCGCCAAAATCCCAGTACATGGTTGTGTATAGTTGTAAGTTCTTCTGGTTCTTCTATGTGAGCCACTGCCAAATCACGGCTACTGACAGAGGAGTGGTGTGGTTCCACGCCCGGAAACAGAACCTGGGCCGCCAGAGCAGAGCGTGCTGAACTTTAACCACCAGGCCATCAGGACTGACTCTGTTTAATTTTTTAGTATTATGTTTTTGTAAGTTATATAATGACGTTCTGAAATGAGTGTTTGTATAGTAATGATGAAATAAGAGGTAGCTTAAATGGAGGGAGTATGTAGTAAGGAAATTCTGTGTGCCCAGCATAAAATGTCATCCAGTAAGAATTCAATAAAACTTTTCATCATTCTTCATTATATTCATTCATGAATTTATTGGAGAAATACAAATTATAAGACATTTGTGGACAAGTTACTTAGAAATTATAATATGCAGAGAAACAAGTTAGGGTTATAATAAGCTACCTCAGGTCCTATTATCTGAGTTTACATATGATAAAACCAAAGTTTATGAAGAGTAAATGACTTGCTGAAGGAAACATAGCTAATATAGCCAACTATTCCAAAGCCCGGCCTTAAAAATGCTGGCCTTCAAAACTAACAAAAGAAATCTCTGTAAGAGATAAAGACAAGGCAGCTACTGAGGAAGAAGTATTTTCCTGCTTCATTTATAGATTTATTGGTTGATTCATTCATTCATTCATTTATCTGAGCAATAAATGAGCCCCATATTAGCCACTGGTCTAGAGTCTGGGATACAGCAGTAAACAAGTATACTTGGTCACAACAGAGCTGCTGAATCTCTAGCCATCACATCTACATTCTAGACAAAAGGAAGAGAAAAGGGAAAAGACATATCCTAGTCTTTCCCTTTTAAAGGAGTTTTGCTGGAAGTCATTCTTAAATCTTTTTCTTATAGCTTACTGGCCACTACTAAATCACATGGCCACCCTCATCTGCAAGGCAGGCTAAGGAATATAGTTTTCAGTTATGCACATTAATATTGCAATAATAAGTATTTAGGGTTAAATTTGTGGAGAAAAATGTACAATGGCTATTTGGTGGGCAGCTAACAGTCTCTGACACTCCTCTCCAAAACTTTTATACACAGAATAACCAGAGTGATCTGTTAGTACTCTCTGGCTGTTGACTGATTTAGCCCAGTACCTAAAAAGGATTCCTAGCCCATAGCTGGGATGACTGTCTTTCCTTGTCTATCTTCTCCTTTTCTATATCCTCTTTCAGGCTCCTTCAAGTTCATCATAGCTTTATATACAAGGGCATGGCCATTCTATTTTGCTCACAACTCTCTTTTTGGCTCAAATAAGTTATGCGTATTTCAGCATAATCAAGAACAAACCAAGCTGTCAGGGCAGGTACACAAGAGAGATTAATTGGATGAGAAAGGGAGCTAAAAGAAAAAGAAAGCAAGAAAAAATAACATACAAATAAAAAAGTCTAAGTTAAATTTAAATAACAGCCAAAAGATAGGAAATATTTATATTTAATTGTTCGAGTCCTTAAGAAGAATTAGAGAAGTACTTTGTAATCAATATAATTAACTAATTTATCCATTCTTTTCAAAGAAAGAGATAAACAAAGGATTGCCCCATTTCCTGAATTGCTCGTCATTTTAGGGAAAAATTTTTGCTTGGAAAAATGACAAGAATAAAAAAAAGTTATCTTCAAAAGTGAATGTCATAATAGCGGTATAGAGAACAGGAAACCTCGAGATATTGCATGTCTTCTGGATGTTTGAGTTAATATCTCTCTGCAGCTGTTTCACTTTTTTGAGGAAACAGCTAGAGGCTCACAGGTTTAAAAGAAAAGATTTAGGTGAAAAAGTAGAACCAAATAGACAAGATGTGTTCATCATTAACAGCCAGCTATAGTTTATATTGTGTATTTTAAAATGGATTTAATCAAGCTGGTGTTTCTCAGGACTTGCTAATTAACTAATAAAGCCCCTGTCACTCCTAATTGTCTTGAACAGAGACAATTACTACAGAAATGAAATAGTTGCTGCTAAAGGAAAATTCAATGTTTCTTAAAAATAGCAACAATTAGACAATGTAAAAAAATTTGTATAAGTCACATGGACTAACTAGCTAATCTGATTTGTTTGGTCAAAGAATATGAAACATTGATAGAGAAACAATTAATGAGGAATGATGGGAGTCATACACAAGTATGCACATCTATATGAAGTATATTCACGTCACCACATATATACCAATACGTTTATAATTGATTGCTTGATTAATTATTTAATTAAATATCTCCTTTCCAACTAAAAAGGAGATATCGAGTGGCTTCTGAACAGATATAAAAAACCAAATTAATGTAAATGAGAAGTAATTGTGACAAAAAAGTTAAAAGAAAATAAATGTGGTTATTAAAAAATACTTCATAAATATTTATACTTTTGATAGCTATTGGTGACAAATCTAGTTCTTCTAGCCAAATAAATAGATTTTTATTTGAGTTGGTAAGTTTATTCACATCCTAATGTTTTGTTTACTGACTACTTAAAGGATCCTTATGGAATAGAGAAATAAATGACCTGATGGTTAGCCTTTGGGGAGGAAAAGGTGAGAAAAGCACATCTGTATTAGCTACCAAGACAAGAATCATTAGCTAAATTATATACCTTTTCTATGGAAAGCAAAAATTCAGGTGCAACCTACCAGTTTTCTCATTGTTAATGGATCTTAGAAGTTGTACAAAATTGGTCCACAACCAATACTGTTTGACTGCAGCACTGATTCAAGACACTTACCCTCAGGGTTTTTTATATTTTGTTTTTTATGGTAATAGACACACAACCAAGAAGAGATATATACAATATACTTCTAGATATTTTTAGAGTTAATTGGATATTGAAAAGTTAAACAACCTTTCTGATTATGATTTGCAACTTTCTTCATGATTGTATGTTTCTATAGTTTTTTTTTGTCTTTTCTACGACAAGTCTTAGAAGGGAATAAAGTATATGTGAAATGTCAGTGTGGCTAGATTAATCCCAATTTATATGTATAGTCATGTATATTAGGACTATAACACATAATAACACAAACCTTATTGAAGCCTAGGTAATCTGAACGAGTGAATTATTTTTTATTGTGATAATAGAAAGGAGTCATGAATGTATTGTGTTAGTCAGGCTTCAGAGTGATGGTAGAGGTTACTCATAAAAGTTGTCCTGCATTTGCTCTGCTAGACTCCGGTCCTTCCTACCCTCTCAATCAGCAATTCCTAAGACAATAGTTCTTTGATCTTACCAAACCAGTCCATCGGCTCCTGTATCTATCTCACTCTATCAGTAATCTCTGTATCAACGTTCTTCACATCCCAGTTTAGATATAATGTTCCAACGCTTCAAACACACTTCTGCTATTATCCTCAACTATCGCACTTCACTATCCTACTAGTATGTGGACAATTTGAGTTGAAACAAATTACTGAGTCAAGAATGATAGTCTAGATATCAAACAAGTAAAATTAAGAGCATTTATTGATCAAGTTATTTATTTCAAATAGATTTTGTGAATACACAAAGTTTTTGTTATGCATCTATTATCTAGCACTTACAGTGATCAGTAAGCCTGGATTAGTGAAGCTAAGGATGTGCTAGGAGGAGCCCATACATAACACAAACTTTGAACAGAACTAGATATTCCTTGAACTTCATCCAACCAAGAGATAACTGAGAAAAGAAAATAGCACAAAGGAGTGTGGAAAAAAAGATAAACAAGAATTAGATATCATTTTTACTCCTTTGTTACTCTCAGAAAATATATAATTTTATAAAGATCTGTCCTAGTTGCAATGACAGAAATGTAACCCAGATTGTGGAGGATAATTTTGACGTTCTTATAATTGAAAAGTCCGTGGATAAAACTAAATTCCAGTATTTCTGGATCCAGATGCTCAAACAGCAAGAACCTGTCTGCCTTTAAATCTTGTTTTCCTTGGCTTTAGATTCATTCTCATGCAGACCCTTCCCATGCAGTTGCTAGTATGGCCCTAAGCAGCTTCAGAATTCTATTCAACCAGCTTGGCAATTCCAATGTGTTCATAGTGTCTTTGAAAAACATCACTTTCTAAATAATTTCTTCAAAACTCCCACATTTCAGTCTTACTGCCTTGATTTAGGTTACATTTACATTCTTTAATCAGTCACTGTGACACGAAGAATGGTGTTGCAAACCTATCTAAGCCAATTTGGTCATGCACAGCTTCTAGATTCCTTTTGGTTAACGGCAGTAGCCTCCAATAATTAGAGGCAAGCGATAGTTGTGGGTCTCTCCCAAGAGCTTCATACCCGGTGTCAATGAAAACAAGCCCAGAACATAATCCTGACACAAATACAAGAAGACATAAAGTCCTCAAACAAACTGAGCTGTGGCCTCCTTAAAGCCCCAGCTTTATTTCTGGTGCTTCAAATGGGACAATAATCTGGTGGCAAGATTCAGCTCACCATACTTGTGGGAGTCAGGCAAGCAAAAATCCTCTGGAATAAGTAGATGGACAAAGGGCCATTTAGGAATCAAGCTGAGAGTAACATTTCTAAGGACACAGATTGCTCTGCTTGCTTGATTTTTATGACCTGTTTATTCAAGGATAGAAATGTCTCTAAAGTACTTCTACTCAAATCCATACATCTTGAAAACTACTAATTCACTAATGAAAGCCTATCTCTAATATCCATTATGTTCACTAACCAGCTAGTAATTTTACCTGTAAAAATTTAATTCCAGTATGTAATTATGCTAACTGACAAAACTTCTGGTGTTGATTCAAGATAAAGATAGTTGGAATGCTATCACTAGCTGCCTCAGAGTTTGGCTTTAGGAATAAAAATCTAGCTAACTATTCTTGGAATCTGCATTCCAAATTAGGACAAATTGATCACCCTTAGGAGGTAGATTAAAACTAACATACACACACATTTGTATCTCACTGTCTGTGCTATAATATTTTGATATCAAATACAGACCAAGTAACATTTCATTTCTAAATATTTCAGAATGCATCTCTAAAAATAAGAATATCTTCTTTCATAGCCAAAACAACAGGATAATATCTAATAAAATGGATTAAAATTTCTTTTATTTTTTATTTTTAATTTAATTTTATTTATTTATTTATTCATTTTTGTGAGGAAGATGAGTCCTGAGCTAACATCCATGCTAATCCTCCTCTTTTTGCTGAGGAAGACTGGCTCTGAGCTAACATCTATTGCCAATCCTCCTCCTTTTTTTTTTTCCCCAAAGCCCCAGTAGATAGTTGTATGTCATAGTTGCACATCCTTCTAGTTGCTGCATGTGGGATGTGGCCTCAGCATGGCTGGAGAAGCAGTGCGTGGGTGCGCGCCCGGGATCTGAACCCAGACTGCCAGTAGCGGAGCGCGCGCACCCAACCGCTAAGCCATGGGGCTGGCCCAAAATTTCTTAATATTAACTAATACTCCGTCCATATTCAAATTTCCCTTATTACCTTAACATATCCTTTGCTGCTTATCTGTCATAACTGAGATCCACACATCATATCTTTTAGAAAAACTAAAGGTTTTCTCTTCTTCAACAGCACCTTTTTGTGAGGAAACTCTCATGAGCTCAAGATTATCGGTTGTACCCGAGAATGTTCATTTCCACCTTCCACATTTGTCAGGTCATCCTTGTAGTATTGATTATTTTTTTTCCCTATAATTCCTCTAATTCGGTTAAATTAGAAGTTAAATTCAAAAGTTTAATTAAATTAAATTTAAATATTTTTAGAACAAAGATATTGCATATGATGTTGTATACTTTATAGGGTATTGTATACTTTATAGATTCAATTCATACAGCTGTAACTTTCTTTTCTTTTTTGATGCCTAAATTTTTGTCCCCTTTTGTCCCAGTGTAGCCTCTTCCATATGGCTCTTTGGCTCCCATGTCCTCTTTGCTTGACCCACTTAATCTTTGAAAATATCCTTGCTTTCTGACCTAGCCAGATGTCTAGTTTCAACTTGGAGCATCTCTGCTCCAGACATGAAGTCAGCCGTTTCTCAGAGAAGCCCAGGTTCTTGGAAAGTGGTGCTAGAGACCAAAATTTGGGCACTAGAGTTTGCATAGCAGTTTTGTTGTTGGGGAGGCATTTGTTCCTAAGGTATTTTGATAGAAATAGAATTAGAAAAGATAAATGTATGTCTAAAACTTACTACATTACAGTGTTCCTTCTTAATGTCTTTGATTCTTTAATTGAACTCTTACTTTCACACAGAAAATCTTGATTCCAAAAAATATCAATTATTTTTTATTTATAATATAAAAATGTTGCAACATAAAGATGTCAATATTACCCACTAACAATAGAGCTGTAGATTTAGTTAAAAACTTTTTGAAATTGTTTTTGTCCTTAGAATGCAGCCACCATGAGTGTATAATTAAAGTACTGTGTTCTAAAGTCATTTATAATTCTGAACTCTCTGTGTTTATGTAAATACTTATGTAATACTGATATATAGTTAGCTCTATAATAATTAATAGTTACGCTATATATCATATATGGTATATAATATATATCTTAATTCTAGCTAGTCAATTTCTGCCTTTTACTGTTTAATATTTTTAGTAATATTACACCATATATATTTTAATATATTCAAATTTTATATTCTCATTTACTACATGGAAATTTAAAATTTACCTTAAGCCTTTTTAAAACTACATACTTTCTTCTTCTTCAAATAATATACTACATTCCTTTACTAATTTATGATGCTGTGTGTTATTATGCCCAAAGCTTAGAATGTCTAAATTGAAATAAATCACCTCGTTAGTATTATTTTGATAATGAACTTGTTGTAAGTTCCTTACATTCTTCCCCCCCAAATCTCATTGGATTAGAAAAGAGCACTACATGTGACTACAAGTTCCTAAAACTTTTTTCTCATATCCCCTTTTTAGTCATGAATTAAAAGCAGCACTTCTTTTATATAAATATATTTATATTTATATATTTACATTTGACTTCAGTCCGTATTTTAATGACTGGAAAATCCTAGTGTAATGTAGAATTTGAAGTTCTTAACGGAATCCAAAATGGTTTTGAAATCAGTCGAAATGGTTTTGGAATCATCTTCTCACAGGACTTCTCAGGACCATGCAGCCAGTCCAGGCATCCCCTTCTTTGGCCTGAATTTCTGATATAAACTGATGCTCTCAACTTCTGCCTTCTTATCAAAGCTGCATTGTCAAGGGTGAGTAAGTTTTCCCCAAGCTGGGTATATATTTTTTCCATTGTAATTCCGACTTATCTGTCATCATGATTGATATTTAAAAAAACATTTTTGAGCAAAGAGTATCATGTAATCTAATGGTACCATGATCGGCAGAATCACTTCTGAGGACAAGTAAACAAGAAGATAAAGGGGCCAACCAAAGTGATTGTCCAAAGCATAGGGAGCGTTAGATCTTTTTGTTGATACCAAGGGAACTGATCAGTTGCAAGTGTTTGGGGACTTCTGTACTCTTGGAACTTATATCATGTTTGTATACAGCACTCTGGCTTAGAAAATGATTCTCAAAGAAAAACACTTAAGTTTTGAGACCATTGTTCAAGACCAAATACACAGACACACAAATCATTGAAAAAAGTGGTACTAAAATGGAAGAAAATTGTGACATCTTTTCTGATTCATCAAAGGTCGTTATTAAAACTCTCTAAAAATAAATCGTGTAATCTATAGTTTATATTTTTACTGTATCTAAGGGCTAGATAACTTGATAAATAAACTCAAACACAAATGAACGTACAAACTTTCGAGCCTGAATATGAATGAGAAGATATTTTGTCTTTCCACTTTCAGCATTAGGCTTTTACATAAACTATTGCTGACATAGTCCCAGTTGATAAAACTGATATATTAAACAACAGCATGAAGGTAGATAAAACTGAGGTTGAAACTGAGTGATTACTGTTTTTAAGGCCTTTTTACACAAGCTAAACCAATAAAATAAATGAAATGTGTCTCCAGAAGACCAAGATGAATTCACCTATGTGTCAATGTACAAGCAGAGATGAATATAAAGCTACTTTCTGGTAAAAATTCTCCACAAAGGTATTTTTTAATTAAGAATCTATGCCTAAGATTAACGAATAACAGAATACATTTGAAATCTTTTTCAGAGCAAAGCAGGAATTAATACTGAATAAATGTAAGTAGATATATAGAGCCATATATATGTATTCTCAAAAAAAACTGAAGAATAGAAATTCTAGTTTTGAAACATCATCAAGAAACAGTTTTGTAACATTTGGAAGTAGAAATTTCAATTATCTTGAAAAGTAATTTTAATATTGTGTTCCAAATGTCTAAAACTTTTTGTTGATTTATTATTTCACAATCTCTCATTTTCAAAATACATTTGAGAATAGCATACATGTGTCTTTTACTTTGTTTCCAAAATGTTTCTTGTGAAAAATATCTCAATAAATTTGTATTTTGGATTTTTTGGGGAAAAGATAAGGATCAATTTGATCCTTGCATTAATCACTAACGTACTAAGGCCGGAATCACCTTTCTAATTCCCACCTTTGGTCAAGGTAATCACCATTCTGTACCTTATAGGATGAAATTCACCTTCTTGGTTCAGCTTCCACAGCCCACTCCACCAGTCCCATCTCCTGCCCCCTTCACTTTGTTCCCTTTACGACAGTCACAGTGAACTTCTTGAATTCTGTGGATATACCATCTTGCGCAAGTGTATATTTATTCAGATTATTCCCAATGTGTATGTTAGAAGCTGTTTCTCTCCTTTCCCTCCATCCTTCTCTCTTTTTCACTCTCTCCCAATCTCCTAATTCTTCTATAATATAAGGCAGTGGTTCTCAAAGTGTGGTCTAAAGATCAGCAGCATTAGCATCACTTGGGAACTCGTCAGAAATGCAGATTTCCAGCCCCTACCCCCAATCTACTGAATAAAAACTCTGAGAAGGGACCTAGCAACCTGTATTTTAACAGGTCCTCCAGGTGATTCTGATGGGAGCTAAAGCTTGAGAACCAATGATACACGGTAACCTAGGCAACCCAGTCACAACTCTATAACCAAGCCTCAAGGAGAACAAGAGCAATGGTTCCTTGTTTTCTAGGATTCCGCAGCTGATCTAGTAATTCACAGTAGATGTAGTATAAGTGACTCTCAACTTTGGCTGTACTTTGGAAATCACCTAAGGAGCATTTTTACAAACACTGAAATCTTGTATCTCCAGAGATTCTGGCTGGGGTTCAGCCTGGGCATTGGGATTTTGAAAAGCTCCCTGAGTGATTGTAATGTGCAGCCAATTTTGAGAATCACTGTTTTCCCAACTTCACCATCTCGTAATTACGTCAGGAGCGAGTATTCCCTGTCGCCTGCATGCATTTCTTTTCTATGACTGTGACTCAGCTCTTCTCTGCAGCTAGTTTCCCCTGCTCCTTCTGCTTCTGTCACCCTCTCTGAAGCACCGCAGTCAAAGCTCCGAAAAATGAAGTTTCCATCTCAATTCAATACAGAATGCTCATTTTAGATAAATGCATTATATTGAGTCTCCTCAAAGTTTGCTGTTGTCCCACAGATCTGGCCTATTGATGATCGCCCTTTGGCTAATGCACTGGACTCCTGGTCCAGACAGATGCGGACAAGGTAGCAGTGGTGTCAAATACCCATCTCAAATGTTAACTCTTTCTGGCAAATCCAG
Organism: Diceros bicornis minor; assembly: GCF_020826845.1. Taxonomy (NCBI): domain Eukaryota; kingdom Metazoa; phylum Chordata; class Mammalia; order Perissodactyla; family Rhinocerotidae; genus Diceros; species Diceros bicornis. Next base: position 45,343,826 of record NC_080747.1, read on the forward strand.
CTTCATTTTTCTATTCATGTCTTCAGTAAAGTACGTTGTATTGTAATTATTTATCAGTGTCTTTTTTTCTCCACATAGATCCTGACCTTCTTGATATCAGGGACATGTTTCCTTACTGTTACATGCTCCATACAACCCACCCCCCAACATGAATACACCCGTACCACTTACACTCAGTTATCTATTCTCAATAAAATGTGTTCTTATAAATATACATCAATTTGATGCAGCAATAAACTCTTTTCATCATGACTGTAGACCATTGATAAAAAATAAGTGTAACAAAAACTTTACTAATAAAACTTACATTAATAAATATTTTTTAAACCTGTTAGAGGTAAGCAAAAGATGTTAACCATGTAACTATCACTCACTACTTTCAATATGTAGGTCTCTTCACCTGGGAGCTTCTTAGAAAGGCAAAATCTTAGGCCCCATCTCAGACCTACTATATCTGAATGTACATTTAAGGGAATTACCAGGTGATTCTTATGTACTTTAAAGTTTGAGAAGCACTGATTTAATTCTCTAACCCATCCTTTGAGTTAGAGCTATAAATTGGTTTCCATTTCCATTTCGGAAATGTATTCATAGGTACATGACTTTCATATATAGATTTTTAATGACCTATTCTAATAAGTGCTATTTTATTTGGATTTGAATTATTTTTCAGATTTTTCCCTTAACTGTAGTGAAATAAAAAAATAATACTGAGTTTTAACAAAAACAGTAAATTCAATGTCTATCCAAACATCTTCATTGAATAAAATGTTTTTGTGTTTCTCTCTCTCGTTTTATACTTGCCACTTCCATAAAGCTTAAACCGCACAGAGAACATACTTATGAGACCCTCATGCCAGTTTAAAAGCCTTCAGATTATTATGCCTGTAAAGGAATGGCTCCACCGTGGTGCCCTGGCCACTTGGTGACTTTGCATATCTCTGTACTGGCCCTGAAGACAAGGTTCAACAGCAGTCGGGTCCAAGTTTTGGTGGGAGGGCTTGTGATCCCACCAGAAAATGGCAAGATAGGCATCCTCTAAGGAGCTTTCCCTGACCTTTTCCCATCTGCCTCTCTCTCTTGGGGAGATGCTGTAACTTGTTGAAGGCTGCAATGAGTGAGTATGGAATTGGCTCTCCCACAACAGGGGAACTAACCACTTGTGACATCTCTCATCTGACCTGTCCAGTTTGGTGTCATCCTGTGGAATTTGGGAAGCTGAGGCCATGTTGATATTGTTCACACTGTTTTTGTAAGTGATAAACTGTTTCAATCAGTTGAGGTCCATTGTGTCTTATCGACCTAATCTATGGTAAAAAGGCGAGAACAGCAAAGCAGCGGCTGCTTGCACACAGCCCGCTAGCTTCACAACGCCATTATATTGAAATTTTATGTACTTTCCAGTTCAGTTACAAAATATTGCTAGATATTTTTTCTGTCTCTATTGTCTCTTTAGAATAGGAAATAAGACAGCATTGTCAGAGGATTTTACATAAAATCATAAAAATTCTGAATGTCTTTCTTATTGAGCAGCTCAAAGATTGATTTCAGCTTAAGACCAAACTAACTTTTCAGTTAAAACAATCAAAAAATGGTCACACATAATTCTGTGTGTGTTTTTACCTGATACTATTCATAGTAGAACCAGAAAATGGGGTTTAAGTCTTTCCTCTTTATTTCTTTTTTCTCTGTGTTTTCTTCTTGGGTGTGTCTCCTCTTCTTCAAAATCCGTTATACGATATTAAGACGCACAAGACTAACAAGGTTTATATGCACACCTACCCCAAAGATACGTGTAACTTAATGAGACAAAAGTTAAAGCAAAAAAGTGTAGCACTCTTGGAATATTATTATATTAAACACAAAATAAAAATTTGAACAAAATCACCTCTAACATAGCTACTTTCATTTTATCTATTAGCTTCCTCTCCTTTCCCACCTGCCAACATACATTTATATGTTTGTAATCAAGGTACATACCATTTGCATTCTACTTTTAACTCCTGACATTTCTTATTTCTACATTACCCTCATAATCATGACTAAAAACTAGACACTCTTTTGTATATGCATACTTTCTCTCATTTTTACATAATCAGTTACTTTTTTGGTTATTACACTATGATTAATATCTTTTTGTTTGTTTTACTACTTTTTTTTTTTTTTTTTTTGGTGAGGAAGACCAGTCCTTAGCTAACATCCGCCGACCCTCGTCTTTTTGCTGAGGAAGACTGGCCCTGGGCTAACATCCGTGCCCATCTTCCTTCACTTTATATGGGACGCTGCCACAGCATGGCCCAACAAGCGGTGCGTGTGCGCGCACCCGGGATCCGAACTGGTGAACCTGGGGCCAGCACATCGGAGCGTGCACACTTAACCGCTTGCGCCATGGGGCCAGCCCCCATTTTACTACTTTTTTCCCCTTCTTTGGCATTATTTTTTGGGGATAGTTCACATGGAAAGTGAATTGATGTTGCCCTGGATATCAGTCCTAGTTCCATCACTTACAATATGTTAAGACCTTGGAGAACCTCATCTTATCTATAAAATGAGGGTAATATGAAAGCACCTTCATTGGGCTTATCTGGAATATATATGAGATATCATATACAAATCTCACATAGTGCTCTGCGATAGAAAATGCTGAATAACTGTTACATATAGTTAATATTTTTATTTCAAAGTACAAATATTTTAAAATACCAATTTACTAATTTAAAATTCCACCTAGTACTTATTATTTCACTTAAACCACGTCAGCACTGGGAATTATCATTTTAAAACACAGCCACGTACACAAGGAAATTTTGCTCCTTTAGCACTTGTAAAATGGTGCCCTATGTTGTTTTAATGTCAATTCTTTTAGCAGATGAGAATAACTTTTTTTCTGTATGTGTATTTACTATTATATTTCTTCTTCTATGAATTACCATTCATTATTTTTATTTAGTGAGGAAATGATCTTTTCTTAAAAGTTTGAAAATTCTTTATCTATCATAGTTGATGATCTCATTAGTTTAATTTTATTATTTTCTCATTGCACATTTATTCTTTATATGTTTGGATTAGGCAAGCATTCTCGCTAATATTTGCTTCCTCTCTATCCTTCTACAAATTTCTATTGAGTATAAAAGATAAAGTCTTAATTCCTATCCTGTGATGTTTCGCATTTTGAAGGAGATAAACAAACTAAATTATATACTTGAAGGGCTGACATGGGGAGAAGAGACTATATTCATTTTCCAGAAGATAAAAAAGGACTAATGAGCATCAACTTGCAACTGATTCCATCTTAATATTTTTTTCTTCTCAATTTTTGTTTTAATGTTAGAACTAGCCAACGAAGGAATTAGATTGCTTGCCAATGAAAGTCATCAACATAAGCTAGACCATCTACCAGCAAAGAGATTGTAGAGGGTACTCAAGTATCAAATGTTGGTTAGTGTAGATGACCTCTAGGATTTATTCTGACACAGTATTTCCATGGTTTGTGTCGGTCTCTATACTGTCAGGTCTTATCGGTTAATTTTCTCTCTCATACCACTATTTCTATGTCAATGTATCAATGAATAGTAATCTGTGTTGCATTTTTTTGTTTTCATGTATTTTTCCTCAACTTGATTGTTAGTTCCTTAAGAGAAGAGACTGTGATTGAATCACGCTTGTCCTTATTATGTAGTATAGTACCTAATATATAGTAAATAATAGATGAATATTTGTTGAAAAAATATAAGAAAACATGCAAGGAAAAAATAAAGAAAAAAATATCTAAATGTGCTGATATTTTGTTGGGGCAAAGCAATCTTTATGGCTGCTCTGAAATCTCACCAACTAATTCCTTAGATAATGAAAACATCATGATTTTCTTTTTTTATAGAGAAAAATTCACGTTTTTGATATATGTATCCCATGTTATCAAATTCATAAAAACTCAGTCTCTAGAAAATAGCATTAAATGCCTGACAAACCACATAAGGTTCAATTTATTTTAAGAGAAGACTTGTAAGACAATGAACCTTCTTTTTTCTCATTGACATCAGGAACAGGAAATAACATCTCTTAAGATAATGAACATAGGGGCATTTTGCCAAAATATATTCTATAAAGTTGTAAAATCCTTCCTATATAGAAACTTTAATGTTCAACAAAAAACAGAATGTTAAAGTGTGCTAGTGTAGAACTCACAGGAAAATACTGCTGAATAAACCCTGGAGAAAACCCATCGAATAGGACAGTCTGACATACAAGGCAGATCCTTCCAGTGAGGGACTGGTTTCCACAACTTCAGAGAGCTATCTGGTCCAATGTCTTGTCCCTTCCCACAACAGCTCACATCAGTACCCAAACTTGCAGGGACTGTAAAGACCTGGCTATCTTAGCCCAACTAGGAACAACTCTGAAGGTCCATTCTAGCTATAAAACTCCCTGTGTGGTTGCCTAAGGTTGTTAGACCTGCTTCACAATTTTCTTAGTCAGCGTGGGCTGCAACAGTGAAATACCATTGACTAAGTGGCTTAAACATAAGACATTTATTTCTCACAGTTCTAGAGGCTGAGAAGTTCAGGATCAAGGTGCTGGCAGATTCAGTTCCTAGTAACAACTCTCTTACTGGCTTGCAGATGGCTGACTTGTCAATGTGCCCTCACATAGTGGAGAGAGAGCTCTGGTCTCTCTTTCTCTTTTTTTAAGAATACGAATCCAATCACCAAGGGCTCCACCCTTGTAACCTCACGTAAATCTGTTTACTTCCAAAGGCCCTACCTTCAAATACCATTACATCGGGGGTTAGAGCTTCAATATATGAATTTTGGAGGGATATAAAAATTCAATCTATAACAACAGCTCAACTTCTTTTCCTGTCCGATTATATTTTCTTTCCTTCCATTCTTCATCTTTAACATCATTCATATGAAAATCCTCTTCAGAGTCTGTATCTTAGAGAACCCAACCAGCAATAGAAATCATCACTGTTTTTGTAGAAAGCACTCTAAACCAAAACAGCTAGCTTCAGACAATACTGTAGAAAATAATCAACTTAAAACTCTATTTGCTATTTTAAGGTGTTATATAGTATCTGTGATGCTTTTGACTACAAGGCAAGTTTTTAAACTTGATATTTATCATCACATTTAAATGCCATATGATACTGTCATACTTTATAAATTCATTCTACATTTTCCCCCTACTCCAGTTATTTTCTATAAGGCCATATTATTTAATGGATGTTATATCATAATTCAGTCCTAGATTCTTCTCTGAGCTCTGTCATTTATTAGCAAAATGTGAGCTAATTTCTTTGTATCAACATTTTCTGATCTGTAAAGTGGGAGTCTAATGAACTTTTTGGTTTTTTTGTGTAATTGCTGGGAAGTCAAATTTTGTGAAACTGCTTCATAAATTTTAAAACTTATGCAAGTATAAGGAGGATTTTCTTAACAATATAGAAAATAGCTATTGTTAAAACTTACTTTGAAGGAATTCTAAATAATAGGAAAATATTGTATCTGCCAGTAGGACAATGGTATTCCACAGAAGCTAAGCATGAGAATCAACAGATGAATTTTAATTAAAATGCAGTTTTATTCCTAATTCATTCTGTGAGGCCGAAACTACCTTAATATCAAAGCCAGAAAAAGACACTACAAGAAAATAAATCTATAACCAATATCCTATGAACATTGACACGTCACATTGACACAATCAACAAAATACTGGCAAACTGAATTCAACAGCATATTAGAAGGATTATGCACCATAACCAATTGGGATTCATTCCTGGAATTCAAGGATGGTTCAACATACAAACACTAATCAGTATAATATCCCATGTTAACAGAATGAAAGGGAAAAAAACACATAATCATTTCAATTGATGTAGAAAAATCATTTGACAAAATTCAATATCCTTTCATGATAAAAACAAAAATGTTGTCTGCAAAGAGAGATCATTTTACTTCTTCCCGTCCAATTTCAATACCTCTTATTTCTTCTTGCCTAATTGCTCTGGCTAGGATTTCCAGTACCATGTTGAATAGAAGTAGCAAAAATGAGCATCTTTGTCTACTTCCTGATCTTAAAGCAAAAGCTTTCAGTCTTTCACCATTGAGTATAATGGTAAAAGAAGTAAAATGATCTCTCTTTGCAGACTTATTTTATGTTAAAAAAAAAACTCTAAAGATTTCACAAAAAAACCTGTAGAACTAAGAAACAAATTTAGCAAAGTTTTGGGTACAAAATCAACATGCAAAAATCAGTTGTTTTTACATATTAACAATGAACATTCCAAAAGAGAAAGTAAGAAAACAATTCCATTTAAAATAGCATCAAAAAGAATAAGATACTTATGAAGGTGAAAGACTTGTACACTGAAAATTACAAAGTGCTGCTGAAAGAAATTAAAGAAGACACAAAATAAATGGAAAGACGTTCTGTGCTCATGGATTGGAAGACCTAGTATTGTTAGGATGTTAACACTACTCAAAGTGATCTACAGATTCAATGCAATTCCTATCAAAATCCCAATGACTTTTTTTTTTTGTGGAAATAGAAAAGTCCATCCTAAATGTCATATGGAATCTCAAGAGATTCTAAATAGCCAAAACAATCTTGAAAAAGAAGAACAAAGTTCTTCCTGATTTCATAACTTACTAGAAATCTACAATAATCAAAACAGTGTGGTACTGGCATAAAGACAGACATACAGACCAGTGGAATTGAATAAAACTCCCAGACATAAACCTTTGAATATATAGTCAAGTTACTTTTGACAAGAGTGCCAAGATCATTCAATGGGAAAGGACAGTCTTTTGAACTAGTGTTCTTGGGAAAATTGGATATCCACATAGGAAAAAAATGAAGTTGGATCTTTATCTTACACCATAAACAAAAATTAACTTACAATGAATAAAAGACCTAAATGTAAGAGCCTAAACTATAAAACTCTTAGAAGAAAGCTTAGGGGTAAATTATATCTTGGATATGACACCAAAAGCACAAGCAGCAAAGAAAAAAATAGATAAATTGGACTTCATCAAAATTAAAAATGTTTGTGCATCAAGGGAGCCTATCAACAGAGTGAAAGGACAACCCATAGAATGGGCAAAAATATTTTCAAATCATATATCTGATAAGAGATTAATTCCCGCAATATGTAAAGAATTCCTACAACCCTACAGTGACAATAACAACAAAAAACAACCTAATTAGAAATGGACAAAAGACTTGAACAGACATTTCTCCAAAGAAGATATACGAATGGCCAGTAAGCACATGAAAAGTTGCTCAGTATCACTAGTCATTAGAAAAATGCAAATCAAAACCACAATGAAATACTACTCACATCCATTTGGAAGGCTATCATAAAAAACAAAACAAAACAAAATAAAATAACAAGTTTGGTAAGAGTGTGGAGAGATTGAAATCCCTGTGCATTGCTGGTAGGAATATAAATGGTGCAGTCACTGTGGAAAATGATATGATGGTTTCTCAAAAAATTAAACGTAGAATTATCACATGATCCAGAAATTCCACTTCTGGATATATTTCCCAAAGAATTGAAGGCAAGGACTCAAATAGATATTTGTATACCAATGTTCTTGCAACATTACTTATAATAGCCGAAAGGTAGAAGCAACTCAACGTGCATCAGTGGGTGAATGGTTAACAAATGTGGTATATACATACACTAGAATATTATTCATTCTTAAAAAAGAAGGAAATTCTGACACTTACTACAAAATGCGTGAATCTTGAGGACATTATATGAAGTGAAATAAGCCAGTTACAAAAGGACACATATTGTATGATTCCATTTATATGAGGTACCTAGAGTAGTCAAATTCATATAGACAGAAAGTCGAATGTTGGTTGCCCATGGGAGTAGGGAGGAATCAAGATTTATTGTTTAATAGGTATGGAATTTCAACTTGGGAAGATGAAAAAGTTCTGGAGATAAATGGTGGTGGTGGTTGCACAGCAATGTGAATGTACTTAATGCTACTGAACTGTACACTTAAAAATGGTTAACATGGTAAATTTTATGTTATATATTTTTACCACAGCTTAGAAAATGCAGTTTTATAAAGACATACATTTCTAGAATCCATCCAATCCCTATTGAATCAGAATATCTGTATTTATTTCCCGTAATCAATTTTTAATAAAAGGTCCACAGGTGATTGTTGTACAGTCACATTTGGAAATGTCTACTATGGAATGTTTAAGGGAATTCCTCAACCTCTCTTCTGCTCTGTCTCTATTCTTCAATGCAGCAATGCATCTGGAATAAGTTTAAAAAATCCTAAGATAGAGTTAACTGGACTTCTCATGTCATACTTTATTGTATTCTTTATTAAATCTTGATTCAGAATTTGCAATTACATTAACTGTGTTGAGAAAAATTTAATTACTTGATGGATCTCATTTTAATATCCTATCATGTATAGTATTGGCTGCCTGCGGTTGCCTGTAAAGGACACTCTATTATATCATTTTTATGGTCTGGTAAAAGGTGACAAAAGTATTATGAAAAAGTACATTTATTCAAATATATCTATAGTAGATTTATGGTAAAAGTATAGTTTTAAGATAATGAAAGCACCATGGTTTGATGAAAAAGGACCAGATTGGTGTTTGAAGCCTTGAGTGCCACCCCTAACTCTGCCACTGCAAGGTACACAACTTTTGGTAAACCATTCATCTACTTGGATATTCTGCGTATTCATTCATAAAGGGTAGTTTGATGTTTCCTTTTCTGTGGCTCCTTTATCTCAAATTTCATTCCCTTCCAGTTAATCGCACAACTATGACTATCTATCTCCCAATCTCTCTACAAGCTTCTCCCACTGAGCTTTGTGGAAACTCTGTGAGCAAACTCTGCATCACAGCCTTTTCTGTAACGCTTCCGTTAACCTGAGTTGAAATTTCTTTTTTTTTTGACAAGCAATTTCATCTCCCTGTTGCTCCTTCTCTCACTTGGGCTTGTTCACTGTGATTCACACGGTAAGTGCTCAATATGCTTGTTTGGTTGCTCAGGCAGGCACAAGCAGGTGGCTCATGGGCCAAAGATGACCTGAAGATGTGTTTTCCAGTCGGCAGGTTGTTGGCTTCCAAAATAAGGGAAAGCACAGTGTTTATTGTGAACTACTTTCTAAGAGCAAAAAATGTAGGAATTTTCAATTAAAAATAAGAATTTCCAGCTTCTCTTTGAAATTGGAACACTGATAAAAGAGCACCTGTATTTCTATGTGACGACAGTTACTTGAGACTGGTGGTAGCTATCCTCTTAAATGAAGCTTTGCATTAGCCACTTCACTTAAGTCTGCACTATTCCCTGTTCCTTCTCGGTGTCTTGGGTGGACAGTCAGTTCCTATTTTCCATCTTATATTTTGCTCTTCTTCATTTATGGACATTTACTTCCAGGCCTCTACCATTTGAGTTTCAAACTTTGACCCAAACCCTGTTACTCAGTGCTACCATTACTCCACGAAATTGTCATTTATACTATCCAAATCACAGCCTCATCACTCCACTCTTATTTACTGTAGTATCCAAAATATATGTGTGTATTTCTTGATATTTTCTATTTCTATTCTTATTTTCTAGGCTAGCTTGTCCTAAACTGTGTTCTGCGGATAATTTATTTATTTAGGTGTTAATAAATATTTCTCTAGAGCAGAGGAACATAAATATACTTAGAAAAAATGGGGCTAAGCAAAATTTAATGGGTCTTTAAGATACTACTCTGCATTGTGGGTCTAGAAAGAGACACAGTCTGCAGCATTTTCTAACATGTTAAACCATAAAAAACTCTGGCATCATTCCTCATAGATTCTTATAAGTAGGAATGAGCTTTGAGGTCATCTCATCCAACTCTTTATTTTATAGATGAGGACCTGGAGGTCTGGGAAGGATAATAGATGTCTTGCCATGCTTATATTTGATGATATTAACTTCATTTTTGATGACCTCCCAGCCCCATGCTCTTGAACTACTGCGAGCTCACAGTTATCCATCTCCCATTTTTTTCAACTTAGCTCATTATGAAGTGAAGCCTACTTCACTTGCTACCCTTCTTGGAGAGGTGACATTTTAACAATACTCCACCTAACTCATATGAAGAGTGATTTTTCAGCTAGTGTGGTCTGAAGAGGAAGGAGGGGCACTAACACAATCAAAATCACTTGGGGAGACTAGAGGCTTTATGAAATACACGTACCCTATCCTTGACTCTTCTCGTAGACATACTGGTTCCTGAAGATTCTGATATTTTCTTGAGGGATGCATGGCCATAAACATTTTTATTCATTGCTTATTGTTACTGGACATGAATCTTTTGTCTAAAGAAGCATTTACTAGAAATAGCCAATTCCACTTGACTTTGGAACGAGGGGTTTTGAATCAAATGTTTCCTCATAATAAAAAACTTAGTGGGGCCGCCCCTGTAGCTTAGCGGTTGAGTGCGCACGCTCTGCTATTGGCGGCCCGGGTTCAGATCCCGGTTGGCACCGACACACCGCTTTTCTGGCCATGCTGAGGCTCGTCCCACATACAGCAACTAGAAGGATGTGCCACTATGACATACAACTATCTACTGGGACTTTGGGGAGAAAAAGGGAAAAAAAAGGAGGAGGATTGGCAATGGATGTTAGCTCAGGGCTGGTCTTCCTCATCAAAAAGAGGAGGACTGGCATGGATGTTAGCTCAGGGCTGATCTTCCTCACCAAAAAAAACCTTAGTGTAGAGACAGCAAATGGACTTCAGGACTAGACATTTAGTAGAAGAATCAGAATTCCAACCTAGTTTGATTTGTGTGTGACATTAGAATTTATACTAAACTTCCATGCTGAATTGTTCCTCTTTGGAAATGGGTGTTATAATTTCACAATTGTGTTTAAGGATTACATCAGAAAACATATGTAAAATGCTCACTGTGGAGTGGTTTCTTTCTAAATGCTATTCCCTTTCTCCCGCCAGTTAGCATGATTAATGAAATAAGCCGCTGTTAGTTTCCTTCTGGGAGGAAGAGGTTGAGGAGTAGGGCAGTTCTTTTCTGAGAAAGTACTTCACTGTTCTGGAATGGGGTGTTATTTGCCCTGGAAATGATGACTTGTTGCTTTAGCAGTTCTGTAGGGGAGAGGAGGTCTTGCTTCCTCTCAGCAGTCCATATCAATCCCCATGCCTGGGTGACAGAACGCTGTGGTACATAAATATTGCAGAATGGGTGTTACTCTATTATTTACTCCTTCTGAAGAGAAACATTGATCAAATCCAGCATATATGTACTGGTGATTTATTATTTTATTTTATTCTTTCACAAGAGGATTAATGTTTGAAGTAAAAGTCCATTCAACTATTGGAGAAATAAATATGTATGCTCCTTGGTTATTTGATTATTCCAAAAGAATTTTGTGTCTTTAATATTACATTGGGTTTAAGATAGCTTTGAGCAAGAGGTTCCAAATTTCCCCAAGAGTTTTGACTGAGGGGTATTGAGTTTTTTGTAATTAAGGTATGATATGCTGAGTTCTAAAGTTCACTGTTGATGTTTAAAGCTTATAAATAATTCATGTTAGTAGAAGTAGTGTTAGGCATAAACACTCTGGAACTCTGATCTTCTGAAAACAAAGAATTGTTCTCACATGAGGAAATGGAAGGAGGACTAGAGAAGTCTTGCTTCACCTGGGAAACAAAAATCTACAATGAAAGAGTGAAGCAGACACTTTTTGTCCTTTAGGGTTTACCTTTATCTCAACAGTCAGTGGGTCTATAATTCCTCTTGTTACTATAGACATGATACCTAATGCATCTGGGCATGTCATACTAAATATCGATGAAAGCGGCCCTTCTTATTGCTGTCCCTACATTTATTCCTTGGTCTCAGAGTTATTTGCACGCTCCGTTTCCTACCAAGTCTGTCAACCACTTTCTGCTTTCTCTTCTTTCCTTGTCGATTCTAAACCTAATGGTTAATCTTTTAAGCTATACTCTCACTAACGTCTTCAATTCCCTTGTCGCCCTAGCTTTCCTTCTGACCTAGTCAGAAAAGTCTCAGTCCTCAGTCAATGCTGTAATTCTCCTTTTTCTGTTTCTGCATCTGAATTTTTTTGTTAGCTGCTGCTGCGGAAAAAAATTCCACTATTTTTGAATACTGTTGCCACTAAATATTCATGCCCTTTAGCTGGACCCGAGCACTGGCCATATGTCATTTTAAACGCACTGGTCAGGCTTTTTACCATTTTTCTTAACAATGATACTAGCCTTTGCTACATTCTTCAGTTATGCTCCATGGGATAATCTTGCACTTAATGCAGGTGGAATGCCTTAGAAATGTAGCTGGTCTAGCATACATAGCAAAGAGGACTTAACCTACCGCTGAGGGGCAAAAACAAATTTAAGCCATATGGGCATTTTTATAAAGCATACAAGAGCATTTTAAAAAGAGATAAATAAAAAGGTATGAAAATTTGTAAAATAAAATGCTTGCAAAAAATGTCTTCAGATGTGGTCTTCCTCTACTTTTCCATTTTCTCCCCAATCTCCACAAATACAGCCACGTCCATCTTTATCTCCTTTCTTAGTTTCAGATACTGCAGACTTGAAATCTTTATCTTCTTAAATCCAGTAACCTCTGGGGCTAGAAACAAAATATTTCCTCTGTCTTATGTATCTTTTTTGTCTCATCACTCTTGTCTCCTTTTTGTCTAGAAACGTATTCAAGTATTTTTCATTCCTCAAAAGAACTCTGCTTATGTCATCTATCCTTTTTTAATTATCATCTAATTTCTCGTTTACTTGTATCACCCAAACTTCTTGAAAAAATGATCACCACTCATTTCTATCCTTTCTTTCACTCTTCAATCCACTATAATTTGGCTCTTATTCTTAGCACACTACCAAAATTACTCTTGCCCAAATCACCAATAATTTATTAACTGCCAAGTCCAAAGGACAGCTGTAACATTTGAGACTTATAATCACAATATTCATGATAATATTCATATTAATGAGAACTAACATTTTCTGGCATTTTCTGATATGCCTTGATTATAATACACATTTTATATTCATTATCTCATTCAATCCCCACAGTGACTCTATGAGAGAGTTACTATTATTATCCTCATTTTGCTGACAAGGAAGTTTGGAGATTATGTAAATTGCTTGGTCACACAGTTACTAAGTGGCAAAGCCAGAGCTGAACCTAAATTTCCTTGAAGCTTTCCATTCCTTTATCTTTTGGGACACTACACTCTCTTTTTGTCCATCGACGCCTCTGACGTTACCATTTCTGTTTTCTTGTTAGATTCCCCTCTTTCGTTCAACCCTTAGAATGTTTGTTCTCAATTCTTTTCGCACAACAGAATTAATTGAAGATATTTTTCAGACTAGAGATGTTATAGTCCCACCCCAAAGACTGAATCAGAATATCAAGGGTTGAGATATTATGCATACCTAGAAATGTGCTTTTTAAACTCTCACATTGATTTCAAATATATAATATAGTTTGAGAGCTACTGCTATACAATCTCCTAATGATTTATCTAGTCTCACAATTATGCCTACCACCTATATACTGACATTCCCAAATGTATATACCCTGGGAAAATGTCTCTCTTTCTTTCTCCCTTTCATCAGTCTTTGATCTCTAATATATTTCTACCTGTTGGATAAGATCTGTATGTCCTGAAGGAGACTCATCATTTTCCCTCTGAAGGCCTTGGATAAACCAGGACATCTGGTCACTGTTTCTCTAACTGCTTAGAAGATTTCTTTTACCTGCAAGGTAATGTTTGAGGCTTTTAACGTTGCATGCATAATGATCATTTGTCCTCTGCCTATTCTGTAGCTTTTTTTCCTCAGCAGTCCATAACTGAAAATTTATTCTCCATCTTTCTGGAGTACTTGTACTCTCTTCTATATATGTTGTTTCCTGCCTCTTTCGTCTTTATTCTGCTTCCTATCTAGAATGCTTGTCCTCGCTTCTTTAGCCTGTCTTACTCCTTTCAGAATCGTGTAGGTATCACCTCTTCCTGGAATTCTCAATTAACCCTCTTTTCCTTTAGCTACATTTTGGTTAGAAGTGCCTCCTCTACCTAATACCCTGTTATGCTAACTATTGCACCTCTGTCTACTGCTGCATTGAACTAAAATGACAGTACCTCCTAGCACATTGCTGCATGCTGGGACCAAGCTTGAATAGCCCTAGAAATTGCTTGGTGTTTTGCTGATTTCTCTCTTAGAGGTTAGACGTTGATTCGAGTCAGTTTCCCAGACTCGATGGGAGAAGAACTTGCTTACTCCTCTTTCTTATCAGACCATGAAGCTGAGTTCCCAATGGGCTTGAACATGTTGCAATTATGACAAGCTTATGTTCTAACTGATGAAGTGGACAAATACAATATAGAATGGGAGACGGTAAAATATTGTAGCAGAAATATATAGAAGTGTTAGAGGAAAACAGAGAAACAACCCATTAATTTTACTACTGAGAGAGTGTTAGTGACGTATTCCTAGATTAGTTGAATTTAGAGTTGGGTATATTTTCATAAATGTAGATATTTAAGTTCCTAGAGAATTTGAATCATGCTGGAGGTGCTGTATTTTCTTTTAAAAACTGAATTGATTACTATATTGTCATTTTCCTTAAAACTGTGATAATTTCTTTATCATTCATCTGTAGTTTCAAAGAATGCTTAATGTAGTCTACACGTGGTTGCCAGCATTGAACAACTCCAGAGGCACCATCAATATTTTGTTCAATCACATTTGATCTTGTTGACCACTCTCATCTTCATAGTGCTGATATTTTCACACCGAATGCTTTATGAATAGCATTCCTTGAAATTGGGCAACATGGTATCCTGGTTGAAAGCAACCAATACATGCATTTATAGAGCATTGGTATATAACCAATCCTGGACTAGGTCCTCTGTGCCTTTGGAGATACAAAAACAAGTATTAAATCTGCTTTCCTGAATCAAAGATTTTTAGGCAAGGTTATAGAAACAACATTTACATATGTGTCTGAGAGAGGACAACGCACCATATTATATAAATATGTGCTACACTGTTGGGCATGATGGAAATTCCTAGAAGGCAGAAGTCAATGTAAACTAGCATATTAAAATATTCTGGTAAGTTTCTTGAAAACAGACTAGAGTGTAGATAATCAGGGAAAGGAGATGAGTAATGCAGCACAAAAGAAGACATGGCATATGGAATTGCACAAATAATACCAAAATCTGGAGAGGAGTTTGTTATGAGAGGTTTGGGGATTCGATCGGAGACGTAAAAGAAACTTTCCACTCCAAACAAATGGACTGAAGGTATATTTTGTTATATAGAGGATAGTAAAGGCAATAGTCCACAAACAGATCTGAATAGGTCAAATATTAAGAGGGAAAAATATCAGCTCAACTGGAAAGGGAAAACATCCACATTGGCTGAGACAGCAGCAGATTCAAATAGGTTATATAATGAGAGGGAAAACATCAGCTCAACTGGAAAGGGAAAACATCCACATTGAAGGGAAATGACACAAATCAACCGGAAACAGAAACACCAGGTTGACCGAAAAGAGAACACATCAGATCAGTTACTCACAACATCCACACCCCACTGCTGGGGAGAATCCGACCCTCAGAGGTCCTGGGCCAGGACCTTCCCCTCCACAGTTGAGACTCTCACCAGGCCTCGATTTCCAACAGTTTATATAAGCAGTTACAGAGTTTACAGAGTAAGCATTCAATGTTCCCATGCACAAATGGTTATTAGTGGCATACGTGCACTGAGCCTCCTGGCTACCATCCCAGCCTGGCAGTTGTGTACGTGCATTGTTCTCCCTGGTTATTGTCCCAGCCTGGCACAGATGGCCAGTCTGCCCCAGGCCGTGACGCCCAAAACACCTTGAAATTCTTACAAATTGCAACTATCTCCATGGGAGAAAGGCCAGTTCCCACCACACAGAAAGCAGCTTTATATTTCTTTGTGTGCTGGTGGCTGTAGGTTAATGGAACAGCCAAACATGGCTGTACTCATGTCAAGACAGAGTTCAAAAAATTATTTCAAATTATATTTGTTTGTTGTCGGTAGAGGATGCTGAAAAATGGTCTCTCACTAAGCAAGTCTAATTAGATTAGTGTTTTGTTTGCTTATTTATTTTCCTTTCACCATTTAACATCTTACTGTCTCATAAATGATATCCAGATTTTGATAAAGAACCATCACCCATGGGCATCAAGGCGAACTAAGTAAACATTTATAAGGAGCAGTTAGTTCCTTTCTTCCTGGCCTTGATTTTATTTATTCAATTAATTATTCAATCTTAACAAGGAACATAGCCTCCCTGTGCTCTCTTTATCCCTTTGAAGTAATCAGCAGTGAAGGGAGGCAATGCAGTAAATGGACTCTGTATGCAGGAATAAGAGTATTGTGGATAACTGTTGTTTTAAGTACCATGACTATAACAGCAGCAGCTTGGTAATAATAATAAAAAAGTAATTTATATTGAGCACATCTTATGAAAGGTTATTATATAGAGAATGATGACTGGTTGTTCTCCATCACAAGTAGACATGGAAAAAGACGATCTGGATTTAAATATTAGCAGACCATATTATTAAAAGAGATGGTAATATTTTCCCAGTAAGACTTTAACATAAATAAGAATGGATATTCATCTGTCAAGAACATTTTAAGTTGAAGTCTGTATGTGACTAGGGGGATGAATTAAAAAACTATCTTATAAAAAGCTTATCACTATTTTGTTTTGTAACTTGAAATCCTAGAGCATTGATTCCTAGAATATTAGCCTATGTTGTTTGGATAGCATTTTACACCATTATTTTGTTTTCTTTTTGAGATGGGTGCTTGACTCCCCATGTTCCAGTGGAGTAAATACACTGTGAGTGATTACAGGACCTGATCAATGTGACACAGCTAAGTAATAATGGTGGAGTAGGAGCTCAAAACTAGGTCTTCTAACACCAAAGTCAATGCTTAAATTGTAGTTTTGCCATGAAGAGCCCTGGAAAAATTTTCTATAAAGATCTTCAAGTTACAGATGAAGAAATTGATGTCAAGATAGTTAACATTACAAAAATTTAAAAGGAACCGACTTAGAATCTCCTGTCTTCCATGCAAGTGGGCTTTCCACTAACTACAACTCTGCTGACTACTCCTATATGAACAAAGGGCAGTATGCACGAGTGCTAATGCATCCACACCCAATTAGCAGCAGGGACACAAAACTGCATTTTCTTCTGCTGCTTTTTGTCTTTTGGTGACATGAGAAAATATGCCATCCAAAGAACTCATAATGCCGTCCTCATCTCCTGTCGTCTAAAGATACAGTATTCATTGAGCTGATAGTCCCCTCGGCTTTTGCTGATAGTGTTAATGAGATCAGAGGAAATCTGGAAGAAACTAGACAAGAGAGGTAACTAACATTTCCAACAGCAAAGGCCTCGAGTGCTTTGTGGAAGGAAGTAATATTGGACAGCCTGGAGGAATGGGTGGGTGAAATAGTGGAGAGTGTGGTGGGAAGGGAGAAATGGAGATGAGATAAATTTATAAGTAACTGCTATGACAACAGGAACTCTTAAAAGAAAGATGTCTACAGAGGATTTGTAGGAAATTTTCCTGTGTATTTGCAGTTTAATTCCTCATCCTTCTTCTGACCCTCCACACCTTTACAAGGGAATTCAGTAAAATCCTGCACTGTTCTTCAATGCGTTTAAAGTCAGAATTGCATTTCTGAGGTAATGAGGGTAATATTTCAATGATCATTTTATGTGAACAGCAAGCTCAGTGCTTTTGGCTTACTCTTATATTTATATCTTTAAACACTGAATCTCATGCCTAATGTTAAAATTTTACTACACTGAAATACTAATCAATTTTATAATTATTTATTTATTTATTTTTACTTTGGAAACTGAAGCCCATTGTTTTAGCTAAAAAAAAGGTAGTATGGTTTCTCTTTCTTCAATATCTTTCCTATTCCAGTCAGTCTTCCTATACCCCATCTGTTAAATTTCTGACTTTACCACTCCATTCTTAAAAGCTGTCTTCAAAATAAAATCTATACTCCTTCTTTGGCATATAAAATCCATCATTATCTAGACACAGTCCAACCAGTCATGTCTCCTTCTAGTGGGCATGTGCCAAGTGTGCTAGATACATAAAATATTGTGCCACTTTTACAATTTCTATGCATGCTGCTATTCTTTCTTGCCAATGACTGTTGTGCAAACCTTTTTTGCATTCTTCTTTCTGTTTGGCTTTTTTTTTTCTCTGATGAATATAACCTTCAAAGTGCAGCTTAAGTGCCATTTGTGTGTCTTCCCTGTATTCCCAAGGCACAGAAATCTACTGCCTTTTATTTGTGTAGTCTGAAGTTTTGAAGCATCCCTTTTTATGGAACATACTACAGTATCATACAGTGATTGTTTTCATACCTCTCTTCTGTTGGTGTTGAGGATGGAGATCATGTCTTACTCACATTTGTTTGCTTAGAATAGCACATGGCATATGGTAGGTGCTGATTAAAATTTTGTTGAATTAAATTGAATTTAACTAGAGGGTCAAAGAAACTTGAACAAATTACCTGCTATTTCTACATGGTTTAAATCAGAGGATTTCAGGGAAAAGAAAAAACATCATGCATCACAATTCTCCTTGGGACACATATCTTCATTCCTTCACTTATGCAAATATGATTGATGGGCTTCTCACTGGAGGTAGAATTCTTTTAAGACTGGTTCCTTGTCATCTGTTGGAGAAGAGGGCTTGCAGAAGTCTTGTTTACAAAGAGCCAAGGTTTCTGAGATTTTGTGTTGTGATTATTTTGAGGGGTGGGCTGCCACCAGATGGTGGTAGAGGAGAAGTAAAGGAAGCAAGTAGTCCCCAGGTTACGGGGTGCTGGGTACTGCACAGGCAATGGACTAAAGGGCTGGACAACACCACCATCTGGAGCATCACCACTGATCCCTAAATTACAACTCGTTTAGGTTCTAGAATTCTCCTCGCTAAGTGGTCTACTGGTGAGAAGGCCTAGAGCAAATCATTCCATTCATCTTATCTCCTACCATCTAAAATCTTTAGAAAGGTGAAGACTGGTTAATATGAGCAATTAAATGGGGAGAAAATACGGCACTTTGTGTGGGAAGAGAAAATGGGGTGAGAGTTGTTGTCATGTGTGTATAATGCCTCCACTGTGCCTGGCTTGTAATAGTTTTTGGTCTGCTTTAGCATCAACTGTCTGTAGCATCTGCTTCTCTCCTGGGGCTTCCCCTTTACAGTTGGATCTCCAGTAATGTTTTCCAGGGCCCTCTTATAATTTAGTTCCTGAAAATGGAATCATTTTGTGGAATTTTTAAAAGACAGTTTACATCCAAGGATCGGAAGGGGAGAAATGTGTCTTATCTTCACTACTCAGCTATTAATTTTGCAAGTCCAGAGTTAGAAAGCAGTAAGAAGCAGTAAAATACCTTCCGCATTCTCTTCAATATTATCTCCACCAGAACATTACACATTTCTACAGGTAACCAGATACCTTTTATAATATAAAAGACACTGCAGCATGAACTTGACAACTGTTATGGAAGAACAAACAGCCACTAAAGAGCCATTTGCTCAGGAAAGTTTTACTTTGCTCTTGTTAGTGTCTCAGGCAATATCTTATGCTCTGGAAGTTGCCCTCATTGCAAATGTGCTGCAAGCTGATAAACTCAATCCTGGAGTCTCTTATTTTTTATGTTTGATATTTCATTAGGTAGTACAGTGACCTTTCTCTTTCTTTTTACTTTGGCCTCTGATAGTGATAACACGTATCTCTCTTCCAATTTAAGCATAATTGAATTTGAGATTATCTGCTCACAGACGCTGGTACACTTTGCCATGTGTTGCCTAAAAACAAATTCCAACATTAATTTGAATAACACCTTTAACATCAGTGCCCCAAATTGTTTCACAGTAATACGTCATCAATATTTCACAACATGGCGTCTCTGAGCAGCATATTCAATGATTCAACCAGCACTTCAAATAATCTAGAGAAGCAACAACCAGAGGAAATCAGGTTCTTCTTTTTTTACTATATGTGATATAGATTTAATATTTTCCAAGTGTTTTAGCCTTAAACCATGATTAGAAGAACAGTCTCGCAGAAAGATGCAAAACTGTTCCGGAGGCGCCATTAATATTTGCATCAGTAAATCCAAATCAAACAAATAAACAAATAAACCCTTGCTGTATGCATAAGTATATACCTGATATTTCATTTGACAGTACAGCTTTGAATGCAGTCTATGAAGCAATTTTTAAAAATTAAGAATTAAATTGTGTTATTTTATTTGAAAAATTTATTCATGAGATAAACGTCTAATTACTTACCTGGGAATGCAATTTTCCAAGCCAGGAAGAAGAAAAGTCATACTGAATTTCTTTCTCTACTTCATCATCGCATCCAGTACTCATCTTAAGGCCTCTAGAATCCATATTATTTCTTTCCATCCTATTGCCATATCTATAGTTCAGGTCCTCAATTTTTAACTTGGATTATCTCAGCACTCACCTGACTGGTTTTCTTGAACCTAGTTTTGCCTGAATATCCTACCTTACCACCCTATATATTGCTCACAATGAGTGCCAGAGTGAATTTTCTATAGTGGAAAAGGACAACGTCTCTCTTCAGCTAAAAATACCTTCCAATGACTCTCCCTAGGTTTCAGAATGTTTAAAATCCTTAGCACGGCACACAAGGTCTTTCAGGAATTGACCTCTGCATACATTTCCACCCAAATCTCCTTTTCATTCACAAAATGAGCACCCATGTTGCCGCAACACATTGAACTCTTTGTAGTTTCCTGAACATGTCACCTTCTCTGTCATCTCTGGATTTCTGAATGCATTGAATCTCCCACCAAAAATGTGTAGTCATCTGTCTACTCAGTCTTCTCCCTCACTAGGGCAAGATCTGCTGCATTCAGTCATTAGTGCCTGATATCCAATACTTAATACCTGATTTCTGAATTGAGTATAATTTAATATGAAGCAATAAAACCTCTATACCATTCACATCTTCTGTTTATTGCACAAAGCTAGACGTAGGCTATAATCTCAAAATTTTTAATTCTTAATGTTTTACCAAAGGTACGAACCTCATATAGAGTCTATTGAAAGCTATAGACTCTCTTGGCAGAATAAAAGGCACAGATAACTCTTGCATACACAATTTTCCATATAGCTTCAAAAGGTTCATAAACACCTTGAACTCAATTTAGGAATTTGCAGTTATAAACCCTGCCCTAGGGGCTGGCTGGGTGGTATAACGGTTAAGTTCGTGAGTTTCGCTTTGGCAGCCCAGAGTTCGCAGGTTCGGATCCCAAGTGTGGACTTACGCATTGCTTATTAAGCCATGCGGTGGTGGCGTCCCATATAAAGTAGAGGAAGATGGGCATGGATGTTAGCCCAGGGCCAATCTTCCTCAGCAAAAGAGAGGAGGATTGGCAAGAGATGTTAGCTCAGGGCTGATCTTCCTCAAAAACAAACAAACAAACAAGTAAACAATAAAAACCCTGCTCTAAGGCATTCCCATGTTGATAAACTTACCATTGGGGAATTTGTTCATTTGGGTTGGTTTGCTCTGCCTCATCACAATTTACAGAATTATGGAATCCCAGGATGGACAAACCCTCTAAATGTTATTTAGTCCAATTTCATATCTAAGATATGAAGCATCTCTATAATGTTTATGTCACATGCTTTTCCCTTTCATGTTGAACACTGTTATCCAGTGAGAGTGAAACCACTGTCTCTAAGCTTGACCACATCTACTTTGAAAGATCCTGTTCGATTAAGAATAATCTGAAACTTCTGATTTGAGCTCAGACATAAAAACAGCTTGGAAGTTATCACACTCATTCTTAAAACAAGAAAAAGCTAGACAAACTGAAAATCAATGACTTCTCTCAGACTCATCAGAGTACTGAGAATGAAGGACAAACTGTCCCCTGAAGTCTGGAGAGACAGGAGCATCCAGAGTCATAGCTGAGTTCTACTTACCTGAAATGGAAGCTACTGAAACCATAAACTGGTTTCATAAGAAAAATTAAATTGTAATTTTGATGAATTTCTGGAGATCGAACATAGGCTAGCATGAGAGTGAGAAACTAACTCCTGGAGACCTTAGTCTTGGGGGTAGTCCTCGTACTATTTTGAGTTTTACCCCTAGATATCCAACAAGGTTCTCATGGTGAGGATTAGAGAAAGATCCCCTTGTAGCTCTGGCAGGATAGGGGAAGAGCAATCATTGTGAAATACGCCCAGATCATTCTCCATAGCAAAGGCTTGCTCTCTAGGGAAAAAGACTTTACCAAAAGCTTTACTCTACTTGGGGAAGGACACTGCTCCAACCCTAGCATCATCTAACCTTCCTGTCTCACCATAGTGTGTGCGAGGGAAACAGAGTCAACATGGGTCAGGGCTACAGGGAAATAGACTGGGAACACTGAGGCAGAAAAGGGAAAGGCGGAAAAGCTATACCACTGGAGAAACACTTCTGAAGGTTACAGCTCAGAGACATAAGCCAGCTAAAAGACTGAAATTTAATCAGAAAATTATATAATGTTTCCACCTCCCTACACCTTACCATTATACTAGCATGGCTCCAGTATAACAACAGAGGCTTACATCTAAAAAAGTTGCAAAACACAGGCTCTCTCTCTGAAGATAAATATTTACAAAGGTCCAATGTGAAAAGAAAGGACCAAATTAAGGAAAATAGAGGACACTGAAGGCTTGGACATCTATAGCTATAGCAAACATTAAACACAGCCCAACATCTAGCCAAATTAACGTAAATACTTAGATTAAGCCCTATTTATCTGAGTTCCTATTATCCAATACAACATGTCTGGCTTTCAACAAATTATTACAAGGCATGTCAAAAGGAAAGGGAAACAATCTGAAGAGAGAAAGCAAACAGCAGAACTAAACTTAGGTATGATACAGATGTTGGAATTATTAGACAGGAAATTAAAATTAACAATGATTAATATGTTAAGGGATCTAACTGGAAAAGTAGACAATATGCAATGACAACTGGGTAATGTAAGCAGAGAGAGGAAAATTCTAAGAAAGACTCAAAAGAAAATGCTAGAAATCAAAAACAATCTAACAGAAATGAAGAATGCCTTCAATGGGATCATCTGTAGACTCAACACAATTGAAGAAAGAACCAGTGAGCTTGAAAAATAGGTCAATAGAAACTTCCCAACTGATATGCAAAGGGAAAAAGAGAACAACAATAACAAAAAATACCAGAAGAGAACATCCAAGAATTGTGGGACAATTTCAAAGATGTAACATATACATAACTGGAATACCAAAATGAGGAGAAAGAGAGAATGGAGGAGAAGAAATATTTGAATTAATAATGGCTGAGAAGTTTCCAAATTAATGACAGACACCAAACAACAGATCAAGGAAGCTCAGAGAATAGCAGGTAGATCAAGCAGAATAAATATAAAAAACAACAACAAAAACCCACAAAAACAAACAAAGAAACAACTTGGCATATCACATTCAAACTGCAGGAAACTAAAGACAAAGAGAAAAATTTTTTAAAAAATCCAAAGGGGACAACAAAAACACCTTACCTAGAGAAGCTAGGGAACAAGGCTAGAAATACACTAGACTCTCAGAAACCAGGTGGGTGAGAAGAGAGCAGACTGAACATTGAAAGAGTTAGAAGAATAAAAGCACCAATATAGAATTCTATATCCAGTGAAAATATCCTTCCAAAGTTAAAGGAAAAATGAAGACTTTATCAGGAAAAGAAAAACTGAGAGAATTTATTGCCTGACCTGCCTTTTCTTCAGGCAGAAGGAAAATAATAGAGGTCAGAGACTTGGATCTACATAAAGAAAGGAAGAGTCTCAGAGAAGGAATAAATGAAGGTAAAAGAAAATCTTTTACTTTTCTCATTTTTAATTGATTGAAAACCTAAATGTTTAAAGTAGCAATAGTAACAATATATTTAGTGCTTATAGCATATGAATAAGTGAGATGAGGGACAGCAATGCCACAAGGAGTGGGGGGAAACAATTAGGGATACATGCTTCAAGGTAATTGTACTACATATAAAGAGGTACAGTATTATTTAAGATGGATTACGATTAGTTGAAAATGTATATCATAACCTCCAGAGCAACCATGAAATTTTTTTAAAGTATAATTGATATAATGAGAGAAAAGATAAAATAGAATCATACGAAGTGCTCAATATTAAAGAAGTATGGAAAAACAGAAAAAATAAAAGAAGAAATACAACAAATAGAAAAGAGTTGCAAACATGGTGGATATTAATTCAATCATATTAATATTCACTTTGAGTGTGAGTGATCTAAATACACTAACTAAAAAACAGAGATTCTCTGATGTATGAAAAAGAAGACCTAACTATATGCTATTTATAAGAATCTCACTTTAAAAGTAAAGGGATAAAGAAAGCTATACCATGCTAAAACTAAAAAAAATATCTGGAGTAGCTATATTTCAAACAGAGCAGAATATAGAACAAGAAAATGTTTCAGGGATAAAGAGGGACATTATATAATGATAAAGGGGTTAATTCATCAGGAAGTCATTATAATCCTAAATATATATGAACCTAACAGGAAAGCATAAAAATACATGAGGGAAAAATTGGTAAAATTGAAAGGAGAAATAAATAAATCCACTATTAAAGTTGAAGATATCAATATCCCTCTGACAGTAACTGATAGATCAATCAATAATAAAATCAATAAGGACTTGAACAGCACTATCAAATAATTTGATCTAATAGAGATTTATAGAATACTCCATCTAATAACATCATAACACAGTCTTCTCAAACTCACACAGAACATTTACCAAGATAAACTACATCCTGGACCATAAAACACATCCTAACAATTTTAAAAGTATAAAAATGTTTCAAATGTGTTCCCAGATCACAATGTAATTAAATTAGAAATCAATAGAATAAAAATAGCTTGACAATTGTCAAATATTTGAAAATTAAAGAACACATTTCCAAATAACACATTGGTCAAAAGAGATCTCAAAAGAAATTAAAAAATATTTTGAACTAAATGAAAAAAAATACAACTTAAAATTAGCGGGATGCATTGAAACAGTGCTTAAGTAAAGTTTATAACATTAAATGCATATATTAGAAAAGAAGAAAGATGATAAAAATCAATAACCTAAGCTCCCACTGAGAGAAACTAGAGAACAAAGCAATTTAAGCCTAAAATGAGTATAGGAGAGAATCAAAAAAAAAAAAAAAAGAACAGAAATTGAAAACAGTAAAGAAAAATCAATGGAACTAAAAACTAGTTCTTTAAGAAGATTAATAAAATTTATAAACTTGTAGCCAGGCCAAAGAAGAGAGAAGATGTAAATTACCAATCTCAGAAAAGAATGAGGACTCATCCTTATTGATCACAAGGACAATAAAAGAGATGAAAGGAATACTTCAAACAACACTATGCCCACAAATCTGATAATAGATAAAATGGACCAATTCCTTGAATGATACAAACTACCAAAACTCACATAAAGAGAAATAAATAATCTGAATAGCCTTATATCTGTTAAAGAAATTGAATCAATAATTGATAAACTCCATAAAGCAAAACACCAGGCCCCTTTGGTTTCATTGGTGAATTCTACTGAAAGGTTAAGGAAGAAATAATTTCACTTCTTCACAATTTCTTTCAGAAAATAGAAGCAGAGGGAACACCTTCTAATTCATTGAGTATACCAATACTAAAACTAGATAAAGAAATTACGAGAAAAGAAAATGATAGACGAATATATTTCATAAACAATGATGTGAACAACTTTACAAAATATTAATAAATCAAATCCAATAAGGTATAAAAATTGCACACCTTGCCCTAATGTGATTTACTGCAGATTTGCAAGGCTGATTCCACACTCAAAAATCATGCATTAAAAATAAGGGAAACCAACTGTAGGGTATATTTAATGTTTGACCAAAATATGGGTACTGTAGCCTAGTCAAGTTGACAATAAAATTAACTGCTGTAAAGACTTACTATAATGCTACAATAATAAACATCACATGGTATTGATTAAAGAATAGATGTATAGATCAATGGAACAGAATAGGAAGCACAGAACTAAACCCAAACAAATACAGTCAACTGACTTTTGACAAAGGTACAAAGACAATTCAATGGAGGAATGATTGTCTTATCAACAAATTGTGCTGGAACAATTGGATGTCCTTATGAAAAAAAGAACATAGACACAGACCTTATACGTCACATAAAAATCAACTCAAGAGAGATCATAGACCTAACATAAAATGTGTAGAAATAAACATGAGGAAATTGACAAGACCTTAGGTTTGGAACTGAATTTTTAGATATAGCTTAAAAGAATGATCCATAAAAGAAAAAAATTGATAAGTAGAATTTTACTAAAATGAGAACTTCTGCTCTGCAAAAGACAGTGTTAGGAGATTGAAAAGATGAATCACAGATTGGCAGAAAATATTTGTATAGCACATATTTGGTAAAGGACTTATATTCAAAATATAGAAAGACAAAATACAACAATAAGAAAAAAAAACAATTTAAAAATGGGCAAAATATCTGAACAGACAGCTCACCAAAAAAGTGTACAGATATCAAATAAGTATACGAAAAAATACTCAATATAGTTTATTATTAGAGAAATGCAAATTAAAACAATAATGAGATACCACTATGCACCTACAAGCTGGGCTAAAATGAAAAAATCCAGCAGTCCCAATTGCTTGTGTGAAGATGTGGAGCAACAGGAACTCGTTTTTATTTCTGATGGGAATGAAACTTGGTACTACCATTTTGGAAGATAGTTGTGGCAGTTTCTAAGCTAAACATGGTCTTGCTATATGACCCAGCAATCACACTCCTAGGTATTTACCCAAGTAATTTCAATCTTTATGTTTGCACAAAAACCTGCATGCAAGTGTTAATAGCATCATTATTCATAATTGCCAAAATTGGGAAGCAACCAAGATTTTCTTCAATAAGTGGGTGGGTAAACACACTGTGACACATCCATTCAATGGAATACTATTTAATGATAAAAAGGAATAAGAGCTCAAGCCACACAAAGACATAGATAAATTTTTCATTCATTCATATGGTTAAGTGAAAGAATTCAATATGAAAAGGCTACATACTGTATGATTCTGCTTATATGACATTCTGTCAAAGGAAAACTATTGAGATGATAAACAGATTCATGTTTGACCGTGCTTCGGGGAGAATTTGAATAGAAGAAGCAAGGGAACTTTTAAGGTAGGGAAACTATTCTGAATGATAGAGTAATGGTAGAGACATGGCATTGTGAATTTGTCAAAACCCATACAACTTTACAGCCCAAAGAATGAACATTAATGTAAAAAAATTTTAAAAAAATATATTTTGGAGGTCAGGGAATGCATACTGTGACAAAGAAATCTATCTGTTGTACAAATGTAATAAATGACTCACTGAAGGTAGTGGGAGAAAGCACTGACCTATGCAACTTTGGAAATGAGAGGAGTTCGTAAATCTAAAGGCAATGTCCTCTGGTTGATAAAATTGTTTCCCATGGGTGAATAGGTTAACAATTTAACAACTAAGTAAATGGATGGTGAATAGTGGGAGCCAAGTCTTCATTGTTGGAGTGAGAGGTTACAAATAACATGTACAAGAGACTAGAATGATCCATGTGGGAATGGATTAGAGTTTGGTACATCAGTATGAACTGAAGTCTTGTCTTGGTACAGAAGATAGATGTGTGTTTATACAAGAGTTTGGATACCCATATATATTTCTTTGCTCTTTCAGCTGAGAGGCACTACTAGCAATGATACTCCTGTAACAATGAGCACACATAGCACTTAGACCTTGGTTTCTAATATCATTCTCCACTATGATGCCAGAAAGTAAGAAAATGCTTATGATTAGAATGACACTTTACTTCTGTGTTCCTCTTCCACAGAACCCATAACCCTACATCTAATCATGAGAAAAACATCAGACAAATCCCAATTGAGGGACATTCTACAAAATACCTGACCAGTACTCCTCAAAATATTGAGGTCATCAAAAACAAAAAAATATCTGAGATACTGTCACAGGCAAAAGAAACCTAAGGATGTCTGACAAATAAATGTAATATGATTTTCTGGATAAAAACTTGGAATGTAAAAAGGATATTAGGTAAAAACTAAGGAAATCTGAATAAAATGTGGACTTTTAAAAATAATAACGTATAAATATTTGTTCATTAACTGTGACAAGTGTACCATATAAATGTAAGATGTTAAAAATAAGGAAAACTGGGTGCAGGGTATATGTGAGCTTTCTGTACTATCTGCAATTTTTCCGTAACTCTAAAACTAAATCTTTATTTTAAAATGAAATCTAATGTAGTAGATTCCAAGATGATATGGATATTATTTTCTATAGTTGGGCTCACTAACAAGTTATTCTTTGCTAGTTAAAAATTAAATCCAGAGTGAGCAGTTTTTCTCATTGCCCTTCCCAACCTGTTGAGAAATGAATTTGGCTGAAAGATAAATAATGCTGTTTTTTCTTCTGTTTATTGGATTATCAGCCTGTAGCAGAATTAGAATTAGATGTCTGAGTAGTTGCCTATCCTTTTACATATCCCGAATAGTGCCAGTTTTCTATCCTTTTACATATCCCGAATAGTGCCAGTTTTCTATCCTTTTACATATCCCGAGTAGTGCCAGTTTTCTATCCTTTTACATATCTTGAATAGTGCCAGTTTTGCAATTTTTATATTAAAAACAATCTGTGGATGTACATTGTCTATAATGTTAGGTAATTTATTACCTGTTCTCACGATATCATAGTTTTATACTCATATACTTCATCATTTCAGGCAGTTATTTTTTCATCTCATTTCTCCCAGGTTTCAGCTCCTATCTCTATTATGTTATTTACCAAAGTGTGTTATGTCCATATGTTTTTCTATCACATTTAATTATGAAATGTCTAAAGGTATGCTTTTTCAGTTAGGACTATTACAGAAATATCATGTAACAAACTCCAATATTCAGTGGTATCCAACAATAAGCATTTATTTATTCCTAAACTGGGAGTTGGCTAGGGGTCAGCTGATCTAATCTGAGTTTAGCTGGGGGTTACTCTTCTCAATGTATCTCTTTCTCCCACTGGGATTGGAAAACTACTCTAAATATGCTTTTCTCATTGTTGGTCAGAGGTGAAGAGATCAAGTGGAAACAGGAAAGGCCTCTTGAGTCCTGGATTTGAAACTAACACCTTCAACCCTGCCTGCCTCCTGCTGTTGGCCAAATCAAAGCACATGGCCATTTCCAAAGTGAAGAACGAGGAAAGTATTCTCCATCCGCAAGGAAGTATTCTCCATCCACAGTGGAAGAACACTAAAATTTTTCAAAGGATATGGTAACAGAAAGAGAAGAAAATTAAGACTAGAAACACAATTAACAACAGTAGTTTTTATTTATTTTCCTATCCCTTGGTCCTAGAACAATGCCTGACACATAGTAGGTATTCATTAAATTTCTGTTGAATAAGTGGATGAGTGGATGTTTATCTAAGTAGATAAATATTTCACTTTCTGAGGCTTTTAGGTACAAAGAGATGCAGGTGTATTTTACATGTAAAACTTGCAATGACTTAGAACCATCCTAACGTTGTCATGTTATCTTTATGATTCCCAATCTAACAGGTCTTGGTAGTATCTACAAAATATATTAAGTTTCAAGTGTTGTGCTCATACTTTGTATATGAGAATATAGGCATCTATTTAAAAAGTTTTTTTTTTTTGAGGAGGTGAGGAAGATTGACCCTGAGCCAACATCTGTTGCCAATCTTTCCTTTTTTTTGCCTGAGGAAGACTGTTGCTGAGCCAACATCTGTGCCAATCCTCCTCCACTTTGCATATGGGACACCACCACAGCAGGGCCTAACGAGCAGTGTATAGGTCTGCACCCGGGATCTGAATCTGCAAATCCCAGGCCGACAACGCAGAGTGTGCAAACCTAACCACTACTGGGTGGGCCCTAAAAAGCTTTTTTTTAATCATCCCTTCCTCAGAAAGTCTGTGTATCAGAAGCTTCTCTGTTTTCTTTTAGATTTGTAAGACTTCTCTTCATGTTGTATGACCTCTCTTTAGGAAATTATCTCACCATTAATAAGATGTCAATTAATAGAATCCTTAGATTGATTTATATCTAAGAAATGTTTTCTTACGTTGTTCTTGTTTTCTTTTCTTTTCTTTTTCTTTCAAATGTAAGAAATCATAGCACTGCTTGAATTGCTGTGTTCTTAAATTTTCTCTGAATTACGTTTTGAGATTTTGATAGACAACATCACAGAATTCCAATCAGTGGATAGAAATATACTGATACCTCTAGGAGCTGACAAAGATAAGAATGATACTAAGGCCTGTCAGGTGATTTCTGAGGAAGTATCAATGTTTAGGTTTTAAAACCAGAAAAGAGTGAGGAGTAAAGCAACAATGATACTTTTGCTCTGGGTAGTGGATACTGTGGTGTGTTAACGAGATCCTCCCTTCAGGACTGAGGCTGTTATCCCTCCTATTGGCTGATGGTTCCCATATGCCTCCCTTTCCAGGAGTGCCTCTGTGAAGGCGCTGCCTCACCAAATGGTCCCTCTCCCTTCCCTCAGTGGAGCCCTGCATCTAGTGGCTGGTTTTTACAGGGGTGCAAATGTCTGGCCTCTGGTTCAATTTGAGATGGCTCTGAAGGGCTGGAGCTCCCTGGAGAGCAGCTGAAGCCTCTGTGGTAACTTCGTTACAGTTCAACTGGCCCTCATTTCAGCCTTGCTTCCTTCTCCTCTTTTCAGGCATTTTTCTCCAGACAATTCCTCAATGAACCTCCAGCACTAAAATCTCTACCATGGAAACCTGAATAAGCCCCTACCTGTAAGAATAATTCAGCTCGCTGGTAGAGACGTGGACAACCTTGTCCCCTCTCTTTCCTTTCTTGTCCTGGCACACTTATAATACAAGATAGTGTATGTTCTCTGGAGAGTCACTTAATTGAAGAGTTTCCAGCCTGATGCAAATGTGCTGCAGATATCACACAAAATGATATTCGGCTACAAATACTCAGCACAAAAGAAAATTAAAAAAATTGCTTCCAACTTCCACACTACAAAGAGAGATTTTTCTCAACCATGGATGATTGTACACAAATATACAGAATGTAAGAGAAATGAAGCACTGATATATTGGAAACAAAATATGTAAATCTATGTCTTGATCCACAGGCTTCTGTAAGTCTTAAAAACAGCAATGGCAAAAACAAGTGCTGCAGGAAATTTGAATTATTGACTATGGTACCCAGAAAGAGATGATCAATTATGAATTGTGATAATATTGCTAGCTGTGTTTTTCTTCGGTTGGATGTCTTATCAATGATTACAACATGTTTGCTGCAAGAGTGAAAAAGAGAAATGAGTAGCTTTTCAGAAGAGAAAAAAATTATTTTATTGGACATAAGTAATAGTTATACAAACATGTTTCAGTCTGAAACAGCTGAAGAATACATAACATTGTCCTAAGGAATTAACGCACCTTCCAAAGTACAAAAACTATTACTAAAATGAATTTTTAATCTCATAGAGTCTAGTTAAATAAACATATTTTTCCTCCATATTAAAATATACGTAGCTTTTTAATGTTGCTTTATAAACTTGTGGGGAAAAATCTATCACCTGTGTTAATTATCTTAAAACGAAATTGTGGCTTTCTTTGGCATTTAGAAAAAATAGTGCTTTATAGAAAACAAAGAGAAATCAGGTTCTAATATAGTGACATTACATTTCACTGAGTATAAAATATAATAGCTATGAAGAAATACATGGAAATTTTTAGTTTAACTGCAGACACGCAGCTTACACATATACACAGATATACATATATAGTTTCCTAGGCATAGTTTCACGTTTGGTTGTATGAGCATGCGTGTATGTGAGTAGTTGTGTAAGGAATGTATGTGTGCTGTAAAAAAATGAATTACTCTATATTAGGGCAACAGAAGGAAGATTCCACATATCCTAGTCTAGGATTAAATATTGATTTCCCTAGAAGGTAGTGAATTAGAGAATGAAGAAGATATTAAAGTGTTAGTACTGTCATCAAGCTACCAAACACATTTATTGAAGGTGATTTTGTGTATGTCTTTATACAAAACACTTCCCTAAACGGGAAAGAGATGGGTCCTACCCGTCAGGAGTTTATAGTCTAAGAAAGTAATAAGCATCCTGATTTATACCACATTGATTAACTTAATGTTAACAAAATAAATACTTGGGGACTCCTTAATCCAAGTGGCTCTCCCACAGCTACCAGCCAAATATTTGAACAGGACATCTTCATTCTTAACTTTTATTTTCAGAGACTGTCAACATTCACAGGAAAACAAAGATTTCCTTCTGCAAGTTGGCTCTGGTCCCCCTGCTGATTGCATGCAACTACTGATAGAACAGCTTGATTCTCTCTTTCTCTTTTTTTTTCTCCTTGCCTTTCAGTTCTTTCCCTCTCTCCCTGTCCCTCTGTCTCCACCTCTACTCCCAACCCCGTTTCTCTTCCTGAAATAATTACTTCAAGAGAACATCTGCAGTCAGGGAGAAATTTTATAAATTATCTACTCAGTGAATGTTACAATAAGGTATTAATTACACAAACTGTTGCAAATCTGTGCCTGGAGTGCACCATTACAGATTTCCTGGCCACATCTCTACAAAGCTGACAGCACTGAGACTCATACTGAGGTCACCTTCCACTCCTCCCGCACCTGCACTGAGCCGCCCTTGCTGTGGTACCACAGTTTGACACCAAAGTTACATCTAGATGACTATGGCTACCTAAACCCTCCTTGCCTCATGTTCTTTCCCTTCAGCAGCCATGTGAAATGTAATACACTTCAATCATCCTTCATCTTCTTTAAGCACATTTCCATATTATTCTGCCCTTCAAGTTCTGAAACCTTTCATTTATGATCCCAGCACCTACTTGCATGATAAGCAGCCTTACTAAATGTTCAGTCACTTCATTGACCCATCCAGATACCTCCTGCCTCTATAAAGACTTGCTGATACACTGATGATATCATTAGTATTATTTTGCACAGAAGTATATTTTTTGCCATACCCAACAACATGGTTGATGCCTGAAAGTGAGGTTAGCATTATTCTACCTCTTCAGGGCCATTTCCAAAGCATTGCTCTTCTACCCCTGGGGGGAAAAGTCTCCTTCCTCTGCGATTAATACTGTATGTCTATGTCACCTCATCTTTTCTCATGACAATCTTTAGCCAACATCATAGTCAGTTCTTTATATCTAATGAAGTCTTTGATGTTTTCTTTCTACCACGTAATTCTAAGCATCAGCCATGAGCGTCTGGGTGATTTTGGTAACCAGGTTGATAGTGAATCCAGCACCGTGGTTCTTTCTGTTCCGTGTGACGTCCTGGATTCAAATGAAATTTCGTTTCTCTCCTACCTTGATCACCAACACAATCACTCTGTGACTCTGGATATTATCATAATCAGAAATACTAAACCCGAATATTTTACTTTTTATTTATACCCTTAATGTTTTCTGTTCTTTCATACCCTCAACTTGAATTTTTTTTAAACCACATAGCTCCTCCTATTTCCTTGATGTAACAATGTTCTCTCAGTAGTTCAGCTCTCTTTTGCCTTCACTTTTGTTGCTCTCAGTATGTTTTATGGTCTCAGATCAACACCATCAACTACGTTTCATTCCTGCCTCTATTTCATCCCCTCAGTAAAACTACAAACCTGGGTCCGTGCTATCAACTTCCTGAGGCTAAGGAGATTTGGATAAAACAAGTCAGTCCTCAAGATTGATGCAACCACAAAAATCATATTCTCCAACCTCAGATGGTACCTCAACCTTGCACAACAATTTTACTCATTCTTGGTTGATTACTTCTGTTCTCCACAGCAGTTACACTAACCCTTCACTTGCCTGCTCTCTCTCAGCAGATGACTTTACTTTCCTACTTCGTACTTCAAAACAATTGAGGCTTCTAAGTATCAGTTACCTCACTCTCCTACCCCAAATTCATTGATATCAGAATGTATCTGCAGTTCCTTTCCCATAACCTCAAAGGAAAAGATGTTAAGATGTTAAGCAGCACTGGCTGCTACAACAGGCAACCCTGATATACCTTTGCGCAGTAATCACAGCTACACGTTTATGTCTATTCTGGACATAATTGCCAAGACTTCTTTATTTGTTTGCTTTTTTAATTCCCATGTATCATTTTCTCAACATAATGATAGTTGTCTTGGAGATGGCTTTCACTGTTCAGGGAGTTACAAGGTTGCCCTGTGTTCATTCACAGACTTGCAGCTCAGGATTTCCCTCTCTGGTCACTCCTCAGAGGGCATGCATGTGGTATTTCTGACCACCAGGAGGACTTTGGTTTTAGCAGGCTTTCTTTGGCCATCTTTTTCCCTGGTCTTCCCATTAAGCTTCTGGCTGGTCTCTCTTATTAGTATCACACCCAGCTGTTAGACTCTGTTAATTTCCAGATGATTGCTCTATTGTTTTCAACAATGCCTTAGGTTATACTTTGCAACAGTCTGAACCAAATAAAGGTAAGCACTTTGGAATGAGCAGAATGTTGCCAGTCTTTCAGGCTTGCTCCACCCTTCCACTGGATGGGTGCAGAGGATGGATGCAGCATGGCATAGAACCTCAGCACTATTGAGCAACAGCTGGGGGGACTGGGAATTCCGTTTTCACCAGCTTCCTTACCTGCATCTTCCCTATGTGTGTGTTGGGGATGTGCTTGGCAACAGAAACTGGTGCTGCAGCCTGGCTGCCACCACCACACAGTATAGATCTTCTGCAGCCCAGAGTTGAGGGGATGGAATCTGCCAATATTCAAGGGCTGTCAAATCTACCCAGAATAGCTCTTCTGACTCAGGAAGCAGAGGAAATGGAATTTGCATTTTGGCTGCTGAGCCCACTGCAGCCAACCACAGAGCTTTAAGGAAATAGGGGATGGCGTGTACTCTTCATCTGTTGTTGCATCTGTATCATCTCTGTGTAGTAGGAGTTGGGAGTGGAGGAATGGTCACATTGCCTTGCTGCTATCACCTGCTTAGTATAGGCCTTCCACAGCATGGAGCTATAGGAAATAGGGTCTGCTGATGTTCACTGGTGTGGATGCAGCCTTTAGCTCAAGCGTCATGGCCTCCCATGCTTTTTAGTAGGCTCTGTAGATTATGTTGAATTAATCTTCTTAAATTTTGGTAAGCCCTTTGATCAATCTCCAGAGAAGTTGAATGATTGGCTTTGCTAATTTTGACTAGTTTAATAGACAATCTCTCTGGGGGAGAAATTTCCTCAAGCTTCTCACACTGCCATTCTAGAAGTCCCGCCTTTGAACTCAATATATTTCATCTAAAAATATAGTGCTTTATTATTAATATCACTAAATGAATCTGCTATACACCCAGGTAGATAAGCAATAAACTGTGTAATTTTGCCTAGATGTCTCTGTTTCCTTCACCTCCAATCCAATTGACGACTAGATTCTTGCCAATTTTACCTCCTAGATATGTCTCAAATCTCTCTGTCCCTCCGTAGTCCCACTATCACTATTGTACTTAGGATTCTCATCTTCTCTCTCCCGCAGTATTAGAATGGCACCCTAAATAATCTCCATGCATTTATTCTTGACCACCTTAAATCTATCCTTCCCACTCCATTGAGAATAATCTTTGTAAGATGGGAATTATTACAATCACCTGCTGAGCACCCTTTAACGACTTGCCTATAAAGTAAATTACTAAATCCTATCATGGTTTTATGGCTCCATACATGAAGATCCTCTACAGTCTCAAGTCTTTCCACTCTGTCTTGCCTTTTATTCCCTGGTAATGAAAAAATATCTGTGAGTTCCACTTATGCCATTCATTTCACATTTTCATGTCTTTATACAGACTGTTCCTTTGCCAAGAATGCATCTTCCTTTCCTTTGATAATTTTTAGTCATTCTTCAAGACTCAATTCAGGCATTTTATTTCCCAGAGAGGCTTTCAGGATGCCCAGGTTGAGCTGAATGTCCCGTTTTGTGCTCCTCTAACCTCTATTGAAAACCTCTTTATATCACCAATTGAATTTTATTATCTGTGAGAGTTCCTCCTGCCATATTTGAGTTCCATGAGGCAGGGGCTGTGTTCTTTTCCTTCTACTCCTCAATGGCTTCTTATTGTTGTGAGGATGGATAATGAAATCCTTAAAACTACCAATAAGGCTCTGATTAACCCATATAATCTCTTTTCTTGAGGCCTTTGCAGATGCTGTTCTGTTTGGAATGGCCTCCCACACTCTGCCCGGCCTCTTGCCTCTCCTCCAACACTGACATGCACATTCCTTCTCCTTGTTATCTTGAACTCGTCCTTGTGCTTTCACTTCAAATACCATTTTATCAGAGGAAGCTTCCCTGACCCTAAAATTAGATTCACTCTCTCATTTATATTCCCTAGATATCTCTTTTGCTGTTTCTTCATAGCAGTTTGTAATTATACATTTTTCTGATCATTTGATTAATGCCTATCTTTCCCCAGGAGCATTTAACTCTGTGCTGGCAAGGATTGTGTTTATTTTACTTTCCTTTTTGCCCCCTAATGCTTTGCACAATGCCTGGAACTTCGAACACATTTGATCAACAAGCAGGTTGAATAAGCTCACCAACGGTTAACTTACTTTTATGAAGCTGGAGCTTGACTCAATGCTTCATGTATAATAGACCTAAACTATGCTTTTTGAACTCTAATTAACGTTGCAAAAGGTTGGCATTTGTGAAATATTTAACAGTGAAAAATAAAACTATTAGGAAACACACAAAAACAAGTCATATTTATATTTCAATTTTCCACTGAGTTATTTTTATTGGCAACAAGGTATATTTAATATATTCAGTATCTGGAGTCCGTTAATTAGATAGACCAGGATTCAGTTTCTGGAAGTGTATGAAAATATCAGTCTTCCTTTTTCTCAGCAGGAACACCTCTGTGAAGCCTTGCTTGGAGCCCTCCCACCTTCTGACCTGTCACAACTGAATAAGTCAACTTTGCCCAGATGGGTTCTCTTTCTGTGTAGAACCTGTCTCTATCCCCTCACTTGAGTGTATTAGGTTATTTGTTTACATGCCTGTCTTCTGTGCTGGAATGTGGGCTCTTCGGAGAAGCAAATTGTCATTTTAATCTTCGTATCCTCGGCATCTACCATGGTGTCTGGCACAAGTAGGTTTTCAGTTAATATTTGTTCAATGAATAAATGAATCAATTAATGAGTGTCTTAGAATCACTAAATGCTTTTCATAATGGAAATTATAATAAATGGCTTAGCCTAGAATTACTTCATCTGAAAAAAGCCTTTTTCCTCACAAGTAAGCCAAATAATTAATATATTTGCTGAGTTTTCTTTCTGCTTGACATATTTTATGCTTTTACTTTTAATCTATTTGTCGTTTATTCATGTAACTGCTTCAGTGTGCTATCTTCTCTTGTGGGAAAATTTTACTGACTTTGAATAAAACCTCAAGTCTAAAATTGAGTATTAAGACAACTTCGTATAATTAAGAGAGTGTGGTTCTAATTACATAGTCAGAATAAGAGTAATTGGGGCCAGCCCCCGTGGCCTAGTGGTTAAGTTCGGTGTGCTCCACTTGGGCGACCGGGGTTTAGTTCTTGGGCGTGGATCTACACCACTCGTCTCTCAGTGGCCTTGCTCTGTTGGCAGCTCACATACAAAATAGAGGAAGGCTGGCAACAGATGTTAGCTCAGGGTGAATCTTCCTCAGCAAAAAAAAGAGAGTAGTTGTTCTTGGATTTCCATACAGCAGCTTCCTTTTAAGTCTCCAAAACACTTATATAAAGAAAAAAAGAAATTCTCAGTTTTGTGATTTAATTTGTGAAGTGTTTATTCTAGTCAAAATCCTCCCCCACAATTCATAATGGTACAGTAAAATATAATGGAAAATAACAACTACAAACAATTATATAATATTTTCCATCAAAAATCTCTTTAGTCCTCTAAAAACATTTCATTTATTTTTATAGTGTGTGTGAGCAACTGCATGTATATAGGTTCTTTTCTATACTTCTTTCCTGGGTTGGACTGATTACAGCCTGCCAATGGATCTGCAGTTGTTTTAATTCATTACCAAAGTAGTCTTGGTTTAATGTATTATCTAATATGCTATTGTACTATGTCCTGTGTGACATTATGGGGCACATGATACATCCAGGATTCTTAACCTCAGGCCAGGTTTTAGATTTATCCTCAAAGCCCCTGAAATTGGCCACATAATGTATTTTTGACATTGACATCCCCTGGAGAGGGTGGTCTTAGAATAAAAAATGAATAGTTCTGAATTCCAAATCTGACAGCTCTTGTTATCCTTCCACTGGATAGGTACAAAAGTTCCAATACAGATCCCAATTCTGACACCTCTTTGATTTAGCCAGGCTGTAACACATTCTATTAACAGAATGATTTGCTTTTACTCAAATAAATTATTTACTGATTAGGAAATTTGAGAATTCTGCTTTTTAAAGGAGATATTCAAAATACATCGACTGGTTTTGTCTTCAATGCCTACACTTTGATTTTTAATGTTTTTAAATAAATCTCAGCTGGTCAACTCAATAAAGTCTGATAAGCGAGTGAGATTCTAATAGATAAGAAAGTCAATTAGTTGGCAGAGATGGTGGCACACTAACTAGAAGATACTAAGAGAGCATTGATTGAATAGTATATGACATCCTACAAGCCCATTAAAGTGAAAAGCTTTTCCAGACTGAGATATTAACTCTCATTTCCTCTGGTATGGGTAAAGGGCAGCATTTAAGACATACTGACAATGTTAGAGCACAGCATAACAATAATTAGAAAAAGAATACCAA
The DNA here is from genome assembly GCF_020826845.1 of Diceros bicornis minor. Lineage (NCBI taxonomy): Eukaryota > Metazoa > Chordata > Mammalia > Perissodactyla > Rhinocerotidae > Diceros > Diceros bicornis. The sequence goes on from NC_080747.1 coordinate 45,382,871, forward strand.
AGTGAAAAGGGTAAAAATAACATGTCTCCGAAGTTACTTACTTCTGTGTAACCAATTGCAGAGGCTGACTTGTAATATAGAAGAAAAATGTAAGCAAAAAAGCCTAAAACGTGGCTTAATCGTTTCTCCAATAAGATTAGGTTTACTTCAAATAAACCAACTCACCAAAAGATTTAAAGAGAGAAGAACATAAAATGATTGTTTATGAAGCTGCTTCCCATGCTCTGCTGGTTCACATTTTCATCTGTTGGGACCTGTCACATTATGTCCTAATGTAACGACATCTTTGATGGCATGGGCAAGTGCAAGCAGAAATAGAACAGCAGCGGCAAACAGGCTGATTTACACTGCACTTTCTGGCATTGGAATTAACTTCGCATGTGAATTTTTGCTCCATCTAGGCCAAATGCCATTCCAAAAAGCAGCATCATTTGAACCTCTGTGGTGTACTTAATATGCTCTGGATTTCAGTGACCGTGGCAGAACGGAGGCTGAACACTACCCAGTGTCAAAATGTGTTTCCCAGCGCTTGTCAGAGTCCTTCAGCACTGCAACATTTGTAATTTCTGAACAATTCCCATAAAACTTAGGGGTTGTTGACCTGAACTAAACTCCCTATGGCTGGCAATGTCATTCTTTCTCTCGTTTCACTTTCCTTGTTGATAAAAATCAATACTTTCTCTCACAGAATTCTGACTTTCCAAGCACCGTTCAGGTTCATGTGAAATATGTGGAGCAGATAGAGGGACAGGAGCTGTTATTTTATCTTCCGGAGCTATTTCTTGTATTCATCCAAGTAGAGGATAATGCTAGAAATACTATAAGAGACAATCATTTTGAAATTAATCAGTTTTGGATTTTTTGATGCAGCGAGTATAATTTTGGAAAATAGTTCACTGTGTTATTAACATTAGCTTCAATCAAACTATGGTTAAAATAAAATCTTTGAGCCTAAGGCCCATTATTAACTCCCATTCTATGTTTTATTTCAATTATTGCTGATTCATTCTTAAAGAAAATGAAGTTTATAGCTACTGTATGCTTGCAACTAAAAAAAAAAATCTGCAAAGAACATAAAGCTTTGACCTCTCATTTGATTTCAGTCTGCGGCTCCCCGAAAAATGAGGAGAAATGGATTTGCAACAGACTCTTCCCGCTTCTTTCCTTTTGGAAGAAACTCTTCATGGAGGGTAGCTGTCCTAAAATTAATGTAATTAGACATTCTGAAAATAGTTCAATTTCCTATTGTCTGGGCTGGCAAAAGATAATTCAATCTCTTCCATATGATAAGTCCACTTCTATGCCATGCTCTAAGCTAAGAGTTGGCAAACCCTTTTTTTTGTAAAGGGCTAGATAGAAATATTTTAGGATTTGCGGGTCCTATGTTCTCTGTTGCAACTACTCAACCTCTGCCATGGTAGCGTGAAGGCAGCCATAGATAACAGGTAAATGAATGAGTGTCACATTCATGTGTATTCGAACAAGTGTATTCGAATAAAACTTTATTACAAAATCACATACTGGGCCGGATTTGGCCTATAGGCCATAGTTTGCCAACCCCTGCTCAAAGCTAGCTAATATTCTCAAAACTTTAGTTCACATTGGAATGATATGGGAGTTTGGTCTTGGTCTATATTGGGGCTCCACCATGTACCTGGTAAATAGAATGGATGAATTCTGATTCCATATACATAGTATATATAAAAGTAGAATGTATGTATTTAATAAGCAATTCAGGTGATTTTGATGAAGCTCAAAGTATATGTCATTGTTCCAGGACATATTATTCTTGAGAATTTCATTCCACATTTCCTGGATGAAGGACTCAATTGTCCTCATTTTCCCTGATCCTTAGGAAATATTCTCATGGACTTACACCAGTCTCTTTTCTTGATACTTATCCAGATACAAGGAGTTTTGAGTATCATAGTGGTTGGAATCTTTCTGCAACAGTAGTGTGTCAGGATATATACTCAACTGTCATGGTGAACAAATTCATAGAAATGATAGCTGAGAAACAACCTTGCCAAGTTTATAATCCTGATGCCCAGCCATTGTGTCCATCCACGTGCTTTGGAGGTCAGGGTATCTAAAATAAATAACAGAATAATAATTAAAATTTATTAAGCACTTATTATGTGCCTGAAGTCAATCAAATCTTTACATCTGTTAATCTATTTAATTATATATGTCAATCTTTTGATGTAGGTAATATGACTACCTCCCCACTTCACTGTTTCTTTTTTGATATATAAGGAAAGAGAACTACAGAGAATTTAAGGAGTTTCCTCAAGTCCATACAGTCAATGACAGAGTCAGGATTTAAGCCCAGATGGTATCATTGCAGAGATCAGACTCTTAACCTCTATTCTATACTGATTTTTTTTCATATTAGGAAAGAAGAATGCATAAAAGAAAAAAATCAACAATAATGTAATGTAATTCAGAGAAAAATAAAAAAAATTACCAAATCTATGTAATAGTAGGTATCTGATTTTAAAATAAATATTTTAAAAAGAGGTCTGAGGGGCCTCCCCAGTGGCGTAGTGGTGAAGTTCATGTACTCTGCTTCAGCAGCCCGGGGTTGGCAGGTTCGGATCCTAGGCACGCACCAACGCACCACTTGTCAAGCCATGCTGTGATGGTGTCCCATATAAAGTAGAGGAAGATGGGCACAGATGTTAGCCCAGGGTCAATCTTCCTCAGCAAAAAGAGGAGGATTGGCATTAGATGTTAGCTCGGGGCTAATCTGCCTCACAAAAGAAGGAAAAAAAAAGGCATCTGATATACAGGGAAGCTAAGGGGGAATTTGGGTTCCTGGCAACTTCCATATCATAATGTCCTGAAGTAGATCTCTTTAGATAAGACATGTTTAAAAAGAATCCAGGTAGAGGAGAATCTACCACAGAATGTGGTGTGGGGAAAAAAGAGATGGAAAAAATCTATCGCTAAACAGATTCGGAGTGTTTCACTTAATGTGATCAAAAAAAATCAAGGATGTTAGTTCTACAACGACTGTGGTTTAATTGAATTCTGCTAATAACATGAATAGAGACTTCTAAATAAACCAATGTGAGGTTTTTGAGAATCTAGGGAACTACCAATGTATAAAGCTGGAGGTAATTAATCTATTCTGCACCAGTGTACACAGGAAAGGCTATTAAACTACAAAGCCTGTGAAATGGTAGCACTCGGAAGAGCAAGTGGAAGGCAAGTCTAGCATTTACACAGCAGAAGACCACATAGTAAACCCAAAAGGCAGCCTAAATGCTGAGGCCCAATTCCAGGAGGTATTTGGTATAAGAACTGAGTTCCATAAGCGCACACACCACACTTGTCTCTTTTACTGTTATATTGCCACCGTGCCTGGCATCAGCATAGACATTCACTAAATAAGTAGTGACTGACTGATTCAAGAGCAGGTGACAACTAAGGTAGAAATTATACCAGATTGGAAAAAATATTCATGGGCTTTTTTATACTTGTGATACAAAATTTAAAATTTGTAAAGACATCGTTAAAATACATTTCCATCCCGTGTAATGGGATTAAAGGCCCAATGCCCCCAAGAGTTTCAGGGCAAGCCCCACCACCTAACGTACTTACCTCATGTAACTCAGAAATCCAGAGTCTTCTATGGAGGTTCATTTGAAGTAAGTTAGAGAAGAATTTTTCACTCCTGTTTTATCTGGTTTATATTTCTAAAGAAATCTTAGAGACCTTTGGGGACCAAAATGCAGCACTTATTTTATTTATATGATTGTGTTATGACTGACTTTTATCATTTTTATATATACATTAGATATTTATTTCTAGTTGATCAACAACCTTGACTATCAAAGCTGTAAAAGAAGGCATTACTTATGTAGTAAAGAATATAGTAAAGAAACATTCCTTTGCTAAAGGACGGCGTGTGGGAAATCTTTGTTTTAATGCGGATGTTATAATTATCCACTTAAAAAAATATCAACTTACAAAAAATCAACTTAAAAAATATTTTCTTAAGCATACGAAAGAATTATCTTACCTTTTGAAATCTTGGTTTTTTTCCTAAGAGGCTGAAGGTAATAAAGGCTTGCAAACTAATGTGCATTGAAAATCCAAACACAAGTGATCTTTTGAGAAAGTGAATAATCTGTTTCTTAACGCTGCTCCATTGCTCTGAATTGAGTCTCATTAAATAGAAATGACAAGAGTGCATTTCCTCATCATATAGCATGCTCTACCCCGGACCCTCTTATTTCCTTTACTTCCCTGAAACAACTCCCAACACTCCCCAAAGGGAAGACATTGGAAAAGACTAGGACACTATATGCACATGGTAACTCTCTATGAGTTCATCTTTTCATATGTGTGCATGTGTGTATGTGAGTGTGTGTGAGCTCTATTGTATACCACAGTGGAATGATCTCCAGACTAGAGTGCAAGTGCAAATATATCTTTCTATTTTTTTGGATAAACAGTAAAATACTATATACCCCACTTTTATTCCTCCTGTTTTTTCACTAAACAATATATCCCAAAGATACAGAGATAGTTCACATCCTTTTTAAAGTTGCACAGTCTTCCACAGTGTGAATATACAGTAGTTTATTTAAAATTTTAGGTTTGCAAATGGCGCCACAATAATTAGTAAAGGTAAAGTGCATATGTTTGTTTTGCTAGGTATTGCCAAACTATATTTGAGAGTGTTTGCTTTCCCACAGCTTCATTAAAAGTATATGCTGTCAAATTTTTAGGTTTTTCTAATCTGATAGTAGAAAAATGAGTGTTTCAATGTAGTTTTAGCTTGCAATCCTCTTATTACGAGAAAGCTGAACATTTTTTCTTAAGGTTAAGGTCCATCTGTGTTTCTTTTTCTGTGGACTATTTCTGTAACATTGTTAGCCTTTGTCTTCTTTGTTTTTAGAGGTTCTTTACATAACAGGGATATCAACTCTTTGTGATATAAATTATCATTATTTCCTAGCTTTTCATTTATCTTTTTTCTTTGCTTCTGTATGTTTTGCCATACAAGGGATTTTCCTTTTAAAATTTTATGTAATTCAAATTAACCTTTTCTCTTGTTGATTTTGGATTTTGCGTCATAATTAGTAAAATCTCCTCTGCTCCCAAATTATAGAGAATGTCACACATATTTTCTTCTACTGTGTAATTTCATTATTTATATTCAATTCTCTGATGTAATTGGAATTTATAAATTATAATTAATCCGTTTGTATTGTTTTTTTCTATAAGGATCTCTAACTATATCAACACCACCTATTAAAAAGAGTAACTTTCACCAGAGATTTGAGATGCTTTCACTATTGTACTCTGAATTTCATAGACAATTAGACTTTTTCTGGATTTTCTGTTCTGATCCATCCATCTGTCTCTCTATTCATGCATTGATACTAGAGCTTTTTTTTTTTAATTACAGGAACTTTATAGTATGTGTCAATGTTTAGGAGAACTATCCTGCTATCATTGCAGTAATTTTTTTAAAGGTTGTTTCCTTGGCTATTCTTGCTTGTTTGCTTTCCAAATGAATTTTATAATCAATTTAGTTCCAAAAATATAAAGCATCAACAGCAAAACTGATAAATTAGAATTGCATTGAGCTCATAAACTAGCATAAGGAAAACCACTATCTTTATGATGTTTAGTCTTCCTACCCAAGGGTATCATATGTTTTTTCTTTTTTTTCATTTATTCAAGTCTGCATGTATGCCTTTCAGGAGTGTTTTATAAATATAAGTTATGGACTTTTTTTTATTAAGTTTATGTCTAAGTGTTTTGTTTTTATGTTTGCTATTTTATTTATTTATTTATTTATTTATTTATTTATTGGTGAGGAAGATTCGCTCTGAGCTAACATCCATTGCCAGTCTTCTTTTTGTTTGAGGAAGGTTCACCCTGAGCTAACATCTGTGCCAGTATTCCTTTATTTTGTATGTGGGTCGCCGCCACAACATGGCCACTGACCAGTAGTGTAGGTCCATGCCTGGGAACCTAACACAGGTCATGGAAGCAGAGCATGCCTAATTTAACCTCTAGGCCGCCGGGCCAGCCCTTATGTTTACTATTTTAAATGGAATCTTACCTTCTATAATATCTTCTATTTGGCCTTTGTTTGTATATATGAACGCTGTTGATTTTTGAATGTTAATTTATTAACTATATACACACATACACAAATAAATATACATAAGTTGAGATAGATAGATGGTAGATGACAGATAGATAGATAGATAGATAGATAGATAGTTGGTCCCATCATCTACAAGTAGAGACAGTTCTCCTTTCTTTCTAATTCTTATACTTCTGTTTGCTTTCTCTATTCTCATTGCATTGACTAACATTCCAGAACTATTTCAAGTAATAATGGAGATACTGTGCATCTTTTCTCTTATTTCCTGTCTTTAGTGAGAAAGCTGCTATTGTTTCCTTAAGTAAGATTCTGGTTCTTAGATTGATGTGTACACATTTTGTTATACAGTTCATCACACTAAGGTGGTGACCGTCAATTCCTGTTTTTAAGAATTTTTAACATGAATGGGTGTTGTATTTGGTAAAATATCTTTTTCTACATGCACTTTTTGTAGAAATATTTTCTTTGCGTAGCTTCTAGAATCTATTTTGTTTCTCTCCCTGCCACTCTGGTTTTTCCTTTCTTCACAGTCCTCAAATCTCTGACCTCCAATGTATGAATGGCTCAGAGCTCATTCCTCTGGCATCTTACCTATCTGCACTTACTCCTTAGGGGTGAGTCCTTAGGGGACCTTATCCCAGCTCCTGACCTTACATAGCGTCTCTACACTGATAACTGCCAAATTTATATCTGGCAGACTTTTCCTCAGAGTGTTAGATGAATATATCCATCTGCTTATACCTCTTCTTCCCTTGGATATCCAGCAGCTTTCTTAAACTGGACTGAATTCTTGACTTTCTCCACCTCAAAACTGCTTCTCATCCAAGTATCCACCTCTCAGTTATGTTATTGACAAACCCTTAGATGGGGCAGACTATGTGCACCAGGCACTAAGTAACTTATTAAATATTAACTCATTTAGCACTCATAATAACTCTATGAGGTAGGTGCTATTATTATTCTCACTTTTTATCAATGGGGAGACTGAGGCATGAAGAGCTTAAATGGCTTGTCCAGTATTTCACAGTTACTAAGTGGAAGCTCTAAGGTTAAACCTGGGCAGTTTGTCTGCAAAGTGTACACTCTTTACCACCACACAATGAATTCTTCTGCTTGCCCAGGCCATTGGACTTGGAGTTATCCTTGATTTTTCTATTTCTTTTAAACCCCACAAATATACTAGCAAATCCTAATGACTTTCCCATCAAGATATATCCAGAATTTGAACACTCTTTACCTTATCCATTCCAAACCTTCTGATTTAAACCACCATAATTTCTTGCCTGTATTATTGAAATAGGCCCAAAACTAGTTTTTTGTCTTTCACAACTTTTGCTGCTATAGTGTATTCTCCATGTAGTCTCTATTATCCCATTTAAAACATACATCAGATCCCATCTGCCCTCTGCTCAAAACTTTCCATTGTCTTCCCAAATTGATTTGCAGAAGGTTAAAGTTCCAAAAGTGACTTAAAAGCTCCTACAAGATCCCGTCTCATTAACCTCATCACTCACTCTACATCAGACAGACTGACATCCTTTTATTTCAATTTTTTAATTTAAAAACATAAGCACACAAAACTCATTTTATAAGCTTGCATGCACGCGTATATCAAATATGTCAAATATACTGGAGCGCTGGCCCATGACCAGGGTTGGGGAGGGGAAAGGGTGCAGGAATTAGAGTTGAAGGGCAAAAGGAAAAGAAAATGAAAGTGAAGAGAAGTAGTAAACAGCGTGGGCCAGTGAGAGTATGCTGTGCCACGCTGTCATTCTGATGGTGCCTTGAATACACCAAGCATGCTCTCAACTTGGAGCTTTTGCAATAGCTGCTCCCTCTGCCAGTACACCCTTCCCCTAGATATCTGCATTTTGCTCTCAACTTATTTCTTTCAGTCTATATTCATGGGCCACCTGAAAAAGATATTTCTTAAATGTCTCATATAAAATAGAAATTTCACTCATTACTCTCACCTGCTTTTTTATAGCATTTGTCATCATCTAAATATTACATAGATGTATTTGTTTTGTTATTGTTTATTTTCAACATAGCTCAATTAGGGACTTTTATTTTTTCACTGTTGGATCTCTAGTGCCTGAACAGGCTCTTGGCACAAAATAGATGCTCAGTAATTATTAGCTGAATGAATAAATAAGTAATATGCATGGTTCCCTTAACTTAATGGATTAATAGCTTTTCTCATGAAGCATTCCACAGTGCCAATGTTCCACGGAGAACCATTTAGGAAACTGAGTTAAATACTAGACAACAGTGTTTTCATTTAAACTTGATGGAGAGCTCATCAATTTCTATTTTGTTTTTATTGTTGATTAGCTAAATGATGGCGTTAAGTTAAGCCAGTTTTCTCCTACCTCTGCTTACCTGTGTGGCAACTGAATTTAAAATATATTCCTTTATCTTTATCCAAACTCAACGACCCTGTGTGTTGTACAGAATAGATATCCCTCAAATATTTGTCTCCTTTCCTTTTCCTTTTATCTTCAACAGATTCACCAGGGTTGGTTAATATATTTAAACTTGTAATCCAGCTCATAGATTCATTTGAGGTCAAGAAGAATTAATGTGTTGAGATGCTTTAGGTAGCTTAGTTAGGGCTCAGGCGGAGTGTTTTTGATAAATCATGATTGCCTAGGGCCAGAAAGGGTGAGTGACAGCACCAGTGACACACATTTTTCTTCTTTGACTTACAAGGTAAGTTCTTTGAGAGAAAATAATTTATTTCATTTTTATCTGTTTACCATCTAACAGAACATTGTTAGCATGTTGTACATATGGATACTCCATAAATATTTGTTGTTTGCATGATTATTCTGTGACTGTTACAGAAACACTTATTTGTATCCTGAACATGAATCTCATGCCTCTGTTTCCTAGGCAACTTTTTCTTCTATAAGAGTAGAAGATCATTAATCTCTAATATATTGCTAGATAAATATTTCTGTGGCACCCGAATGTCACCTGTTTATATGTCATAAAATAGAGTTCTACAAGATATCATACGAGAGAAAAGCATCTCTTTTACCTGCATACCTTTCTTGTGCAAAACAAAAATAATTTATATTTTTCTTGGGGTTAACGGTATTATAAGACTCCGCAAAATAATTTATAAAACTGCTAAAATCCAGTAGCACAGTGTGAATTCTTGTTGAACTCAATAGAAGTCCACTTATCATTTTCCTAACTGATAAAATCATACTGCTGACAGGAAGAAGAGATATAGGTGAATAATTCATAGTGCCTAATTTTTAAGAGAATGTTTCCCAATGGGTTGTCTCATTCTCCAGACAAAAATTTAATATAACAAAGAATACAGCTACCTGTGGATATTTCATATTGCTAACAGTCAGTTCTTGGCCTCTAGGGCAGTTATTTGAAGTAGCAAGTGAAAAGCACTCAATTTCAAAGCATTTACCAAACTTCTACATGAAATCAGACTTTTCTGTGTGTGTATGTGAGTGATTGTTTCTTCTCTGAGTTCTCAACCTAATTGTTGTTTTTGATGGTTTTTGACAAATTCCATGTAACCAAGCCATATTCACAGACCTTGTTTCTACAATCTCTATAGGTTTAATTGTCCCTACCTCCAAAAGAAAATAAATCACGCACAATAGCCCATGAATGCCTGAACAATGAGTTAGTAATTATATTTTTATTATTTCTCCTTTTATTAAAGTACATCACTCCAATCCATCAAATCTGTCAGCCAAGCCACTAGGAATCTAATCTAAAAACTGTCATCTCTAAATAAGAAACTTTGTGAGTTGTGGTGTTATTTGGCAGGCAGCATGGTGTACAGAGGCCTGAGTCAGCAGAGTTGTTAGAAGCATAAGGAATTTGATGTTAACTATATTTGATAGAGTGGATTCTAATCCCAGCTTTGTTATTTATTACATGACTTAACGTCTTCTAGTCTCAGTTTCTTCATCTATAAAATGGAGAGAAATGTAGCTAGCTGATAGAATTGTTATTGCCTAAACGATGGCTTAGCATGTAAGAAGGAAATCTATAGAGAGAGATAAGCCAATTACATCCAAGTTTGACAAAGTAATTGGCTTTGTTTTAATTTCATGTTACCATTTTTGTATCAATCATCAGTACACCCTCTATGTTCTCTTCTAGTACTATGATATACAGAAATAAACATAGAGAAGTCTACACATAAAGTATGCCAGAAACGCTTAACTAGATGATCACAATATCATTATTGCTTTCTAATTAATTCTCCACATATGCCACCAAAATGTTCTTTCACATATGCAAATCAGACTATATTACCTACTTGCTCAAAATTATTCAATGGTTCCCATTCATCTATGCTAAAGAATAAATTATATACTCAATGAAAATCTAACTATAGTCAAATTTCTACTCCTCTCTCATTTCAACATAATATTCCAGCAACATTGCCTCCTAATAAACACACCCCACCTCAAATGCAAGGCCCGTAAAGTTTTTCCTGACATATCAGGCAAACTTAAGCTCTTCCTTTACACTCCCACTCCATTAGAGCAATTAATATCTTGTATTGAAGTACATGTATGAGCGTATGAATTGTGACTCCAAGATCCAGTGTTGGAATGGTCACAGATGCACCTTATGAGAGTTGCCTAATTTGAAAATGAGGTCCAAGTGGGTGGAGTTAGTAGAACCAACCTTGCTGCACTAATCACATCTAAGGGAGAATAACACCTTGGGTATAGCTAGTTTGCATACAGCTAATCACAAACTCCTACAGGCACAGGCCTTGTCTTTCACTGTTATATACTTAGCATAATGCCTGGCACGTGTAGGCAGACAATAAATACACATTAGGGAGTGAAGGAAAACTTTGTCTTACTTGCAACACGAAACATATCCTAAGCAAAAGCAATTTTCTTACAAACATTTTATTTATTAGGAACAAGTCTGGAGTTAAAGTTGTCTCTCAAATTATCTGATGTTTTATGCATTTGAAATGTGAAAAGATGCCTAGCTAATTTTTAAGGTAAGTTCTATTTAACTAACAAAATGAAAAAAGAAACTCATATGTGCACACTCTGTATGGAATGAATGAATTTTATGTGTAAACAAGTACTTGATTAGAGTAGAGAAAACTGTAGGACATGGACTCAACCATGCTTTGCTATAGGGTAATGGGCTATGGGCTACAAGACCCATCATCTCTAAGACTGTCTTCTCAATGTGCTAGTAGAAGACAGTTCAGTATAACATGGGCTTGAGCTTCCAATGATCCAGAAATGTGGCTTCCACAGAATTTTCCTCTATTTAGAATAGTAAATTTTGGATTTCCAATCTGGTCAAATAGCAGACCTCTTTCTTTTTCTTTTTTTTTTTTTTCGTGAGGAAGATCAGCCCTGAGCTAACATCCATGCTAATCCTCCTCTTTTTGCTGAGGAAGACCGGCTCTGAGCTAACATCTATTGCCAATCCTCCTCCTTTTTCTCCCCAAAGCCCCCGTAGATAGTTGTATGTCATAGTTGCACATCCTTCTAGTTGCTGTATGTGGGACGCGGCCTCAGCATGGCCAGAGAAGCAGTGCGTGGGTGCGTGCCCGGGATCTGAACCCAGGCTACCAGTAGCGGAGCGCTTGCACCCAACTGCTAAGCCTTGGGGCTGGCCCTAGCAGACCTCTTTCAATTTTTGTTTCCTCCCCTGGTATAGAGGTTTTTTTCTTTTTTAAATGTCCATTATTTTATTTGTTTTGCTGAGGAAGATTGGCCCTGAGCTAACATCCATGCCCAACTTCCTCTACTTTATGTGGGATGTCACCACAGCACGGCTTGACAAACGGTGCATCAGTGTGTGCCCCGGATCCGAACCGGCGAACCCCGGGCCGCTGCAGTGGAGCACATGTGGTTAACCGCTTGTGCCACCGGGCAGGCCCCTAGAGGCTTTTGTTTTTATGTGCATGTGTGTGTGTGTGGTTACTAGATATATTTCACAAGGTCTTCTCTACCCTGCTCATATTTATAAGTTTCTTTCTCCAGAGTATCCCAAATAAACACTGTCAGGATTAGGGGCCTTCCCATGGTGATTGTTGTTTTATTGGAATTCAGGTACCCTAGGCTTAAATTGGGCTGGAATTAACCCCTTGACATGTTGATAAGCCACAACACTCAGTTGAACCCAGAGCCTTTGTTGGTCTATTTCACAGTTACCTATTAGGGTATGATGGCTTCCTGTTCTTTAACAGTGGAGGGAGTAGAATATTCTATGCCATGGGGTGCCATGAGTATTTTCTCCTATAACCTCAAAGATCAGGGTCTTTTTTGTGACAGAGACATAGGCAATAGTAGAAATATGTAAGGCTTCCTAAGATCCCAGTTAAATAATCTGATTTTGGGAGTGTGGACCTCTTCTTCCACATGAGCAACTATTTTCTGGGCTCTTACGTTGCAAAGTGGATCAGTCTATCTTCCAAGAGCTCCATAGAATGGAAATCAATGTCTGATTGAAACAAATAACCAATGGTCACAGGATGAGGATCGTTCTCCAGAGCATAGCATTAGCCATGGCTCATTCTGGAATTAAAACACATCATTCAATACAAGACACAAGGAATTCAAGACACAAGGTACAGATTGATACATACAACCCAGCTCCACTTTAAGAAGTGCCCCAATCCCACATTCCTGCCCCCAAACACCAATTGTTGAAACTTGCAGCTTAGGTCCATAAATCTAAAACAGAGACCTGGTAGGGCTTTGTAAAAGCACTACAGCCCAGCTCAAAGCCCAAGCTTATCAGCAGGCACCCTCACAACTCAAAGTGCACACCAGCCAGCAGGCAGCCACTCCGAGGGCATACTCACCAGCAGGCAGCAAAGCTAGCCTGCAAGTCAAAGGAAGAGAAGGAAATCCTACAGATGGTGGGGGTCATCTCCTTGACCATCCTTCTCACAGCACCGGTTGTTTTACATTTGCTGCACAGAAGGTGGGATCAACCTTTCTTCCCCCAAAGTGGTTCAGATGTCAAGATAGATGATGCCACACGTGCATCAAGAGGATTTGAAAAGGTTTATTTCTCACAAAATGGAGCTTTCCTAGGGGAGAGGACAAGGCAGGTACTCCAACTTGGCTGGAATGCCTTGAGCCACGTGAGAGGTAATGGTTTATAGTGTGGTTAAGGGATGGGGCTGGAGGGAAGGTTCTCACACATGAGCTGGAGTGTACATGGCCTGACTTTGCCTTTGGGTGCCCTGGGAAGGAACACAGACCTGCTTATGTGCGACAAGAGGGGATGAAGGAGGAGTGAGTCCTGAAAGCTGTCAGAGGCCTAATGTCAAAAATGGAGTCAGACTCTTTAGTACACAACTTAGTCATTTAGTGAAACCTTTGATTTTTAATGTTTTCTCGGGTTGTCCACCAATGACTTTCTCCTTTTTTCCCCACTTTTTCAAACTCAAAAGTCATCTGATAAAGGACGACGATATGCTTCTCTCTCAATTTCTCTCCGTATTACACATAAGAATTAAATCAGTATCCCAAATCTTACTTAGAATCACTTGTTCAGTATTTTTCTTCACCACTCAGTTATAAACTCCCAGAGGACAGGAATAGCACTTGTGTTTTGCACCATTGGCGTATGGTGAGCATCCAAAAGGATCCATTAAGTGAGCTATGGATATAACACCTTTTAGTTACCCATTACATGGAAGAATTGCTAAGTGAATTTGACTCAGAGAGAAGACTACTCTCTTAAAAACCAATAAAGCACAATGCAAAGACCAAACCCACAGGTTTACTCCTTATATCCTATGTTGTCTTTGACAAGGCATTTAATATCTTTGAACCCCATTTTCCTAATCTCCAAAATGGGAAAGTCCTTTCCCTGAAAACCTATGAACATTTTTTCTGAGATTTTGTCTTGAGGGCATCTAAATGATAAATTACTGCTTAAATATTAATAGAACTTTGTTATTCCTTCACCTGAATAGTCATCGTCTATTGATAAGTAATGATAACGACCTGAGGGTATTAAGCTCAAAGGCTTGTGTGTACAATACATTTTAAAAGGGAAATAGACTGTCACTCTACCTAAAATTGGCTCTGTCCACCTAAATGAGAGGTCTTCTGTGCCCTCCTAAATGGTGCTTCAGAATCATTTCTTATGCACATCAACAAACATCCCAGAATAATTAGGGAGAGTAGAAATCATTATAATGTCAGCCCTTTCTATTATTGAATTGTAACCATTCGATATGGAACTGCCTATAGCAATTGCTAAATGTAATAGATCCAACATCCTTCGCAGTCCGCAGAACCATCCTGCTGCAGCCTGCGGGTTCCACACAAGACCCTTCCCTCAATTAGGATTTAATCACCCTGGAGAGCAGCTGAGAATTTCAATCATTAATTTTTCCAAGGTCCCATCAATCTTGTCTATTGAAGTAATTTGATTTTTTTTTCTTCCTCTACAAGAATACTAAATCTTCTTAGTGGAGAAAAATGATGTGGAGAAATAAAGTGGAAGAAACTAATTTTTACAGGATATTTAAATGAAACTCCTTAAGAATTGTTGTTTTAAATCACTCCATTATACATGTACCATAACACCTTAGGGACAGAAAGGAGTCCTTTTGAGGGCTTCATTTCTTATTGCCGTAATTTGGGCTAACTTTTTCATTCAGGTCTGGAGGTAGCATTTATTGTGGTTAAGAGCTAGGAATTTAGAGACACATGGCTCTGGCTTCAAATCCTGGCTCCACCACTTATGAACCACATAACCTATTTTCATTTATCATCCTTGAGACTCAATTTCCTTATACCTAAAAAGGGAAAGTATTCGTACCTTCTTCAGATGAAGACTGAAAGATGCAGGCAATGATGTTAAGTACCTAGAACAATTCCTGGCATGTAACTGTGTTTAAAAATGGTTACTATCATTTTTATCTATTATTCTCTGTTACCTTGACATATGTATCATCAGTCCTTCCTGGTGAAAATTAGGTCAACAAATGAAATAAGATGGATTTTCTGAAGATGAAGATCACCACGGGGGGTATCTAGAATTAGCCATCATTCTCAATGTTTGAAATCAGAAAGTTTAGCAATATTTACTAAGGAATGCCTAAGTGGGGAAAAATATTATTTATCTTTACTTTTATTTTATCTTTGAATATTTGGAGATTAAATTTTAACTGATTATAAAATATGTTTATTGGAATATAACGATTAGTCATTCACTATCAATGAATCAAAATATGATTTTCTTTTTTGGTTTGATTCTTTGAAATTGCTGTGGGAAAATAATATGAGGTAAAGTTTTTAAAAGAAACCATCAATATTGTATCTTTTAACCTTAAATTAAGGCTACAAGTACTCTTAGACAATTGCTTTTGATTTTTTCATTACGCTTTGTTCTGACTCTGACTAGAAGTCTGACTACATTCCCTTGAAATCATATTTTTCTAGATCTTTCTTTACCTGAGCTCCTCAAGGGTGGGGATCACATGACTCATCTTTGTATGAGACCTCAAACAGAACCCACAGCAGATGTTTACCCCCCTTCACTGAATGAAGAAACAAACACATGGGTGAATGGGCAATCCCTTTGCTGTCAGGCCAAATTAGAAATTTGTCCTTGTATATGGAGCATCCTGGATCTTCCCAATTTTAAGGTCATCAGAGGAGAACATTTCACAAAGCTTTCTGATTCTGTGTTCAATCAGTTTCTGTCAAGGAATTTTTTCTTCTCTAGCTGTAATTGCACGTACTTGCAGGACATTTTCTTGAACTTTAGCTTTGGTTTAGGACCACAGAATCCATTCTTGGTAATATAGCAGCTCACATGTATTGGAGTATTGTCTTTTTTTTTTTTTTTGTAAGGAAGATCAGCCCTGAGCTAACATCCATGCTAATCCTCCTCTAGAGTATTGTCTTTATTCCTCTTACTCTCCATCCAAATAAACAGTCGTATCACCCATTTTTCTCAACATCATTTTTTTCTTATCTCCTCAAGCTGGTAATAATAGTAGTCATAACAATAACAGTAATGATTATAGCTAACATATAATAATTAACATGGGCTAGGCACTCTTCAAGCACTTTGCATATATCAAATCATTTAATCTTCACAACATTCCTATGAGAGATATTATTGCTACCCACTTTTGACATCTGGGAAACTGAGGCAGAGGACATTTAAATGGTTTGCAAAAGGTCACATAGCTAATACGTAGCAAGTCAAGATGTAAACCTAGAATGTGTACTCTTGTCCATTAAGCCTCCAAATTGCTTTCCCGAGAGTGAAAACCTCTCTCTCCAGCTTCTCACTTCTTTGAGGTTCAACTGTGTGATATTGGTGCTGTCCATAATAATGCTGTGTCATACATGGTATGCTGCATTTTGTGAGGGACAGGGTTAAAAAAAATATGAGGACTTCTGCTATTTGCCAAGAAAGATTAATTGCCGTTAGGATTGCACTCCTTCCATATGACTAGAAAAGTGGAAAAAATATATGAAACAATTGTGTTTCAGCGTTAGACAGCAGGCAATGCATATCTATGATCTGTAAGAAAAGGGTAAAAAAAATAAGGTTAGCCTATGATTTTCTCACCTTACTGCTTAAAAGAAGTTTCTAGGCTGCATGGAGAGAAGTAGGGAGGGAGACAGTTCCTAAACAGAGCCTAGCAGTCATCCTGAGTTGAGAAAATAGAAATCAGAGTCCCAGGAAGGCAAGGTGGCTAGAATGTATAGGGCATGGTACAGGAGAGGAGGGAGAAAGAGATCTGGAGATTTGCAGAGAGTGACTCTCTAGGCTTTGGCTGTGTACTTATTTGGACATTCCCGAAGCAAGACTATAGAAAGCCCTCGGGAAAAAACATTAGAAAGTAGTAGGTGAACAATTTCTAGCACTTAGTCTGGTATAACAATAATTTATGTTCCCACTAGAGAATCGGGAGAGGTGGCTCAGGAAATCATTGCATGGCTTGGTGGGTAGGAGGTCTTACATTTAGGGAAAAATAATTTTTTTGTTACTCACTACATCACTCATACTTAAATAGAAACATTCAAATTGAGTGACCTAAAGTCCTCCTTGGTGTCTTCCAGTTGGGAAAAGAAGGTCTGTATGTTGCCTAACTGGCAGGGATTCAAACTCTGAACTCTTTATTTTCTGAATTCCTAGGGACCAGTCACTAGCCAGGGTTGTAACTTGACAGAACATGATGAAAATATGTCAGTGAGTAGATTGTTGGAAACCTATCCTGGACTGTTGCAAACATGCAACATATGTCCCATATAATCTAAGCTTCTTTTAATCTAATGAATTACTTTCTTCTTTAAAAAATGGAGTTTGAGATTTTTATTTTAGTAGTCAAATAGCGAGTTAGCTCACATGGTTTTGGATGGTTGGGGATACATTTGACACTAGAGCTAAGAACTTAATCTGAGAATCCTCAAATAAGGGGAGGAGACCTAACTGATCTACATTCGCTGGGCAAAGAGAATAACCACCGGCATTAGATAATTCCTTGATTATCGATTTCTGTGTTTTTGGAAGTTTAAATCAGAAATTGAGAGGAGACTCCAATGACAAATACAGTAATAGAAGAGAATGAGAAAATGGAAATAAAATAATTGGTGTCTTTTGCTATTAGAAAATAGGCATATTGAGTGTCACTTAATAAATATGCTCTGCTTGCATCACACTGCACAAATTTTTATTGGTTCAGCCACAAAAGAGTCTGATATTCTTAGCCTTCTTGGTGATGAAGCAGTGATAAGGAAAGAACTAGATATAATTTACAGATACTTTCTTACTCACTTATATATTTTTGGACCCAGTATTATCTGATATCTCTTTCAATTAGAGTGAGAAGCAGCATGTAGCTAATGATTAAAGGCAAATAATCTTTTGATTTAGATTTCCAAATTTTAGGGTACAGTCAATTGATTCAGTGTAAATATTGGAAGTATTCAATTATGATCAGTATCTTGGAGAGAATAATGATCAATACCAGCCTGTGACTTATCAAAAGATCATTTATAATCTCCTGGTTTGATAATTATCATTAGCTAGGTCAGATTAATACGGAATCCTTTACCAATTGTATTAATTTTCTATTACTGCAAACAAATCATCACAAACCTGGCAGCTTAAAACAGCACACATTTATTATTTCACAGTTTCTAAGGGTCAGGAGTCTAGTCACACAGTAGCTGAGACCTCTGCTCAGGTCTTACAAATCTGCAATCAAAATGTGGCCGGGATGCATTCCTATCTGGAGATGAGGAAGGATCCACTTCCAAGTTCACTAAAGCTATTGGCAGAATTCATTTTCTTGTGGCTATACACCAAGAGCCCTGGCCTGTCTGCTGGAGGCTGTGCTCAGCTCCTAGAAGTTACTCACAATTCATAGAGGCCACCCACAGTTCCCTGCCATGTGGCTTTTCCAACATGGCCACTTACTTCATCAAGCCACAGGGAGAGTCTTTGGAGAGAGTCTGTTAGCAAGACAGAGTCTTATATATAGTAATGCAATCATGGAAGTAGAATCTAACACCTTTGCCATGTTCTATTCCCTTGGAGTAAGTGACAGGCCCCACCTACGCTCAGGGGGAGGGAATTATACAAGGATGTGTACACCAGGAGACAGGGACCATGGGTAGCTGCCCTGGAGTCTGTCTGCAACATCAGCTAATGTAATATTGTTGTCACAGCCAGGCAAGAGCCACGTGGCACTGGGTGGATCCTCTTTGAAATTTCACCTGTCGTATAATTTTCTTTACTCTTATTAATAAATACAAGTGTTGAAACCACTCTGATGAGTAGCATCAAAGTTAGAAAATCCAGAATGACTAAAATTAGCTCTGCAATTAAGATGTTTTGCATTTGAGTTGCACTTTACACTTTTTAGAGCATTTATATATGTTTTTCATTTTTGTTTTTTCACTTATAAGTATCCTGAGAAATAGACAGGGCAAGTGATATTACACATGTATTACAGGAAAGGAAAATAAATGCTTTCATAAAAGATCCATAGTTAGAATAGAGTCCTGTCCATCCTTCATAGAATGTTCTTTCCAGTGAATTTCAATAACTTTGCAAATATGAGTGAGGTCCTCTTCCCTTCTGTTTATTACTCAGCAATTATGAAGCTGGGTAGTTGCCTGCAGGAAGCTAGAGAAATTGAGAATTCCACATGGATACAGATTTATTTTGTGGCAATTTATTCCATCAAACTTTATTTAAAAATGAAAATTTGAAAATAGTAATAAAAAGTAAGACTTGTGATTTCTCCAAATGAGGCTTATTTTTCTTTTTTGATCAGAGGGAATAGGGCGTTTAGATGATTAAACTATCCTCTGCAACTATGATAAGGCACAATATATTCTATTTCATAGTTTCTATATTTTCTTGTTATAAAAATAAAACTTTCAATATTGTTAAATAAAATTCTATCAAAACAGAAAAAAATCCTTTGTCATAATTTCCATTTTAATGGAACTTTGAGTATAATTTTTTTTTTCTTTTCTCTTATGATTTACTCTAGGCACTGAAGAGAGACCAACAATTCGCATTTCACTCATCTTTACCAAAGGAAAACAATGTGCATACTGCTCAATTTTAAAAAATTTAAGAATATAATATATATTGATACTGAGTTCTAAAAGAAAACATTTTTTTCCTTATCATTAACTCTAATGGGCTAAATCTAATTTTTCAATCATGTTGGACATTTGTACGTATTTTGCATGTTAATTTTCAGATATCAAAAATGTTGATAATAATATAAAACAAATATGCTTTGAGAATTTGCAAAGAGAAGGTGTCAAAAGCATCAAAGATGTAACAATTCTCTGACTCAAAAGCTCATTCACTTTTCACTGTGGCTCAACGGCCATAAACACCATCATGCCTTGCTGCCTCCGTCAGGAGCACATTTCAACAAGTGGTTCGTTTATTGATATGCTTACAAGTAGGGGAAATATTGGCAGGTAGGGCACCAAGAAATTTTATTGTATCATTACAGATCAGAAGCATTTTGTTAAAATATTATGAGATAGTGTATAGTAAGTGCATGACTTACTCTTCAAACAGTAAAATGAGGCTCAGAATGTCAACTCATGTGAGTGACAATTGTTTGAATGTGGAGTGAAATGTTCTCTCCGCGTCAGTTTCACTTGGTTGTTCTGCATTAGACAGGGCTGGAGGAATCCAGCAGTATGATTAAGGGGACTGTCAAAAGGAATGTCTTTAGAGGAAGCCCAAACTATTATTTAGGTTGATACAATGGTATTAAAATCACAGACTTTGGGGACAAAGCAAAGGAAGCGTAAACTGCAGAAGGTGCAAATCTGTGTGAAGGGTGTGGATAAGAAGATGTTTTCCTAGCTACTCACATGAAAATTCTAAGACTCTGTAATTGATATACTTGGAAAAAGTGATGATGAGACATTTTCTAATAATGACATAATTCTAATCCATCAGGGCTGGTCATCCATCAAAGCTTTGTTTGTGATGCTTTGATTGATGGAATGAGAAGAAGAAAATCATTCTCTATTTTAGCCAAAGAGGAAAGGGACAGATTCATTTTAAAAATTGCACTCTGCTTTCAAGATAAAAATAAATATCTCTTAATCAAATGGATGCTATCAAATAAATAGCTAACTTGTAATGGATCCTAAGGTCTTGTGATAGCTATTAATACTGCCATGAAAACAGGCACACATAAGCACCACCTTAGAGGACAAGGGTTAGTTAGCCCTGTGTGGAATCCCTCTTAACTGATGGACCTGAAGCACTGATGAGTTGCAGGAGTGCCTCAGAGGTGCCTGGCTGTGGATCACTGAGGGTCAAATAACACGTCCACAACAGTGGGAGCCAGAGTATCATGTTCAAAAAGTCTTTTGAACAAAGTTAGCACCAGGAGCTAAGATGGGGAGACAAGAGGGTTGGAAAAAGCAAGCAAACCAAAGGTAGGGTTCTCTGGGCTAACTCGGGGGATGCAGAAATGCAGTGAGGGGCAATCCATATGAAGGAAAATTCCATTTAAGTGAGCAGGATAAATGGATAGCGTGTACATGTTTATAGATTCAGTATTGTGACTTGGAGGAAAGCAGCAAACATATATATACCAGAGAGAGGCTAAATCCATGAGATAAATATATCCACCTAAGGACAGGATGAAACAATTACTGGTGAAATATAGTCATCCTTGTTGAACAATTTTAGAGTAAATAGACACTGTAACTGGAATTGATAGGTAAACACTGTGATTCATAGAATCATACAGACATTTTTCTACTTCATTTTATTTAGAATAAGATTATATTATTGGACACAAAGTGAGGACTACATCCAAAAATAACAAATAATATTTTAACAGGTTGTTAAATTTGATTGGGTCACCAAAATCAAATAAATATGATATTCCAAAATGAAGAAGCAGAATAAAATGCAAAATGTTTAAGAAATTATTTGAAAATTAATTACATGATCCCTCGTCAAAAGTGAGAGTATAAAGGGTCAAGTTATTGGAGACTAAGAAAGAATTTCCTTGGAAAGGCTCTACCATTGGCCCCTCAAGTCCTGACCACATGGGTTGCCTAAAGGAGAAAACAGACTCAGTACAGACTGGACATGAATTGCTAGACTCTGATGGGCTGAGGGAGAAGCAAGTGATAAGGTGAGTGCATGGCCCAAATCAAAACCAGTGCAGGTGAGAAGTCCTTAGCAATTGGGATAGGACCTACAAATGTGCCCACATAAGAAAAAGTCAGCTTTAAATAGCAGCCAGGTCCAGAGAATATAGAACCAGCTGTGTCTGTAACAATCAAGTACAAATATTTCCCTCTCCCATTAACTTTTCTCCCTCCATATACTCCAGCTTCAGAGGATTCAGAAACCATGATTAGAATATAGTGGAAAAACACAGGGAGGAAAAAAAATAGGCTGGATATGCCTTCTTCCTTGGCTCATTTATTTATCTGCTGGAGGCCCTAGCAGGGAGCACAGTAGCTGTAACTTTGAAAGAAAGAGGAATCTTGCATTATTTCAAATTAGTCTGGATATGCTAAGAAAAGAATCAAATGTATGCATTTGTTGCCTTAAAGAAACTTTATATTATCTAAGTTTTGAGCAATAAGCAACTTTACCTAGAGTAGGAAAAGCTAGCTTTCCTGACAAAAGATAAAAGACCAGGGAAGAAGAAAATAAAGTGGTTTTGGAATTGGATTCCACTTGTCTTGCTCGTTCAGTGTTCTGGTTGTGTTATATGTTAGGTCCATTCAGGATTTTTTTTAACAATCTACATACATTACCGGAGATGCACGCTGGATGCACAACAAAAATCCTTAGACATAAAAATGGAACCAGGACGTCAAATGAAAATTAAATGAAGATCAGAGTTTTAATTATTATAGGCATTCTAACTCTCTGAGTCCCACTGTGTTTGACGATTTAAAGCAACTGTGGTTCTTATTATCTAAGAGTCACCACATAGGTCGTGGTGCTGCCTGAGTTTTCATCCAAGAGCAAGAGAAGAATTTACCAGACTAAATAAATTTCACAGAGTTACAGGGGGATAAAATAAAGTCTCTTTGTGATTATATACCATGTGTTATGATTGTAGGACATACCAGCCAAGATAAGAAGAAAAATAACAACAAACAAATTCACCTCACCAGAAGCTGAGTTTATATCCACCGTAGGATTTGGGCTCTGAAAGTTTATGGTCTCCATTTCTATAAGAACTTGAATAAGTCCTTGGATGCTAAATTACGGTTATTTGACAAAAGGAAATTCATACTGGTCAAAATCCGATTAACATTGAAAAATACCTGCTTTTCATTCTTGGGGATTTTCTTTCTCTGTACCTCCACGTAACAACTCTATACTCAGTGCAATGCTATTTAAACTTTTTCGGGGGGCATCATGGACTCATTTCAGAATCTGAAGAAACCTTTTGACACTTCCTTCTCCTACCCATAAGCATGCACATATGCACTTAGGGCCGATCTATTGCTTTTGGTGGCCATATCCCTTCCTATTTCTTAGGGCAAAGCTCCCCTCTTCTCAGTGATGGGACCTATTTAATTGTGGTATATTCAGAGCTGACACCAGCCCCCAAAAGAAAAGGACTAGACATAACAATCAACAGAGTGAAAGGCAACCTGCGGAATGGGAGAAAATATTTGCAAACCATATATTTGATAAGAGGTTAATCTCTGAATATACAAGAGACTCCTACAACTCATAACCCAATTAAAGCAACTAATAACCCAATTAAAAAATGAGCTAAAGACCTGAATAGATCTCCAAAGAAGACATGCAAATAGCCAATGGGTATATAAAAAATACTCAACTTTATTAATCGTCAAGGAAATGCAAATCAAAACCACAGTGAGATATCACTTCAAACCTGTCAGGGTGGCTATTATCAAAAAGACAAAAGACAACACATGTTGGCAAGGCTGAGGAGAAAATGGAACCCTTGCACACTGTTGGTAGGAGTGCCAAATGGTGCAGACACTATGAAAAACAGTATGGAGGTTCCTCAAAAAGTTAAAAATAGAACTATCATATGATGCAGCAATCCCACTTCTGGGTATGTATCCAAAAGAATTGAAATCAGGATCTCGAAGAGATGTTAGCACTCCTATGTTCATTGTAGCACTATTCACACTATTCACAATAGCCAAGATGTGAAAACAACCTAAATGTCCATTGACAGATGAATGGATAAAGAAAATATAGTATGTATGTACAATGGAATACTATTCAACCTTTAAAAAAAAGGAAATTCTGCAATATGCAACAGCATGGATGAACCTGGAGGAAATTATGCTAAGTAAAAAAGCCAGTCACAGAAGGACAAATATTGCATGATTCCACTTACATGAAGTATGTAAAATAGTCAAATTCATAGAATCAAAGAGTATGATGGTGGTTGCCAGGGACTGGGGAGAGGGGAAAATGGAGAGTTACTAATCCATAGGCATAAAGTTTCAATTAAAGCAAGATGATGAGTAAGTTCTAGAGCTCTGCTGTATAACATTGTACCTACATTCAAGAATACTGTATCGTACACTTAAAAATTTGTTAAGAGTGTAGATCTCATGTTAAGTGTTCTTACTACAAAACAAAAAAAATTTAAAGAAGAAAGAAAGAAAAGGATTAAGCATGTTACCCATGCCTGACCCTTCAGGTGTGCCATCTCCCTCATCTCAATGGTTTATTAGGTATGAGTACATGACCTAAGCTGGACCAGGTACACCCCTTGTATTAGTCAGGGTTCTCCAGAGAACCAATGGAATATATCTATATTTATACATATAGATATATAGGCAGAGATTTATTATGAGGCGTTGGCTCATGCAATTTTGGAGGCAGAGAAGTCCCACGATCTGCCATCTGAAAACTGGAGGCCTGGAAAAGCAGATGGTGTAGTTCCAGTCCAAATCCAAAGGACTGAGAACCAGGAAGCCAATGATGTAAGTTCCAGCTGAAGTATGAACGCCCTAGAACCAGGATCATCAACATTTGAGGGCGGGAGAAGATGGATTTCCCAATTTAAGCAGAGAGAGCCAATTCACCCTTTCTCTGCCTGTTTTGTTCTATTCAGGGAGGGCAGATAGCCCATTGAAATTGTTGAGAGCTATCTTCTTTACTCAGTGTACCAATTCAAATGCTAATCTCTTTTGGAAACACCATCACAGATACACCCAGAAATAATGTTTTACCAGCTACCTGGGCATGTCTTTGCCCAGTCACGTAGACACATATAATTAATCATCACATCTCTGCATGGAACTTTCTCCTGGGCTAACTGGGGGGGGTGCCCTCTTTCCCTTAGATTCTGAGGTAGCAGGATATGAGTCTCAGGCAGGTAGAAATCATTATTTCTGCCACATTTCAAGGGTCCATCCTGAAGGTAAGGAGAATACAGAGCCCTAATATCCTTTGAGCCTTGGGAACAAGAATTTCTTGAAGCAAACCATACTCATTGACTCTTTGGTAGTATGAGCTAACAAATTCCCTTTCTCATTTAAACCAGTTTGCTTTGGGTTTCTTTTTTTCTCTAACACATGTACTAAATTGCTAAAGTTTGTTTATAATTTCATGGGTTTCTGGACCCAAGAAATTCATCAACCTCCCAACCCAAGTTAGGAAAGCTTCTCTTTATGTGACTTATTGAAATGGAGTCCTGAGAATTAACAAGAGAAAAAGAAAATATACCCAAAAGAGAGGGAAAGACGAGTATCTCCCAATTCTTGAGTATTTCCCAGTTCCCTAGTATTCCTAGTTTACCTCCATTACCTCTGAGAAAGAAGGCACATATCTCTTTGGAACATTAAAAAATCCAGCAATGTGTTAATGTTTATGGGAGAAAGAACAGACAGTTAATACACACTCAGTCAGTGAACTTGTTTATAATTATAGCTAATTGTTCACTAGAATGTCAATTTATATCCTTGAAAGCACTTAGTACACAGATGATCAAAAATAACTGCAGATGAATAATTACGGGTAAAGGATAGGCAAAGTATGAGGATAACTATGCCCAGTCATAAATGTCATGTATTTTTATGAACTTGATACTGCTTCATTGTGTTTCTTAGAATGCTATGACATTTTTATTCTCATAAATATATGAAGTTTTTTCCTATGAAGAATAAAGTTGCTGCTCATAATGGTAAATAGAGGATTGTTTTGTGTGTGTGGGGGTGTGTATCTGTGTGTGTATGTTCTGTTTGTGTGTTTAGATTTATAACGTGAAAGAAGAAAGAGAGAAAGAACTGGTTTTTGAGGGGGGGACTCTACCAATGGATGGAAAAGGGAAAACTCCAAGTTTTTCTCTAAATTTCAAAGTAATGTCACCCATTGGGAAACAGCTAGTAGACTATAAGTTACACATTCTCACTATGATAGTAATCTCAGGTGAAATTTTTTTTTTTTGAGGAAGATTGGCCCTGAGCTAACATCTGTTGCCAATCTTCCTCTTTTTCTTTTTTCTCCCCAAAGCCCCAGTACACAGTCATATATCCTAGTTGTTGGTCCTTCTAGTTCTTCTATGTGGGGCGCTATGCCACTATGACTTGATGAGCGGTCAGTAGGTCTGCACCCAGGATCCGAACTGGTGAACCCCAGGCCACTGAAGCCAAATGTGTGAACTTAACTGCTGTGCCACTGAGCTGGCCCCTCAGGTGAAAGTTTTTAAATCTTTCCTTATGATTCAGGAGTGACTTTGTTTTCCATATTTGACTTAGTGGGTTGTGGTGAGCTTTAGATTGAACACTTTTTCTTCTTGAATATCATGGTCCATATGCTGTCTTAAAGTCTAATTCAAAGCACCATCATCTCTTTGCAGGGCATCTTCAATGGCCTCCTAAATTGATCTCCCTACTTCCTCTCTGGCTTTGTAGTCTATTTTCTACTGGTTAGCCAGAGTGATCTTGTGAAAATGTAAGCAAGACTCTGTCATTCCTGTGTCCTATGTATACCTTTCCATAACCTATAGGCTTTATACTACTTTACCCCTTGCTACTTCTCTGACTTCATCTTCTGATATTCTCCCTTTCGCTCTTGCTGTCTCTTGGCTAAGAATACTGGCATCCTTGCTGTTCCTTTAACTTTTGCTCACTTACAACACTCTTCCCCTATTTACTGGCATGACTCACAGTCTTACTGCCTTCAGGTCTCTGCTAAGATGTCATTTTGTCAGAGATACCACCCAGATCTCTTTATATAAAACAGCCACTTCCCACCATTATAATTGTTTATTCTCTTACCCTGACACATTATTTGTTTGTTTGTTCATTTATTGTCTATCTAGCCTAACTTGAGTATAAACTCCAGAAAGACAAAGATTTCATTTTGTTCACAGCTATATTTCCAATTCTTGGAAGAGTGTGAACCATAATGAAAATCTGTTGAATAAATGAATTTTCTCAACACAGAAGTAAGATGCACAGATTTCATAGTATGAGTATCTAGACAACCACCAATAGATAAAAAT
Source organism: Diceros bicornis minor (assembly GCF_020826845.1). Classification (NCBI taxonomy): domain Eukaryota; kingdom Metazoa; phylum Chordata; class Mammalia; order Perissodactyla; family Rhinocerotidae; genus Diceros; species Diceros bicornis. The sequence continues at coordinate 45,409,987 of NC_080747.1, forward strand.
ATTAATATCTAACTGATAACTAATGAACCTGAGACAGAGCTCAAGGAATTTGCAAGAGATTACATCATTAAAAAGGTAAGCAAGTCCAGAGACCCCGTCTTCATAATTACTTCTTTGTCTATTTTTCTTACATCTTGGAAGGAAGAATCAGCTGGACAAACTTCCAAAACATAAATCAGTATATCTTCTGACACCAGAGTAACAAGCAGCCTTATTTATAAGAAGTTACACTCAGAGAAAAAAATCCATGTAATAGAGACTAACAGTTGAGTGTGATGTAACAGAGCTTGGAGGATATGCCACAGAACAGTCAGAATTCAGCTTTTAAACCCCTTCTAGAATGTCAGGAGGCATTATGCATTGTTAAAGAGCTGCCAACTCCTTCCCCAGAGGAGATGCCATCTCAGTGATGGGGGAAGTAATTTTCTTTGCTGATCTGCGAAGGTTCTTCAGACCTTGAATTCTCTGGGAATTTGAATGTAAGGTATTATGAATGTGAAATGTTAAAAACAATAACTAGTTATTCATGCCATTCAAATGTAATTTGTTTGCAAGAAAGACCTGACTTCTTTTCTGAAGTGGTGTATTAACGTTTCAAATTAAATACTTGTAGTAAAAAATGTAAGTTATCTTAGGATCTGTGTAATTATAGATTACTTCTCAATTCTTTTATCTTTCATTCAATGTGCTCAGTACCATTGATTATAGACTTCCCTTGAACATAAAGAAGCTAAGTACATTTCACTTAAGATCCTCTTCTGGCTATGCTGTCTGCCACCCACCCCTCCCCATTCTTTCATAGGATCCAATTTACAGAAGAATAAGGTAGAGCACAGAAGATCAGATTTCCTCCATATGCCTTTGTGCCCTTAATTCACCATTTTTCTCCTATTTTTTTAATCTTTTATTTTTAAGCCCAGTTAGATGGAAATAAGGCTATCTTTCAATTAATGAAGTGATTTTAATTAAAGAAAATTCAGCAAGGTGGAAGAGGGCAATATAGAGATAAAAAAAGAGTTGGAGAAGTACGGGGGGAAAGTTGGATAATGAGAGAGGGATAAAATGAAGGAAAGGGAAAAGAAATGGGAGTAAAATATGGAGGGAAAATGTGGAAGTGAAGAAGTGAGGCTTGCAACTGACCTTGCCAAGGAGCGTTTGCCTAGGACTTCTTCCCTGCTAGCCTCTGTCTTTTTCTCTAAATGCTTAGACATTTCTCTGTCTCTATGAGGCCCAACACCCAGGGGTTTTATCAATACATTTTTTTTAAGACAGCGGAACACCGTTAGAAGGATAAAAAGGAGAAAATATGACAGAATATTTCCTCATTATTTAGGAAGTTGTGTAAGGTAACGCCTAAGGTTGTTTTCTACTACAAGGCATGATATTTTGATTGTCACTTTTAACCTGAATTATCTTTATCTTAAAAATTATTTTATTCTCTCTTCTTCTGTGTTTTAGTAACTCAGGTTGTTGGGGCATGTGGCTCCCTAATGCCTTTTTCTGTTGTAGTTGACACCTATGAGAGACCCCCTGCCTGAACTTTTGGTCTCCTCAGGTTATCTTCACCTTGGGTTGAGACTCAGCACAATCATATTCTAGTGCCGTGAATTTCAGTGGAACTGGTGAGCTGATGTTTGATCCATTCTTCTTCAGAGGTGGTCCAGTGTGCCTACTCTATATTTTGTTAGGGCCTAATTATAGAGAAAGAATATAAGGTTGAACAAGACAGACATAGCTTCTGTCATCTCAGAGTTTTAAATCTTATGCAGGAGACAGACGTATAAAAAATTGTTTAAGTGAGACGCATGGGGTAAAGGAGAAATGCAAAATATAGGTGTATGTAAAAGACTGGAGGTCTCTGAAGAAGTGACACGTAAGGTGAGACCTAAAACTTAATAAGAGTTAGCAAGTAAAGGACAGAGTGGGAGGAAAATTCCAGGTGAAGGCAGGCAAAACTCTATGATAGGAAAGATCATCGTAAGATATAAAGGAACTGAAGACATGTTGCTGGGGCAAGGAGCATGAGAGAGAACACGGTATCTAATTGAGGTGGGAGATGTAGGTATGGGCCAGAATGCTAACGTCTTAGAGGGTGTGAAAAAGATTTTAAATATTCTAATGGCAAAGGAAATTCACTAAAGTTATTAAGCAGATGAGTGGAATGACTGATTTAAATATTTTAAAAGTTTCCCTAGTTTTCCAGTAGACAGTGTATTGGAGAAGTTCAAGAATAAATATGGAAAACCATTCAAGGGTGATTGTGAGAAATAGTTGATAGAGGCTTGTCCTGGCAGGTTCATATTGGGTTGGAGAGATGTTGATAGCTTCCAGAAATGTTATAGAGTGAAATAAATATTAAGAAATCCAACTGCTTTTGGAGGAAAGTGTGAATTAATGGCAGACCTTAATTATCTGGATTCAAAATTGAGATTTGTTTTCTGATAATTGCCATAATACATATTTATGGGAAAGGGGATAGAATACTTGAAATAGGTACGTCTCAAAGATGTGGGAGGTATGGTGGCTATTTACACGGGAGTTCTAGGTGGTTACACTAAGTCTAAAAATAGTTTTGACACAGACTTCTCAGTCCATCCAAATCTACTAGCTCTAAACATAATTTTCACCAGTTTTTCACTACTGGTCCAATGAGTGTGAACTGTTTAACTGCTTCATTTATACCATCTTGATTGCTCTTCTGATTCTTCCATGCCAAGTATCAACATTTTTTTCAGTACCAGTCCTTCCATGTAGTATCTAAATAAACTTAAAATTACTAGATAAATTGCCCTTTATTTTTTTTAGCTGAGGAATAAGATGTATACCATTTGGTTTTTCAATAGCCATTTTTCTAAATATGTATAGGATACCAACATAGACCTTGCTCTAATGTATACACGTAAGAATTCAGCAGGCCAGGTATGTAGTTTTGTACAAAAGGTTGACATTTTTTTCTATCACAATGGTAGCATTCCAAATTCATTTAAGTAGAGGCTGTTCAGTAGGAATTAAAGTCACATATGAAATAATTCAGAGAAAACATTCACGTTACTGAAATGGAATAAGGGCTTGCAACTTAAAATTGTGTCAATTAAATGCTGCTGCTTTTAGTGAATTATTTAATCTTATTAATGTCTGGTAGTTAAATTCCATATTTCAAAAATATCTGTTTTTATATAAGGTCTTTTGTTATTTGTTGTTGTTGTTTTTTGCTGAGGAAGATTCACCCTGAGCTAACACCTGTTGCCAATCTTTCTCTTTTTGCTTGAGGAAGATTCGCCCTGAGCTAACATCTGTGCCAATCTTCCCCTATTTTGTATGTGGGTCACTGCCACAGAAGGGCCGCTGCCAAGTGGCGTAGGTCTGCGCCCAGGAATCGAACCTGGGCTGCCAAAGGTCAGCGCTCCGAACTTAACCACTAGGCCAGAGGACCACCCCTTGTAAGTTTTTAAACAACAAAGAAAGATTGGCAGTTTATTCACGACTAATAAAACGTTTTCTTCATAATTTAGCTTCCAACACCCTAAAGTAATTACTCACTTTGGAATTGGCTCTATTTAAAATCCCATTGTGTTACATCTCTCACTATACAATAGCCCCACCGTTAGTTCAAGTACAATGGGGAGATTTTTATCTCATTTTCTTACCTGGTGTATTCAAGTGTCCTTGAATATTTTTAAAATTCTACTTGAACCCCAAATTTGCAATATCAATATAGTGCATCCATCAAATAATAGATAGAGAATTAGTGGGAACAAATCAGGAAGAGAAACATATTCATTTGTTCACATAGTTTTGTTTTCATTCACTTCACATATTCACACACTCACTCCCTCAACAATTCCTTTGACAAATATTAAGTAAGGACGCCATGTGGGTTTCAATATACAGATAAATAAGACAGAAGTTGCCTGAAAAAAACCACATAGTCTTATGGGAAAGAAAGTCACATAAGTGGTGACTGTATAACAACCACCACATAAAAGATGTCTATGCAAGGAGCTGTGGGAGACAGAAAAGCAGCATCTCCCTCAGCTTGAAGAAGTCAGAAGAGACTTTCCAGAAGAGAGAACTTCATCTTTGAGGCATGAGTATGAGACAGCTGGTTGGATCAGGGAGCAGAAACATTTTTGATAAAGAAAGGGCATTTGTAAAGGCATCAAATCGTGAGTGAACTTGAAACATTGCGAGGATGGCAATGAGTTCCTAATGGACCATACGTAGGGTGCTGTCATGGCTCAGAGACAGAATGACAACTAAGGCCTCCTGAGCCTTTTGGAGGAATTGGGCTTTACACCAAGTTCAGTGTGACCTCAGCTAGTTCTCTATGGTGTGTCAGAAATGCTGATGGAGGATAAGTCAAAACAATGGAAATGGCAACCCCTCAATCTGCCAATAAAAATAAACTTGAAATTAGATGGGAAGTACCCTGCAATCACTGTGTAACAGCAGAGAGGGCATATATAAGGAGCTTGATGTTTGAAATGACTATATCTGAAATGGTTTATGGTAAAGAATATATGACCATGGCAGAAATTCCTGATTGATTTTAGATTAAAAAATAATGCTACTTCAGAACAACTTTTAATTTTTATCTTGTAGGTAGAAGGAATTGTGTAAATGACAATGTTTCTACACTTGATCTTAGCCAAAAGGCGGAGAAGAGATAAATGACAATGTTTCTTTTTTGTATTGGCTGAGAGTGTTGAGCTAAATCTGAGGTCCCACCATAACAAGAGGGAGGATCATTTTGCTGTACTTATTGAGCCAAATTGCTGGCTTTACAATGTCCCCACTCTTTATTTACAATTTCACTATACCATCATATTTTCTTCTGGGCATAATTTTATGTGTATATATAATAAAATACTACTAATAATAGTTAGCATTTACTAAGGACTTCACAATTTACCAAGCATTGTTAAAGTGTACTTTTATTCCAAAAACAAATGTATGCAGTATCCTCATTTTGCAGATGAAATACAGAATGAAAGTATTATCATTATCCTCATTTTACAGATGAAGAAACTGAGGCAGAGAAAGGTTACTTGTTTTACCCAAGCATGGTTGCACAGCTAGGACGTGGCAGAGATGTGATTCAGGGCCAATATGCTGAATCATTTTGCTATCATATATTTTTGTTTCTCCTTCATCTTCAGAATTGAAGTGGATATAATTAAAAGGTCCTAGAAATGCTGTAGGGAATCATAATCAGTGATTAGTTGACTTGCCTGTTTTATTTCACTGTGCTTAAAAATACCTTCTGATTGAGTGATTTAAAAAAAATCTTTAACATATTTTTTCTTTCAATATTTTTTCTTCTGCATTTTTATTTCATTTGAAATGTATTTGGTTAAAAATGTTATATATTATCAATTTTCCCAATTGAGTAATCTTATCTATTTGATTGATATGTGTTGCCAAATTTATGAGATAATAAATTCATATATATGTATGTGTGTGTGTATATATATATATATATGCCTTTTGGAGAGCTATATTCTTCAGCTGATTTGCCTGACAATTCTTGTATTCTTTTACTTTTTGTTGGTTTATATTAGTTATTAATATCTCATTTACATTTCATATCTTACATTGCATTGATTAGAAATTACAGAAAATGGTACATAAGCATGATGATATTAGGCTTGATTTTATTTTTCCTGATTTTAATGGGGATTGCTTTAGTGTTTCATTTTTAATTATAATAATAGCTCTTATAACATCAATTAGCATGTTAACATGATGCAAAGTAAAAGCATTCCACCTATTTGTCTAAGGTGATGGAGTTAGTAAATGACATACCTGGGACTCAGACCCATACCTGCCTAGCTCCAAAGTTCACGTTTATGAGTAATGTTCTATACGCCATCCAGGAGATTTCAGCACTACTGCAGCTTTAAATCTATTTCAGTGTGTTTATGATCGTCTCAATGGGATACAGAATATGAGTTAAAGACACCGCATGGTAATTATTTTAACTTTTTTGTCACTTGTATTTTTAAGGTTTTGAGATGATATTGGACACATTTCTACTACATCACTTGTATGTTTTACCTATCATAATCTGTATAATCATTGCTGCGTTATCGATTCTATCAAGTTTTTAAATACTTTCCTAAGTATAAAATAAAACTCTTGGACCAAATCCATTATTCCTTCCTAACCGTTCCTTTCAATTGGAGTATATTAGAGTATGCTGTACTTACATTACATGTAATATGTTTTGGTTTCTATTTAACCCGTGCTATAGCTTCTTAAAACTGCTGAAATTAGCAAATTATCATTTTTATTTTATATATACATAGGTAAAAATTGTCTAAAAATATATGCAAGTGATTCTCTGTGTACCAATCATGGGATTATTTTTAGGCAGCTTGGACTCCTGAAAGCAGCAATTGAATTACACTAAGAAAATAGGAAAACTTTAACAGTCCTAAATTGAACAGTGCTATTGTTTGTTATTATTCTGTAAGTGTGCTTATACAAATAAAGGAATCAGGAAATAATGACATCAAACTATATATAATAATTTTTTAACCTAATCATAAAATATTTCTGAACTCTATTTTGTGCATCTTCTAATTTTAATAGTAAGAAATTTGCACTGTGCCCAACTCTGTATCAGCTTCCTTAGCCTTATTGTTATTTGATTTGTCTTCCACTCGCTAAAGGCATTCACCTTTTGCAATTGTTTTTCTTTTCTCAGTGTACAGTACTTTGTTCCTTTATGTTTTCTATAGAAAACAGACTACCTACTATTTACTAAACAAACATTCTATTTTTAGCCGTGAGCTAATTGGCCTATTTTTATTATATCACTTAATCCTCATAACAACCCATGAGTTTGATATTGTTTAACTAAGTGAGTTAGAAAATAAATGGTGAGTGAAGTGCCTGATTATGTAAGTAGGTTCCAGAACCAGGATTTGCATTCAGATCTACACTGATTTCAAAGCACTACCACTTAACCTCTTCTAGACTATGGAACTTTCAACATCCTACTGCTGTCAAGGGTAAGGCGCTTACATTGAGTCATTATTCTGTTCACCTTTACATTCAATCACTTGGGCAACAAGAGAATGGGCCCACTAGGAATCTATTTACATAATAGATCTTAGATGATTATCATAAGGAAAAAGATAGTCAAAATCCATATGTTTTGTTCCAAGGCAGTTGGTAAATGTAGAACAAAGCTCATCATTAAGTTGGTTCTACAGCTTAGCCCCTGCGAATATAAGGGGGCTTAAAGGTAAAAGACCTATTCTCTATAGACTTTGGGAGATATTGAGAGCAGAATTCTCAAATACTTCTGGTACTGATAGTAATGGCTGGAGTCACTTTGGCAATGATAGTGGATATTGTGTTTGTGACAGAAACCAAAGCTTTGGCAGGGGTGGCACTGTTAGCCATAGGGTTAACAGCAGCAATATTGCCCTCATTGGCTCATTCAGTACCGTTGTCACTGGACACTGACATTCTTGGAAGGGACATTGTAGCATGTGCTATTTGCAACTTCTTTGGTAGTTTTTGGAATTGCTATCTCCTTTGGCTATGTTTGCCTACAAGAGTCCTCACCTTTCTTATATTTCTCCCTTTCCACCTCATTTATTTTATTTCTTTATTGCTTTAATGCCTGACCTTACCTGGATAGGAAACACAAGGAAAAATGCCATTCCTGTTTTTAAGAACTCAGTGTCTACAATGTGCCCAAAGCCAAAGTCAGGGAGTCTAATCCTATTAGCTAAATACAACTCTTTCTAAGACGAGGCACAATATCCTTGTTGGGCAAAAGTCTACTCTAATGTTCAGTAAATATTAGACTCAATTCCAAGTAATGCAGAGGAAGCTGTCTTTTGAAGGTGTTTCCTTTGAATTATCCCTTTGATTGAAGCTTATTTATTAACTCCATCATCAAGAATGTTTGGGAAATACACTATATACAAGATCATGCATCTCACATGTACTGCTATTTTTTGTTTGTTTGCTTGTTTTTAAAAAATATTTCCTCCCCTCACCGTCATTTCAGATCTGGATTATCGTTATAAATTTCTAAGCAATCACACTGTGTCTAATCTCTCCCTGCAACGATTCATTCTGGGTGTTTATGCATGTTTAATCCTCCAAAAACCAGTATTTACTTCTGGCCATATTTCCATATTCAGAAATCTTAATATTTTGTTTACCACATATTATCAATTCTCAAGATGAAGACTAGGCTTCTGAAACTGGAATTGAAGGCACTTCACAATAGGACTGATGGCTAACTTTTTACACTTGTTCTTTTCTGCTTGTTTTTATTAACTTTCAAACAAGTATGTTCTGAGCAGACTTTATAAATTGCCATTTTCATGTCTTTGCTATTACTATTTTCTCATTATCTGGGCATTTCAACCCATAATTCAAGCTTCAGCCTAAGACTCATCTCCTCTATAAAAGCTTCCTCTAGTCCACAGTGGTCTCCTCCTTCATTCATACATTTTTTCATATATTATATTTGTTATTCTTTTATTCCTCAAGCAACCTGCAAGTGCCTAGAGGAGAGATGTTATATGTGTTCTTTTCTGTATTTCCTATAGTAATGTAGTACCTGTACATAGCAGATTTTCATTTTGTTTTTGTTGGTTGATTGACTAGGTGATTGAACAAAAGTAACATAAATACTATTTCTTGACCTTTAAAAGTTTATAATATTCATAATATTGCCTTATTTTTTGCTAGAGGATTCTCAAGGGATTTGGAAGTATTCTTAAATCATGACTCATAAGAACGTTATGGATACAACTCTTATAAAATGAAGATGTTGTTCTACAGTATCCACACAGTTTTTTTACTCTCATTTTCTATTCTGTAAGAATTCAGAGAAGTAATATATTAATATGGAGAAGATGGGACGTTTTATTTTAAAGGTATTGAGAAATTTAGAAGGTCATCGAGGAAAAGGAAGGGATTCTAGATGGTAGATGGTGAGATTCCCACCATAAATAGCTGAAAGAAAAACACAAATAGTCTACATTTAGGTGTTTTAAGGAAAGTTGCCTGGTGTGGATGCAAGCTTCTTGAGTTGACATGATGGGACATAAGCCTGGAGAAGTAATGTTGGGTCAGATCCGTAGAATGCTTCCATCAAACACATGCAAAGGGGAGCTACTTAAGATGTAAAACTAAGATGTGAAAGAGAAAGGCTATTTATAGGTCACAGGTCTGTTCCTACTTGGAAAAAAAATATTGCAGACATTACTTCATGGCTTTCTGCTTTGAAGGCCTATTATGCATGGCCTATGTAAGTGTCTGAATGTAACTGAAACAATCAACTTTCTTGCCTTTTTCTCTATTGGAGTTCTCCAACTTACTTTGAAAAAACCCCCAAACTTATATAAGTTATTTTAGAAAGTACACAATGTGTCAAAGGTGACCGGAGTCGACTTGGAGAGAGCTCTGAACATGACTTCAACTAAAAAAGAAAGATTTCAAATATTTTATAAATGCTTGCTATATTACCTGTATCAGCGACACAGCTGGAGAAAATTACTACAGAAACAGGGTAAGAGCTGGTGGTACAGAGAGTGATCTGAGACTGATTGGTCAATAGTTCATGCAAGTTGTATCATCTGTGCTGGGATGATCTTGCACTGGTAGGAAGAATATTATTGAAAGCCGGCAGAATCATTATATCCGTTTCTATGAAAAATGAAATACTTAGATGGAAGGCCCATAAGGAATGGCTAAAACTGGGACATATAAAGTCTGCCTCGTGAAACTATTACTGACTGGAGAGGGAAAAATAATACAGAACAGGTGATGGGCTTTGCTGATGCGATATCTTAAAGGGTGACCTATCCAAGCAACAGAATTAGTTAGAGCATACTCACAATTTTATTTTCATAGACATAAATAGAAGATTTATATTTTCACATACAGAGATATTTGTTAATTATCAAGTGAATATTTCTGTGCTTATGTAATGCATGGGGAATGTTAGTGCTTCTTAGATTGCCCTAAGTAAGAAAACACTTCAGAGAAACTTGTCTTTGAACAAAGAAGATGGAATTGTGAATTTAGTTTCTTTGCTTAAGTATGGCCCTCCTAGATCTACCTGTTTTCCCCGCACAGTTGTTCACAGCATCCAAAGCAGTTAATCTCTCTGTATAGTGGACATGGCTATTTTTGCAGTGCCTTAAGAGTTTTGTTGGTTGCCAGATCATTAATGGGCTATGAACTATGCAAGAAACTTCTCCTGCACCAATAAAAAAGAAGCTAGCAGTGAAGTCTGGCCTGAGAATAGATGAAATGCAACAATAAAAGCCATAAACACATTTTTTCATTTTGAAGTCCTATTAAGAATTAGAAATAATTCATGTTCAGGTGGTTTTGTGTGGCAGAGATGCTGTAATGAAAGAGTTTGCAGGACTTTTAAAAAGTTGAAGATGAAAAAGGAGAAGATCATTGGACTTGAGACAGACGCTGTGACGGGGCAGCAGGGAAGTCATTGTCTTTGTTTCCTTCTTCCTATTAAAGTCTCAGGCTAGTAAAAATTACATTTATAATTACAAGGTTATGGGCCCATATACAATTTATCAGACGGTTACTTTTTTGGAAAAAAACCTCACTTGCTGTTTTTCAAAGCACTTTCATGTATTGTTATTTTAAATTCATGCTAAAGATCTAAAAATGTATTTTGTGTTTGAAGCTGCTTCTACTGATGGTATAGCTCTTTCTGGGTCTGAGAGTAAAAGAATGAGAGATGAATAGCATTTCTTCTTAAGCAAAATACCAATTAGGAATGCTTTAGCCTGGAGTTGCAGTTTATCTTGAGTGAGTCTGCCAGTACGTGAAATTTGGTCTTTTTGCTTTTGAGTTTCTGCATTTTGGGAAAAGCACTTGGAATAAGTGTTTATAGAGCTTAAAAGCATGGATATAATACTCATGGTTCATATACTCTGGTTCTTTCACTTACTAATTGAGCTTGGGGTAAATTAGTTATTCTCTTTGTAATGGGTTAAATTGTATGCCTTCCAAATCGTGTTGAAGTTCTAACCCCTCAGTACCTCACAGTGTGACTTTACTTGGAAATGGGGTCATTGAAGATGTAATTAATTAAAATGAGGTGATTAGAATAGACCCTAATCCAACATGACTGATGGCCTTATAACAACGGGAGATTTGCACACAGAGATACTGTTGGGGAAATATAACTTAAACTCTCTTCCCAACCCATAGAACTCTCCACAGAACTCGTAGAGAAATAAAACAGTTTTATTATTGATGGGAATTAAACCAGAATGTGATAAAACACCATAGACGATTCATCAAGAGATTGTAAGGACTGAAAGATATCCTCACCCTTTTATATAGCCAAGCAGATACAACCCGTTACATGCATGTTTTCAAGATAAACAATGACTAGTCAAATAGAAGGGCTGGACAGCACCTTTTGTTACACATAGTTCATGCTAAATTTATCTGGTAATTGAGGTGACCATCTGGGTTAGCTAATTGGCTTTATCCAGAAGGAAAACAAACTTCTCCTATTTTTATGACGGGAGGTAGTTTTGCAGCTTGGAACAAGGTCCCTCCGAAGTTAGGTTCCTATGTTCCCACAGAAACTGGGAGATGGGGGTGCTATCTCCCTTGAAGATTCTCCTTCACAGCCCTCAGAAGGAACCAACTCTGCTGACACCTTGATTTTGAACTTCTAGCCCCCAGAACTGTGAGACAATACACTTCTGTTGTTTAAGCTCTCAGTTTTCAGTACTTTGTTAAGGTAGCCCTAGCAAACTAATACACCCTTTATATTTCAGTTTTGTCCCGGTATGAGTAAGGTTTAGGAAGACCTGAGAACTGTAAAGTGGGTATGGTAGCACTATCTACTTCAGAGAGTTGTTAAGAAAATTAAATTAGTTAAAGCACATAAAATGTTTAGAAAAGTGCCTGGAGCATAGTACTCAATACAACTTACCTGTTATTACCATTCGTCTTTCCTGGAGCAAATTACATAACATAGTATTCATGGACGTAGAATCAGGAGGTTAGACAAAATTCTCTCACGTCCTTTGCATTTCCCAAATTCAATTATTCTATTTTTTTCTATCTTAAAATTATAAGGCCCTTTTTTTCATTTCACTACAAGTCAATCAATAAAAGTATATTGAGTATCTTCTATTCAATTCAACAAATATTTATTGAGTATTTCCTATGAAGGATACATGTGAAAAATTGATTAGGTAAAGTCATGGAAATATAAAGTGATATGGAGGAAGCACAGAAGAGGAAGAAATCAAATCTGGGGACCAGAGGGATAAGTGAAGACTCAACAGGTAAGATGATGTCTGGAGTGGAGTTTAGAGGTTGAATTCATCACCCAGGAAAGTTCAGGGATAGTCATTCCAGGCCCAGGGAACAGCAGGACCCCAAAACCAATTAACAACACAGAGTATTGCTTGTTGCTTCAAGTATTTCTGGAGCCTAAAATTGTAGGAGGAGCAAAGGGAGATGTGGCTCAAAGGGCAGACATGGGCCAGATTATGCCAGAACAAAGGGAGAGTGTCGAGTTAGAGATGGAAGCTTTAAAAAAGAATTGAGAATGAAATGCAATAAGTAATAGAATTTTGAATACACATGATATCTAACACGTAATGAGAGCTAACTATACATCAGGCCCTATTCTAAGTACTTTTATGTATATTAACAAATGTAATACATATGGCAACACTATTAGATAAATATTTTTATCTTCACTTTAGGGGAAAAGATCCTCAGGCACTGAGATCTTAGGTGATATGTCTATGATTATATAAACTAGTAGCAGAGGCAGAATCTGAAACTATGTGGTTTTGGTTCCAAAAAAGAAGTGTATTCACATCCATCATGCTATAGCAAAGGGTATCAGATGCCATATGCAGATACATGGAGGGAGGTAGACCAGAGCAGACAGTAATACTCGTATATGAATCCCATCTGTTTTTTATGGTACAGTTCAAACGCTACATTTTCTGCAAAATTTTCCCTGATGCCCTCCACCGGAAGTCATCTCCTCTGTTGTAAATTCATTTAGTACCTTTGGTTTTGTTTGTTAATAGTGTATGGTTTATAAAACTTCTAAAATCTGTACCAAAACGATTTATATGACAGCCTTAGCTTCTTTATATAAGTTAACAATTTAACACCAAGAACTGTATGTGAACAGCATTTTGAAAATAAGAGGTGCACAATAAGTATCTGATGGATGAATGATAAGGGAAGAAAAGTAAATAAGACAACGGCAATATATTTTTGGAAGCTGGCAAGTAACTGAATGAGTTGTAACGGAGTGACCTGAGGCATTTTCGGAATAAGTGGGGAAAGCTGGAAAATAAATTGGTTTCCACGAGTAATTCTCCAAAGACTTGGAAACTGGTAGCACTGGATTTTGGGATTACGGAGGAGTGGCTACAATAAGCAGGAACGATGCGGTAGGGCTAGTAATTTAGGTCTGAAATAGTGATGGGCTGGGTAAGGGTGGGTATAGTGAGACTGCAAGGGCAGGAAAGGATGCAAGACACATTATAAAAAAGCAGCAAAGGACCCAGGGCCTAACTTCATAAAGAAAGGGAGAAGGTGAAGTGGCATTAGATATGATGTATTAAAATCTGCTAACAGAGTGATCAGAGAAGTTTTTTGTTAGATTATTTAAGGAGTGCTTCAGTGAGGATCTGATGCTTAGCTGATATTTTTATGTCTTTTACTTTGGATACATATTCTCTAATTCTTACTGAAGGCTATCTTTGTTGTTTGACTAATCTAAACAAATATTCTAAGCCATTACAGAGGCTTCTAGCTAAACCAAAGGTGAGACGATGACGAGGAAACTCTTACTGTCCTTTTGTAGAAATCCAAATGTCTCACTTTCCTGGAAACCACGTGTTAACATTCTCTTAGCACATTTTCTGTGAGAGCCCTCTAGATTCATCCCAAGTCAACATCCCACACAGAAGATGCTAGGAGTTCTTGCTCTCATTTCTTCTTGGCACACTGCCCAGTGACCCTGTACTTGATCTTCCCCAGTACATTAGCTCCAGTTATCTGGCTATTCTCTAGTACTTACCTTGAATTATCACTAAGAACAAATTCTATATGTGAGGTGACGCTGAGGAAATTTGCTTCACGTCAAGAAACAGTTCAAGATTTTTCTGGAACATGGGATTTCCACACACTGATCTGCCACTTGTTTTATAATTCAATCTTAATAATATGAACTAGGAGTCTTAGAAGAAATCTATTGTGAGACTCTTGCATGATTAATGGAAGATTCTGTCAAATCTGCATCTTTAATGGGCAAATAAAACAATCCCTTAACTAGGAGTTTTTATTCTTTATTTCTCACTTAGCTACAATTAAAAAAAATTTTTTTCCCGGTGTTCACATAATTATTTTCTATGTTCTTTCCTTGAAGTTTTCTTTTTTTCTTGATTGTTTAACTTGAAAACATAATGAGAATGAAATTGGGGTAAAATGAAACCGTATATTACATTCGAATAAAATCATGATTTTAATTTTAAAACTTTTCAATATCAAAAAAAACTTATACAAAGGAAGGAAGTAGAATTCACATTTTTTGAGAACTTATAATATGTTAGCTGTTTTATGACTCAGATGAGATTAAGTCAGCATCTCAATAAGGTAGTTACTCTGTATCTCTATTTACAGATAAGAAACCTGAGAGTCATAAAGATAAAGTTGTATAGCCTGTTCAAAGCCATTCAAGAAGTGGCTTGAGTGTGATTCGAAACTGTTTTGTCTGACTTTAAAGTTTTTTTTTTTTAAATATCACCTTGTTTTCTGTCTTCATAAGGAGTAATGACCAGTGTCCAAATGTACTGTTATAAAAGGGAATTAGATGGCGATTGTACCCAGAAGCATCATAAGTTAACAGAAAGATCCTAAACCTAGACGATCTGGTTTTAATTTCCTTCTCCATTATCAGCTAGTGGTGGAACCTTGAATGGTCTACTTAGTTATACAATAAAGACGGCATTAATACACATACTCTTGATGTGAGAATTTAATGAGGGAATGTGTATGATCATGATTTATAAATTCTAAAGTGTTCTATAAACTGTAATTTTTATTATTGTACAAATTGCAATATAGATAATTCTTTCCTGAGATTAAATCATCATAATAAAATATGAAAATTTATATTTAAATCTAATTGATAACTAACTTTATAATATGTTATACTATGTTCAAATGACTGAAACCTATGATCTCAAACTAATCTTGTTCTCTAGGACTACTCCCTATAGACATATATATTTAAATATCAACATAAGAATTTTATTGTGTGTTATGTGTTTAATTTTATGTATATTTTCTCATTTTGAATTTATATTTTCTTTTTCTGAACTTACATAAAATTCAATACTTAATGTCTCAACATTTTATAATTTGTTTAACTACGATTCAGGAAAACATTCAAATTGAAGAAAAATATTCTTATATTTGCTATAGATTTTACATTATTTTAATCAAAAAGGAAAAAAAGAATGGGAGTAGTAAATAAATGATATATAGATAGATATAGATGTAGACATAAATATATAGATAGATAGATATACCAGATAACAGAAAAATGGGAGGGGGTCTGGATTATCCTATAAATGAATTACCCATTCATTAGAAATGTGCATTTACTGTAGCTTTGTATTATACGTTGTTCATATTGCTTTATTGCTTTCGATGATAATATGATTTATTATTAATTCAAGAATTGTGTCCCTGAGCCATTATATGTTTTTTATTTTCTGAATACAACAGTGACAAGAAATCTGAATCAGGAGTATTTTGAGAATACAGAATCCACCAACTGATGTGATGATTTGTAGATAAAAATTACTTTAATATATAAAGACTGAGTTATGGTAGTTATTTTTAATGATGTTTACGAGATTATATAACCTACATGAATATATTTTGCTTGTTACATTACCAAATTCCATATAATGGAACATGATATGTGGCTAAAAGCCAAAATCTAGTAGATATGCCACTGTGCATATGGAACCACCCAGCTCTCTCTGACACGTAGCAGGCCCTCATTAAGCATTAGTTAAACCTAAGAGAGAAGAAATTTCAAAAGATTTTTTATGCAGGTAAGAAGAGTATAATCTTTTAAATTTAGAAATTTAGGCAATGGATGTGAAAGATACATTTTAATGAATGCAATTAAAAAATAGTTTCAGTGAATAATAGCATTACATCTTAACTTCTGATTGACCCATTCTTTCAGGAAAAGATGATGAGCAAGAATTAACTCACAATGGATAGAGAGTTTGGTCTTCTACTCATGGTTAGATGGGCTTCTATTGCACTGGCAGGGGACCCTCCACTGGAAAATCATTTCCATAGCAAAGTGGGAGGGGAGTCCATGACGAGGGTTGTATATTTCTGTCATGTTCCACGTAGTGTTGAAAAGTATCAGAGGGCGATAAGGATAATGCATTGTTCCAAGTATATTTCTTGGCTTTAATGCTTTGTACTATAGGGAACCATTCAGGTTTTGGTGATATCATTTTCTAAATAAGCTTGCTGTCATTTCATCTTGCCAGCCTCTAGGCCCTCTGAGCTTGGCTTATGCTTTTGGGTTTTCATTTTAGCACACAAAATAGTATTTTCCAGCACAGGCTACTCTGAGGCCACCAATACATTCTTTGAGCTTTATCTTTAATTACATTTAGACAGAGTCAATGTTTTTATTTATAACACAAAACATCTTTAAGAGAAAGAAGAGAAGCAAGCAAAAACAATGAGAAATGGGATTAGAAAAATCTCTTTATGTAGTTGATCCTCTGTGGGTATAAAACAAACAGTGAGTACGTATAGGAAAAACTACACTGGCTGAAACCTTGCATTTATGAAACATTTATATTGATCAGCTGATTAGTGTTAATAACAGGTTATTAACAGTAATAACAGGTTAGGAGATATTACTGGGGAATATAATTTTTATTCATTGTATAACATTTTTAAAGCTAACACCCACATAGGCTAGATTTTGAATAAATTGCTGGAAAGATGGGACTGGGCGAGTAGAAAGAATTACTTCTCTGGTTCTCTTTTGATTAGTTTCGAAGACTGGTCAAAATAATGGATTTTATAATATTTTTTAATTCACTCCAGAAACAGTAGAATTCCCTGCCTTATAGAAATTTTGACATTTATTTTTCAATTTGAGATTAACAGTTGAATTCAATCAACTTCCTTTTTGTGATTACTCATTTATAATGAAATTTAAAATTCTGAACAAATAGTTTACTAACTATTGCCCTAATGCTCCTGAACTGGAAGTCTTAGGAAGGATTCAGGTACCTGCCAAAAGGTCCAATTTCAGCCTCATTGCATCTCTTGGCTTTTATTCAAAGACTGCAGCTGTTACTTTCTTACAATACCATGATGCTTCTGTTTCTGTAGAGCCCACTTTCACTACAGCATCTACACGTTTCCTCAAAAAATTTTATTAGAAGTAATCATCTGGTGGGGGCCATCAAGAGACAAATGTTGAATGTTGTAAACTCTCCTCTCACATCTTTTCACCTGAGGAAAGCTTCTTATTCAGCCCATAGATAGTTGAAGTTTTTCTTAGATGACTTGATAGTGTGACTTGCAGTTTAATCATTTAAGAAATTTAAGCAGTTTAAGAAATTATCACCATTCACTAAGAAGCTGCGATTCAATTTTAATTTGATCATTCACTAATAATACTACTAATAACATTTTACTATTAATCAGTGCTACTTATTTTCTCTGTACAATATGCCCTACATTGAACCAAACGTTCTACATGCATTGATTTTAATTCTTATGCCTTTACTGTAAGATAAGTATTATTATACTCTCTCCCTCATTTCACATATGAGATAATTGAGGCCGAGGGAGGCTCAGGAACTTTCTCACTTCATTAATTTCCTTCCAGTACTAGGTACTGTGCAAAATCTCAAGGATACATTAAGTGCTTAGGATATATTACTACAAACAGACAAAAAAGCATGCCATTATTCAGAGGTCTGAAACCTATTCCACTATTCTGAAAGAGAAGCTAAGATGCTTTAACCTTCAACTTTGTTATTTCCAAATACCTTTGTTCTTGTCTACTTTGAAACCTGTATCAGTTTTCTTTCACTTGCAAGTAACAGAAACCCAGCTCAATCTAGTTCAAGGCAGAAAGAAAAGAAAACAAAAAACAAAATTGAGTTTCATCTGAAGAGTACTGGAAATTTTCAGATAATTAAAGGAAGAGCTTCAGAAACCTGGGAAATTGTGGGGAGAGGAGGCTATTGATAGGCCAACACACATAAGCCAGTATTTAAGGATCTTGGCTGTGAACTCAGGGTGCTTTCTGAAGTCAAATATAACTCTTGCTTCACCTTCTTTTTCCCTGTGGAATTAAATGTACTTAAAGATAAGTAATAATAAAAAGGAAACAACACATAATCTATGAATAACATGGTAAAATATTGTATCTCAAAAAATAAATGAGAGGATCACTCAGGCAAAATATCATGTCACCTACAACGTGGAAAAGTTTGAATTAACCTTAGACTTCTGTATAGCAGCAGTCACCTGCTAGAATATAATGGCCACCACATCTACAAAAATCTTCAGGGAAAGGAAATGTGGTGACATTTAATAAAAGATAAAAACAAAAATCTCACTAAAAACAGGCATCCTAATATAAACCAATTTATCAGGACTAAGATGAAATATGTTATATCAATAAATGTGAATGAACTAAACTTCACTATTAAAAGAAAATTATTTTAGCTTCAGATCTCAATGAAAATCTCAACTGTATGTCATTTGTAAGAGAAATATCTGAAAAGAACTCAGAGTGGTTGAATATAAAAGATTGAGTAAGGAACAAAATAACAAAAATAAGAGTAACCATCTTAGTATCAAGGAAGTTAATTTCTGATGTAAAACCAATATACATAACTAAGAAAGATTAAAAAGGAAAAAATACATAATCTAAACTGAATAGCTTTTATGTGTATGTATGTACAATATTTTATAGCATCAAAATTTATAGGCAAACTCATTAAGAAATCCAAGATAAAGTAGTGCCTAACAATCTATATAACATCATCTCAAAACACTTTCACCTAAAGTTGATGAGCAGGGGAACTGGATCAGCTCTACTCATTGGAGAGAATTCCCCTCTCCACTGTCTTTTAGGGATACCCCCTAATTGTGTCTGTAATCCATTCACATCTCTTTTTGGCTTGTGAACATACACTGAGCTGGCCCATGTGTAAAACAAGCTGTCTTTTCTCTCATCATTCGGCTCCTTTATTGTGACAAACTCATACAGCTCTAAGTGCAAGTCCAAAAAGGGATACTTCTCAGGCAATACTTGTGCCTTCTTGTCCTGCTCAGGTTCATTCTGGATGTATTATTTCTATTTCAAGATGGACTGGTACTGAGCAAACCCAGCTTTATGATTTACCATGACCAGTGGAATCCAGTTTATTATGGCAGTTGTAAGTGTATGGTCACATTGTGTCTCATGGTTAAGCATTCTGTTTCTTCTGGGACTCATTAACGTGCCAGGAACAGTTTCTCAAAGGCTGTATGATTCTCTGTTGAAGATGCCGTGGCCTTGTTCCAGAACCCCATGGACCTGTGTTGTGATTCTCTCACTGAGGCTTACCATAGCTCCATACGGCATCTTTTCCCACCATTTACACCACCGACATCACAGTATCTGCTGGATAGTGTGACTCAAGCAATAATGCCTCTTGCATCATAGCCTCAATTTGTTGGAGAATCTTTTCCTTCTCAGTGACTCACTCAAAGCTGGGGCATTCCATGTAATCCAATATATGGGCTGGTTTATTATCCATGGGTGTGAAATGTGTTACTTCCAGAAGCCAAAGAGTGCTATGCTTCCATCATTGTGGTAGGAAATGAATGATGCAGCAATTTGTCTCTTACTTTGATACTGTATCTGATGATTGGACCTCTAAAAGCTTCGCAGAAGTTGCAGGTCTTAAGCATTCTTATGGTTTATCTCCCGCCCTCTAGAGTGCATGTGTCCCACCAAGGTCTTCAGCATACTAGTCACCTCTTGCTCATTATCAATAAGTGTTATGTCATTGATGTAATGAGTCAGTGTGATGTTTTCTTTCTTTTTTTTTTTTTTGTGAGGAAGATCAGCCCTGAGCTACCATCTGTTGCCAATCCTCCTCTTTTTGCTGAGGGATATTTGCCCTGAGTTAACATCTGTGTCCATCTTCCTCTACTTTATATGGGATGCTTGCCACAGCATTGCTTGACAAGCGGTGCGCGGGTCCGAACCTGGGATCTGAACGTGGGAACCCCGGGCCACTGAAGAAGAGCGCATGAACTTACCACTAATGCCACGGGGCCAGACCCCAGTGTGATGTTTTCTTAAGTGTTCAGATGGTTTAGATCTTTTCAGACTACGTTATGACACAGGGCAAGAGACTTAAAACGCCCTGAGGCAAAGCCTAAAAAGCCCTGTAAATGAATCCTCTCTTCTAATTGGAATGGAAAAGAATGCATTCACTGAATCAATAGCCTTATTAATCTGTTCTGGCAATGATACCACATTTAGCACAGCAGCTATGATGGGAGCTACTACTTGATGAAGCCTGAGGTAGTCTGTAGTGGCTCTCCAGGATCCATTCAGTTTCTGCAAGGGCCAGATTTGTGAATTAAATGGAGATCTAGTAGGGACTGCTACTTACTTCCTTTAGGTTCTTAATCACATTACTAGAGTCTGCTATTCCCTTGGCCTGTGATACTGTGTTTGATTTGTTACCTTGGGCAAAGTAGGGGGTCCAGTTTCAGAGATTTTGCACTTGACCTTTCCTACTGTGATAACTCTTAGCCCACAGGCCAAGAACTCAATGTGGGAGTTACTTCAACTGCTAAGCTTATCAATTTCAGTTATACAATTGGGATCTGGGAAAATGACCACTACGTGAGTCTGCAGACGCGGTGGGCCACTGGGAGCTGAACTTTAGCCAGGACTCTATTTATTATTACCTGACCCCAGAAGTCCCCATTCTAACAGAAAGGGAATGATGGTATCTTTGTGAGCTCAGATCCCATGTCGCATATCCTTGCAATGTCTGGGTAATACTGTTTCCTCAATGTACGGTCACTTGGGTTCATTGTTGCAGTTTCCTTTGGGGAAAGACTCAGGAAATCATCATCGTATATACCTGGGTATTACAGAACATTTCCTCTTCAGTCAATGAATTCTAGACCTGCAAATTAGCTCAGGTGTGAGAACTGAGCAAGGGATTGCAATTTTGTATTGTGGCAACCACCTTTAGCCTCCCACACCTCCATTCTTGCCTCTTTCTGGTTGTGGATGTTGTTGAAGTTGCAGCACCTTTGTTGGCTACCTGTCTTTTTGCCTCTGTGGTTGCCATGTTAGATAAACCATCTCTAAAACTTCCTGCATGTCAAGCCCCCTTATCTGCCTCTCCTACCTTACCAATTTTCCAGTGCAGTAGCCCCTCCTTATCTGAAGTTTCCCTTTCCACGTTTTCAGTTACCCATGGTCAACCATGGTCCAAAAATATTAAATAGAAAATTCCAGAAATAAACAATCCATAAGTTTTAAATTGTGTGCCATTCTGAGTAGCATAATGAAATCTTGAGCTGTCCACTTTGTTCTGCCTGAGACATGAATCATCCATTTATCCAGCATATCCATACAGTATACTCTACCTGCCCGTTAGTTACTTGGTAGCCTTCTTGGTTATCAGATCAACTGTCACGGTATCACAGTGCTTGTGTTCAAATAACCCTTACTTTACTTAATAACGGCCCCAAAGTGCAAGAGTAGTGATGCTGGCAATTTGGATATGCCAAAGAGAAGCTGTAAAGTATCTCCTTTAAGTAGAAAAGTGAAAGTTCTCGACTTAATAAAGAAAGAAAAAAAATTGTATGCTGAAGATGCTAAGATCTAGGGTAAATTTTATTACAGTATATTGTTATAATTCTTTTATTATTAGTTATTGCTGTTAATCTCTTACTATGTGTAATTTATAAATTAAACTTTATCATAGGTATGTATATATAGGATAAAACATTGTAAATATAGGTTATGGTACTATTTGCGGTTTCCGGCATCCGCTGAGGATCTTGGAATGTATCCCCAACAGGTAAGGGGAGACTACTGTAATTATGACCTCCTGGCTTCTGGTAACTAAGTACTGCTGCTTGACTTTCACTATTTTGAGGCCATATCATCCCTATAAATGTTAATGAGCCCCATTCTGTGGTCACCTCTCTCACCATCATCCCTGGCCTGCAGCCCCTACTGAACTTCTTTGTGGTGCTGATGCCTCTGTCACCAACAATTCCTGATGCTTTGATGACAGGTGGCTCCTTTGGGCCCTCCCGTAGGACATATCCTGGTGAGTCTTCTGATCTTACATAATGTATTTATTCTAGCATGCCCACAACCCTTGGCCTCTCGTGTCTCTACTATTTGCTATGGAAACTCAGACCTTTACTCTTTTCTGAGTGCTGTCCATCATCTTTTCCATGTTTTTAAAAGCCATATCAGCAGTGAGTTAGGCACATCCCCTGGTAACCTTGCTGGGCTGTTAATTCCATGTCCTGAGAAAATATCCCCAAATCAATGGACTCTTATCCAGTCTTATACTTTAGACACCTTGATCAAATTCAATGCTAGGAATGCTTCCCTGGCTCCTCCTGGGACCTGCTGCCTAATTCTTGTAATTCTTTTGATGTATAGTCTGTTTTCTTTCTTATCAGCCACAGAATATTCCCAGCCAGTTTATGTTGGGATTTAACCCTGGTTATTGGCCTGGAAGCCAGGAAAGAGGGTGGAGGTAGCTCTTGAGGGGGGCACCTGCTGCAAGTCCAGAGAGTTCAGGGGTACGACAACAGAGCCAATATCTTCAGAGGCATCGAGGCAGATGGCCCCATCCCATGTTCAGGGTGCTTGGATTTCCCAACCAGCGTCCTCATCTTTGCATAACAGACTTGCCTGGCTTGAGCATTTAGACGTCTGGAGCTCTGGAATGTTAACAATTAGAGCCTACAGCTCAACAGAGCCTGTCCTTCCACCGCATGAGATAAAGGCTTTTATAGAGGCTACCCCAGAGGCCCTGTGGCTCTCACACTGAGCCCTTAACTCCATTTTAGAGTCTATTGCTCACCGTGAGCCAGTCCCAAATCTCCATCTAACTGCCTGTCTTCTCTGCCCACTCTGGGTACATTTGTCATAGTCTGAGTCCTCTAAGAAGTGGATGCCAAGATGGGATGAGACATGTAAAACATTTACTAGAAGAGATGACTGTGAAAGAGAATGGGAAGTGAGTCAAGGGAGCTAGTAGAGCCATGAGTCTGCCTTGTATGTCTGAGCCTTATGAAGGAGAGAAGGAAGGAAAAATAGGTTGGGAGGATGAGTGTTAGATTTCAGCACAGTTCTAAAGAGGTTCAGCAAGACCCATAGGAGATCTTTGACCAAAGTCACTTTAGTATTACTGCTGTGCCCAGTTATTGGTTGGGAGCAGCTCATGGGATGCTTGGCTCTGGAGCACATACCATGATGGACCTGAGAATGTAGCAACTTAGGCCTTTGGTCAATGACACTCCTGAAGTCAGAGATTTGGTAGGTGCGTTGCAGGACTGAACAGTATCAGCATGTTTGTACATCCACACAGATAATTACATTCTCCCATGCAAACATCTGCGGAGCAGTGGCACTTAAGAAAGTTTCTTTATTAAAATATAAACTACTCACTTGTGTTATTGTAATATATCACAATATACCATATAATATTACAATGCAGCATTAGTAATTCTGGCTCATAGCAGCGTTGAATCATGCTTCAATAGTAGGACATCTGTTAATAATTCACAATGTTAATTCAAAATAAAAATCATATGATTGCTAGAAATGCTAAACATGCATTGGTTAAAAAAATTTTTTTTAGCTGTTTTAGATAAAAAAAATTCTTAGTAAAATAGGGATATATGAATAGCTCCTTTATGTGAATACATATATATTTAGAATTACGTCTTGTAAGGAGATAAAGAATTTCACAGTCAAGACAGAGCAAGCATGTTTAATTTAATTTTAGTTTATTAACTTAAAATTGTGCTAGGGGTTGACCTGGTGTTTCAGTGGTTAAGCACTTGCGCTCGCCTTTGGCAGCCCAAGGTTCGCAGGTTTGGATCCCGAGCACGCACCGACGCACCGCTTGTCAAGCCATGCTGTGGTGACATCCCATATAAAGTAGAGGAAGATGGGCACAGATGCTAGCCCAGGGTCAATCTTCCTCAGGAAAAAAGAGGAGGATTAGCATTGGATGTTAGCTCAGGGCTGATCTTCCTCATCAAAAATAAAAAAAAAATAAATAAATAAATAAAATTGTTCTAGAGTTATTAGTTCTAAATATTAAAATCAAAAATATTTATTGTTGCAGATGACCTAATTGTACAATTCAAGAGAGTGAAATGAAATATAATTATGATTAATAAGAACATTCAGTAATGTACCTGCACCCAGTATTTACATATATACAAACAAATTACATATATATAAACAAATTCAATGAGAAAATATAACGAAGTCAAACATCTCATTTACAATAGGCAAATAATATATAAAATAATAGAAATAAGCTTAACAAAAAGAATACAAGACCTATGTGAAAAAACAAATTATAAAGCTACTTAGGGTCGTAAAATAGGTCTTTAATAAATAAGAAGACATAATCTGTTATTAGATGGGGCAGCGAAACATAAATGTGTCAGTTCTCTCAAAATAATCTTTTAATTTAACTAGATACCCTCCAAATACTGATTTGAAAAAGAAACCAGGTTATCTTTTAAATTCTTACAGAAAAAAGAAAACCTTGCCTAAATAACCGAGAAATTTCTGAAACTGGAGAATAGTACAGTTAATACAGAACATGCCTTATAACTTGTCGAAGATTTGATTGGCATAACTCCCAGTGACAAAAATGACCCTTGTTCCATTTCTACAGTTACAGGGTCAGCCAAAGTGTTAACTCAAGATGTTGAAAGTGATAGATGAAAAGTTGTTTTCAGCCAAAGTGTGTTGTGCGCTTTAGCCCAGAAATCTTTCCTTTCATTTATTTAGCATTTTCAGCAATTGCTTCTTGACTCTTACTCTATGACAGGTTCAGTTCTTGATGCTGGGAATAGAGCAATGAACAAAACAGACAATTCCTGCCCTCATGCTGTGTATGTGCTAGTGGGGATCATACAGTCCACTATATAAGTTTAAAGTTAAGGAGTGCCCCAGCCAGTGGCAGTGGTTTCCAGCACGTGTTTGGGAAGGACTGTGGTGCTATCATCTCTTGCATGGGAGTCTGCCTCTGAAAGGGGAATAGTTGAGCTTCCTCAAGTTCTGACTTGGCTCTCCCTGACTCACATTTAGGATCTACAACTATGTATCCATTCCGAGGACCCAAAAGATTAATCCTTCATCTATCACTGGAGAAGAGTTCTGCCCGCTCTGCTATAAAAGGTACAGCTGACTTTATGTATCTTTAGTCAAATTTGGTTAATTTACCCATGTAGAGTCTCTGTCTTGGCATCTCCTTCAAACGGAACTTACTACCAGCATTTGTCAATTAAATGATTTACACAGGAAATTATTCTTAATAAATATTAAAATAAATTTCAAAGTTACAACATATAAAATAGTATCAGTGATTCAAAAATAAAAAGTCACATCAATGGAACACAACAGAAGTCATAAATCTATTCAAATAAATATGAAGATCAATACGTGTTACGAGTGGCATTGATTAAAGTGGGTTGTTAAATTAGTGTTGCACGAAGCATTGAAATAGCCCACAGGAAGACAAAAAAGAGTCGAGCCCCCGATCTTAATCATTATCCCACAGTAAATTTCCATTGAACTAAATATCTTTTTATTATTATTATTGGAGCAAGAACACTTAACATGAAATCTATCCTCCTAACAAATTTTAAGCGCACAATAAATTATTGTTGACTGTAGGTACAACGTTGTATAGCTGATCTCTAGAGCTCATTCATCTTACGTAACTGAAACTTTATGCCTATCGATTAATAACATTCCATTTTCCCTCCCACCCAGCATCTGGCAACCATCATTCCACTCTGATTTTATGACTCTGCCTATATTGGATATCTCGTATAAGTGATATCATGCAGCACATGTGACTGGCTTATTTCGCTTAGCATAAAGTCCTCAAGGTCTATCCACGTTGTCACATATTTTAGAATTTCCTTCTTTCTTAAGGCTGAATATTATTCTATTCTATATACCACATTTTCTTTATCTAGTCACCTGTCAATTGACAGTGAATGGAAAATGTCAATTTAGGTTGTTTCCCCATCTTAGTGTGAATAATGCTGCGATGAACATAGGAGTACTGATATCTCCTCAAGATCTTGACTGCAATTCTTTTGGATATATACTCAAAAGTGGAATTGCAAATTATATGGTCATTCTATTTTCACATTTTTGAGGAACTTCCCTACTGTTTTCCATAGCAGCTGCACTATTTTGCATTCCCACCAACAGTGTACAAGAGTTCCAATTTCTCCACATCCTTGCCAACACTTGCTGTCTTTTGTTTTTTTCAATAATAACCATCCTGACAGATGTGAGGTAACATCTCATTGTGGTTTTAATTTGCAATTTCCTGATGATTAGTGAAGATGAATATTGTAATATAAAATAGCAGTCATTAAAAAAAGTACAAAAACAAAACATTGGAGAATTTAATTGCACTTATTTTTAAGCATTGTGAAATATCTAGAAGCAATGTTAGGGATAATTGTTGAGTTGAATTGCACTACAAAATTTCTTCATGGAAAAAAATTTCCTTAAATAAAGTCAAAATACAAGCAAATCTTGAGAACCAAAACGTTTGCAACACATACTAAAACAAAGCTTGCTGATTGTTACTTCTGTTGTTTTCCTTATCGTTTCCTTATTATTTGCTTTTAATGGTTGCCCTTTGGACGGTTTAAGTGTATTTTACTGTTATGTTTACTTTGATACTCTAAGAAATGACCTGAAGTTATAAAAAGAATATTTGCTTTTTTCTTTTAAGTAATTTAGTAACAGGAATTTCAACTTTGATTAAGGTAAAAGTAGAATAAGTTCACTGTGACTTTAACCTTTACAGTTTTTCATAAATTTAATTTAAAATGTTAAGTAAAAACATCACTAATTGATATTTAAATTAAAGGTGTAAGTGATACATTTATATGTGAATCTACACAATCTTTAATCATCTTCAGGAGAAGATAAATCTTCAATAAGCAACAATATGCAAAGTTACGATATATTTAAATGTCGATTTTGTGGACAAAAAGGAAAATGTGTAGACTCTTTAGAAAACTGAGATGTGGTATGCTATTTATTTTGCTCTCATTTCCATCGAATCAGTACTTCATCAAAATGTTCCCTTTTTTGATATTACCCGAATATTCTGTAAATTTTAATTTTGTATCAAAACATTCAAGGTGAGAAGAGAACCTGGGAAATTATGCCACAATAAATAAAGGAATCACTGAAATAATACACCTGTTTCTCCAACTGGAAAACAAAGTTGCTAGTAATTTTGGCATGCCACAATCAATGTATTCTGACTAATATATGGATTTTGAGTAGGTAAGATTACGGTGGCTTTTAAGATTTACATCTTCCTTCTTAGATAACCGTATTGTTACTGCTTCTTAGTAAATAATCTTTTGATATATCTGAATGTTTGCCTATCACTTTACTTTTTCACAAATTGCATTGTATTGTTAATAACCATGGACTTTTCTAACCAGTCCCCAAGTAGTTAATGGTATTACTGTGAAGAAAGATGCATATTTTAATTTGTAAAATAGGGATTTTGCCTTTTTTCCATTGTAATTTAGAAAAAACATGTTCAGCCCATTTTGGTTATCTTGTTTACACAGGAGCCATGTTGACATAATTCCAGTGGTGACACATTTATGCTGAAAGACTGTGTATACTGTGTGTAATTGGTTTAATTAGTAATTTCCTTACCTATGTCAACTCAGCCGTCAGATTGATCTTTTAAAAATATTGATCAGATCATGTTTTTCTTATGCTTAAAACTTCCTACTGTTGTTCACACACGGTTTCAAATATTTAGCCTGACCTAAAAGCCCTCACCCTCTGGTTTCTGCCTGCTTCTCCAGTCTTAGTGATTGACACTTTTTCTCTCTTACTCCCTCACTTCCTAAATTCCAGTTATACTGGTCTTCTTCATCTTCTTCTGTTTTGTTTTTGCTTTTATAATTCCTATAACTGGCCACAGACACTCTCACCTCAGGATACTCACACGTTCTCTCTGTCCAGAATTCTCACTAAAATAAGTCCTACTCTTGATTTTTGATATTTAACCATATTTTCGTGTCTCCGATCTCTCAGACTTGAGAACTTGGAGTTGAAATCTTTGAGTTCTCTGCCTTCTTTACAGTTTAGTCCTATCACATCCCAAATGCTCTCACTTAACCTTCTTGCTTCCTTTGTCACTATACTTCACATCCAGTCTAGGGTCACGTCTTCAATCATTTTAGCAGCCTTCTACCTAAAATCCTGCCATCTAGACCTCCCATTCCTCTCAATCCCATGTACCCAAGCAGATCTTTTCCTCTCACTTCACTACTTTGGTTACTTAAAGCAGTTATTCAAAAGTCTTTACGTTTCCAAAGAACCCTTTGAGTAAAAACTAAACCCATTTTTTAAAACATTCTTAAAACTCTATAATGTATCTCCTATTATCCCCACTGTTTCCTTACACAAACAACTTTGTTCTACAACTGATCATTCCCTGAATTGTTCTTTTTCACACTTCCTCATGTCATGCCCACTTCCAAGAATACCTGCTTTCATCCACTCTACACATCACCAATTACAGTCCTTTCCAATTTTTAAAGGAATTCAGATACCGCAAATTCAGATATTATGCTGCCACACCGAAAACTTTGAGTAATGTCTAATCATGATTTGCAATGGGTATTTGTTTCAAGGCATATCTATACCTTGACAACAATTTTTATTTCATATAACCCTTATTAATTCTGGTTCCCTCCTAAGATAACTCCTCTTCTGTGAGGCAACTGCTAATCCTCCAGTCAGAATTTACATCTACCTTCCACTGTGGTAGTTTGTCTCATTGGTGCCAGTTTTCCCCCTCCTGTATCCATGCTTTTTGCCACGTGACTTTGTAGTTCTTCAGTCTTGGAGTCAAATATATTTCCAACTCTCTTGACTTTGAGATTGGCCGTATGACTTGTTGTGGCCAATGGAGTGAGGTAGACAAGACAGGGAACTGTTTCTGAGCCTAGGCCTTAGAGGCCTCAGATGTTTCTGCCTGCTCTCTTGCACATATGCATTGCTGTGAAGATAACGTGCCATGGTTAGCAGACAGTCCATGTACCTTTAGTGAGAAACAGCCACTCAGCTGCCGAAGCCTGAGAGAGAACAGCCCGGTTGAGCATGGCCTAGATTGCTATTGAGTTTAGGAGTGGTTTGTCATGAGCAACAGCAATCAGATTCATTCATGCAAACATAGTCTTAGTTTGTACTTGGGTTATAGCAGTTATTGTCTTACTCTATTATTTGACAGAGATAATTCATTCAAAAATATTTATTATATGCCAGATTACTATTTTTTAACGAATGAATGAAACTAAAATTTTATATCTATTTTGTTATATATATTTATACATTATTTATCTTATTGATTTAACTCAAGAAGTAAACTTTAGTTTAGCTTTCAGGCCCCATCTGGGTAGGGGCCATCCCTTAACCATCATTGAATCCCGTAAGCACCCACTGTACACAGTACTCTGCACACAGTAAGTATTTCTTAGTGCCTGTAGAATGAATGAATAGATTTTAAACTTAAAATATTTCAAATGGTACAAATGTATATATATATATATATATATATATATTAAAAAATATTTTTGACAATAAGCTGGCATAATAGTTTTATAATTTCATCCTTGATTCAAAAATTTAATTAAAATGGCTATTTTTAGTTATTTTATATCTTAATTGTTGAGAGTTCTCTTTTGTACTTAAAGCGTGGGGGAGTACACCCATGTTTATGGCAGCACTGTTCACAATACCTAAAACGTAGAAGTAATCCAAGTGTCCATTGACAGATGAATGGATAAGAAAAACATGGTATATACATACAATGGAATATTATTCAACTTTAAAAAGGAAGAAAATTTTGATATATGCTGCAACATGGATGAATCTTGAGGACATTATGCTAACTGAAATAAGCCAGTCATATAGACAAATGCTGTATGATTCCACTTATGTGAGGTCCCTAGAGTAGGCAAATTCACAGAGACAGAAAATAGAATGGGACTGGAGGAAGGGAGGAATGGGGAGTTAGTGTTTAATGGGTGCAGAGTTTCACTTTTGCAAGATGACGAGTTCTAGAGATGGATGGCGATGATGGTTGCACAACAATATGAATGCACTTAATGCCATAGAACTGTATGTTTAAAATGGTTAGAATGGTAAATTTTTATGTTACATGTATCCTATAATTTAAAAAATTGAAGGAACAAAAAGAGTGGAAGAAAAAAATTCATTAGCTGCTCCTAATATGTAAGCCAATGGATATGAAAAGGCTTGATTTGGTATTTAAATCTTGGTGTAAGTTTGATGCCCCTGCCAATATTTATTTGTCAAAGAGTCTATGTGGTGAATGAGTAAAAAGAAGCTTTACATAATAATGTCCTTATAGTGAAACCACATATTCGTGATTTAGATTGTGGTCTATGTTTGGCGCATGGCTGAAGTGTGTTGATCACTATAGAAACAGTTTAGCAGGATGGTTAAGAGCCCAGGCAGGGGTTCCAATCCCATCTCCAACATTTACCAACTGCATAAACTTGGGTGAGTTGCTTACTCCCAGTTTCCTCATATGTGTGTGAATTAATATATATAAAGCTCTCAGAAAACTGGCAGGTCACAAATATTGCAATATCAGCTGTCATTATTATTACTGAGAAATTTGGGGATTGGAATCTAAATTCTATTATCAGGGAAGCCCTGCAATAAGGACGTTTTAGTAAAATATTACCTTGCTCTTTCAGGATGATGTTGATTCTGAGGGACATCTGCTGTCTTGGAGCAACTTGCCAGAGTCTCTCTCCCTTTGGTTCCTTTTGATGCTGTGTCTAGGTAGTTGGTACTTTTAAGTGCTTATGTAAATGTTGTACTTTATGCAAAGTAAAGGGACAAGAATTTACAGCTCAGGGACTCTTGGTTTCTATCTTAAATGTTCACAAATCTGCAGTAAAGAGGGAATAAATCTATTACCATGATATAGGTGTTTGGCGTCTTTCTCTCCTTTTAAGTGCACTTTCCAATAGTCATCTCTCCTCCTTGTTCATTTAAATAATTGGCAAGCGGTACAGCCCTTAGCAGAAGGTGGGAGCTTATTTATGTCTCCTCTTTGTCTGTAAAGACAAAAGAGAAGAACAGATGAGATCAGATCAAGGAGTACTTTGTTTTATAATCTCTCTGGAGAAATCTAGGAGTTCCCTTTCTCCAGGCTCATATTTCTTGTTGTGAAGTACTAGTGAAGACACTAATGAGTCGTTCAGTGCCATGGCTTCCCTTGGATATTTTCAAGACCTACTTCTTTCCATTTTGCATATGCTTCTCTTGTATGTTTCCTGTTGCTCTTCTTAAAGTCTGTCTGTGATATGGAAGAGAAAACCAAAGCAACAGCAATCCTCCTTTTTTGTCAGATTCGTTATGTCTAAAAGTGCATATTGAGTGCATGTCAAAGAAAATTTATTGCATCAGACAAAGACTAAATTGGCAACACATTAGGTAAAAACCAAATGCCACTGACTACAATAAAGTACAAAGATGAGAAGTCCAAATCTTCTAGCGATAGATTTCCTAGCTAGGGTATCTATGTTCTTATTAGCATATTGCAATGCTGAGTGCAGAAAATGATATGACAAAGTTTTCTTTAATGATTGGTACCAAACCTATGATTCCCAACAGCTTGGATTTCTTGCTCATCCTAAGTTTGAATTGCATTGGATGCATCATTAGTTTCATTAGATTCACTGATTTCCTAAGTTTGAATTGCATTGGATGCATCATTAGTTTCATTAGATTCACTGATTTCATTTATTAAAAAATATTTAGAGTGCTTCTTCTATTCAATATATTGTTGTGGAAATGTCACAATAGGTAAAAGTTTACCAAATTCATCAAACTAAAGGACCAGTCGGTTGGACAATATAGTTAATATCAAAAATTATTTTGAAAGATTGGATAAATAGATCCGATCTAGCAAGGGGTATCTTGATATGAAAAAAAAAAACATAAAGATCCACACAAGTACAGTATTTGAGAACATTCTAGGATTTTAGCTTACTCCATACTCATTTTGAGTCAACAATATGATGTATTGGTCAACAAACAAATAAACAAAAAACGATGAAAATACAAAGACAAAAATTAGGAGAACCTTAGAAGGCAGTCATAGAATTATAGAAGAATATGCTTCTAAAAAGACATGAACAGATTGGATGAATCCTTAGAAGAACAAACAGGATAGTGAGGAGTTTGAAATAAGAAGCTGTTCACCTTGAGGGGCCGGCCCGGTGGCACAAGAGGTTAGGTGCGCGTGCTCCGCTGCGGCGGTCTGGGGTTCGCCAGTTCGGATCCCAGGCATGCACTGACGCACCGCTTGGCAGGCCATGCTGTGGCGCCGTCCCATATAAAGTAGAGGAAGATGGGCATGGATGTTAGCCCAGGGCCAGTCTTCCTCAGCAAAAAAAGAGGAGGATTGGCAGATGTTAGCTCAGGGCCGATCTTCCTCACACACACACACAAAAAGCCGTTCACCTTGAAAAACTGAAGGCTTAGAACAAGAGCTGTTTTTCAATATTGGAATTATTCTACATAGTCCTAGAGATGATCTATCCATCAGTTTATTTATTCATGCACTAATTTATGATTTTATTTATTCAGAAATATTCATTGGCATATATAATAGCCCACACACTTAGTGCATACCTTAATGCAATGATGAACAAAAAAGAAGTGGTCCCTGGTCTATTTGAGATTATAGAATGAACAAATAAACACCATTGGCCAAGGCAAAGTCAATACAAGCACATTTCACATCAATATAAAGAAAACTTTCAAACAGAACTGCTCTCAAATAGAATGGATTCCACAGAGCTGATGTTTCTGTTTCTGCTACTAGAGGGATCACATGTACCAGATGACCACTTGTTTGGAAATTTAAGCACTGAGTGAAGTCTTGTACCAAGTCTCTCTGTAACATTTTATGACTATATCTCTAATTTAATTCCTTTATTTGAGGACAATTTAGTCAGGTACGATTCAAAGGAAATGTTATGATAATAAAATAATCAACATGAAGCTAAACACAATTAACATGAAATCTTAAGTTTTAGGTTTCCTATTTATTTATGACACTTATAGTTTACCATTTCAGAGTTCTTGGAAAAATTATACCCATAAAGCTTCCAAATTACAAAGATCGTTACTGTGTTTGTTGATATGGAATGGGGAGAATGAAGGTGGGATAGAAAATTCCTATTCTACAGCAGAGTTTATAACAAGGGTTTATTCAGGTGCAAGTTATAAAATCCAACTCAAATTAAAGATGTAGGCAGTGTATTTATACGTAACTATGTGGAAGTCTTATGATGGATAATGGTTTCAGGAATATTTGTTTACACTCTTCCAATCATGTCATCAAATATCTGCCTTTTTCTCTCTCTGTCTCTCAGCTCTGCTTTCTACTATGGTGACTTTATTCTCAGATAGCATCTCTATATGTGACAATGATGAGATCCTGTAGTTGATCCAGGCTTATACTGTGCAAGCGACTTGCAGTATTCACTTAAAGGAATCCTTCTTCCATGTAATATCCTTATTGATTCCACCAGCATGCTTCTGATTGGCCCTGCTTAGGTCATATGTACACTTGTATGACTAATCTTATGATGGAGATTGTAGTAAAGATAGGAGCATGATCAATAGTTTTATGCTGTGGGGGAGGGATAATTCTCCCAATACATTAGTTGCTTGGTAGACAAAAATATACTAGAGGACCATTAGAATTACTACCTTGCTGGCTTCATTAACGTTGGAGTTTGCATGATACAACTATATAAAGGTAATATCAACAATAAACTTTCATCATGGGTGGAGAAGTTTTACATAATATTAGTGCAAGCCTTATACTCTTCTACAAGATCTAAAAACAGGTAAGGATCCAAAGGCATCTCATAATTACTAAGCCAAAGAGATGTGTAGTCAAATCACAAAAATTTTATTTTACAAATTTCTCAGAATTTTTCTTCATCCTAACAGATTTCCATCTATATGAATTAGACCTTAATTATATCACTTGCAGTTCTGTGCTTAACCTGCCTCGGTATTGAATGATAATACTTCACCTTTATTAAACTTTTCTCATGTAAAGATGGTATCTAATCTTCATGGCATCCTCTTGAAGATGACAGGCATTATCCTTGTTCTCTAGATGGAGAATTGGAAAGCTTTCAAATGGCTCCAAATCACTAGCTAGTTGAGAGCTAAGTACAGTAATTCTAACCAGCACTTCAGAGTTCTATCTGGCAAACCCAGAAGGCAAAATGCTATGAAAGTTTCTTCTTTGATTCATTTCAATTCAGTTCAGCTCAATTTGATTCACTAAGCAGTATTAAAAACGCACATGTGCTCAATGTCGTCCTAAATACTCTGGGCAATGCAGAATATGCATGAGGAAAAATTCCTTAACCTTAAGTGTTTCGTAATTTAAT
This sequence comes from Diceros bicornis minor, assembly GCF_020826845.1. Classification (NCBI taxonomy): domain Eukaryota; kingdom Metazoa; phylum Chordata; class Mammalia; order Perissodactyla; family Rhinocerotidae; genus Diceros; species Diceros bicornis. Next base: position 45,444,877 of record NC_080747.1, read on the forward strand.
TGCAAGTACAACACATAAACTCAAGTAACAGATACATAACAATTTCAGTTAATACATACTCTAATGTTCAACTGCAAAAAGTGATAGAGATCATAAGTACAACTGTACTTAAGGTATTATATACCAAAGTTTAGCATTGATTTTCTCACATCCTGAAATTCCTCCGCACCATAATTTTAAAATTTATTTTTGTAATTTATCCACTCCAAATTAGTTTTTGTATACCTACAGTAAGCCAGCTAAGGTCTTAAGTGCTGCATGCAGGGTGGTGATTGAAAATACACCATCCTGGTCCTCATGGAATTACTTTTTAGAGAAGGAGAGATATTAAATATATGCTGACCAACAATATAACATTATATTTGTTGTGAAGGGAATGTTCAACTTACTAGGGAGAGTACAAAAAAGAAATTTGGTTTCTATTGGGGTTTGGAGAAGGAAATTAGAAAGTTTAAGGCTGAGGCATTTAGGCTGAAACCTGAAGAATGAGTAGAGGTTCATCAAATAAGGATCAAGTTGTGCAAAAAGCATCCTTGGAAGAAGGAAGAAGCTGAAGATACAGCCTCTTAGAGAACAGCTTAGAACAGGCAAATAAAACAAACACAGATTTAGCTATATGACAGTGTGGTTTCTCTTAACTTGCTCTTTAGATTTCTGGGGTAAATGGGAATTTGACATTATGTTTGTTCAGAAAATTAGCGGATGTCCAGGGACTAACAAATGCAAAGAAAAGCTCAAAGAGAGAAAACAGACGACTTTAGCAGGAATTCTTGGGCAGCTTTGGGTGAGAGCTCTAGAAATCAGAACAAAAGGAACTGGGTTTATCCATAAGGTTGTGCTCTAGCAAAGGGCTTGAAGTTATTTATGAATAGTTTAAACTCAATTCACTAGATAGTATAAATTCATTAGATGGTGCTTAAATATCTTTCTATTTAATGGTATGTTGCTTCATTAATAACCTCAATGAACTTAAGAAAAATCTTATAATTTTGTGTTTTCCCATGTTAAAAAGGAGACAACAGGCCCAAAATAGAATCACTTTGTTAGGCACCACAGCAGCCCAAAGCAAGGCTTAATGCCTAATCTAGTTACACTTTCATTCTTCCTCAGAAATGTGACCTTTAACCAGCCAACCTGAAATTTCCTGCTCTGCACTAGGAAATTTACTGATAGACCTCTTCTGTTCACCTTAGGAGCACGACCTTGACTAAGACAAGGTGTTCTTTGCTAATAATTTCCTTTTTTCCGCTCTCCTTCTGCCTCTAAAAATCTTTCCTTTTCTACAGCTCGATGGAGCTCCTTTATATTTGCTAGATGGGATGCTGCCCGAGTCATGAATCGTTCAATAAAGCCAATTTGATCTTTTAAATTACTCAGTTGAATTTTTGTCAACACTCATCAGTACTTAGAACATTGCCCTGTATGTAACAGGTATTCAGGTAAATTTTGGGCGTTGATTGAAACAATGATTTCAGAGGATAAGTTTAGCAAAACTAGAATAAGATAATTATGATATTTGGAGTAGATATATGCTTTAAGATGCTGGTTGCAATGGTTTGCCATAATTGCTTCTTTTGCCCCAGAGCATCTTGTGTGTTACAGCACTCATCCCTCTGCAGCAGAGCAAGTTCAAGTGCCTGTCATCACTCCTGTACTATGAGCCCAGATGGACTATGTTTGATTCGTTTGTATCCACAGTGTCTACAAAGCATGTGGCATGAAATAAGTGCCTTATTGAGTGGCAGAATGAGCAAATCAGTGAAGTGAAAAAAGAAATGAAGAAATGAAGTGATCCAGTCATCTTGGATTATCATTTTGTTAAACTGATGCAGATGGAGGGAAAGAAAAGTGAGCAACACGTTGTGTAACATATACTAGTCACTCAAGAAATGTGTGCTGAATGGGTAAAGCTGCACACACAAAAAAAAGATATGACTTGATCATGTACTAGATGCATGAAAGGTGGTGATAACTTTAAATATATAAAAGATTCATATTTTTAATGATTTTTTAACTGTTATGTGTATAGGAATCACTGAGGCTTTTTTTAAGTGCATACATATTGAGGCCAATGCACAAAAATTCAATTCAATAGATTTAACAAGAATAGCAGCACTCCCAGTGCAGGTGGTCCAAGACCACCTTACAGAAATTCTGCATTAGGTGTAAATAGTGGCATGATTCATATTACTTGGAAAATCTGAAAGGAAGATAATTTTGTTCCCTTTGAGTTGGTAAAGCAGCATTTTAAACAACTCAAATCTTTTGCTCTTTTATAACAACAATTTGTTGAAAGAAAAAATCAACATATGATGCTAATTTCTCCCTTTGATTCTTGACCTGGAGAAAAGCACTATGAATTATAAGCTGACTCTCAGTGTTATTCATTACTTAAACACATTTAGCCAAGCATTTTGGGTATATTTCAGCAGTTCAAAAACTAATGCGTTATACAGAGTCCTGCTGAAACTTTCCCTATACCTATGGCTTCACAAGTAATTATGTTCTTAACACCAGGCAGGAGGACCAATCAGGGCAGGTGATGGAGCCGCTATAAGCAGCAAGGCTAAATGTATATCTAGCATGGCCAATTTGTAACCGAGTTTCCAGGAGTGCTGCTATTCTCCTTTGAAATGTAATAGGGGATAGAGCCATACGAAAAAAGATTGAGGGTCTGTTTGCCACTCATTCTCACATCTTCTGGGGAGAGCTGTTTCTCTCTCTCCAACCATGCATTTTTATAGACTTTTGTGAACAGTAGACTTCTGTGTTCTCATCTGACCCTGGGATCCTGGCGATAGTTAATTTCAATGAAAATGGGCATCCAAACCAGTTAGGATCTTCAGAGGCATGTCTTGAGAGTCTTGAACCAGAAATAGAGAAATGTGTTCCTACCCTACTTCTGGTGGTGAGATGGATGTGCTGCAGCCGATGTTCCAGCATTAAAGACTGGCTTTGCCAAAGAAAACCAAGACAGTATGCGTGGGTGTGGGGGAGTGAGGACAGAAGGAAAGAGAGCAGAGAGACAGAGAGAGACAGGAAGAGAGAGAGTTCAGTGACAATCTAGGTCCCTGTTTCTGGTATCTTGGAGACCATTTGCCTTTCTCTTGGCTACATAAGCTTTACAAAAACTCTCCCAATATGCCTAAATCAGTTTGAGTTGGATTTTTTAAAAATTCGACTTTATTTTTCGGAGAAGTTGTAGGTCCACAGCAAACTTGAAAAGAAGGTGCAGAGATTTCCCATATGCCCCTTACCCCAGGCATGCACAGCCTCCACAGTTATCAACATCCTCCATGGTACATCTCTTGTAATTGGTGAACAGTACTGATACATCATTATCACCCAGAGTCCGTAGTTTATGTTAGGGTTCACTCTTGGAGTTGAACATTCTATGGGTTTGGACAAATGTATAACAGCATGTATCCATTATAGTATCCATTATAGTATCATACAGAGTAGTTTCACTGTCCTAAAAATCTTCTGTGCTCTGCCCATTCATCCTTTCCTTGCCACTAAGTTGGTTTTTACATTGCAACCAAGGATTTCTAACAAATTTGGTTATGGGGTTATTCATCAGTGACTCCATAAAATTGGACTTGTTGTGTGAATTGTGGAGAGTTAACTCTTTGGAGGAATAACTTCTTATATTGTGAAACTAATTTAAAGTTTGACATAACTATTCATTACATTATAAGAGAAACTCCTTGAATGGAAAAAAAAAGCTTTTCCTCTGCTATCTTCCCAGACTCCCATCTTAAAAGAAATATTCAGGAAACACAACATTTACAGAGGCCTTGGATATGGGGAGCAACATATCACTTCAAAATCTCATTTTCTTAAGTATGTTTCTATTACACTCCACTGGTCAAAAATTATGCTTTTAATTCAAATGACTTTGGGCAAGGTCTGTTTAAAGTGTTCTCTTATGTTGCAAAGATATTTTCCTCAAACCTTGTTTGGATTGCGTATATTTTATTAAGTTATTCATGTATTCCTGTCTCAGTAACAAATGGTCCAAAATGTTTTTTTAACAGTCATAAATAATCTGTTCACTAAATGCCTAAACTTTTATAAAATTGAATCGCTCAAATCTCATAGTCTTAAATTTAAAACTCACCCATGCAATTATGTGAAGTTCATACATCATCTTTGATGATGTTCTGGTTTCCCTGCTACTTGATGAGTGATGAGTACCAACTTCTCATTGTCTTTCCGCTTTTACTGTTATGATTTTTCCTTCAGATTTGAGGTCGCTGTTTTCTCATAAATTCCTATTAATTTTTCCTTAATATTTTCTTAACTTTAAATATTGAACCTATGTTACCATTTGACCTTTTGCTTCTATGACCTAAGGCTACCTATACCTATATTCAAACTTTAGGGAGGAGGAACATGTCAGAAAACATCATATTCTGTAAACCCATGAGAAGAAATAGAGTTGATTATCCCCAATATTTTAGAAAAAGGAACTCCAATTCTCTGTAGACTTCATAAAACAAACACACAATACAAAATAACTGGGGAGAATGGAAAGCACAATTCTAGCAGAAAGTTTCTTAAAGAATAGAGAACTTGTTCTTGCATCTGGCCTCCCAGAATTCGGCCACTGATGGAGATGATGTGGCACAGAAAGATGAGCAGTGACTTCAAAAGGCGTGGAAGCCTAACAGGTAAGTCCTCCAGATCCATCGATATTTTTTACTGTCCTGGTTTGGAACACATTACTGTCTTGCATAAAGTGGACATGTGCTCTTCAAATCTTAATAAAATGAATATGTGAGACGTATCTAAGATAATTTTCTATTACTCATAATGTTAGGAGAGGGTCAAGAGGGAGAAAGATTTTCTCATGTGAAGCTTATTACGTATGAACATGTTTTATTTTTGGAATCAGAAAAAAATTACTGAGGTAAACGCTTTTAGCATACTTTCTAGAGGCTATGCCTGTCAGTTTCTGACTTATATTGGTCTCCAGATAATTCTTCTGTTCAAATTCAGAAGACTAGAATTCTGACTAGCTTCCCCTACAAGTTTTCTAAGCTTCTGAGAAGAATAATATTTCAATGTTTCATTGAATTTTTTTGTTTTTTGGTGAGGAAGATTAGCCCTGAGCTAACATCTGTTGCCAATCCGCCTCTTTTTGCTGAGGAAGATTGGTCCTGGGCTAACATCCATGCCCATCTTCCTCTACTTTCTATGTGAGACTCCTGCCACAGCATGGCTTGATAAGTGGTGCATATGTCTATGCCCAGGATCCAAACCTATGAACCCCGGGCCGCCGAAATGGAGCATGTGAACTTAACCACTACCCCACTGGGCTGGCCCCTACTGAACGTTTTTTAAGTGAAGACTTGTTATAAAATATATCTTACAAACTTTATAATAGGAATCTAATTTTGTCCTCATTTTTGTTATGAAGGTTTTGACACTTTGAGAGGTTGCTTAAATTGTCCCAGTTTTTGAAAATGAGGAAATCCGTTGGAACACCAATCTCTCTACTAGCTTGTTTGCTCTTTAGGGAAAGATTCTAAATTTTTTATCCCCAGAGGCTGGTATGTTGTGGCCTCTCATTTGTTGAATGAATGAAAAAAAGAGGCAAATTTAAAATCCAGAGTTAATGTTCCCTTGACTCACAGTCTTTCTATTTTCCTTAGATTGTAGGTAAACTAACAGAAGGGGTTTTCCAGAAGTGTATATACCAGGTGATATTTGGAGTGGCATTTCTTTATATTTATTTTGAAGAAATTTATGTAGCTAAAGCACTTAGGACAGTCCTAGCTCAGTGTAAAGATACATTTTTTTTCTTTTGCTGTTATTATTATTATTATAAACTGTCTATTAGTGATTTAAATGTATATAAATGCTACTAATATCCACTCAGTAAAAAAGAAAAAGCAAAATTGAAAAAAAAAGAGCTAAACTATTCACTTGATTCTTTAAACTACCTTTCTCTTGCGAGAGCACCCTTTCTAATTTATATCATAGATTATGAATTTATTCATGCCTATTTGATTAAAGAAACATCACTTTTTGTTTCTGAACATGATGAATGGCTGCCGTTCGTTTGAAAGGTAACAATGCAACGTTAGTTTGATTTTTGTGTAGTGCTCTAATGATATTTGCTAATGGCCTAAAGCAACAGATTCAGATGAAAAATTAAAATGTTTGCTATCGTTCCTCTGTATTATGTGAGAAGAGTTCCTCAGAGAACATCATTTTCATTATCGAGGGTGATTTATTCTTTGTGATTTATTTTGTTGTGAAATTCAGAGGGCAGACATGTTTCTGACTTTATATTCAGTTTCATCTCTTCATGAGGCAGCAGGAAGTAAAATAACCTCTTAGGAAACATGGAAAGCAGACACTTATTATGTGAAACAGTTTGAACTATTCAACATCCATGGCTAATTCTGTCATGCTTTGCTAACATAGCGCAGCATTTAAATACTGAAGAAGCAATATACTGCTAATGAAACCATTTCCAGGGAAAGATCTTAGAACAGGTATTTAGTCTGGATAGTTTCATTATAAATGTCTGTGCATCCTAAAAACATTTCAGGCTAATGCAATGCAAAGAACTACATTTGGAGGGAAAGCATATACTTGTTTTAATCAGAACTTGATACAAGAAGAACTTTTTTTTTTTTTTTTTGGTGAGGAGATCGGCCCTGAGCTAACATCCGCCAATCTCTCTCTTTTTGCTGAGGAAGACTGGCCCTGGGCTAACATCCGTGCCCATCTTCCTCCACTTTATATGAGACGCTGCCACAGCATGGCTTGCCAAACACTGCGTCCGTGAGCGTCTGGGATCCGAACCAGCGAACCCCGGGCCGCCACAGCGGAGCGCGCACACTTAACCGCTTGCGCCACCGGGCCAACCCCCCAAGAAGAACTTTTTAAATGAAGATTCTTTTAAATGGAATCTTCTCTTTGTTGGGTTATTAATACACACATGTAAATAATTCAACTGTCAATATTATCCACTTAACTCAAAGTTATGAAATGACCTCTGTATGCCAAGCATTTCCTTAATCCTAGAAAATTCTGGGTTAATAAACAGGGCAGGTTAAACGTGTTAGCATATTAAAACCCACAGACGAATAAAAATGTCTAATAAAAATTGAAGTGTTATTTCTAATCATAGTTGAATATTTTACTGACTGCAACAAAAATGAGTTTTTGATTTAGAATACTTTTTGTTTCTTTTGTTTTGTTTTGTATGGTTTCCAATTGTGGTGAATAAGTGTCCAATATAAGTATGACGTGCTATTAGTTGGCAAGGGAGGAAGAGTAAGAAGAAACAGCTCAGATTCAAAATGAATCAACTCTTGCTGATTAGGTGATGAGAGGCCATTAACCATTCTGTAACCAAATCTGGAAAAACATTTAAAATCTCTTTTATATATTTATATTTTCCAATATGTTCTTTATTTCTTTTTTCCTACTGCCATCTTTTGTTTGTAATTAAATTAAAAATTATTATTTTAGTGGAGTTTACCAATTTTGCTTCTTTGTCTTTAATCTTCAGGGTAGTGGTTATGCGAGATCACACAACTCAAGCCCTAGTCCTGCTACAGTGCCTGTGGGGGGGGCACAAATACTTAACATTTCTACCCTTTGGTTTCCTCATTTGTGCATAGAGATCACAGCACTTGTCTCACATTATGAGAATTAAATGGGATAATGAACATAAACTCTTAATATAAGTATTCAATACATATTATTTACTTAAAATCTTTAATGTTAAAATTGTACAGGCTCAAAATGAATTTTAGGAAAAGACAATTTTCATTGCAGTCAAACTGGCTGTATCAGATCTATTATTGACCAAACTGCTTTGAAATCTGTCCTTAAGAGAATTTCGTTTTATTCTGTGAACAAGCTACCAATGGGCAATTATAGGTAAAGCCAGGAAAAAAGGCTACTTTTCCTCAGAGCCTTGGGTTCTCAAGGAGTATTTACTCAGGAGTCCACCGTAATTTCTTCCCAGGAATGAAACATGGGCTTGTGAATTACTATGTTCTCCACCAGAGCTGTTTGGATAGGATTTTCACCTCTTGTTTGCATGTCCATTTGAGAGGGATTGCTTCAGGAAGTTGGGGGCGGAGGAGGGAGAAAGGCAACACGTATTTAATTCTCTTTCATTTCTCCTGAGCATTCTTAGGTCAAAAGTGGAGAAAATTTGAACTCACTGTCTGAGAGCTATATTTCTGAATCATCTACCCTATTATAAGGACACAATAGAAGTAAATGTTTTTGTTTCTTTGTAGTAAAAATGTCACATAATTTTCTGTTTTTACTCCAGATTACCTTCAAAATTCTGCTCCCAGGATATCAGCAAACTTTTTTAAAAAAAACATTACATCTGCAACTCAAAGATTTTGTAAACAACAAGAATGTCTACCAAGTTACTCATGGTAAAATCCTCCTATGACTGGATGGAAAGACATTTGTTTTTTCCTAATGAACGTTGCCTCAAGCTGCCTCAAAATCTGGTTTGGGGTGTTCTCTTCAGATAAGCCTTTGAGTCATTTAATACTTGAACTCTGAATCTACAGAAATGGTCAGACTACACATGTGCTTGGCTTTATAAATTCTGCATATAGGAATCATCTACTTTTATAACTAGCTGTCCATTATTAGCATATCAGGTAAGGTAGATTTTGGCACATAGATTGCTAACAGTCTCATGGTTCAGCAACTAGGAAAAATAATAGATTTTATTATAGATACTAAAGATTCAAGTGTATCATCAGAACCTTCACTCAGGTTTGTGTTAGACTACAAACATCACATAATCAAGACTGTGAGGAATACCATATAGTTGTAGAGGTCTTTCAGTGTGACCTAGAAAATATTAAATTAGTTTGCCTTTATCTATAATATGAGACTCAAAAAATCACTCTGAAAATAAACAGTAGTGGGTTTTTTCTGGTCTCATATTAGGATTCTAAGACTGAACTTATATTGCTACAAAAAATGGGTGTTTGAATACAAGAGTGCTCATTTGATATATTAAATTACTGTTCAAACTGCTGCATACATTAAGAGAGTAAGACAGTGTCCAAGCTCTAATGTACCAGGGGCACTTATGTCTGTCTATTTTTGTATCCTCACCATGCTGTAATGTGTTTCTGGTATGACCGGATGGTGCTACCCATTGTCAGCAGATCTGAAGTTCTGATTTACATCCAACTTGTCAGCACCAAAGTTATGCTTGCTGCAGTTAAGCTCTGTTGGTCTGGGCACATGTGATGTGACAATTAGAGATAAATATAAATCCACTACGGTGAATTGAATAGGCAACTGTCAATTTACTGGGCTTTAAAACTAATTAGGGGGAGAAATCTAGAGTAATTTAATTCTCATAAAATTTTTACCAGTCTATACTTTTTAAAATCTACCTATTTCTTTACCTACCTATCCTTTCCTCTGTGAGTAATTTGTATATGTTATGGGGTGTGAATATATATATTGAAGACACCTAGAGATGCAAAATTAATCATTCATTTGTTCAGTGAGTTGCAAAATTGAACCCAAGATGCAACACAATCATGTAGAAAAAAATATAATTTCTTTATTTGTGGTTTACACAATCTGTTTTTCCTTTCCTAAGCTCTCTTCACTTGTTAACAGTAAAAGCAAAACCTAAATTTCTTATCCTGTTTAAACCTGAGTCCAATCTAATAATTTAAATAATTTCTTCAGGTAATATAAGCCTCTTAAAAAGTTTTATAGTTATTCTGCAGTACCATCTGTCCTAGAGGTCTTGTTTGGTGTTTGGGTGATCTTGGCTTGGAAGAGATGAGTCACTAGGTAGAGTGACCCCTGGCTTCTCTGATCTCCAGATTTTTCTTGTCCACTTCCTGGCTGGGCAGTCTGCTGGCCACTGAAGCTAAAGGCTACTCCTGGTCAGATCTTCTGGCTTGATGACAATCCTGAGGCATTGTCTGGCTCAGTAGGTTTCATTTTGTCTTCAGCTGGGGCTGGAGACTCCTTGAATGTGTCTGGCAGTGAATTTCATTCAGTCCTGATGTAAGTGATCTACTCTGTAGCTCTCAATACAGTCATCTGCTTCTCTTGTAAGTCTTCCATCTGGTTTCTCCACTATTTCTGGGTCCCATCTACTCATATAGACCAAATGGTGACCTAGGAAGGTGTCAATCTGGATGCAATGACCAGACTACAATACCCAAATTGATAGGTCTGTACCCCACCTGGGTGAGGAGGCAGTGTGAAATGTAATCTCTTGGAAGATATATGGGGGTGAAAGTAGATACAGGTGAAGTGAGGATGGCAAAAGAATGCATCATCTTTTCTCTTGACATTACTCACACTTATCCAGTATAACTCACTATCACTTAGCCAAAGTCTTGAAATGGAAAATTGGGATACATATGAATAACCATTCAATTCCAGTTTCTTTCTTTTTTTTGTGTCCCTCTGAAACCAAATACTTGAAATTAACAGGTCAAAGGGGCATTACCTTGGGAGATTTCTTTAGCAAGAACTCCACGAATATAGATGTCTCAGACTTGATGGTTTAAATGTTAATGAGGAAATAAAGGAATTCAGAAAATTTTCTTCCAAGGCTGCACAGTACTGTAATTAGCTCTGGTGAAACAATACTGTATAAGAGTGCTTCAACTTGCCGATTACTCTAGTTCTCACACTTCAGATTGGCTCATTGGAGTTTTATTGAAAAATTTAGTAAGGAGCTGGAGTTTCTCTCCTCACATCTCAATCTTAATTGCCAGGACTACTGTACGATGAATGAGAAGTCACAATCGTAATTGGAGACCCAATCATAATTTTCTCATCTTAAATCTTGATAATTCTTATGAAAATTGACAGTGACATATTCTTCTATCCAGTTCCTATTTGCCCTTTATCTTGTTTATGAATCATAAAGTAAAAGAAATTTTGCAGGTGCAATGACTTCTGAGACCAACTACCCAGAGTTGGGCTGGCCTGGTGGCATAGTGGTTAAGTTTGTGTGCTCTACTTTTGTGGCCTGGGGTTTGCAGGTTCAGATCCCAGATCCTGGGCATGGACCTATGCACCATTCATCAAACCATGCTGTGGCGGCATCCCACATACAAAATAGAGGAAGGTTGGTACAGGTGTTAGCTCGGGAACAATCTTCCTTAAGCAAAAAAAAAAAGGAAAAATTATTCCTGGACAGCGCTACCTCCTCCTGGCTACAATGTGTGGCAGCGCTCAAAGAGTATTGTGAACTAGGGATGCTCACCCAAGCCTTAGGTGTTCTGGATTTTTTTTTTTTTTTTTTTTTTTTTTGCTGAGGAATATTGGCCCTGAGCTAACATCTGTTCCAATCTTCCTCTATTTTGTATGTGGGTCAGCACCATAGCATGGCTTGATGAGTGGAGTAGGTCTATGCCTGGGATCCAAACCCGCGAACCTGGGCCACCAAAGTGGAGTGTGCGGAACTTGAACCATTTGGCCGTGGGGCCGGCCTTTGTCCTGAATTTTTATTGAAGTTCGATTAGATGGTGTTCACGTGGCTGACCTTTAGCTTCCAGCCTCTCCTGCAGGTTTGGTCTCCAGTGCCCCCTGAGATCATAGCTGATATGGCATGTTCCAAAGCTCCTATCATAAGTCATGTAAGATTGCCTATTGGTCAAAGCACCCAGGCAAACAGAGACATTCTTATCAGGCACGACATTCCAGGGGCCTAGCAATCACCTTTCAGTAGCCAAAGGCAAATGTCGCACTTCTCTTTGGATGAGGTTAATTCTTCACTACACAGCAGGATCTTTTTATAAATAATTCCAGGGACTTGTATGCTTGCCTACGCTTGAAATCAGGCCTGCACTTATAAACACACTTGAACTTGTACGCAAGTCTGTACATGTTTTCAAGAGTCTCAAGTTTCTAGTTGACCTTTATCTACTTCTTTTACTTTTACTTCTCTGTGAAAGAATATTTCTCCACGCTATTTGCTTGAAAAAGTCCGTTTTATTACTCTAACAACATATTTGTAAGACCTTTTTCAATTTCAATTTCTGTTTGTCATGATAAATAAATGACAAGCAATAGGATATATCGGAGCATATGAGGAAGCCATTTGGGTTAAAACTAATTCGACCTGAGGTTGTTTTTCCAAAAGGGCCTCACCGGTGCCTGTTGAGCGTGCATTGTATATCTGCTTTAAGTATTTACTATGTCCCAAAGACAAGAACAATGCCCTTAAAGATAAAGATGTAACTTCCCCCACAACGGCATTTCCTTGAGGATAAGCATCTCTCCCTAAACTGAGGATTTATTGCTGACCTGCTGCCCTCAGCTTGTGACCACCCACCTAGTGACCACTGACCTGCTGTGTTCACCAAATTGCTGTGCCGGCAAAGCAATCCTGTGACTATCCTAAAAGGGACACTGCAATCATGTGTGATGCATGCTCTTGACAGTAGATAGCCACTCTGTACACCTCACTTCTCTAGAGTGCTCCATTCCTTTGTGAAAGGACTCTCCCAGGCTATATGGTCCTCAGGGTTGGCTTATGATAAACTCACCCCAATTTTGATTTATAGATTGGTTATGGATTATTTGTATCGACAGTCAGTATAACTAAACACAGACATCTTTAAAGTAGTTTAACTTTAGCATGTTTTATAAATATAGTTTCTTACAAAATTATGAGCTTCTTGAGGACAAGGATTATGTTTTTCTACTTTTTGATTCCTAAGGGCCTCAAGAGTATATGTTTCATATTATTATTACTAGTAAATATTTATTTGAGTGTAAGTGAATGCAGTCAATTAGCAGGAGGATTACAGTACAGCCTATAAAAAGCATTGGAATGTAACAACAATGCTCAAAGAACTTTCAGGGTTCAAATTAACCAAATTATTACAGTGATGACAAGCCACAACAAAATGGGAATCTAATTGGTGATAAACAGTGCCATCTCTTACCACCACAAAAAGCATCAAACTACCATCTCAAATATGGCAACACTTTGTATTATTTGATGGTGAACACATCTACTTCCCAAATGCCAGGAAACACTTTCAATATGATTTTTATCATTTTTTTAATGCTATATCCTTTGTGTAGTGGGAGTTTTAGCTTTAGTCTAAATGGTTCTCAACATATTCAGATATGTCTTAGTTTTGCCAGGAATCAAATTCACTTGAGGATATTTGAAAGAAAGGTTTACACACATCCAAGGAGTGGGCATGTGGGAGCTCAACGGAGAAGTTCATCCCCAGACTCTAACCCTGTGGAGAGAACTGCTGCTAGTGGGAGCTGAAACGCCTTTCCTCCAGGGAACCTTGAGCTGCTTGTGGCGTAAGAAACTCTATGCTGGGTAATGATGTGTGAGTCAAGGCGGGGCATAAATGATTTTTTTTTTTTTTCATTTTATGAGGATGCAGCATGATTTTTCTGTACCAGGGAATGTAGGGCTACTTCAGGACATTGAGTGTCCGGGGCAGCAATAGCAGTCTCAGGAGGTTGGGAGTACTTTAAGGGAAGACGTCAGAGTCGACCAGGAGACGGCTCAGGGTGGATGCTCAAATGGCATGAAGATGCCTTTGCCCTGCTTGGGGGCAGTGAAGGGCATAGGACATAAGATAGAGATATTATGACCATACTTTTGTGATAGAGCGTGTGATCAGCAACTGTGAGACTAGCTTAGGGAGTCTCAGAAACTCTTGTTGACAAAAGGCTGGAGGTCCCACATTACCTAGTATGGAAAACAGCAAGGGAAAATGTGGAATCCATTAGGATGTTCCTACTTTAAATACTCTGTTGTTGAATATGGATTATTGTTTCCAGACTATATTGTCCATAAAAATCATACAGGTACAGTCTGTTATTTCAATAATTATACCAGATTTATGATAATTTTTTATGCAAGACTAGTCACCAAGAAATCATCAGCGATGTTAAGTAGCTCATTGCCACCACTAGTCTGCATCTGACTGAGTCCCCTCTGTTCTTTTCCACATCCACTGCTTAGGAAAACTCACCCACCCAAAGTTCCTGATTCTTAAATTTCCCTTGGGAAAGGGCTGTGTTTTTTGAAGTCAGGGGTAATAGAAGGAGAGAAAAGCAAGATGAGAAGAGAGCAAAGGAGGAGGTATGCTACGAAGCATTTGAATCTTGAATTTTCTCTTTGTTCCTCACAGTTGACAACTCAGAGTAGATTTCAAGTATAGGATCTGCAGGGATGAGCTGTGAATTCACATTCCGGGCTTAAGCTAGAGGGATGGGAGGGAAGCTTTTGGCGGAAAGCAGAAGCTGGCAGAGGAAATGGAACCATGTTGTCCTGCCATCTATTGAGGCAGAGGAAGACTTTTAATGGGATAATGATGAGGTCACCATAGACAAGGATGAAGCTCCTGTATTAGTTAGGGTTCTCCAGAAAAACAGAACCAATAGAACATATATAGATATATGAGAGGAAATTTATTATGGGAATTGGCTCACGCAATTATGGAGACTGAAAAGTCCCACTGTCTGCTCTCTGCAATCTGGAGAACTAAGAAAACTGGTGGTATAATTCAGTTTGAGTCCAAGGCCTGAGAACCTGGAAGGCCACTGGTGTAAGTCCCAGAGTCCGAAGCCCCTCGAACCAGGAACTCTGATGTCTGAGGGTAGGAGAAAATGGACATCTGAGATTAAGGAGAGAGAGAATTCCTTATTTTTCTGCCTTTTTGTTCTATTCAGGCCCTCAAGGGATTAGGTGGTGAGGATCTTCTTTACTCAGTCTACTAATTCAAATGCTAACCTCTTCTGAAAACACCCTCACACACACACTCAGAAATAATGTTTTACCAGCTATCTGGGCATCTTTTACCTCAGTCAAGTTGACACATAAAATTAATTATCACAGCTCATTATGCCTTAGTTCCTAAATCCCATCCTTACTCCATCCTTTTCACTTCAATTCTCATCTTTCAGCTCAGGGATTTAGAATCCATGAATTTTGTACCAGACATTCAAGGTAAATTCAGCTAACATTTTTTGGCACTATGTTTTGCCTATTTGTTCACTTATTGCATTTTTATAGTTGAGGTATATTATGATTTAAACATTTTGTGAATTAATCTGTGGGCATAGCTAGCATGTATAACACTATTTCCATAGAGACACACATTCTGAATTTCAATCAAATATCATACACAACTACATGGGCAGAATAATGACCTCCCAAAGATGTCCACAGCCTAATCCCCAGAATCTGTAAATATCTTACCTTACATGGCAAAAGGGGCTTTGCAGATGTGAATAGCGTTAAGGAAATTGAGACAGGAGATTTTTCTGTATTATCTGGGTGGGCGTGATCTAACCTTGAAGCTCTAAAAGCAAAAAACCTGTCCCAGCTACCTCAGAGGCTGCAGCCAGAGGGAGATGTGACAAGGAAAGGGTCAAAAAGATGCCATGTTTCTGTTTTGAAGATGGAGGAAAGGATCCACAGCCAAAGAATGTGGGTGGCATCTAGAAGCTGGAAGAGACAAGGGAACAGCTTCTCCCCTAGAGCCTCCGGAAAGGAATACAGACCTGCCAACAATACCTTGATTTTAGCCTACTGATAGCCATTTCAGATTTGTGATCTCCAGAACTGTAAGACGATAAAATCATATTGTTTTAAGCCATTAAATTGGTTGTAATTTGTTATCACAGCAAGAGAAAACTAATACAATAGGCAAATTACAGAACACATCCAATTAGGAAGTTGGAAACTGCATACATTAATTGCTTCTTTGAGGTTTAAAAATACAGCATTTTTTACCAAGATGCTGCCCCCTGCTCCATGTGCAGTGGCACACTGGCAAACACATGAGAGCAAACAGTCTACTATTCTGTGAATCTGTTCAGGCACAGTACTGAGGGTTTAATGTATATTCTCTCACTTAGTCATCAACACCATTTCAGGCAGGGACTAGGACAGCCCTTCAAAAGGGTGGTGATTTCCTTAAGATTCTGTAGCTACTGAGTAAAGGAGCTGGAACTAGTCAAGCCCGCCTGACTCCAAAGTCTGCTTGCTCTACTGCACCACCACACAATGCATTCAAAACTACAACTGCCCTGGGGAATGTTATTTGTGCTTTATTTAAATATATTATGTAAACTAAAATAGTGTAAATCACTACAAGGCATACCTAGTGATAAAGTTAAATGATGCAAACATAATAACAAAGACTCATTGCACAGTGAATTCCTGATCCCAAAAGATTCTATTCTAACCTTAAAATGACTTTTTTTGTGGAATACCCAGAATGTGCTTTTTTTCCAAAAGGGCCCTGTCAAAGCATTACGTTATTAAAAATCATTTAGATATATGCAATCTTAGATATAAGAATCATTGTAAGATTATGGGCATTGCTTAGGAAGAGCAGTATGTCAGATGCAGAGGAACCCAATCGTACAAGCCCTGTCATACGTTCCTCTCCCAGGACAGTCAGCTCAATGTCTGGTCTCAGCTCCTCCCCACAGTTCTGGCTGACAGACCCAGTGGGCTTGGCCTTTCTGTCTGACTTTGGGATTCTGTGCTCACTCCTGAGACAAAGGACCAGAAAATAGGAATCACGGCTAATGATTTGTGTACATTGGGTGACCAAGAAAGAGGGACCATTAAAATAAAAACAATAATATAATAAAAACAGAGTAATTATGGTGGGAATGAGGTGGTATATTTTTTTCTTGATTATCATCCCAGTCAGAAGAACAGTCATCATGAGAAGGATTGTGAGGCAAAGCATTGAGATGTGTAACTCTGATAGACTGAAATATGAGGCCCTTGTTAGCACTCATAATAGCACTCCGCTTCTGAACTCACATGAGAAAGAAAAATTGAATCGTTATCATTCTATAAATTAGTCATTTTGAGAACTACCTCGCTCTTTGATTGCCCTCCTTATAATAGAATCTTTTGCTACTACCCAATAAATCTTTATTTTAAGACAAAACAATGTCCAACTTGAGATTTCTGCTGTCAAGGAAAGAACATCCTATCAATTCAACAGGTCCCAGCACTGTTGCAACTGAACCTAAAGAGAATATAGTTTAACCCAGTGCAGCACACATGAGGTCTTTATTTTTTTAAGGCTTATTAAGGTAGACCAGTTGGTGCCTGTGGAGTGCCAAGTGTGAGCTAGACGCTGAACAACACAGGACTGAAATAGTGCTTCTTGGTCCATGAGCTAATCTTCAGGGCACACTGATATGATATTGGGCTGATGAATAAATAAAGTATAAAAAAGATAAAAGAGTCTTTGTCATAAATGTAAAATATTTTTTCTCCTTTGGGGTTTAATTATATTTTGCTTAATAAATCCCTGCAAAATATTACATTTGGAGCTTTATACTCTAATGAATTTTATCAGCATAGTTGCCAAAAAATAAAGATGAGAAACAGTATCTTGAGGAAAAGAAAACATCATGATTAAGACAACACACTCAAATACAGATACATCTGCAAGGTCTGGGATTTGTTGTCATTGTGAGAAACAGTACTTACTGCTGATGGAAGTATTTCAAGAGTTTTTCAAAGCATGTTAAGAAAATAGACATGGAAGTCAGAAATTAGAGCATTTGAAGAAAATTGAATAGGTATCTGGAAATGAAGGCCTGGCCAGGCGCATTCCTACTGTAATTGTATACAACTTGAACTTTTTTCTAGGAAGAATTTCCTATGTCTAGTAAATATTGATGTTCTTCTCGTCTCCATGGGTGCATCTGTATGAACTTAGGTCAAGCTCTATGGAGTCAGTATCCTTATCTGTGTATCCCTCACATGCGCTAGTAGAGTGGTAGACACACAGTAGTTGCGGAGCACAGTAACTACTTGTTGCAATAATAGAAGAGTAAGAGTGATGAAAGGCAAGGACAAAGTGTTTCCTTAGCTGTGAAGGCCACAAACTCTAAGCCTGCCCTAGGGTATTAAAAAGTCTCTTATTATAAAGTCATTCTTATTATGAAATACTTCAAACAGTTTGGATGACATTTAAATGAAACTGAACCAAATTGTTACTGTTTTTAAACCTCTATGTACTGAGTTTGCAATGTGACCTACTCTACGGCAGTATTTTCATTTACACTTCCCATTCATTTCTAGTGTCTACTGACATTGTTCACTGTGTTGTGTCTGCCAGAATGGATTGAGGCCATCCAGGGAAAGACGGATATTAGAACCAGCAGAAAGTGATTATAGGTAGCATCTGGCAGGAATCATTTTCTCTTAAGGCTTTGACATGTCATTCCTGGTAAATTGGTTCTATTAGCTATCTAAAGGCACCAGATGTACCGTAAGAGATTATGCCAATAAATCTTTTGTGGATTATATATATTTTTTACTATTGCTGATTCATTGCAGTTCACATAAGCTCAGCTATGTTTGTTTAGAAATGGATTCCAATTTAAGCTTCTTAGATGCTTCCTTACTGAATAAATGTTTCTGAAATTTGTTCTTGCATAATACGACCCACTACTAGAGATAAACTCTTTTAGCAGATATTGGTATATTGATAAGATATTTTATCTGTTTGACTTCAAATTTTTCAACAGATTATTGTCTTGGTGAATTCAGTAAATACTGCAAATACATTTTTAGTAAAATATTTTCTGTAAGATCTAGCAGGTATTGATTTCACTTCTCTGAAATGACTATTACCAGTGATGGGGTTCAGGGTAGACCATCCCAAAATATACCATTTTTGTATATTTGTTATTTTGAATTAAAGTTACTTAAGAAACAGCCAACACAAGAAGGACACTTTGATCCTCCTTTGCCCCCCCTTAGAGCAGGAAATAAATGTCCCCTGTAAAAGGTACCCTCACTGTGCCAGGAAAAAGAGAGACATTGTTATCACAGAGATAGGGAATTGAGGGCCAAGAAGACTGTATAAACAAAACTTGTTACTTTACTAATTTACTGCCCCAAGTCCAAACCCCCTTGTCTTGTCAATTCTTCACAAATTCATTCTTTCATTGACTAGAAGGTATAAAAGCTGCCTGCTTTGGTCACTTCTTTGAGTCTCATATTTCTATGGGCTCCTGTACATATGAAATTAAATTTGTTTTTTTTCTGTTAATCCATCTTATGTCAATTTAATTATTAAGGCAGCCAAAGAACCTAGAAGAGAAGGGAAAAATTTTCCTTCCTTTCCTTCCTTTCCTTCCTTTCCAGATAGTCTAAAACACGTAAAAATAAAATGAATGTACCAAGCGCAGTATTTGGGGACTTACGATCATTTGGTGATAGGGGTGAGTTGGAGTCAGGATATTACATAGTGCTGTGCATGCTCTTTTGGGTTGCCTTTCTTCACTTTATGAA
Source organism: Diceros bicornis minor (assembly GCF_020826845.1). Lineage (NCBI taxonomy): Eukaryota > Metazoa > Chordata > Mammalia > Perissodactyla > Rhinocerotidae > Diceros > Diceros bicornis. The sequence goes on from NC_080747.1 coordinate 45,464,186, forward strand.
CACTAGCCACAATTAACCTCATTTATAAACAAGCTTCTTTTTAGAGCCATGTCTACTCTCTACTTCTACACTTATTTAAGTTTTATACTTCCGAGTTCAGTTCATGTTTGATTCTTGAAAATTCTTATTAATTTCTAGTAGTCGTTAATACCGTCTCTATCATAAAATCTATTGCAGCACGTAGAGGCAGAAATAGCTATTTCACTTAGATTCTTTCTTCTATATAATGGTTGAATTTTTACTTGTGCCTCAAGACCCAGATCAAGTATTTCCTTTCTGATTCATCTAAGAATATTGATCACTGCATCCTTCGTGCCACCCTTGTGCCTGGTGTATACCATTACTTTTGTATTTGTCGCACTCTATTACTATTTTCTATTTTTATTTTCATCTCACCTTCTTTTCTGAACTCTTTTGACTTTTGCTTCTCCATATAAAGTATAACAGAAGGGAAAAATAAAAAGGATTGTGGCAGAAATATCAGCTTTTCTACATCTTGTTTTTTTTTACTTTACTTAATAGCAATAAAATCTAATAATATGTTGATGTGTTTTGAACATTTACTTCTGCTCTTAAGCAATTCAATCATTCAGTTTTCATTGCTTTTACAAGTATTTATTGAATGGCTACCACTGTACTCATGTCTCTGCTTGGTGCTGTGAAGATCACATAGTATTAAGTAGAATATTTACCTCAAAGGAATTTATTACTTTTTAGAAAGACAAAAGATACATTCCTGAAAAACACCAGGACTACACTCAACAGAGCCTGAGTTAAGTGCCAAATTGAGTGATACAGCCAATTAGTAACATGGCATTTTTGGAAATGAGGAAGTATATGGAATGGCAAACATAATAAATGGGGAGTAGAGGGGATGGTGTGCAGAGTGCAGAGTGTTTACTTATATGTAGGTGTCTTCAGTGAAAAACAATGGAAGACCTTCAGAGGTCTAAAGATAGCTTTTATATCCCTTCCACACCAGTATCAATTGCTTTGTACAACATTCTTATTAAGTTAATCTTTGCCTTAAAATTCCTCTGGCCTTTTAATCTTCACATTGAAGTTGAAAACACATCCTTCCATAAAAAATTAGGAGCAGAAAACTAGCCTTAATAAAACATCTCTATCGAATAGTGTGGCCATTGTCACTATTCATCTCTATCTTTCGGTCAATCTGATTTAATACTCAAGAACCAGTGGATCCACTTACTGAAAGTTGTTTCCCCTGCAGTGAAGTCATCGTTTTTAAGTTTGATTTGCTCTTCCAAGAGAGAGCCAGGATAAAAACGTTACATGGTTACCTTCTCAAATGCTTTGTTACTTGATAGGATCGAGGGTCTCACTCTCACATTTTCTGCTTGTGAGATGCTGATGCATGAATAAAGTGGTTGACAATGGTTTTATGATGTCAGAGAAACTTACATTTACTGAATCTGACACTATTAATTTCTGTCCTATAATTGTGTCAATAGCATTTTGTAATTTAATATTAAATCATTTTTTATAAATAACAGACCGGGCATCAGCCTTGCCTTACTCTGATGTCCATGGGAAGCTTGCCAAGGGTATGGCTAATGAAACAGAACCTTAGACAAGCTCCATCTGTCCCATTTAGACGATATACAGTGTCAGATCTCAGTGGTGGCAGTAATAACGGTAAGCTGCCCTCTGGGCAGACAGTGAGAGAGGCTACTCATCACACTGATTAAAATAAACAACCCTTAGGGTGGGTTGTAGTCAGTATAAATTTGAACTAGATAACCACTTTCAAACAGACTTCTGCATTCAGGGCCAGTGTCACATGGAAAAATGAAGCAAATACAGGTCAGCTCGTTTCAAATATATGTACTTTTGATTTAGCCATTAAGAAAATATTTCAGAAGTCATGTTACTTTCCCCCTTTTAGGAAATAATATTTAAAGGACATAGAGCTGTATAAAATGTTTCTCAAAAATATCAAGACTCAAGGGCATCCTTAAACTGGGTCAGGAGCTCATCCTTCAGCCAGGCTTTAGTGAAAACCTTTCCAAAACAAGGTCAGAAGGGAAGAAGGTGTTTTATCCCGGGTCAAATGGAACCCTATCATTCCATTATGAGTTTTAATGGGAGTTTCAATTACCACGTCCAAGCCATTAATGCAGATGAACCTCCTGGAAGCAGAAAACGTCTAAAAAACCCCAAATCCATTGAATGATTGAATGATTGGGGAATTCTTCCAAAAAATTTTCCTACGTGTGGTTATCAGTAATTATGTGGAAATATTTCAAAAACAGATTTCTTGATATTGCTTTGCTATATATTTCTAAGAAATATTAAACTAGTGTGTGTACTAGATATCTAGTCAGTCCTTAGAAGAAAATTGGAAGTCTTTTGGAGAATATTGAAAATGACCAAAGGTGATTAAGTCTAAACTAGAAGTGAATATTTTTTTGTAGTCATAAAATGAAGTTTGATTATCCATATGTGTGTAATTGACTTCTAAGGTCAAAGTTTATTTTAGCCTGCCTTTTACACTTCACTGTGTCGGGGGAAGAGGGAGAATCTCCCTCTGCCCTTTTCCTTAAGGTTCTTATGGCTGGCCAAATAATTAACAAGACAGGTTAGCAGGAGAAAATAATACCAAGTTTAATAACATGTATACATGGGAGAAAGCAGGGACACTGCGTTTCTCAACACAATAGCAGAAATTCTCGTCTTAAATACCATTTTCAGCCAATGACAAAGGAGGATTTTGGGGGTGGGGGGAGTCAGTTACAGGAGATTACCACTAAAGCACAGTAAACAAGAGTAAGGTTATTATGCAGCCCCAAGGCCTCACCTTCCACATTGATAAGTCTCTAGAAATGAGCTCATCCCCCTCTCTTCTCAAAACAGAGAGGGATATACCTTTACAAATGGAGATTTCCCTTATAAATGTAAATGATTGTCTGGCAACTCCTCGCAGGGTCATCCAAAGAATGTGGCCAGAGAGACAGAACTTCTGATAAGATGGGCTTGTTGGTGCCTTTTCTATTGTAACCTCTATCCTACAATACCTTTATAGCAGTCATGATAGGTCTGTTCTAGGAAGGAGCCACCATGTCAAATTCTTTAGGCAGTTAGTGGGGGAGGTCAAATGTCCTTCAGAGAAAACAACCAAGGTAAAGAGATAAATTTCAGGGTGGCCAAATCTTGATCTCCCACAACTGCAAATTTAGTGAATGCGAATGTAAGGGGATTTGTTTTCCTCAATAGGGCTGGTTCATTTTCATAATTATCAGGCAACATTTACCGAAGATTAAGTATTTATTTTATCTTGATTTCCAATGAGAATTTTATTATTTAGAAAAGAAGCAATCCTTTAGTTTTGAAACAGAAAGCTATTTAGTAAACTGAACTGTGATGAAACAAGATGCTCACATAGGGGGGCGAACTCAAGATGGCGGCATAAGCAGAGTCAGAACTCACCTCCTCCCGTGGACACAGACAATTTACAACTACTTGTGGAAAAATTACCCCTGAGACAGAACTGAAAACTGGATAAGAGGAACTCCTGCAACAAAGTACAATCCTAACTGAGGTGGAAGAGGCAGAGGCTCCCTTCTGGAGAGGAAAAACGCCGCCTTCACAAGCCGCCAGCTTCACGGCTGCCGGGAGTAGCGCACAGGTCCGCAGCCCTCCCCGGAGGAGGCGCAGGGCCCTGAGCCGGGAGCGCCCCCACTGTGGGCCTTTTGTGGACCCAGCACAATCGAGACCAGTGGCATAAATCTGACTTTGCCTGCTACTGAAACATCGGGGAGCAGCACAAGGAAAGCTGATTCACAAAGAAACTAAAACCGGCTCTTAAAGGGCCCACGCACAAACTCACCCATTTCAGAAAGCATCCTAAAATCACCAGAAAGAAAGGTGCACAGTGCTGTGGTGAAAAGAGACTCACCTGATAGGCCCTGAGTGCATCTCGGTGAGAGGTGAGACCTCTCCAGGGACTGGGACGTTGGCGGTGGCCATTGTTGTGGCCTGGTGTGGGCGTGCTGACACAGACGCCATTGGAGTTCTCCCTGGGGCCTGCTAGCCCAGGTCTGCCCCACCCGCTAGAGCACCAATTTAATCCAGCTCAGCCAGGGCAGGCAGCCCACCCTAGAGACTGGCCCCACCCAACAACAAGCCCTCAGGCAACTCGTGAGCCTGCATAGATTGGTGACTGGATTCTCTGCAGCCTGGCAACTGAGCCCACTTGAGCGGGGCAAGGTGTGCACAAGGAGCGGGTGGAGAGTGTGGGGCAGTGGCAGAGTGTTTAGGGCTCCCGCCGTGGAGAGACTGGGTCCACTTCGGGAGGTCGGGGTGCGCACACGGGGCAGGACTGTGTTGACTGTGTGTGTGGACCTGTGGGCGGGAGGGCTTGTCAGCTGCAGAAGACTTGTGCTTCTCAAAGACCCACATAGGGGGTTTGCCCCACCTTCCAAAGCCTGAAACAATTGGGTGCTCCCGTGCCTGAGGCCAGCCCCACCCAGCTGCAATCCTCAGAGAGCTGACAAGAGACCTAATAGGCTAGAGGCTTACAGCAATTGTAAGGCCCTGAGCCTTACAACCTGCCATGCTGGGGGCCTACACACTTAAAAGAAATACTGCAACACAAATTTGGTATGAGAAATTGCAGCCAACTGTGCTGGAGCTCCCCACACCTGATAAAGAGACTGAAGGGCCCACAACAACTACAAGCAGCTGAGCATTACAACAGCTGGCCAGGAGCATAACTGGGCCTCCCTGGGCGCCTACAGGGAGAGCAAACGGGCCACAACAGAAGGACACACGTAGCACACATGGGGTCACCCCTGGAAGATTGAGAACTGAGGGAAGCACACTGGAAGCCTCCTAAGGCATCACTTACATAAGGTCACCTATCCAAGAGCAAGAGACGTAGCTGACCTACCTAATATGTAGTCATAAGCACAGGGAAAGAGGCAAAATGAGGAGGCAAAAGAATACATTCCAAGTAAGGGAACAAGACAAAACCCCAGAAAAGGAACTAAGTGAGACAGAAATGAGCAACCTACCTGACAGAGAGTTCAAACAAAGAGTGTTAAGGATGCTCACTGATCTGGGGAGAAGAATGGATGAACTCAGTGAGAATGTCAACAAAGAAATGGAAGATATGAAAAAGAACCAATCAGAATTGAAGAATACAATACTGGAAATGAAAAATTCATTAGAGGGACTCAAAAGCAGAGTAGAGGATACAGAAGAACGGATCTGTGAGCTGGACAAAAGACTAGAAGAAATTACCCAAGGTGAACAGGTAAAAGAGAAAAGAATTAAAAAGAGTGAGGACAGTCTAAGGGACCTCTGAGACAACATGAAGTGCACTAACATCCGTGTTATAGGGGTCCCAGAAGGAGTAGAGCGAGACAAGGGGGCAGAGAATCTATTTCAAGAAATAATAGATGAAGACTTCCCTAACCTAAGGAAGGAAACAGACATCCAGGTACAGGAATCACAGAGAGCCCCAAACAAGATAAACCCAAAGAGGCCCACACCAAGACACATCATAATCAAAATGTCCAAAATTAAAGATAAAGAGAGAATCCTAAAAGCCACAAGAGAATGTCAAGTTACATACAAAGGAAACCCCATAAGGCTATCAGCTGACTTCTCAGCAGAAACCTTACAGGCTAGAAGAGAATGGCACAATATATTTAAAGTGCTAAAAGGAAAAAACTTACAGCCAAGAATACTCTACCCAGCAAGGTTATCATTCAAAATGGAAGGAGAGAGCAAAAATTTCCCAGACAAGCAAAAATTAAAGGAGTTTTTCACCAAGAAACCAGTGCTACCAAGAAATGTTAAAGGGACTGATTTAAGGGGAAAAGAGAAGACCACAAATAGGAAAAGTTACCTGTTTCCAGGATAAGAACATAATGGATACAAATGCACAAAAAAGAGGTTAGCTATGATATCAAAAACAAGAGGGAGGAGGGGAGTTAAAGAGTACAGCTTTCAGACAGAGGTCAAACTAAAGTGACCATCAATTCTGTATAGAAGAAGAAAGGAACAGAGAAGGACTACTAAAACATTGAGAAAAAAAAAAAGTTAAAATATGGCAGTAAGTACATACTTATCAATAGCTACTTTAAACATCAGTGGACTAAATGCTCCAATTAAAAGGCATAGGGTGGCTGATTGGATAAAAAAAACAAGACCCATATATATGCTTCATACAAGAGACACGCTTCAGACCTAAAGACACTCACAAACTGAAAGTGAAGGGATGGAAAAGGTACTCCATGCAAATGGCAATGAAAAGAAAGCTGGGGTAGCAGTACTCATATCAGACAAAATAGACTTTAAAACAAAAACTGTAAAAAGAGACAAAGAAGGGCATTACATAATGATCAAGAGAACAATCCAACAAGAGGATATAACACTTGTAAATATCTACGCACCCAATGTAGATGCACATAAATATATAAAGCAATTATTAACAGACATAAAAACAGAAATAGACAGTAATACAATAATAGTAGGGGACTTTAACACTCCACTTACACCAACAGATAGATCATCCAAACAGAAGATCAATAAGGAAACATTGGCCTTAAACGACACACTAGAACAGAGGGACCTAGTAGATATATACAGAGCATTCCATCCAAAAACCAAAGAATACACGTTATTTTCAATTGCACATGGAACATTCTCTAGGATTGATCACATATTAGGCCATCAAACAAGTCTCCATAAATTTAAGAAGATTGAAATAATACCAAGCATCTTTTCTGACCACAACGGTATGAAACTAGAAATCAACTATAGGAAGAAAATCAGAAAAGCCACAAATATGTGGAGATTAAACAAAATGCTACTGAACAACGACTGGGTTAACGAAGAAATCAAAGAAGAAATAAAAAAAATACCTGGAGACAAATGAAAATGAAAATACGACATGCCAGAACTTATGGGAAACAGCAAAAGCAGTTCTAAGAGGGAAGTTTGTAGCAATACAGAGCTGTCTCAACAAACAAGAAAAATCTCAAATAAACAATCTAACAATGCACCTAAAGGAACTGGAAAAAGAAGAACAAACAAAGCCCAAAATCAGTAGAAGAAGGGAAATAATAAAAATCAGAGCAGAAATAAACGAAATAAAGACCAAAAAAACAATAGAAAAAAATCAATAAAACCAAGAGCTGGTTCTTTCAGAAGATCAACAAAATTGAGAAACCTTTAGCTAGACTCACCAACAAAAAAAGAGAGAAGGCACAAATAAGTAAAATCAGAAATGAAAGAGGAGAGGTTACAACAGACACCTCAGAAATACAAAAGATTATAAGAGAATACTATGAAAAGCTATATGCCAACAAATTCAACAATCTGGAAGAAATGGATAAATTCTTAGAATCCTACAACCTTCCAAAACTGGATCAAGAAGAAGTAGAGTATTTGAATAGACCAATCACCACTAAGGAGATCGAAACAGTAATCAAAAACCTCCCCAAAAATAAAAGTCCAGGACCAGACGGCTTCCCTGGTGAATTCTACCAAACATTCAAGGAAGACTTAATACCTATCCTTCTCAAACTCTTCCAAAAAATTGAGGAGAGGGGGAAGCTCCCTAACTCATTCTATGAAGCTGGCATTACCCTGATACCAAAACCAGACAAGGACAACACAAAAAAAGAAAATTACAGGCTAATATCACTGAGGAACATCGATGCAAAAATCCTCAACAAAATACTAGCAAATCGCATACAACAATACATTAAAAACATTATACATCATGATCAAGTGGGATTTATTCCAGGTATGCAGGGATGGTTTAACATTTGCAAATCAATCAACGTAATACACCACATTAATAAAATGAAGAATAAAAATCACAAGATCATCTCAATAGATGCAGAGAAAGCATTTGACAAGATACAGCATCCTTTTATGATAAAACTCTGAATAAAATGGGTATAGAAGGAAAGTACCTCAACATAATAAAGACCATATATGACAAACCCACAGCTAGTATCACCCTCAATGGTGAAAGACTGAAAGCTATCCCTCTAAGAACAGGAACCAGACAAGGATGCCCACTCTCATCACTCCTATTTAACACAGTACTGGAAGTCCTAGCCAGAGCAATCAGGCAAGAGAAAGAAATGAAAGGGATCCGAATTGGGAAGGAAGAAGTGAAACTGTCACTATTTGCAGATGACATGATTTTATATATAGAAAACCCTAAAGAATCCACCAGAAAACTTTTAGAAGTAATAAACGAATATGGTAAAGTTGCAGGATACAAAATCAACATATAAAAATCATTTGCATTTCTGTACACTAACAACGAAGTAGCAGAAAGAGAAATTAAGAATACCATCCCTTTTACAATTGCAACAAAAAGAATAAAATACCTAGGAATAAACTTAACCAAAGAGGTGAAAGATCTGTACACTGAAAACTATAAAACATTTCTGAAAGAAATTGAAGAAGACACAAAGAAATGGAAAGATATTCCGTGCTCTTGGATTGGAAGAATTAACATAGTTAAGATGTCCATACTTCCTAAAGGAATCTATAGATTCAATGCAATCCCTATCAAAGTTCCAACAACATTTTTCACAGAAATAGAACAAAGAATCCTAAAATTTATATGGAACAACAAAAGACCGCGAATAGCTAAAGGAATCTTGAGAAAAAAGAACAAAGCTGGAGGTATCACACTCCCTGATTTCAAAATATACTACAAAGCTATAGTAACCAAAACAGCATGGTACTGGCACAAAATAGACACACAGATCAATGGAATAGAATCGAAAGCCCAAAAATAAACCCACACATCTATGGACAGCTAATCTTTGACAAAGGAGCCAAGAACATACAATGGGGAAAAGAAAGTCTCTTCAAGAAATGGTGTTGGGAAAACTGGATAGCCAAATGCAAAAAAATGAAAGTAGACCCTTACCTTACACCATACACAAAAGTTAACTCCAAATGGATTAAAGATTTGAATCTAAGACCTGAAACTATGAAACTTCTAGAAGAAAACATAGGCAGTACGCTCTTCGACATCGGTGTTAGCAACATCTTTTCAAACACCATGTCTGACTGGGCAAGAGAAACAATAGAAAAAATAAACAAATGGGACTACATCAAACTAAAAATCTTCTGTATAGCAAAGGAAACCATTAACAAAACGAAAAGACAACGTAATAATTAGGAGAAGATATTTGCAAACCATACATCTGATAAGGGCTTAATCTCCAAAATATATAAAGAACTCATGCATCTCAACAACAAAAAAACTAACAACCCAATTAAAAAATGAGCAAAAGACCTGAACAGACATTTCTCCAAAGAAGATATACAGATGGCCAACAGACACATGAAAAGATGTTCAAAATCACTAACTATCAGGGAAATGCAAATCAAAACTACAATGAGCTATCACCTCACGCCCGTCAGAATGGCTATAATTAACAAGACAGGAAACAACATGTGTTGGAGAGGATGTGGAGAGAAGGGAACTCTCATACACTGCTGGTGGGAGTGCAAACTGGTGCAGCCACTATGGAAAACAGTATGGAGATTCCTCAAAAAATCAAGGATAGAACTACCATATGATCCAGCTATTCCACTGTTGAGTATTAACCCAAAGAACTTGAAAACACCAATTTGTAAAGGTACATGCACCCCTGTGTTCATTGCAGCATTATTCACAATAGCCAAGACTTGGAAGCAACCTAAGTGCCCATCAAGGGATGAATGTATAAAGAACATGTGGTATATATACACAATGGAATACTACTCAGCCATAAGAAACGATGAAATCCAGGCATTTGTGACAACATGGATGGACATTGAGGGTATAATGCAAAGTGAAATAAGTCAGAGGGAGAAGGTCAAATACCGTATGATTTCCTTCATTAAGTAGTAGATAATAACAACAATAAATAAACACGTAGAGACAGAGATTGGATTGGTGGTTACCAGAGGGGAAGGGGGGAGGGAGGAGGGTGAAAGGGATAATTCTGTACATGTCTGTGGTGATATGTTGTATTTAGTATTTTGGTGGTGAACATGATGTAATTTATGCAGAAATAGAAGTATAATGATGTACACCTGAAATTTTTACAATGTTATAAACCAATGTTACTGCAATAAACAAAAAATTAAAAAAAAAAAAGATGCTCACATAGCTCTGGAAATGAAAGGCATTATCATAAGGAAAGAAACAGATATCTAAGTGCGCAAATAATTTAATCATTTTTAAGCGTCGTGTTTCCTCAACCATCAAATGAGAAGGTTGAATTAGATGATTTCTAAAATTCCTGCTAGCTCTGATGTTTCATTTTCTCTGATCAATGAATTTTCTTTCTAAATCAAAATAGCGTAAACTCAGTGTCATCCATGTGTACAGCTTCTAATAGCTCAGAAATTTTAGGATACCCTCTAGGTCAGAGTTTCTCAACTTCAACACTATTGACATTTGGGACCAGATAATTATTGTGGGGCTGTCCTGTGCCTTGTAGGATTTTTAGCAGCATCTCTGTCCTCTACCAACTAGATACCAGTAGCAATCCACCCCCACCCCCCAACACACATGCCCTTCAGTAGTAATCAGGGAAATAATGTGACACATTAAAACAACGAGATACTACTATACACACAACAGATTTGGTTAAAGTGAAAACGTTAGATATTATCAAGTGTTGGCAAGACTATCAAGTGTTGAAAAACAGGAATTCTGATAAAAATGTTGGTAAGAATGTAAATCAATTAATTTGAAATCAGTTTGATGTCATCTACTAAAATTAAAGATATTCATACAGTTTGACCTAGCAGTTTTATTCATTTTACACACTACCAGAATGAGTCCTTAGTTTCACCAGAATGCATAAACAAGAATGTTTATAACATCTTTTTCTGTAATAGCCTTAAACTAGAAATGTCTGTATTATGTAGAATGGTTAAATTACATAAAATTTACTTATAAATTAGAATACCATATGGCTATGAAAATGAGTTAACTATATATATACAAAACCAACATGGATGAGTATTAAAAATGTAGCTTTGAGGGGCTGGCCCTGTGGCCTAGTGGTTAAATTCACACGATTCGCTTCTGCAGCCCAGGGTTCGCAGGCTCAAATCCTGAGCATGCACCTACACACCATTCATCATGGCATCATCCCACATACAAAATAGAGGAAGATTGGCACAGATGTTAGCTCAAGGACAATCTCCCTCAAGCAAAAAGGAGGATTGGCAACAGATGTTTGTTCAGGGCCAATCTTCATCAGCAAAAAAAAAAAAAAATGTAGCTTTGAGCAAAATAATCTAGCTATAAAAGAAGACATACTTTATGGTTCCATTCATATGAGGTTCAAAACAGGGAAAATGAAACCATATAGCTTAGGGGTACATCATTAAGGAAGAAAACTGTAAAATCACGTTAATTCTGGAAGGAGGGATGGATGTTGTCATCAGGAAGGGACATTTGGGAGCCTGGCAATATTTTCTTCTCTTTTGCCTGAGTTTTGGCTATATAAGTATTCATATTACAATATCTCATCAATTATACATTTTTTTAGCGTTTTTCTGAATATGTGTTATGTTTCACAAATATATAAAAAACAAACAAAAGTTATTTTATTTGCATTAAATACAATGGAACTGACCCACTGGCAAAATATTATTTTTGGAATTTCTTTTATGTCTTCAAGTAGAGGGGAACACTTGCAATAAAGGGTTCAGCTAGTACACCCCCTGAATTTTGGAAATTTTAAATAGTGGATTTTATGGAGATTTTGAGGAAAGGTGCATTCTCAATTAAAACAAAAATAAGATTAAGAGTTAGTGCATCATAACAAATTAAAATTTTGGACATTTCCAAAGAAGCCCAGAGTCTTCATTCTCTACATCTAAGTGTCGTTGAAATATATCTAGTCCTTCTTTCACATCATGTTTAGAGTTGCCCCTTTGACAAATACCAAAAATGAAGTAATAAGGCTAGTTACAAGAATTTCAGACTTAGCTGGGCCACTAACGTTCCTTGTTATCATTTTATCACTACCACCACATCATTCTCTTACAAACCCCAACTTGCTCCTTCAAAAAAAATATCATCACTCATCAAAGATTTCCTCACTCTAGATTTCATGACTTTCAGCCATCAGAGGTGACCTTCCTCATCTCCATTAGTCAAATCTGAAGCCAAAACCTATACCTCTGTTCAGTTTCTCTGTTTTTTCTTGTTCAAACAGAAGCGTGATCCTGTTCTTGTTAAATCCAAATCCTGATATTTCTTAAGCTTCTGTAGTCTTCTTTTTAAAGACTGTGCTCCTTCCTAATTTCCAATATTTTTCTTCAGAATCAGTCTACTCTCTCTCTACTATTTCATCGTTATCAGCATATAATATATACCAGTATTTCCCATCTTAAAAAAATCATTCATTCATTCTACATCCCCCTTCAGTCACAAATCTATTTCTCTGCATCCCATCCCAGCAAAATTGTTCAAATATGTTATCTCACACTGATATGTCTCTACTTCTTCAGTTCCCATTTGTTCTTCTTCCATCTTTTCTTGGTTTTCATCTCTGTATTTCTTTCAATCTGCTCCTGTCAGAAAACCTCCCTGTTTTTCAAATATAATAGACATCTTCACATTCTTATCCTTCTCTGACTGGAGTTAATCTAAGAACATTCAAAGTTGAACACTCTTCTTTGAAACATTCTCTCCATTTGGCTTCTTTTATATATTTACACTCCTTTTCTTAGATGATCTTGTCCTGTGTCAAGCCTTGAAAATTCATCTATATGCTGATGTCTCCTGATTCTATATATTCAATCAGGAATTATCCCCTGTAACCACATTTTTTTTCCAAATGCCTACTTGACATCTCCACTTGGATGTAGGGGGAACCATCTCAAATTTAGTGTTACCAAAATGGAGCTCTATTCCTTCTTCTCCATCCATCTACCTCTCTTAGTCTTCTGCATTTCAGAAATGGTTTCACCACATCAATTCTTTTTTTTTTTTTTTTTTTTGTGAGGGAGATCAGCCCTGAGCTAACATCCATGCTAATCCTCCTCTTTTTGCTGAGGAAGACCGGCTCTGAGCTAACATCTATTGCCAGTCCTCCTCCTTTTTTTTTCCCCCCCAAAGCCCCAGTAGATAGGTGTATGTCATAGTTGCACATTCTCATAGTTTCTGTATGTGGGACGTGGCCTGAGCATGGCCGGAGAAGTGGTGCATCGGCACGCGCCCAGGATCCGAACCTGGGCCGCCAGTAGGGCAGCGCGCGCACTTAACCGCTAAGCCACTGGGCCAGCCCCTCACCACATCAATTCTTAATTTAAAAATCTAGTTAATTTCTCTGTCTATCTCATCTCCTTATCCACATTCCAAATATCAACAACTCTTTCAATTTAGCTGCCAAAATATCCTGCATCTATCTATTTCTCTCCACCACTATATTTCCAAGCTGCCATCATTTCTTGCTTAGATTTCTACGCCACCCTCCTGTTTATCTTCCTGATTTCATTCTTACTATTTTCCAACCCATTTTGGACACAACAGAATCAGTTGTTTAATATAGTTTTTAATTAAATCATGTCACTCCCTACTTAAAATCTCAGTGGCTGTCAATTGCTCTTTTAATAAAATTAAAATCCTCTACCAGACCACATGAACCAGCATGACCCAAATCCTGTCTCCCTCTCCAGCTTCACATTTTGTCACTTACTCATTGTGCTTCACGAGGGATGATGATTTTCTGTCACCTCCTTGAACATTCCAAGTCTTGCTCTACTCAGAGCCCTTGCACCTGCTCATCCTTCTGCCTAGAAAGTTTTCTTCCCAACTCTATCTTACTGGCTTATTTATAATCTTCAAACACCAGTTCTTTAAAGTAGCCTTCCAGAACTGCCCAAACCTTCCAGTTACTTCTACAAGAGCACACAGTTCATTTCCTTCATAGAAAAGATCAAACTGTAATTATCTTATTTGACTATTTATTAGTTTAATATTAATTTCCCACACTAGGGGTATAAGCTTCAAGAGACAAGGGCCTTGTCTGTCTCTGTACCAATACCTAGGGAAGCCCTATACATTTAGAAGATTCTCAGTCACTGCCTGCTGCATCTGTGACAGCCTGGCTGAATGAAGTCGTCAACTAAGTACCTAATTAAGTAACGAGTGAGAGAAACAAATTCGGTTTGTAGAAGCATGAGATCCACCAGGTTTTAACAAATTGCTGTTGGATACAATTTAATATGCAGTATTTCCCAGGAACATACTGATCTAGGAACTTCCTCACCTGAGTTTTATGTTTTTTCTCAAACTTTATGTCTCTTTGTATACAAATAGTATTGAGTGAAATGCAGAGAAAGATGCAACTTTCTGCTCTTAAGATGTATTAAAAGAATTTAAAGGTAAGAGTGTGGTGTAGGGAATTTTTCTTGAAGGAAAATGAGATTATTTTACATTTATTGAAATATTTTGATCAACAATGATTGAAACTAAATGTTGATGATCGTATCTCCTTGGTGACGTCACCTTTTCTTTCTCATCTAAGATGGGATCAGATTTCACAGGTAAAGAAGGCTATTAGGGCATAGATTTTCTGTGAACCAAATTGTATTTTTTTTCTTTTTTAAAGAATTATTTTGGTCTCAGATCTTTTCTTGGATATTCAGGAAATAAAAAGAGAAAAATTGCTTTTAAAAAATAACTTTTTGAGTAAATAGTGTAAAGCCTCTATATTATTTAGTACATAAAAATGGTTTTAGATATGCAGAGAAAATTCCAGAACTTTCTGACTTTGTTTAGCAAATAAATGTGATAAAATACCAAACAGCTTTTAAGATAAGGAATTCACTGTGGAAGAAACCATCAATTAACAAATATATACATAATTCGTCTGATTTTCTGTTTTTTTAAAAAAATTCTGCCTTTCACCCCCCAACTATAGCAGATTTGTGACATTTTTCCAAAAGGTCATCTGTTTGTAGAATTACATAGACTCACAATTTTGAAAATAGGTCTGAGGAAAATACTGTAATTATTCCTATTTTATAAATGTAGAAACTAAGGCACAAAGAAGTTAATTAACTTGCCTACAGTCACAAAGATAGTAAGTGACAGAGTTAGGGTTGGAAGCTTGGCAGTTTGACTCCAGAGTGTGTCTCTTCATCTCTGTGCTTCAACATTATTTGCTCCCTGTTTGCTTTTCTGAGTGAATTTGGTATCATAATCAAGGAAGATTTGGAGATATATTTTTTGTAATGGAATTTTGCAAATTCAGTGTTTTGAAAATTTTTCTTATAAATCAGGAGTCATTGCCTATAGTGTGGGATTTGGATTCTGAGTATTTTCTTCAATATAAAATGAGAAGAGTAACAGTACCACTCATACAAGTAGGACTTGGTAGGTGTTTAAAATGTAAGATCTCTTCTATCGCCTTTAATCAGGGATGTGAATTGGCTTAGGTCTGGTTCCCTAGAAGGAAAGCCTGAGATGGGATTCAAGTGCAGGTGATTGAAGATGTCCCTTAGGAGAAAGCAACTAAAGTAAGCAGGATAAGATTATGGGATGATAGTAAGCAAGAACGTGAGTTTCACCTTAGCCTGATTGCGCGGGAGCTCTGGAGCACCAGGTGCACTTGAGAGTTGCTCTGTGACACAGAGGGAGCAGCTATTTTTGTCTCTGTCTGTCATGGCCAGTCACTGGCTGTCAGTGACAAGTGGAGGATGGGATGAGGAGTAATATGCCTTTTCTACAGGGCAAGGTGACTCCTGGTCAGCCAATGGGAATTCTCGGGAGAAGGGGCAGCTGTGTGTCATAAGCAGCCAGCACACAGCAGATGGAGGATGCTTGCTCCAGCCCCAGTAAGGGGATCTGGGTGAGACTCCAACAGTATCTATGATATTAATGGTGTCTAGAATTTGATATCTCAATTTACATGTGTCTCAGGACTTTTTAAATCATGAATAATACGGCTGAGAGGTTAAATTAACCACTGCCTGTGTGCATTTGTTCCTTAGGATGGTGACATTGCTGAGGTTTTCATAGGTTAATTCAAAAGTGGATGAGATTTTCTGAAAGATTCCCAGTGTTGGAGCTTTGAGTCCTAACCTTTATTTTTTGAAGTCAGGGAATTATAAAATAATTAGCAAAATTCTTCTCCCATGTAACAATGACACAAGTTGCTGGTACTATTTTCAGCATGACATGCTTTAGAATGAACATGAATTATACTGTAATTACTAATATAAAACATGAACACCTATAATAGCTTGCTAACTGTAGAATTGTGGGGGATTGTCCTATTAACAAGAGCAGTAGCTTAAATTGAATTCATTTTGCCTATTGTATTTTACTTTGTTGCAGTCAGAAAATTAAAAGAAATTCAGAGTAGGTGTAATTTTGGGAATGAGTCAAATTTTAATAAAATTATATATTTCTTAGACATTGCTCCAGTCAAAATTAGTTATCTTTAAACATAGTGAATTTGTCCCATGATGGAGTAATCAATCTCTGAGGATCCTCCCTTACTCATTCTGAGTTCCTGATACCTTACCCCCTTCCCATGTTCTCTGTTTTGTCATTCCCCAGTCAGCTTCACCAAAAAGCCCTTTGAGGATGCAGTAAGCAGAGTCTACCTCCTCCCTGGCATGTATCCCCCAGCCCCTCTTTCTCTTGTAAACAAGGCTGATTTATTGTTGGCAATACAACTTTTCAGATATACTATGCTGGTTGTAAGTATCAAAATACTGGCATTTTTGTTGGTATAAAAACATTAGTTCAGTATTTAAAAATCAGAAAACTGAATCACTTACATCTTGAGAGATACCCAGAGAATTATAAACTACATTCAGTTTTTGAACAGAAGAATATTACCTTACTTTGAAAAGTGTTTAGACAGTATCCCTCCCAGGTATCTTACTATTATTTTAAATCCAATTCATCACTATAATTGGGTTTTTGTTTTACATCATAGGTAATGGTATCATTTCTCTCAAAACAAGGTAGGAGAAGAACTTCTGGAAAGGCAGAGTAAGACCTCCAAAATTCTCCTCCCCCTTAAAATGTAGGGAGAAGTAAAAGTATATCTATTTGTAGATGACATCATCTTGTACGTAGAAATCCTAAGGAATCGACTAAAAAACTATTAGAATCTATGAACAAATTCAACAAGTTTGTAAGATACAAAGTCAGTACAAGCCTACCTCTTTTTATAGCACTTCGCTTTATTGCACTTCACCAATATTGCATTTTTCACAAATTGAAAGTTTGTGACAACCCTGCATTGAGCAAGTCTATTTGCCCCATTTTTCCAACAGTATTTGCATTTTTTAGCAATAAAGTATCTTTTAATAAAGTTATGTACTTTTTTTTGATATAATGCAATCGCATACTTTATAGGCTATAATATAGTATAAACACAACTTTTATATGCACTAGGAAACCAAAAAATTTGTGCAACTTGCTTTATTGCGATATTAGCTTTATTGTGATGGTCTGAAACCAAACCTGCAATATCTCTGAGGTATGCCTGTATACAGAAGTCAATTGTATTTCCATACATTTGAGATTATCAATGCAAAAACAAAATTAAGACAACAATTCCATTTACAATAGCATTAAAAAGAATTAAAAACTTTGGAATAAATTTAACAAGAGAAGAGCAAAGCTTGTACTCTGAGACTGCGAAACGTTATTGATTGAAATTAAAGAAGACCTAAATAAATGGAAAGACATTTTGTGTCCAGGGATTAGAAGACTTACTATTGTTAAGATGGAGTATTCTCCAAATTGATCTACAAATTCAATACAATCCCTATCAGAATCTTGGCTGTTTTCTTTGCAGAAATTGACAAGTTGATTTTAAAATTCATATAGACTTTATGATCAAAAATAGTCGAAACAATCTTGATTAAGAACAAAGTTGGAAGACTCATACTTCATGATTTAAAAACTTACTACAAAGCTTCCGTAATCAGACGATGTGGTACTGGCATAAAGATGCACATATAAACCCAAGGAATAGAATTGAGAGTCCAGAAATAAACCCATGTGTGTATGATCAACTGATTTTTTTTTTTTTTTTTTTGGTGAGGAGATCGGCCCTGTGCTAACATCCGCCAATCCTCCTCTTTTTTTTTGCTGAGGAAGACGGCCCTGGGCTAACATCTGTGCCCATCTTCCTCCACTTTATATGGGACGCCGCCTCAGCATGGCTTGCCAAGCAGTGTGTCGGTGCGCGCCCGGGATCCGAACCAGCGAACCCCGGGCCAACGCAGCGGAGCGCGCGCACTTAACCGCTTGCGCCACCGGGCCGGCCCCGATCAACTGATTTTTGACAAGGATTCAAAGACCATTCAATGGGGAAAGATAGACTTTTCAGCAAATGATGCTAGAATAACTGGATAGCTACATGCAAAAAAATGAAATTGTACCCTTACCTCACATCATATTTAAAAATTAACTTAAAATGAATAAAACACTGTGGTGCTCTGGTCTCAGCCTGTTGATAACCCATATTGTGGCTGAATCAGCTCTTGTGGTTTTTATTATGATTGCAAGATGCCCTCAGCAATAACCATCAGGAAACTTTGAAAGAGACAAGATGTATTACTTACACATTCTGGAAATTACATGGCATACCACACAGCAGGGCCACAGGCAAGGTCACGGGTGGAGAGAGATTGAGTGGGCCTGAGGTTTTGCTTTTATTAGAATCGAAGATGGAGACCTAGCGTTTCACAAGCTCACTGTGGTGAATTTAAAACATAAGAGCAAGAATTTAAAGCATGGGAAGAGAAAAAACAAATGGCCCAAATAGGCAGTTATTAAAATCAACCAAGATCTCTAAAACAAAGGAGGCTTGGCAGCAGGGTGAGGGATGGGGGTTGGGGGATGGTTCTTTAGTAGTGTGGTAGGCAGTATGTTTATTCTGGATAGCCATCTTTGAAGTGGATGCCTCTTTGAAGGGAATGCCTCAGCAATCAAAGTATAAGTCAGGCACTTGCCTTACAAAAATAAAAGCCAACTGTCAGGGCTTATGCTACAAACACCTGTATTCAAGATCTAAAACCATAAAACTCTTAGAAGACAGTAAAGGGGTAAATCTTCATAACCTTGGATTTGGCAAAGGACTTTAGATATGACACCAACAGAACAAGCAACAAAAGAAAAATAATAGATAAATTGGACTTTATCAAAGTTATAAAATCTTGTTCATCACTAATACCATCAAGAAAGTAAGAAGACAACCCACAGAATAGGAGAAAATATTTAAAAATCGTGTATCTGATAATGGTCTAGCAACCAGAATATATAAATAAATGAAAACTCAACAATAGAAAGATAAATAACCTCATAAAAATGGGCAAATTATTTGAATAAATGTTTCTCTAAAGAAGATATACAAATATTCAAAAAGCATATTAAAAGATGCTCACCATCATTAGTCATTAGGAGATGCTAGTCAAAACCACAAAGGGATAGTATTCATCATGACTAGGATGGCTTAAAAAAAAAAAAAAAAGCAGCCAGACAATAACTGTTGATGAAGATTAGGAGAAATTGCATTGCTGGTTGGAATGTAAAATGATGCAGCCACTTTGGAAAACAATTTGGCAGTTCCTCAAAATGTTAAGCGTGGAGTTACCATATGTTCCAGAATTTCCACTTCTAGATATGTACTCGGGAGAAAGGAAAAATGCAAAAACTTGAACACAAATTTCATAGCAACATTATTCACAATAACCCAAAAGTGCAAACTTTACAAATATTCATCAACTGATTAATGGATAAGTAAAATGTGGTATACCTATATAATGGAAGATTACTCAGCAATGAAAAGAAAAGAAGTACTGGTGCATGCAACAACATAGATAAACCTGAAAAACATTATGCTAAGTGAATGAAGCCAGTCACAAAAACCTACATATTTTGTGATTCCATTTATATGAAGTGTCAAGAATAGGCAAATTTACTGACATAGAACACAGATTAGTGGCTGTCAGGCATTGGGGCAAGGAGAGAATGGAAAGTGACTGCTAATGGGTAAGGAGTTCCTTTGGGGGATAATAAAAATGTTCTAAAATTAAGTCGTGGTGATGGTTGCACAACTCTGTGAATATACTAAAAACCATTGAGTTATACACCTGCAAAGAGTGACTTATATTGTGTGTGAATTATATCTCAATAAAGCTGTTATTTAAAAAATTGATTTGGGCCCTGATAAACATCTCTGTATTGTGGGTGATCAAAACATACTCTTGGAAGTGGGTGGGGATATGATGACTGTGTTCTTTCCCTCTCAGAGATACATTCCCATAGTTCCCACACAACACCACAACATTTTTCCTTCTTTGATAAAACAGTATCTAACAACAAAGAATAAAAGATGCTTGTATTAGTTTAGTGTAAGTTATGTTGCAGCAAGAATCAACCCACAAATCTCAGTGGCTTAAAACATGGCCAAATCAAGCCATCCATCTGTTTTTGTAAATAATGCTGTATTAGAACATAGCCACACACATTTGTCTACATATTGTTTCTGACTACTTCCACACTAGAATGAAAGAAAGAGTTGTTGAGATAGAGAGCGTTTGGCTCACAAAGCTGAAGATATTTGCAATCTGTCTTTACAGAAAAGGGTTGCTGATCTCTGTCCTAAGACACCAGACGTTTATTTCTTTCTAACACAGAATCCTTGTAGGTCTGAGTGCCTCTCTGGGGCAGCTGTGCTCCACAGGAGGACTCAGTTTTGCACCTCTGAATCAATATGCACCTCCATACTTGTCAAGACAAGAGAAGAACAAGAACGTATGATTGTGCTCTGTCAGATGTTTCTGCCCAAGTATGACACGTGTCAGATTCACATATATTTCATTGGCCAAAGCAAGTCACGTACCAGTGCCCAATTTCAAGGTTGCAGAGAAGTGTAGCTCTAATGACTCTCCTTCTTGTCACCAATATTTTGTTCATTCCTTTACCTGAAGCAATTCATCTGTGTGTTTCCACATATGTGATTTCAAAATGGTTCAACGTTACACAGACTCCTTTGTTTTTTATCAGCTTCATGACTGTCAGGCTTTCAGAATAATTGTTCTGAGATTTTTACTTCTATGCTCTCTGTTCTAAGAACTGATATAGAATTCTAATGTAAAAGCTGATAGTATACAAATTCTACATAAGAAAAAACATCTAGAATGTATGTGCATCTATCTATATTAAGAAAACATATATACAGGAAACTTACATTAGAGAATGACTAGTATTTTAAGGAAGAGTTATTTAGTTTGCTAAATAATCTACTGTTGACTCTTTTTTTAATTGTGGGATTCTTTACTGAGTTTTTAATTATTGCATTCCTAGTAATTTGATCTAGAGGTGATTTTCAGGAGCCAAGTTATTGTAGAGAGCAAACTGCATTTTTCCTGAGTAACGTGGAAACTCAGCTTTCATTTTGGTGGTTTAGAAGTATGAAAAAATTCCTTTGAAAAGTATTTGAGGGAAAATGTACAATGGAAAAGAAATGGGAAGGATTATGTCACTGCTATTCTAAAAGTTAGTATTTTATAACTGCAAAATCAGACTGGGACCAAATGATTCATAGATTCTGCATTTATTTACTATAGAGTAAATGTTAGCAGAGACATGTCATGGATGTTTCAAATTATTTAAGCTCCTCTTCACTTGTATTTCCTATTGTCAATAATTGCCTCTACCCAAACTGAAATTCATCTTAAATAAACTTTAAAATGATATTATTCTTTTGAGCCTGTTAGCTCTATTAAAAGGTTTAGGAATTTTGAAAACTATGACTCATTTTATGTTTGTGTTTTCCCCAGCCTTTATGAAAGTACAGAGAGTGCTATCTTTCTCTAATATTTAATCTGGAATCCATTCAAGCATAAGCAAACCAAAATTAATACACTGGAAAATATTCAAATTTTAAAACATTTGCGTGTGAAACATCCCTGGTAGTACTCCATGCCAATACCCAGAAAGATCTACTATAAATGCTATATATGTGGTTGAAATGATCAGTAATGACAATATTGTTTCGATAAAGTATAAAGTAAAAGAAGGCTCATTCACACTTATTCAATGAACAGAATAAACAAGAAGTAGCACCTTCAGAAATCAAGAGATGCGTGACTTCTAAGAGAATATTTCCTTTTGTTCTTACCTATTTTTTGCTCTCCTTTCTATTTTTCTTTTGCTGGCTCTTCTTCCTGGCCCATTACAATTGCCGTCTGTCTACACTCTTTGCTTTTGTTCTTGTGGCATTGTTTCATGTATATTACTCTTAGGAGATTATAAAATTCCACTTATCTAGGGGCCGGCCCCGTGGCGTAGCAGTTAAGTGCGCGCGCTCTGCTGCTCGTGGCCCAGGTTCAGATCCGGGCGCGCACCAACGCACCGCATGTCAGGCCATGCTGTGGCGGCGTCCCATATAAAGCGGAGGAAGAGAGGCACAGATGTTAGCCCAGGGCCAGTCTTCCTCAGCAAAAAGCAGGATTGGCATGGGTGTTAGCTCAGAGCTGAGCTTCCTCACACACACACACAAAAATTCCATCTAATTCTTTGTGTATGTAGAATTATTGCAAGAGCAACACCTCTCCTTGCCCCTGGGGATTTCCTATTTCCTTCTTCACTCATTCAATTAACTTTCTGGTCATTTGCTATATTCTGGAAACCATACTAGCAACCTGACTTCAAGACCAAAAAGCTTTCTGAGCCTCAATTGAGCGACCCCCATTATAGGAATGCCCCATCTGCTAGTAGTTTCTGTCTCAGATAAATGGAGGAATGTCCATTTAGTTAGGAGTCAGTAGACATAGCACTGTCACTACAAGGTAAGTGTTCAGGAGGTGATATGCTCACTGTTGCTGGGAGTGTATGCTCCTGGAATTTGAGGTTGCAACTTGAATTGCTCTCTCTCTCTCTCTCTCTCACACACACATACACCCCCCCACACACAATTACTTCGTTCAATAATATTAGTGTATTATAGTATAAAGTATAATATTTACAAGTGTAAGTTCTGGGATCTGATATTGTGGGTTCCTATCCCAGCAGAACCACTCATTAGCTGTGTGACACATTGAGAATGTTGAAAAACTGCTACGTATGTCAGTTACCTTATCTGTAAGATGATAGTATAATAGTACCCACTTCATAGAGTTATTGTGAGAATTAAAAGAAGTAATATGGTAAAGATGTTTGGCAGAGTGATTGAGTCAGCATAAACACTAGAAATCAAATACAATATGAGTTTATGTGTTAGAGATGCTTCGTGGAATACCTTAAAATCAAACAATATTTAAAAAGACTTTTACTGAAAAATGTACCATGAATTCCAATTGATTTATAAGCATGTTTTCAGAAAACAACATGTTTATAATTGGAGATTATTTAAATATCTGGAACTTAGAAATTTCACAACACTCAAGTCAGCCATCTGTCCCTTTAATACCAAAGTAATATTTTATGAACATCCTCCTGAAAGCTTTAAGAAGCTTCTATTTTCCAATTGCTTTTTTTTCCTAATAAATTTTTGAGACTTCCCGAGAAACAGTGATGGTTACTTCTCATTTACACCAACTCTCTTTCTCTCGAATATTTGCTTTCACTTCCTATAAGTCACCTCTTGCCATCGTGTCACAAATTTCTCTAAGCTGCTGCTGCTCTGTCCTACCACCACCCCCTCTCCAAGTGTGGACTCTGGCCACTCACTTCACTCTTCAATGCAGAACTAAGATGAAAATTTAATGATCTTTGCTGAAAGCTTGGATTTAAATGAAAGAAAAAGGAAACTTTAAACTCTGTCACTGCTTGTGGGGTCTTTTGGTCATGCCCCTCAAAGAGGTGCCTTCTACTAGTCAATCCTTTCTGTAGATCCCAGGTTGTCATCCTGGTATAAAGGTCAACCAAGGTCCCCTCAAAAAAAGTGCCTTCGACCATGCTGCCCTACCTGGAGTCCAGATTAAATGTGTCCTGGCCCTAAAGAGAAGAGAAGCACTCTTTCCCCTCTGCTTCAAAGTCAGATTTCTTAAGTGGCCCGGGATGATTGGCAAGGAAAACATCCAGTCTGAAACACTGAAATGCAGGGGAATGCTGCCTTAATACCTTCTGGAATAACAATAAATTTTTTATTACTTTACATTTGCCATTCAGGTGAATTTCTCAAACTATTTTAAAGGTAAAATGGTATTTTCACCATCAGAGGGAGAAACTGCTAGTAACTTTTAAATCAAATTCTTTTTTTCTGAAATCAAGCTAAAAACTTTAAGCTTTACTGGGTATCTCAATTTTTAATTTAAGAATAATGTGTAATCTTTATTTTCGACTTCTACTTAGTGGAATTGTAAGCCATGACCACAATTTAAAGGTTATTTTCTTTTAAAATTTTTCCCCTTCAAGAAATCAAACTGTCATGTGTTTCTCTGACTATAATCTCTGATCTTTCCATCTCTTCCATCCTCTCACTTCTGTTGAATCTATTTATTGCTTTTGTCATGACTTCAGTCTTGCCAATTCTTTTAGCCAATTATTTCATTTCCAACTATCTCCTTAAACCCTTGAATCTGGTAACTTTCTTCACCATTCAGCTGAGAATGTTCTCTTGAATCTGCAATTCCTTCTTTACAGGCTTTTTTTCAATTCTAATACTGTGCCCTGCCTTGTACTATTGGGTTAAGTTGTTCTGATTGTGTTTCTTCTTGAAAATCTCTTGTGAACTCTGGACATTATACTCTGTTAAATTGTCTCCCTTCTCTCTGACAATTTCTTCTCTGATCTTTTCTTATCACTCCTTTTCCCTCTTTGCTCTCTTTCCTGTAGCTCCAATTAACCTCCCCATTTAGATGTTAACATAAGTTCAATTTCTAGCCCTAATGTCTATCTCTGGTTTTGTACTGTCAGATACTTATGGTATTTTCCTAAATATATACCTTTGCTAAGGACTATATTTACAACTGCTTGTTCATACCATACTAGCCACAGAAGACAGTCATGCTGCTTCCTAGTGCAAGGCTATATACTTTTCTTCCCCCGTCCTCCATGTCCTCCACCATACTTGCATAAGGAACTCAAGGCCATTTGCTTGCAGCTGCTCACTGCCACTAGCAACCTCAAGAGGTTAAGAGATAAAGGAACATGGTCCCCAGAACACATGAGACCAGAGCACACATCATCTACCAGGTGACTGTAAAGAAACCAACCATGCATACCAATCAACATAAAAGCTCCTCTAGTCATCTTTACTCTCCCGTATTCTTACTTGCATAGAGTACTTCTTTAACCCAAACTTAGAAGTCAAACTTATAGTTCTCTTCTTCCTCCCAGAAGTCTTTTTTTCAGCCTGGGCCTTCGGGGACTACCTCTCTCTCTCTTTCTCTCTCTCCCTCTCTTTGAATCTCTCTTTATATGTATATCTTGTGTATATATCACATCACACATATATTGTACAGTCATGTGCCACATCATGACATTTTGGTCAACAATGGATCACATATACGATGGTGGTCCCATAACAATAAGCCCCTTAAGATGTGTAGTAGGCTGTACCACCTAGGTTTGTGTATGGATACTTTATGATGTTCACACAACTACGAAATCACCTAACAACACATTTCTCAGAACGTATCCCTGTCGTTGAGTGATGTATGACTGTGTATACGTGTGTATGTATGTATTTCTTTTTAATCATACTCATCCACGTTTTTGCTGAATGTTTCTTTTGCTTGTGGAACATAATGCCACCTGGGGTCCTTCATGAAAATTCTGCTTCCCAGGGAGCTGAGGATGTGATTGCAGGCCTATTTTCCCTCAGTTCATACCTCAGAATCAGTAAGTAGGGCAGAGTCTTCATTTTTCTTTCATTCTGCTTCTAGATATTTTGTGCGTGTGTAAAGAGGCCAATGGTTTCTTACTATGGGCAGGGACTTCCACTAGCATAAAACTGATCTTTTTCTACCATCTCACTTAATTCTCTCGAAGGAGACGAAACATGACTTATCTCTGACTCAGTAGTGGAAATGGGCCCTTCCCACCTCTTTAGGGAGCCATGCATGAAGGAAGTGTCCATCTTCATTTCACTCACTTTACTGGAGAAGGTCCTCCACTGAAGTCTGAGGCGGTCCAGTGTTGTCCACAGCTGAATAAGTAAATCTGGTTTCACGGTTTAATTTTTGGAAGCCCATTGTTGTTATACGCTTTGGCCACATTCTCTAGTAACAACTGGACTCAAGTGACCTTTCATCTTTGTCATTAACTAGCTATGTGAGCTTCCATTGCCTCATGTGTTGTGTGAGCCTCAGTAGCTTCTTGTGTTACATAGAGAGAATAATAATACTTTACCCCACAGTATTGTTGCGAAGATTAAATGATTTAGTACAAATGAAAACACTGGACAATATTCCCGGCTCATAGTGATTATTAGATGTTATTTAAAACCAGTGTGATCCCTTGTTCCTCATATGCCGTAACCTCTTTATTTCTATCAAAGTTGCTTCACTTGGAGAAGAGGGGTGATATTTATTTGGTTCTCTCTCAAACCCCAACACAAATCATCATTTCTTCACCTTATTATTAAAACAAACAGACAAACGGACAAATAAAACCCTGTTCCTTTGAGGGTCATGCTATTTGGTTGTCCCATTCTCAATTCCTTCTTGTCAGGGTCAGTCGTGGTTTCCCCAGCACACCCACTGCTTCCAGTCAACAATTCTTTGTCTGTTTTGACAGTATTATCAGTGGCACTTTTATACTCTCATTTTCCAGGTTTTCACACCTGGAGAAATGTATAGCATTTCTGATGATTGTCTAAAAAGCTATTGCTAATTGTTCTTTATGATTTTGTTTGCTTGTGTCTATTCCAATTTCCTAAGGATCATATCGATACTTGATAAAGTGAGTTCTTCAGCTAAGAAAGTATAATTTACTTTACTTATTTACATATTAATGTTTGTGGCTATACCCACTAAGGTGGCTAGGTATACACCATTCTCTTTTCTTGGACTGCTCCATTCACTTCTATACCAGTTCTCTAAACTTATGTCTAAAAGGAAGCTTCCTTCAATTAAACACTCACCTCTAATTCCTCCTTTATTCATAGGTTTTTTCTACCGTTTTACACTATGCACTATTTTAATTTGCAATTTTAGTGTATTGCTTTGTAGTTGCTTCTAAAGTTATCATGAATGCATTCTGAGTAACTAAACAAATAATATTGTGAAGGACAGGAAATGTTTCTCTTTTTCCTCCCCACACCTTCCAAGAATCTACTTCCTCTTTCAAAATAGTGAATGCTCAATAAATACTATTATCTTGCAGGCATGTATGTGTGATAACATCTTATTTCCTTTAGCTTTGAATTATAGATAATGAATCTTTTAGTTGTATTTCACAAAACTTAGCTTGGACATTTCATATATATATATTTGCCACTGGATAAAAATTTAGATATGTTATCACGCATTCTACTGAGACCTGAAGGACAGAACTCATCTAACAAGGTATGTTATAAGCACTATGTGTTTTACAAGAAGAGAAGCTTTTCAGATTCAAAAGCAACACTTCTGCTATTCATCACCACAATCCTTCACACAGGACAGTATGGAGAATTGCACTGAGCAGAATTTTAGTGTCTTAAAAATTTATATTTTTATTGTTTTTAAAACACTAGGGCCCAATTTTACTTTGTTTATTCTAACTTTACTATTGAATTGGGGAGATGAGCCCAGAATGATTTCATTAGCTTTTTCTCCCCCCCTAAACTTTAATCTACAATCCAGAGCTTTCTCTCCTATTGATTTGAGTTTCAACCCATGCTAGCAGGTGAGAAAATCAAAATAACAGTAAATTTGAACTCTTTCTATCTGTGAGAGTATAGCTGAAATAGTTCTGATTGAATGATTCTGTTCATCATCTGTTAGACAGGTTGTTTCAGATGTATCATTCCAAGAGTCCTGTTCTAAACTCCATGGTCTGCCATGTCTTACCATCCAACTGCAAGAGTCCTAGTTGACCTTATAGCAATGACATTGACCTTATGTACTACATCAGAACAGTTCTCTTTGGTTTGTAATGGCTTATTGCTATCTTCTTGCTATGTTATTTTTGCAGTTCATTAATTAAGAGAGAAATGCTATTTTCTGCAGACCCGAAATCAATAAATCTATCCATATAAATATACACACACACACACACACACTTACTGTCATTGATCAAAGAAAGAAGATTCCATTTTTTAAAAAGAATCGTTAGACTCTGCATTCACCTCTTTAACCTCTTTAATAATTATATAACCTCCCATTGGTGTATCATAATAAATATCAGGCAAGTTCTCCTGATCTCCCAGGCAGATTCAAGAGTTTCAGCCACACTCATATGTTTATAGATTTTTTTTTTTTTCTCGCACTGACAACCCAAGTTGGTCCATAGTCTCAGAGTTTGTTTCATGCCTTTCTCTGAGTTGGATACTGTCTTCTTTAGGCATTCTTCTGTACTGCTTCTGCCTATCAAGGGGCCAGTCAACTCACACCGAAAAGGGGGATGCCACCTACCATGCATTTGAGCTGCTCAGGGCCTCAGAAACCTACCTCAAGAATCAGCTTTCTAACAAGCTTTTTCTGGAAAGGAAGGATGAATGTGTTTTCACTCCGTTTCACATTCTAATCTCCATACTGCAGTTGAAATGAACTCTCAAAAGTCAAAACTGACCAACTCTTTCCTCCTACACAGTCACTTGCAATTGCTTACCATTGTTCTTTGAATAAAATCTGAAGTTTTATCCAATTCTTATTGATTTATTTTTATTTTGAATGCATAGAATTCTAGCATGCTTCCAAAAGACAAAACTACAAAAATGTGGTACTCAGAGAAGTGTCACCCCCCACCTATTGTTTTCACGCCATTTCTCACCCACTTGTTTCCTTATAGGTTCCCAGTTTCATCGCTTTTTGGTTTATATTTCCTGTGTTTCTTTTTGTAAAACTAATCAGATACATGTGTTTTATTTCCCTTCTTTCTTACATAAATTGTAGCATACTATATATAAACTTAAATTTCACTTAATATTTCCTGGAAATGACTCCATATCATTTAAATGCAATTCGTGTAATTTTTTTCTATTTCTAAATATTTCGTGAACAAGGATCCTAACTGAAGAGAACCCTCTGTGATTGTATAATGAAAACGTTTCTTTAATGACTGATATTGGTGTTTGCAGTGTAGAGAGGGTTTATGTCTTATTCTCTTTCATTTCTGCGTGTTAAATTTTTTCTTTTCCTTTTCCTCTTTCTCTTTGTCTCCTGTCTCCAAGAGGCAATATCCCTCTTGTTTTTATCTCATTTTCCCTCAGAGCAATGCTTCTCCACGTCTGCAACTTTTATTTTCATTTTATTTTAAGCCCTTTTCCTGTAGGTGGTGCTGTGAACGATTGGGGCTGAGATATGTGTTCAGCACTTTAGCACTTAGTGTTGGACCTTTTCTTTCTGGGAGTGGTTTTATCTGTTCTACATCTAAGGTCTACATTCTGCTTTCCTCTTTTTTCTCAGAATCTCTTCAATTCCCCTTGTCCACTCTCCCTACACACAAACTGGAGGTCATGGTGGGTGCTCCAGCACTAGCTCTGTCAGGATTTGGGGTTTATTTTTCTACTTACACGTGCCTTGAAATTTGTGGAATTTCCCATCTTCTAATGATGCTGAAGGCACGGGTCATGTGCAGTCTTCTTTGAGGTTCTTGTTGACCGTATTATTTTGAGGAGATAGTGTGAAAAGGTTCAGATTCAAGAAATTGTGATTATCCTCCAAACAAGAAATGCTTAAAATCCAAACTTTTAACATGGCCTGTACAGTGCTTCACATTTGTTCTTTCTGCTCTGGTTGTGCTCTAGTTCTTTGCCTTTGGACTGTCTCTTATAGATGCCCATAAAAATAATTTACCTTAATATTTATTTCGATAGCATGCAAATATACTATCTTTAATATAAGTAGAATTAACTTACTCTTTCTTGCACAATGATTGTTACTTCTTCCTCCAACAGAGTACATGCACAATTCCCTTCTCTAAATATCTATTTATGATTTTTCACCACTTACTAACATGATTTAAACATGTCAAAATATGCTAATGATTGATTTTCTAATTTTTAAGGTAAATATAAAATTAGTAACTTTGAGAGCATAGAACTAAATACACTTCTTAATTTGAAAGAGCACATTTCCCCTTTATTCCCCTGAATTTTAAAGTCTACTCACTGGAAAAATGGCAGAGTTGAAAAAGTCAATCATTTTTATGTTGGTAATGTATCTGTGGCGTAGTAGAACTAATATATATATAATACAGTAATAAAAACAATTATTTGGTCTTTTTAAAAAAAGTTAAAAACATGCAAGTTGCATTGGCTGTGATAACACCGTAATTCGTTGGTCAGAATACAGTAGCTATGCTGCCATTATTTATATCAACAGACTCATTAAGGAGTTAAAGATTTTTCTCCTTGAGTTATTGTGCTTCTCTGAATAGTCAATGAAACCTTTGGCAATTTCTTCAATCCAAAAACATACCTTTGTTTCTTTAGAGAAGCACTAGACAAATTATCTTAGAGAGACCATAGACACTCAAACGGAAGCCTCCATATTATTTTAAGAGTAACCATTTCTGGTTTATTCCCCATAGATTAATGTATAATATGTTTGGCAAACAGAGTTTTAGAATTAAAGAGACTCAGGTTCAAATTCAACTCCACTTCATACTTACTGTTATTAAAAAGTTATTTAATCTCTCATTTTCAGCTTGTGCATCTGTGTGATAAGGAAAATAAAGTCTATCTCATGAGGGCATTATGAGAATTGATAAAGTAATGTATACCAAGCTAATTCTGTGGTAATTGGTACCTCATTGAGGTTCAACAAGAAAGCTGTTGCTATTCTTCAAATTTCTTTGCAATTGAACTGCAAATTAAGGTGGCTTATTAGAGGCAATATCATTTGAAGTTGCTCAATTTTTATACCATAATGTTTCTTGGGAACTGCCCTGTATATGTAGCAGAATTTAAAAGAAGTCTTATAATTAGTCTCTAATTGTGGCTGTTCTTAAGTAGTTTCATCAAGCATACAACAGAGGGAACTTTTGCTAGTTGGGCAACTTCAGATATTAATCTGCAGGTGTGTCTTCTCAGGCCCCTTATGAGACACAGTGTCCCAGAGGAAGCAACCATTCGGTACTAAGAGATATACATCAGAGTGACGTCTCATTGAGCATTTCAGTAACATGCGTCAGCTACTGTTCTAAGCATTTTTAAATACATTAATTCATTTAATTTTCACATTAACCCTTTGAGGTAGCAGAGTAGACAATATCCACGATCTTCTCTGCTCACCTTTACCTTGCTGTGCATTCATACCCTAGTGGCTGTGAGTGCCGGGTGCTAACTGCTCAGAGATGTTCCCATCTCTGGAGAATTGCCCTCCCCTCTGACTGGAACTGTCTTAGCGATCAAACCCAAGCCTCATATAAGGGTGCAAAAGGCTGGCTTTTTGCCTAAAGGTGGGACCAACTCCATGCTTCCCCCATAAGTTCAAGCTGAAGTGGATTCCAGCTGTGGTAGCTACTCTCCAAGATGGCTTCCTAATGAATCCATATCTCTTGATACTTATCCCTTTACGTGGTCCTCTTCCATATTGAACCTGGGGTGGCCCAACAGAATGTGTAACCCGTAGAATAGAATATAACTAACAGAATGTGGCAAAAGTGATGCTGCAAGTCTCTGAGATTCGATTATAAGAACCTTCAAAGCTTCTACATTTGTCTCTTGTAATATTTATTCTGGGGAAGGTAAGCCACCATGTAAAAAAGTCTGATTATCCTGTGAGGGCCGTACTGTGAGGAGCACAAGCCAGGTGGAGAGTCTGGGTAGAGACAGAGCAGATGCTGGCCAGCTCCGGGAGTTACAGCCATCCCAGCCCAGGTGTCAGACACGTGAGTAAAGAAACTATTTTGGACATTTCAATCCCAATGGACGCAAACGGGGAAGAAATGAGGATCCCAAGTTTATGTATCCAGTTGTGTTGTTGCAGTCACCTTCAGTCATTTGAGCCCCCTCACCTTGCTGTCCTCTGCCTAAATTCCTGAGCCATCAGAATCAGGAGATAATAAAATGACTGTTGTTTACACCACGATTTGGGGGGAAATGTGCAGCAATTGATAACAAGAACACCAGCTGAGACCACATGCTTAACTTAGCTTCTTCCTCAGCTCTGTGCTGCCTCCCACTTCCCCCTCCTTTTTCAGTACAGTCCTTCAGTAAGTCACTGGCATAAGAATCATCATCTCAGTTCTCCTTCTGGATGATTTTATCTAAAACTGGTCGGTTCTATTATTTTTCACATTTTGAAGATGCTTAAATGGAGGCACAGATGATAAAATAACTTACTGGAAGTCACACAGCTAATTATTAATTTGGGAGAGCTGGTATTTGAACCAAGCCCCAAAGCCCTTCTTCTTAACCAGAATGCTATACAGCTCCCGACCAGAGTTACTGCTGCCTACCATGGGCACAATCTTGTGTTGGGTTACTATCCTAAGCCTTCAAATCAAATAAGCCTTAGAATATAAAGAGCAACCATTTACTCACTTTCCGAGGGTGAAGGCCTGTGTCTTTGACCGAGAGAAAGAATCCACTGTCTTGTTTAGCGTGTACGCCTTCTGTGAGATGGCAGGGTGACAACACACTGGGCTGCCTGGCCATTGGCCAAGTGCAGTGGTGTTCTGTTTGCACCATGCCAATCCTTTTGTCACTTGTTAAAAATTCAGTGTTATCTCTTCTCCCAAACATTGCTACCATCTGCCTACACATGACTTTGACAATGAGTATGGGGTAATTGCTGCTGTGTGTCTGATACAAATTATTATGTGGAATGGCCAAAGCAAATACATTTTCAAGCATCTATTTTTAAACCCTATCCTTCCCCACCTCTCTGGCTCCTCCAAGCTCCTTGCTCATTCTTTTGAAAGTTTATGATGGTCTTGAAAACTACTGATGTTTTATGCTTCATAAAGAAAGAATCATCAAAATCTTTCTATACATCCGGCGACCAAATTAAAACAGCTTTAGGGGCTAATTTTTTAAGATCACAATAGAGTTATAATATGGACTGGTAAAAGTGTTCATTTAACTTTGTTAAATGGAGTCAAGATAACTTGAGAGTTTTACAGCAGCGTTCTCCCAAATGTGTACTTAGAAATAAGTCAGTGCTTGCATTTATGGATCTTAAGCTTCTTTTCAAACTTCTTAGAAAAGAATACATAGTTTGACATAGAATATTATTAGCTAGTGTTGTCTGAAATGTTTGGCAGTTTCCCTTCAATAAGAAATTCCTGAAATAGAAAAATTTTTTCCAACATCTGACTTGGTAAGTTTATCATTCATCTCCATCTCTTCACCACCTTAACTATAAAATGTCAGTTAATGTTTGCCACCTATTTAAAGCAATAATAAAAAATACTTTCATATATGTGCCTTTCAGACAAAGATCTTTCATGTGAAATGCCTGGCAAGTTCTTAAGAAAACCATACGATTGGCACAAAGCTGAGCACAATCCGAAGCTGGAAAGTCTTATAAATGTAAGAATGAAGGCAAGAAGATATGACACACTCTGGAAGGAAAGTAAACCATAATATGGTAATAAAAATATCTTGGTATCTATCCTGGGAAATTTTGGCAATTAACTGCGGGGTTCCATTTAGTGAGAATCCTAAGTATTAGAGACTTAAAACAGAATGTAAAAGTCAAAACACAAAGGAAGTATCTAATCAATACAAAAAGTCCTAGCCAATTGTTCTCTACCTTTCTTCAATAAACAAACAAACAAAAACAAAACACACAAAGAACTTACCTATATTTCTCCCTGCAAATCCTTTGTGGTACTAGAAGAGTTCCTTGGGCAAGTTGCACTCTGTTTCAGTGTCCATGCTGCTTCTGCACCTGGCTAACTACCACTCATTCTCCATGTCTCCTGTTGGGCATTTCTATCTCTGAGCCCCGCCAGTCTTTGATAAGTGACCCTCCTTGGTTTTCCCATAGTGCCATGGTCTTGTACCCTAACACTTGTTCACTTTACGGCAATTACCTGCTAGTTAGTCTTATTCACAATTGTATCCCTGATGCCTATAATCACATAAAGAATATAGTTTGTGTGTGATAAACATTCACTTATTCCAATATTTATTAAGCAGCTACTATATTCTAGGAGCTGTGGTAAGTATTAAAAATACAGTAAAGAAGAAGTCAAACATTGTTCCTGACATCATGGAGCCTCCATTTGAATGTAGGACACATACAATAAATACTATTTCTTTTGAGTCAATTCAATATATTTACTATTAAGGATAGTGTGTAATAATTGCTGGACCCCACAAAGACTGCATTCATTCTGCCACATCTTTACCATCCATTAGCCTCCTTTTGACTACCCCTCCTTCTTACCCAGCTTAGATTTCATGGTCCATTATTGTAGTCACTCCCTTGTCTACATTCTCAAGTCTTCTTCCTCATAACCCTTGCTTGGCAAAACCTCAACCATGGGTAAACACAGCTCTCTCCCTACTATGTTCCTGTAGTGCTTCTGTGTAGCTCAGCATGGCTACAGAAAAAAGAAAATCCTGCTGCCTGAAAGTACTCTATATGAGTGGAAATTTCAAGCTGCTCAGGAATCCTGCTCTATTTCCCTAATCAATTCACCTTCCCACCCTTTAATATGTCCCACAGTATCTGGTTTTCGCTTTCTATTAGCTCAATTACATCAATACACAAACACGCTATGATATCTACCATTTAAAAAAAAAAAATCTACATAGTTCTCCAGCTACTTCTTCCATAGTCAGCTAGCTTTTTTGGTAAAATTCTGCCAAAGAATTCTTTATGCTTATTGTCTTTACTTCCTGTTTTTCCATTCTCTCTTGCTCCAACTATAACCAGCCTTTGATCTGGTCTTGTCTAGATCACCAGTTACCACTATGTTGGCAATTCAAGCTGTCTCTCCTAAGTCTTCAGATTACTCAAGTGCTCAATAGCACTTGGCACTTTCTTCTTGCTTCTGGGACAGTACACTCCCCAGGTTTTCATATTTTCTCATGTCCAGTACCCTTCACTGCCCCCCTTTTTTTGACTCCCTGTAAAAATTTTAGGGTCCTTTACAGATCTCATTCCTCATCTCTTTTCTTCAAACATAGTCCCTGGGTGACTTCACCGACATCAGCTACGCTGATGATTCTTAGATTCGCATTTCTAGCCCAAACATTTCCCCTGGGATCTAGATTTATATATCCAACTACCTACTAATATTTCCAGTTGATGTTTATAGGCATCTTACATGTACAGAACTCTTAACTCATTGCACGAGATACTCTCCCTCTATATCTTCTAAACTTTTCTTTTCATGTCAATCAAGTCTAAGCTTAAGTATCTTTTCTTAAGAAAATTCTGTCCTAACCACCCAGTCAAACCCTCTCCCAACTGCACATTCTATTACCCTGCTATATTTTCCTTCAGAGTATTTACTTGCTTATTTTCCATTTCTCCTGCTAGAAAGTAAGATTCATGAAGACACGTATTGCTATAACCTTAGAACCTAGAACAAAACATAAAACAGTAGGCATTCAAAAATTTTGATCAATGAAATAAGCAAATAAAGTAATTATATACAGTTATGTATGTTCTGAAGGGAAAAATAGGGTGTGGTGTTGTGTTTAAAAACAAAATAACTGTGGGGGGTGGTGAATAGGATTGTCAGAGAAGATCTTTCTGAAATAATGACTAAGACTTAAAGAATGAGAAGGAGGCCGCCTTGTATAAAGCCAGGGGAAACGCATTCTAGGAAGAGGGAATAGGATGTGCAAAGGATCTACAGTGTGAAAGAGCACGCTGAATTTCAGGAATTGTTGAAAGACCTTTGTGACTGGAGCACAGTGGATGGAGGAGGGAGTGGCTTGAGTTTAGGGTGGAGAGATGAGTAAGAGGTAGGTCACACAGGTTCTTATAAAATGATAAAAGGTGTTAATATTATTCTTAGTGAAATAGAAAACTACTGCAAAGTTTTAAGCAAGGAAGTGGCATGATATTATTTGTTTTTAATACAGACTTCCAGTTCAGTGGATAATGGGTAGAAGAAGAGCAATACAATAGGCAGAGCAGTTCTATGGCTATCACACTAGTCCAGGAAAGAGATGGTGATGACTGGTCTTGAGTTATGACAATGACATGGAGAAAATGATACAATTTGTAATTTATTTTGAAGGTAGAATTGATAGCTCTTGCTGACAGCTTGTTTTTGTTGGGATGAGGGAAAGAGCAAAATTAAGTAGAACTTTCAGACATACGTGGGAACAGGAAGCCCTGTCAATTTCTGATATAATGAAGACTAGGTAGGAAGATTCACAGAGGAAAAGCAGGAGTCATTTTGGTTAGATTAAATCTTAGACGCCAGTGAGATATGCCAGTGGAGATGTCGGGGCTCTGATAGAGTTCATGTAATCGAACTTCTGAGGTGGTTTTATTGTATTCCCATTTTACACGTGAATTTACTGCGATATAGAGAAGTTAATTAATTTCCCCACACTCCTTTAGCAGCAAATGGAAAAGGGAAAGTTACATTAAGTCTGTCTCACTCTAAAACAGTGCATATAACTCATTAAGGTTAGAAGATCTGGGAAGAAGTCTGTGGTCGAGAAATATAGGTTTTGGAGTTCTCAGCACATGATATTATATATCCACAGATTCAATTACCTAGGAAGAAGAAAGGGCTGAGACTTGAGAGATAGCAACATGTAGAGACTGGCTAAAGAAGCAAAGAACACCAAGATGAGATGACCAATTAGGTAGGAGTGAAATCAGGAAAGAAGCTTCATGGCGGCAGAGAGCAGAGTGTTACAGGGAGGAAGGAATGGTGAACTGTTGAATTGTTGAGAATTCAAGTAAAATGAGTGCCAGAATAATCCACATATGTTTGACAAACAAATAAATGCATGATTAAAGATCTTCAAAATACATTTCCCCCAGAAACTCATCAGCATCTTTTATTCCCTTCAATTTTTAAAATCTATTATCAGGCTGGGATCAAAAAAAAAGTATAAAGTGTAGGGAAAAAAAATGGAACAAGAACAAGAATTTATGTTATGTGACTTGGACAAATCATTTGACTTTCTCTAAGGTTTCAAGTCCTTGCCATAAAATAAGAAAATTTAAATCTATTCTAGTTCCTTCATAAGCTTCTTGGAAATCAAATGTGGTGATGGGTTTTTAAAATGCTTTGAAAACTCTTAAAGCATCAAGGAATGTTGGTTTTTGTTTTGTTTTGTTTTGTTTTTGGTGAGGAAGATTGGCCCTGAGCGAGCATCTATTGCCAATCTTCCCCTTTTTGCATGAGGAAGATGGGCCCTGAGCTAACATCTGTGCCAATCTTTCTCTATTTTGTAGGTGGCTCACCACCACAACATGGCTTGACAAGTGGTGTATGTCCGACTCCGGGATCCGAACGTGTGAAACTGGGCCGCCAAAGCGGAGTGCGCCGAGCTTAACCACTACACCACTGGGCTGGCCCTGATCTTAGTTCTTTATACATATATGGGCATTTATACTTTCTTTGATCCATTAAATAGCAAACCCCAAAGACTATAACTTCTTGCATTTACTTAGTTCAGTTGGGCCTAGTAGTGTAGAGTGCATTTCACAAAGTATAAAAGATGTCAAATTAGATGCTATTTTCCAGATGACTTCATGGATTTGGTAATTATCATTATCATTAATCACATCAATATTTGTAGGTGGCCATTTCAGTCATCTCTCCACATGGAAATGTAAATAACACTTTTCTACACATTTAGGTATATATTTACTCCTCTTGTAACTAACATAGAGTTACAGTATAGTAAGGTTATGAGTAATAATCCTAAAGTTGGAGGCTTTCTTGAGCCTATGCCACAATTGCAATTTTTCTTTTTTAGTGAGGAAGATTGACCCTGAGCTAACATCTGTGCCCATCTTCCTCTATTTTTTATATGTGGGATGCCTGCCACGGCATGGCCTGATAAGCGGTGCGTAAATCCACGCCCAGGATCCTAAACCACGAAACCTGGGCCAAAGCGGAGCACGTGAACTTAACCACTATGCCACTGGGCTGGCCCCCAACAATTGCAATTTTGTTAATGGAAAACAAAAAGGAACACCAGAGAATGGTTTTGAGTTTCCTTTGTAGGAAACTGTGTGTATAGATATCCTTCTAGCACCTATATACTTTGCAGCATATTACAAGGAGCCTACAGATAATAAGACTTGAGAGATAAAGAGAAAGAATATATATACAATGTATTATATAATGTATACAGTATATGCTAGTATAATATATTAGTTGGACAGACTGAGCACAAAGGTGGTATGAAAATATCAGCAACAGCATATCTGAAGAGACAGTGCCAGTACAAAAGATAATAGCAGCCCATCACAGAAAATACAGGGCTAAAAATTAGCAACTGAGCATTAGGAGCCAAAAAACATTAACATCCCTATTATATGTTAGCTAATTAGTTAGAAATTTAAGTCTCATAGTCAGTAGATTTTATTACAGAGCCAGAACCACCTTTTCACAGCAGCCATGGCCCTTCAGTGTCCTAGAATAACTTTACAAAAGCAAATCCGGTCTGGAATTTTTATACACCAACTTGGTCTTTTCCGGCCAAGCTCCAAAATAGTCATTCCGAGCAAAGTTTATAAAGGAGACTGCTATGAAGCTCCTATCTCACTGTAATATGACAGCAGCCACTACCGTTTTCAGTTCCCTCTCCACAAAGAATGCACATTGTGTGATGGAGAATGGGAAAGTAGTATTAGAAGAACTGGAAAAAGCAGTTCGTTTTTGTGACTCTTAACTTGGAGTTATTTGTATTAAGACTTCCTCTAATCTACCCATAAACTTGGGATACTTCAGTCATAAGCCCTAAAGAGTTCAGGATTTACTGCAGGTTTCTATTGGGAGTTTCCTTTGGCATTCCTGCCTCATCCTCAGATCAATAGGCCAAGCAGAAAACAAAATTACAGAGATATCAAGTAACAGGTAAAGAAAAATATTCTAAGACAAATGGGTTTTAGTCTGGATTTAGAATGACTCAACCATTAGCCAATTCATAGCTTAAATTTTGAAATTTAAGAAACGTTTAAGGTATTTTTCTAAAAATTATATTCTACCTCTTTTTCACCCTAATGATCACCAGAGAGGCATGGTTTCTCAAGGACAGTGCAAAGAAAAATTGTACCAGATGGTGTTCAACAGGCAAGGAAGACTTTATTCAAGACCACTGCAGTAGAGGAGAGAGATTGATCTCAACTCCACTGAAACCAAAGGTGGAAGAGTTTTCAAGCGTTGGGGTGAGTGGAAAAGTACTAGAGGACATGGTCAATGCGATTAGGCCATCTGTGTTTGCTAACTGGCTTTCATCAAAGTTAGGTTTCTATCTTCCCATAGAGACTTGGAGATAGGGGCAATATCTTTCTTGATGATTACATTTCTGGAAGAAGATTTACATCTCAAAGGGGCAGAAAAAGAATTTACAATTGCAAGTTTTCTAAAGGGAGTTAAGGGGACTATAGTCAGCAAAAATCTAGCTAAAGTTTGTGGTTGTCTTGGTCAACAGTAGCAAAGCTGATGTCCTATACAGACACCGCTGAAATTGTCTTTATGATGTATGTACTTATAGCCTATGAGTTATTCAAAGCAACATGCAGAGACTTCCGGGAAATCCGGATTAAGATTTATGAACTTCTCAAAGCTCTATGCCACGGCTCTACCTCTCACCTGCTAAGACCTCACACATTGTTTTGAAAGAACTCAGTTTTACAGCATGGAGTCAACTGATGCTGTGCTGAGGCACACATGTTGTTTGCCTCTTCTTCAGCCAGCAGGAAATCTCTGGAGAGGGTGTTGTAAGAAGGCTAGACGTGATGTTGAAGGGAAAAGCAATTGCTTCTGACTGCTAATGTTTAATCTGTCCCCTACAGAAATGAAAGCGACCTTTTATCTTTGAGTAGAATAAGGTGATTTAGAAGGGGAACAAGATGACACCACTGTAGTTGATTTTGATGCTTTAGTAGTAAATTCAGTTCAGTGCATGACTTATGCGAATTTCTTGACTGAGATAAACTTCACTAATGTAATGGCTTCTAGGGAATAGTTCAGAATTTCTTTTAAGTCTCCTAAACTGTTGTTGCCTTGCCATTCTGGGTTACGTTGTAGTGGCAGTGTTTGATCTGCCACATTTAATAACTTGTTGTCATATCTATCATCTTCATAGAAATTTGCTCCGGGCTGAAACCTGACTTACACGTTGAAGGGAAGTCTTAAAGTATTTTCTCCCAAATTTGAGAACTTCATAATTCAATATAAGAAAAAATAATAACACACAGTGTAAACACCTTAATAAATACCTGTTTCATAATCAATTTGTTTGTTCGCTGTGTTTTTCAAATATTAATTTAATATCTATAAGATCCAGAGACTCCTCTGAATTCTAGTAAGTTTATATTGAATAACACAAACATAACTATTCTGGTATGTTTACAATACTCTTATTTCTATCTCCTGACAGTACTACTGTGTACTTATGATTTTTTTTTTTAAGATTTTTTTTTCCCCAAAGCCCCAGTGCATAGTTGTGTATCCCAGTAGTAGGTCTCTCTAGCTCTTCTACGTGGGATGCTGCCTCACTATGGCTTAATGAGCAGTGTGTAGGTCCACGCTCAGGATCTGAATCCGTGAACCCCAGGCCACCTAAGCGGAATGTGAGAACTTAACAGCTATGCCACCAGGCCAGCCCTTGTACTTAATGATTTTAATGTTGTTTTCTATAGTACATTAACATGAAACCTTTTGAAAAAATGTTTTATAGCTTTAAGTAGCAAAATGGTCTTAAAAACAGTTATGTCAATGAATATTGACCTACAATAAACTACATATATTTAAAGTGTACAATTTGATGAGTTTTGACAAATGTACATAAACATGGAACTCTCTTCACAATGAAGAAAATGAGCATCATCCATCACCCTAAGTTTCCTTGTTCCTATTTTTGATGCCATACTTGTTGATACAAATAATCCATAATTAATCTATAAATAAAAATTGGAGTGAGTTTATGATATAAGCCAGTTGTGAGGACTATAGCCCAGGAGAAAAACAACCTTCACCAAGGAAGAAAGCTCTCCAAAGATGTGGAGTATACAGAGTGGTTATATACCATCTTGAAATAAGGAACATACATCACATATGAGAGGAATATCTCTTTTACTACAGTAATGAGATGCTTTGCTGCACAGTAGGTCAGTGGTCACAAGATGAGCACAGCAGGTCTGTGATCAGCAGGTCAGTGGTCACAAGGTGAGCACAGCAGGTTTGTGATCAGCAGGTCAGTGGTCACAAGGTGAGCACAGCAGGTCTGTGATCAGCAGGTCAGTAGTCACAAGATGAGCACAGTAGGTCAGCAATTAATCCTTAGTTTCTCGAAAGAAATGCTTACCCTTAAAGAAATGGAGAT
This sequence comes from Diceros bicornis minor, assembly GCF_020826845.1. Taxonomy (NCBI): domain Eukaryota; kingdom Metazoa; phylum Chordata; class Mammalia; order Perissodactyla; family Rhinocerotidae; genus Diceros; species Diceros bicornis. The sequence continues at coordinate 45,505,762 of NC_080747.1, forward strand.
ATGGAGGGAGGCAACATCTCTATCTTTAAGGGCATCATTCTTGGCTTTGGAACATTGTAAATGTTTAAAGCAGATGTACAGTGCATGCTCGACATGCCACGTCAGGCCCTTCTGGAAAAAAAAAAGGTCAGGCCAAATTAGTTTTAAACCAAATGGCTTCCTCACATGCTCCAACACGTATTTTTGCTTTTCATTTATTCATCACACTCTTGCCCTCTTCACTTCTACTCTTGAGACCTTTCTGGAGTAACTGCTAGAGGCAGCTTCTAATCTGTTTCCTGTTATTATATATTAGTTTGAATTTTCTGAAAATGGAATTATATAGTATACACTACTTTAGTCTGCCTTTTTTACTCAGCATAACTATTTTGAGATTTACCCATGTTTTAGTGTGTATGAAGAGTTCATTCCTTTTTAATTGCCGAGAAGTATTCTATTGTAGGATATACCAGAGTTTGTTTATCTAATCACTTGTTGATAGACATCTGGATTGTTTCCAGTTTTCGAATATCTGAAATAAAGCTGCTATGAACACTTGCTTAAAAGTATTTGTAAGGTCTTATGCTTTCATTTGTTCTTTTACTGATTGTGCTTCTTGGGTTATATCTAAAAAATCTTTTGCTAACTCAGGTAATAAAATTTTTGTCTTAAGTTTCTTTTAAAATTTTTGTAGTCTTATATTTTATATTTAGGACTGATCCATATGAATTAATTTTTTAGTGTCCTTTGTGTATAAAGATGTTTTTTGCGTATGGATATCCGATTGTTCCAGCATCATTTGGTGAAAACACTATCCTTTCTTTACCTTTTTATATATATTCCTTTGTACCTTTCTTGAAAACAGTTGTCCATGTGTGTGGTCTATTTCTGAACTCCCTAATTTGTTCACATGATTGATTTGTCTGTTCTTATGATAACACGGCACTATCTTGATTACTGTAGCTTTATTATACATCATGAGGTTAGATAATGTTAGTATTCCAACTTTGTTCTTTTCAAAATTGTTTTTGGCTATTCTAGGTCTTTGCATTTTCATATAAATTTTAAAAGTAGCTCATCAATTTCTTCAAAACTTTAATGGGATTTTGATTGTGAATCTAAAGGTCAATTTGGGGAGAACTGATATCTTAACAATATTGAGTCTTAAAATCCACGGACAAAGTATATTTCCCTGTTTATCTAGGTGTCCTTTAAATTATCTCAGCAATGCTTTTACCTTTCAGTGCTGAGCACTTTTGCATATTTTGTCAGATTTATCCCTTAATGTTTAATATTTGATGCTATTGTAAATGGTATAATTTTTTTAAAATTTGATTTTCCAATTGTTCATTGCCAATATATAAAAATATAAGTGATTTTTATATGTTGACATTGCATGTTGCAACTTTGATAAATTCACTTATTAGTTCCTGTAGCTTTTTTTGTCTTAGTTAAATTCAAGATTTTCTACATATAAAATTATGCTGTCCTTGAACAAAGACATTTTTACTTCTTCCTTTCCAATCTGGATACCCTTTTTTATTATTATTTATTTTAGTACTTGTATTCCCTTAATGTACTGGTTAAAATTTCCTGTATAATGTTGAATAGAAGTGGTGAGAGGAGATATTTTTTTCTTCTTCCTGATTTTTAGGAGAAAGCAATCAATATTTCATCATTTTCTATGATATTAGCTTTAAGTTTTCATAGATGCCTTTCACCAAGCTAAGTCAGTCTCCTTTCTAGTTCACTAAGATTTTTTTTTCAATCAAGAAGGGATGTTAGAGTTTATTAAATGGTTTTTTTCCATGTATATTGATGTTTTTAATGTTTTCCTTTTTAACGTTTTTAATGTGGCAAAATACATGAATTGATTTTCAAATGTTAAAGTAATCATGCACTTTCTTGCATTTTAGGATAAATCAGAATTGGTCATGGTTTTTTCTTTGTGTTTTTGCGTCTACGGCCATAAGAGGTTGATCTGCAGTTTTATTTTTATCTCTATCTACTTTTGGTATCAAAGTAATTCTGGCTTTTTAGAATGAATTTTGAAGTTTTCATTGCTTTTTTATTTTCTGGAACAGATTGTTTATTATTGGTATTATATTTCTTTCTAAATTCTTGCTTGATAAAATTCAATAGTGAAACCATCTGGACCTGGAGTTTTCTTTTTTGGAAAGTTTTTATCTACAAATTCAAAGTTTTCCATAAATTTAAGACTATTCAGGTTATCTATCCTTCTTGAGCAAACTTTGGTAGTTTATGTCTCTCATTGAATTGGTACATTTCATCTATGTTGTTGAATTTTTTGGCAGAAATTTGTTCATAACATTGCTTTATTATCCTTTCAGCATCTGGAGAATCTGTATCAAAGTCATCTCTCATTCCTAATATTTTTAATTTGTATCCTTTATTTTTCGTGATTAGTCTTGCTAGAGGTTTAGTAGTTCAGTTTATCTTCTCAAATAAAATTGTGGTTTATATTGTTTTTGTTTTCTATTTCATTGATTTCCACTTTTAAAATTATTTCCTTTCATTTACTTACTTTGCATCTAATTGGTTCTTCTTTTCTGTTTCTCAAGGTAGAAGCTGAAATTATTGATTTGGTATATTTCTTCTTTGCTACATAGGCATTTAGTGCTGTAAGTTGCTCTCTAAGCATTGCTTTCGTGTCATCCCAGAAATTTTGATATGTGTTATGTCAATTTTACTCTGTTAAAAATATTTTAATTTGCATTTTTATTTTTTCTTTGATTCATGGATTACTTAGAAGTGTCTGAGGAAATTCCAGATATCATTACTTTGTGATTTCTAATTTACCTCTACGTGTTCAGAGAACACACCGTGTATGACTTGAACCTCTTCGTTGAGACTTCAATTATGGCCCAGAATATGGTCTATTCTCTGTGTAATTGAAAATAGGGTGTATTCTGCTATTGCTAGAAGAAATGTTTTATTAATGTCAATTAAGACAATTTGGTTGATAGTGTTGTTCATGTCATATATTCTTACTAATAATCTATATACTTGTGGTAATTACTGAGAAAAGAGCATTAAAGTGTCTACCTATAATTGTGAATTTGTCTATTTTTCCTTGCGGTTCCATAAATTTTTGAAGTTGTATTATTTTGAAGTGCTGTTATTATGTCCATAGACATAATAACTCTTGGGTTCTCTTGATGAAATGACCTTCTGTATTCCTAGTAATATTCTTTATTCTGAAATATATTTGGTCTACTAATAATGCAGCCACTCTAGATTTCTTTTGACTCATGTTAGCATGTTATGTCTTTTTTCATCCTTTTGCTGTTAACCTGTGTTTTATATTTGAAGTTCATTCTGGTGGGCAGCATATATATTGAATCTTGCATTTCTAATCTATCTGACAATCTCTGATTTTGTATATAGTCATTTATATTTATTTTGATTATTTATATGACTGTTGTTATTTGTTTTCTATTTGTCCCCTTTTTATTTTGTTCACCTTTTCCTCTTTTTCTATCTTATTTTGGATTAATTATTTTTTATGATTCTATTTTATTTCCTTTGTGGCTTATTAGCTGTAACTCTTTGTTTTATTGCTTTAGTTACTTTATGGTTTATAATATCCATTTTTCACTTACCATAATCTAACTTCAAGTGATATTATACAATTTATGAAAAGTATATAACCTTACAATAAGAAATTTACATTTCTCCCTTCTTGATATTTGTACTATTGTTGTTATACCTCTTATTTTCATACCTTTTACAAACCTTGCACTATATTGTTAATATTTTTGTTTAAATGGTCAGTTCTGTTTTAAAGAGCTTTAAACAATAATAAAAAATCTTACATATTTACCCAGATAGTATCATGTTTTTGTGCTTTTCATATTTCATGTGTAGATCCATATTTCCATCTGGTATGGAAAGTTTCTTTTTCTTGAATAAATTTTTTAATTTTTCTTACAATATAGTGATGAATTCTTTGAGTTTGTGCATGTTTGAAATACTCCTATTTCACTTTCCTTTTTCGAAGATATTTTTCTCTGGGTATGGAATTCTAGGTTACGTTTTTTCTTTCAGTGCTCTAGAGATAGTGCTCTCCTTCCCCCTCACTTGATTTTTTCCAGTGAGAAATATTCTGTCATCTTATCTTAGTTCTTCTCTTGTCTTTTACACTGAGTGAATTTAAGATTTTATCTTTATCACTGGCTTGGTAGTTTTCTTCACTTTTCTTATGCTTGGTGTTCAGCGACCTCCATGAAGTTTATAGTTTTAATCAAATTTGGAAGATGTCCAGTCACTTTTCCTTCAAATATTTTTTCTCTCCTGCCCCTTCTCTGTCTTCTCCTTAATGGACTCATATTTTGCGTCTATTAAGATGCTTCAAATTTCTCCACAGTTCACTTATTCTCTGCTCTTTCATTTTCTTTCAATTTCATGTACTTTATTTTGATTAATTTCCATATATTTTATTTTTAGTTTCTATTGTTCAGTCTTCTAGTTCACTGATTGTTTTTTTCTATACTGTCTATTCTGCCTTGTATCTGATCTGTGTATGTTTCATCTCAAATATTGTAGTTTTTTTCATCTCTAGAATTCCTATTTGGATGAATTTTTTATGTATTTTATATGTTTACTTAACATTTGAACACACACAACATAGTTGTAATAACTGTTTTAATGTCCTTTTCTGCTAATTCCAACATCTTTGTCAATCTTGTCTAGTTTTAGATTGACTGATTTTTTTTCCTCACTGTGTATCAGAGACCCCTGGTTCTTTATAATGCCCAGAAAATTTTATTGCATTCAAAACATTGTGGATTCTAACTTTTTGGGTACTAAATATTTTAGTATTCTTGAGCGTAGTCCTAGGACACAAAGAAGTTACTTGGAAGTGGTTTGAAACTTTCAGGTCTTCCTATTAAGATTTATTAGGTGGGACCAGAGCCGTGCTCAGTGTAGGACTATTTATTCCTCAGGACCTATAGAAGACTATTTTGTGTACTCTGCTCAAAGTTTCATAAATCATGAAATTAGGTTGCCCATTCTGACTAGTGAGAACAGGTACTATCTCTGGCCTTCGTGAGCACTGTTACCACCAACCCTTCCAGATGGTTCTTTCCTCAGTGGCAGTTAAGTTCTTCTTATACATGCAATGATTAGTACTCAGAGAAATACTCAAGAGCAGTTCTCTGCAGATCTCTGAAGTTTTCTCTCTGTGCAATATTTTTCTCTCCAGTGCTGTGTCTTCCAAAGGCTAGTTGCCTCAGTCTCCCCAGTCTCTCATCTCTTTCACTCCAACTCGGGGAATCTACTGGGCTCTACCTGGATTCCCTCTGCCTGTGCTTTGGCTGGAAACTCTCAAGAAGTAAGCTGGGACAATCACAAGGATCACATTGTTTCCTGGTCTCAGTGACCACTGTCCATTGTTGCCTGATGGACAGTGTCTCACAAACCAGTGTTTTATATATTTTGTCCAGTTTTTCGTTGTTTTAGGAAGGAAGAGAAACTCTGGGCTGTTACTCCATCCTGGTTGGAAGTGAAAACTGTTATTTTGTTAAAGATGATTTTATCACATTATTTACAAAATACCTTAGCCTGAGTTCACCCCTCTGGCTCACACAGATCCAAAAGATTTCTTCCTACCTCATTTTGCAGTAAAATTTACAATGTCAATTTAGAAGTGATTTTATCCTCTGGGTGGTACTGTACTGTGAGATAACATTCTAAATTGTTTTTATGAAGCTTATTTTCAGTGTCAAACTGGGGAGAAAAAAAAACAACTAACTGATTACAATCAGGATATCTTAAAATAAAATGAGTTTGATTTGGGGGCCTTTTTCACTCCTTCAGTAGATCTCCTTTTGCCATTGCTAAACTAAAATAATTAGCCTGTCTTGAAGATGGCTTCTCTCTGGAGGATAACTTTATCCTACATGACCAATCTTTTCTAAAGCATGAACTGATAACTAGGTTGCTAGCTGATCCCTCAAATCCAATGTGCCTGGGCAAAAAACAAATATTTTCTTGACAACTTATCACTAGAATTAGTCATCTGGAAGAAAATTTTCTTGTTTGGAAAAATACATTTATAAAAAACCTGTGGGTGGAGAATAAGAAAATAAAGGCATAAATTTGCAGGAAGCAAGTAATCAAAACAAATTGGCTCTAAAAATAAATGAAGAATAATTTTGGGGTGGGTAGAAACAGATAAAAATAAGCAGAGGGGCAACACAGGAGAAAGAAATTGAAGTAACATGGTAGGAGTCTGAAATATGAAGGAGTAGAAATAACCTAACACTTCTAAAAAACAGCATGAATAGTGTTTGTGCCTATGTTGTTTACATTTCCACAGTGTAAATGTGCTTCAGGTCTTCAGCAAAATCTGTTTGTGCCCAACGATCCTCAGACAATCTTATGGGCAGGCTAAGTCTTCTAGGAGAAAAAGTCCTAATAAACTGTCATTAGCTGATATAATATGGAAAAGCATGACTGGTTCTATTCCCAAGAGGTAATTTACATAAATTACAAAAAGTAGATGCAGTGAAAGTATGAGATAATCTCATGTCTTTATTTTTCTCAGTGCTAGGATAACATTTACATGCTTGAAATATTTCTAAGAAATATTTCTTTTACGGAATAGAAAAAGGTCACCTCTAAACATCCTCTAACATGTTAGTTATCTATTGCTGTTGAACACATTATTCCGAAATCTAGTTGTTAAAATGATAAACATTAAATGTCTCACATTTTCTGTGGGTCAGGAATCAGGCTTGCCTTAGCTGGGTGCCTTGGCCTCAAGATCTCTCACAAGACTGCAATTAAGGTGACAGCTGGGGCTGTGGTCTCATCTGAAGGTTTGAATGAGAGAAGATTCACTTCCAAGCTCACTCAAGTAATTTTTGAAAGGAGTCACTTTCTCATGGGCTCTTAGACTGAAAATTTCGGTTCCTCACTGGTTGTTGGCCAGAGACTTCCTTTGATTTCTTGCTTAGTAGCTTCTCCATGGGGTAGATCATAACATGGCAGTTGGCTTTTCTCAGAGCAAGAGAGGACAATCATATGGAAGTCACAATCTTTTTGTAATCTAAGTTCAGAAGTGACATAACGTAGTATTTTCCTGTATTTTATTTGTTAGAAGTGTGTTACTGTATTCAGTGCACACTCAAGGGGAGGGAGGGTATTACATAAGGGTGTCAATACTAGGAAGTAGGGATCATGTGGGTCAGCTTAGAGACTACTTATCACACCCAAGGAAAACAAAATGTGTAATTAATGCTCATTGCTGTCGATCAAAGTAAATTATTAATTAACTCAGGGCCTAGAAGGAGATAGATATCTTTCCTTATGTTGGTTGAGAAAAACCTTTAAGAATTTGTGACATTGTCTAGGGGCTGACCCAGTGGCATGGTAGTTGAGTTTGTGCACTCCACTTTGGCAGCCCATGGTTCACAAGTTTGGATGCCGGGTGTAGACCTACACACTGCTCATCAAGCCATGCTGTGGCAGTGTCCCATACGAAAAATAGAGGAAGATTGGCCCTGATGTTAGCTGATGTTAGCTCAGGGCCAATCTTCCTCAGCAAGAAAAAAAAAAAGAATTTGTGACATGGTCTAATTATAATATATGACTGAGTGAACTATAAATTAAAAAATATGTGTTTAGGGGCCGGCCCAGTGGCACAAGCAGTTAAGTGTATGCGCTCTCCTGCGGCGGCCCGGGGTTCGCCGGTTCAGATCCCGGGTGCGCATCGATGCACTGCTTGTCAAGCTATGCTGTGGCAGCGTCTCATATAAAGTAGAGGAAGATGGGCACAGATGTTAGCTTAGGGCCAGTCTTCCTCAGAAAAAAAGAGGAAGATTGGCATCAGATGTTCGCTCAGGGCTGATCTTCCTCACAAAAAACAAAACAAAACAAAACAAAACAAAAATGTGTATATATGTTTAATTATAAGACTAGTTTACTTGTGATTAAATAATCCTTTTGTTGAAATATTATGTATATGTAAGTTTGGTGGTTCTTCTGTTTCATATTTTTCTTTTTAGCAGTTGGTAATATGCCAGAAATTTTAATATGCAGGTGATGAAATTGTATGATTGTGTCCACATGGTGAGGAATAATTAGCATACATAAAATAAAAATATTTTCTTTAAAGTGAATTATTTTAACAGAAGCTGAAACAGAGAAGTAAGCAAAATTGGCAAAAGTTACCCACACCCCTCACTACCTCTTTTCCAAAGGAATAAATAGCCCATATAGTTAGATATTCTTGCCATTTTGAAATATCTTAGGACAGGCTACCTCAGCTGACATCTGGGTTATACAAGCTCCAAATCAAACCAAATATATCTCTTACTCAATTTGCTCTTCTTTCTAATTTTATGTTTTTGTTAATAGCATCAACATGCTTAGATTCTCTACACCATCACTTTTTATTCTACATACCACTCTCCATATAGCCATTCAGTTGCAGAGTTCTTAACTCTACACACGCAGTGGCTCTCACATCATCTCATTGGCTCTATTTCTATAGCTACTACACAAATTCTCTGTTCCCTGAATAATTTTAATAAACTTTCTTGGGCTTCCTGATTAAAAATTTTCTTTCCAGTACTCTTTACTTTTTATTCTTTTAAGAGTAAACATTTCAAATAATACAATATATGAATCTTTTGTGATATAATATTCACTCCTCAAACTTCTTAGGTTAAACCACGCTGTTCTTTACAGAACCTATATTGAGGTTTAATCTCTTATTTTTATTCCGATGGCTGCCTCTGAAACTTAGCTTACTGTATTTATTTGCTTGATTTAAATGATATAATTTCTTTCCCATCCTTCCAACTATACTACCACTGCCTCCCCCACCAATATGTCTAAAACTTTCCCATCCTGCAATAATTCTAATGGTAATCTGCTCATGGAGCCTTACTTGATTGTGCTAGTTAAAAGAAATATTTCCCCATCCTGAGCTGTGTCCATACTTAATATTACATTTTTTGTTTGTATATTTTATCACCCCCATTAGACTACAAAGTAATATTGTTCATCAGTGTTTTCCACCAAGTACCTATCACGGGATCTTACATATAGTAGACTTTCAATGAAAGTGTAAAAGTTAATTGAATGACTAGGTAAACCAATGACATGAATATAAGTACCACCCTACCCACCACATACACATATATATAAATACACAGATAAGCACTCGTTATATTTTGGGATGTCTGCTTGGACACCTCCAGTGGGGGGATGAGTTCACCCAGGTCATTTTTTATTCTGTTGCTACACCACTCTAATTGCCTGAATATTTTTTCTTTTAATAATCTGAAATCTGACTTTTGTTTTTCTTTTTTTAATTTGTTTTCTTTTCTCCCGGGAAAGATTTGCCTTGAGCTAACATCTTTTGCAAATCTTCCCCTCTTTTTTTTTTTTCCTCCCCAAAGGCCCAGTGCATAGTTGTATATTCTAGTTGTAAGTCCTAGTTCTTCTATGTGAGCCGCTGCCATAGCTTGGCTGCTGACAGATGAGTGGTGTGGTTCTGCACCCAGGAACCAAACCCGGGCCGCCGGAGTGGAGCACGCCAAACTTTAACCACTAGGCCATCAGGACTGGCTCTGAAATCTGACTTTTAAATCTTGATAACTAAAAATTATAACAATAGTAATAACAGTTACTTCATAATTTTATGCTAAATTGCAGCTTATAGCTCTCGCTGAACCCCTCCAATGAGTTATTCAGGCACATCATGGAGGTTGGCCGCACGGCCTATGTCTCCTTTGGGCCTTGTGCCGGGAAGCTGGTCACAACTGTAGGTGTTATTGATCAGAACAGAGCTTCGGTTGATGGACCTTGCACTCAGGCGGGGAGACAGGCTGTGCCTTTCAAATGCATGCACCCCACTGACTTCATCTTCAAGCACCCACACCGTGCCCACCGCGAGTATGTCCGAGAAGCCTGGCAGGAGGCAGATGTCCATACAACATGGGCAGCCACAAGATGGGCCAAGAAGATTGAAGCCAGACAGAGGAAAGCAAAGAGGACAGATTTTGATCGTTATAAAGTCACGAAGGCAAAGAGAATGAGGAACAGAATAATCAAGCTTGAAGTCAGGAAGCTTCAACAGGCAGCTCCCCTGAATGCTTCTCCCAAAAAAACACTTGCTGCTAAGGGTGCAGCTGCTGCACCCTTTAGCTGCTGCAAAGATTGCAGCAAAAGAGATGACCACTGTGGGCAAGAAGGCCCCAGCCCGGAAGGTTCCTGCCCAGGAAGCTGCAGGCCAGAGGGCAACGCCTCCGAAAGCTCAGAAGGGTCAGAATGCTCCAGCTCAGAGAGCATCTGCTCCAAAGGCATCTGATAATAAAGCATAAGAGCATAGAGGCTTTTATAAAAATAATAAAGGTTCTTTTTGAAAAATAAATACATAATAGCTTACAAAATATTTTTACATAAACAAAATTCAATAGTATTCCTGGAGATTCACAGAATAAACCCAACCTCTTATCTGCTTTTCCACGTCATCTGTTAACACTCCTCCCTAAATATTAATCACCCACAAAGCTCCCCTAATTACTTTTCTTTAAAAGTAGCTTAGAACCCCTTTTGGATATGCCAGAGAAAGAGTTAATATTGTTAAACTAAAAAGAGCTTAGACAAGCAGAGTTTCAAGAAGCACTGTTACTCTAACGATAGAAAAAAGACATGAGACATTTAGAAGAATGAAATTATAATTATGGGATGTGATAGAGGTGTTAGCTAACACTATGGCAGTAATCATATTCAATGTATAAATGTATCAAATCGACATGGTATACACCTTAAAATTACACAATGTTATATGTCAATTATTTTTCAATGAAAAAGGAATTAACCAAGATAATGCACATAAAGCACTTAGTAGCATATCTTTGTAGACAGAAAGTCTACAAAGTCTACAAAGTCAGGGTAAATTATTATTATTGTTAACAGAAGTGTTAATAAATATTTATAGTGAGTATATAAAAATGTTCAGCTTCTCTGGCAAACAATAGATATAGTTAAAACAATGTATGCACATGTGATTAAGAAAATATTCTATAATTTTAGCAGTGCTTATCCATGTGTTATGAGGTTCTTGGTAATTTTTAATTTCTTTTCTATAGTTCTCTGTACTTTTCAAGTTCTTAAATAAATAATGAATGTTTTCTTTTATAATTAAAAATGAAGTTTTGTTTCTTTGACTGATAAATATTTCCTTTGTTTTCTATTTAATTTTATGTGTCTCAATGTATTTCGAGTATAAATCTTCCTGACACTCTTCTCTCAGATGCACGAAATCCTGCTGTTTTTATCCTTTGGTATGACTTTGTTCATTTGCTATACAAGCCTATTCCATACCTGATCTATTCAGTGACCGTCTTGGCATTTATATTAATTTATTTGAATTTGTTTCTTCTTACTTTCAGGTAAAAATTACTCAAGATTATTTTTTAGAATGAAATTATTGGATCATTGATTCTCAACTATTTTTGTTCTTAAACATCCTTACACCCTTTGATGGTCATTCCCATCGATATTAATGGCTCACTATGACAATATCCCAAGCTAGGGATAACGTAGTCTGTGTATATAGCATACAGTTGAGTGCGTGTACGTGTGTATGTGTGTGTGTGCATGTTTGTTAATGGTTTTAAAAAATCTCACAAGTAATCCTGATAAAGTTCCCTTCAACCCCGCATTGAGATTGCTCGTTAAGAGCTCGCATCCATCTGAGACATTTAATTTTCCAGGTCTTGGCTGTGGAACACTATGTAGAGTGATAGAAATAGTCCTGGAGTTGTTATCAAATAACCTAGGTTCAAGGCCTTGCTCTGTCATTTGCAAGTTTGTGATCCAAGGCAGTCACTTAGCCTTTTTTGCTTTTCTTCCTTGATTTTAAAATAGAGATAAAATATCTCATAAAGAGATTGCCAGAATAAAATGAGTTACTACAAGAGCTCTTTGTAGGATAAAAAAGGTTATATAATCAAAGGCATGCATATTAGTATTATTTTCTTTTCACTTTGAAGTATGCTTACTTAACATTTGAGACCTTTCTCTGTGCTTTAGCTCTCAGCCCTTTCGTTGTTTTGAAATCCAATGTTATGGGTTCATTTTCAGGCTTTTTCACAGTAACAATTAGTTCCAATTGGTTCTTTTTTATTGGTCAGACCACTTTAGGGGTACTGTAGGTAAAGACATCCCTAGAAGGCATGACACGCATGATTTTTAAAGATCAAGTGCCTCCATAAATCCATCGCACTGTCCTGACATAGGTAAATTATCGAAATAAGAGATATCATGACAGGAGCAGGGTCAGAAAACGTATACAGAAAGCACAAAGTGAAAGCAATATTAGACTTAAACGTAGTTGATAAAAAACAGGCCAGAGTACAATCAGGGTATTTCATATAAAAATAAAAAAACAGAATAATTTTTAAAAAACTAAATACATAACATGACTCTCAATTGCTTAAAACTCCTCAATGGCTTCCATAGTATGTAGAATCAAGTTCCAACTCCTACATTTTTTGTTATTTAAAATTAATCCGTTTGTGTCTATGTGTGTCTGTGTGTATTTTTACGAGTTCTCCACCTTCTTTAATTATTCTCATGGTTAGGAGAGATATTTAATAGTTTAGATCATATTTGGATCATAAGCATTCAGTGAATATGTCTCTTTTTAAATGATAAAACCAAACTAATAATGGTCCATTGGACTTTTGGACACACTTAAAAAATATTTCTCCCTTTTGTTCTTTTCAATACAGCTTATTAGTAAAAGAAATAAAGTCTATCAATTTTCAAATCAAATTAGATAGTGGAAGTGAAATTAATTTATAAAACTTAAAATGCTATTTATTGCATAGAATATATGCATATATGTAGGCATATATGCATGTATTTATATGTATATGTAACTTATATGCATATGTAACTCTTTAGCAATTAATTTAAAAATTATTTTGAAAGTCTACTATCTAGTAATTTCTCCTTTCATTCTTGTTTCTTCATTTCTGTTTTCTCTGTGTTCTTCCTTCCAAATAACCTAACTTTATGATAATTGTAAAAGTTTTCCAACTGAGAATTCTAGAAACTGAGTTTTGATATTATGCTAATCATGGGTAAATGTAGGAAGCTGTTCCTTATCCCAATTAGTAGGTGATTTTTGTTATCCAGTAGAATTTGAATTTGAATAATGTTATAATCGAAGCAGAGTTTTCAGAAGGGTGATAATATGACAACCTCCTTTGTCCAGGTCTTATGTTGTATAATGAATGTATGTAAGGAGCTTTGCATTGGCCTATCTACACTCTATTGTTAGTAAGGATGCCTGGGGAACCAAGTGAAGCTAATATATTTTACTTCTATTAGTTTTTATTTTTAAACAAGCAGAGCTAATTAGAAGAAATTCAGGGATGAGACTTATAAGAAACATATGAACATAACGAAGCAGGACTAAATGCACACTAGCTGGTGACAGCGCTTAAGGAGTTAATAAAGGCGACAGATCTTAAGGATGTGACAACTTAGGGTTTGAGTCTAACGATATTTTCTAATCTATTTTAATAATGACTGAACCATGTTTTCAAAAACATCCCAAGCTCTTTGTAAATAAGGAAACTTAATTTTAATGTGGTTTCTAATTCATCGACTAATTAACAGAAAATATTGATATAATAAAACCAAAAAGCCCATATCATTCTTAGCCATAATTTCCTAACATATATGTATTTTTTAAATGCAATAGATGAGAAAGCATTATAACCATTATAAATATAATTGTTTTTTGGGTCTGCCATAATAACTGTAATAACTTTAGATTTGCTATTAAATTAGCCATTTATGAAAGATATAGTGAATGGTTCTCACAACAATGAAATATTTCTAAAGATATAGAATTTGAAGAGAATATCTATTTTTGTTTCCATTTTTGTCTCCTTTCTTTCTTGTTCCAAAATAACCAAATATGTTAAAATCTGTTTTTCCCTGACTCTTGTTTTAAAGCCAACAAAACTCTTCACTATTTTAAAAGACTAACAATGTCCCAAATAGGTTTATTATTAGTTTAGTGTAGAGCATCACTCTATCTGCCATGTTCAACACACCCAACTTCAATTTATTTCCTCACCTCGGGGTAACCTTAGATTTTAGATTAATGTCATTCGATAACAGACTGCAATTCTGCATGACATATTTTCAGTTGCCAAAGACAAAGCTTTGATGAAGGCCTTTAAAGTAAAATAAATCTCTTATGCTATAAAACAAATGGTACACTTTTGCAACCACAATGAACACTTTTCAGGGGTAAAAATGTCAACAAAATTTTCAAAAGACAATAAAAATACGCCAGCGATAGTATTTCTCTCTGTACCCAAATCATCAGGCTCATTCTAACTGGTTCCCACTGAAGCCACTTTTCCTGGAGTTATTGGGGATGCAGGTGCAAATGATGTACAGGTGCAAATATCGGCCCAATTCTTCAGTCGCCAATGTTGTGAGAATATTGGGGGACTTCTACACAAATAGAAGGCAGATTCTGCTTCTGAGGGTTAAAAAATCCCCTCAATCTAGACCATTAAACTAGAGCACTTTTATACTGAGAACTAATTAAGACAAAGAAAACAGTGTTCCTTAACTTTGAAAGTTGTTTATCAAATTAAATTGCAAATCATTAACATACTGATTTTCTACTGCAAAAAAATTCAGAATGTTTTTCTATCGACATGTTCAAAGTGATGTTCAAATGAGCAAGAAAAAAGCTTTAAATATATTTCACTCTGATTTTATAGTCATGGCCATGCTCTATGGAATTCAGTTTTTTGTTTTTTTTTAAGAAGAGATGTGGTCATTGTCCTCAAATAGTAGAAAACAGCAACAGTTTAATGCAAAGTAAGAATGAGAAGTCTGTTTCAAATTTTAACACCACACTGTTTGTGTTAGTGCTATGCTCCTGATTCAAGTCTGTATCAGTAGACTTAACACAGTGCTGGACAAGGGCTGATGTACAGTATGTGTGTTTGGATCAACACATATTGCTTTATTTCTGGATAGAATTTTGAATGACTTTTTCTTCCATCAAATATTATCATGGTAGCACTTTTAAGTTTCTTCTTGGAGTTTTAGAGATTATGCTTTCTCCAAATAGTTTATTAGCAGCCAAAAATGCGTTACAAGTTGTTACATAAATCACCATGTTATCAAGGATATTTAGTGTACAGAAAATACCATCTAAATTTGGAATGAAGCTTTAGCACATATGTCGATGTATATATATACATATATACATTTAATTTATTTAGTAAGCACTTATTTGTATGTAATGAGTGCTTATTACTTACCAGGCTCTATTGTAAATGTGATCTGTTAGCTCACTGACTGCTCACAACAGCTCTATGAGGTAGGTGTCATTATTATCCTCACCCCAGTTCTCTAGATGAGGAAACTGAGGTATAAATAGATCACAAAGCCAGGCAATTGCAGAGCCAGAATTAGAACACAGGCCATCTGGTTTTAAAGCCTATTAGCTTAACCTCTTTTCTTTAATGTCTTTTGTTTGGCCTTATTGTAAATTTTGTGATGGCACTTGATTATAGAGGCATGTATAACTGACCTATAAACACTGGTCTTTTAACTGACCTGTTTTACAAATGGCTCTCTCACTCCCTTCCATTTTAATATGCTCCCAACATTATCACAATATTTTTCTTCATTTTAATGCACTTCACAAGAGCCTATGAATTTCAGATTAGTCAAATTAATATTCATTCTGTTTTCTTTTTTACCACAAGTACCCTTGAAAGAGTTGAAAGGCAATTATCAATGATACAATAGCCTTCACTTTCTTGCTAATTTAAACTATATGTACTGAGGGAATAGGAGTTTCAGTGGGGGAACATGGGGCATGTGCGCAAATTGGGAAGATCTTAATAGGATATTAAAAACCCCATGGCCAATCTAACAGAAATTCTTAGGTTCCATATTTTAAAAAAAACCCCAATCCATACCTTCACTGTGACCACTGGTCTAAGCCGCCATCCTCTTTCGACTGGATTATTGCAGTTGCCTCGTAATATGCCTCCTTCACACATCCACTCTTGCCCCCGTAGTCTACTCTCCACGTAAATGATTGAGTGATTAAAACAAAAAAATAACATAATCAGTTCATGTCACTATTCTGCTCCAAATTCTGCTATGGATCCCTACCTCACTCAGATTAAAACTAGGAGATTTTCAGTGGAGTGTGTGGCCCTAAAGAACTCCTCCCTACTTGTGTGAGAGGAACTCTCACTGTACTCAATCCCCACCACCAGCTCCTTGCTCCTTTAGCTCCAGGCACTCAGCCCTCTTCATGGTTTAACTCAGTGAACACAGAAAGTGTAAAACAGTCTTCTACCTCTTCTTCCTCCGGGGACTTTGCCAAATAGCTCCATCGCTTCCTTTAGTTACTTGTGCAAATGTTACCAAACCAAAGAGGCTTCACTGAGTATTCCTATAAAACAGCAAATCCATTGCCACTCTCAAACTTACTGCCCTCCTTTGTCTGCTTTGCTTTCATTCATCTACTTATCACCTGACTTAGTGTGCTGTTTGTATATTTGTTTATTGTCTGTCTCCTCCCTAGAGTGTAATCCACATATCATAAGAGGAAGTTCCTTGTCAATTCTAGGCACTGCTGAATCGATCATCTGTGCCAAAGAGTGCCTTACACCTAATAGGCACTCAATAAGTATTGGATTAATACATGGATTAATAAAGGAAGAGGAAGGTAATAGGAGAGGAATAGAAAATGGGAGGTAGGAAATGACCACAGATAAATAACTATCAACAAATGTTCTCTAGGATCTGTTTGGTATTAGAGAAAGAATGAGGAGATGCCCGTATTTACTCCTCTTTTCTCTATAATGGTAGAATTGTAGACCAAGCTCAAAAATTCTAATTCATTGTCCAACTTTGTATTTCCACCTATTCATAAATTAGTTATCTTTTTTGGTGTCTTTGCTAACTTACTGCCTGTCTTGTGACCAGATTTGTCAATATTATATTTATAATACAATTTTATAACCTATATTTTATTCCATTTGCTTTGCATTAGGTCTAGCCCAAGGAGAAACAATAAAACAGGAGATAATTTTCATCACACACAACTTCTCTCTGTAACTTTCCCTGTTGTTTCTTTCCTTTGCCTCTGCTCTTCATGCCTACTGACTGTAATCTTGGATTTTCTCTCAGGTCGTCTCCATATATCTGTCAATCTTGACTAGATCATTTGCACCTTAATGTGGAATTTAATCAACACCTCTTGTCTCTCAGATGTGATTTCATTTTAAGACATTTGGTATATTCATCTCAAGCATCTTATTTTAAAATTGTCTCTAAACTCTACATATATTTAGATATTTTTTCATGTATCTGTATCGTAGGTCCTAGAAGAGTGATGCACACAAACACTCAACACAGTATCTCCCACACTGGAATCTACAAGTCTTCTGAGAGCAAGAACTTTTCTCATTCACTTTTACATCACATGTTTTGTGGAATCCGAATAGATTAAACATTTAATAAATTTTTGTTGAATGAATCCATATAAGAGCGAATGAAATAAAATTTCTAGTGGAATAAACAGTAAAAAATTACTTTTAAAAAGTAGTACTTATGGCCATGGATTTCGTTTAGTTGTTATTTTATGTCTGTTTATATTTTCTTGTTGTTTTTTTTTGTTTGTTTGTCGTTATAAAAGTTGGTAGCTCATTTATTTAGACCAAGTTGAACTTTCTGTTCTTGTAACACATATAGGAGGCAATTTTCTTGTTGACATAGAATATATCCAAATATCATATATTATTCATTTCTATCGTATTTATGTGATACAATGAGAATGATACTCTTGTTCAAGTTTACAGTTTATTACGTATAGGAAAAAATAGGATGGAGAAAATATTTTCTGTTTCCTGTACCCTTGAATATTTTAAAGCAAATGGTCTCTTTCTTAATGATTACCTGAGGATTGTGGACAATATGTCAACTTCTTTTAACAAGAATTCCAGTAGATGCATTGCTGATATGAAGCTGCTCTGAATTGCATCCATAGACTACACAAATTCCATATCTTACCAAATTCATCATTAAAATTTTGTAGATTCTGTTAGTCACCTTCCCAAGGAAATCTTCCGAATACACTCTTCTAGAGAGTGTGATTATTTCATTAAATAATTTAGCATCAAGCCAAAAAAACAGGAATCCAATCCATATTCACTAGATGATAGGATGAAAGTTACAATTGAAAGAAATAATTTTCAAGAAAAAAAGAAACGAAATTCCCTTTTAATATAAGGACAAACAGTTTGCTTGAGTAAGCATTTGTTTAAAACGTATAATTATTTGAGTATACTTTCAAATTGCAGAATGATTTGCTAGAGTAAGAAAATGATGATATTAAGAGCTATCACCATAACTGTTTCAACCATCTGATTTGGTAATGGACGTACTTGTTACCGAATTCCAGTCCCTGTGTTTAGTGGGCTAGTTATTTTGAAGAGGAAAAGGAAGAGAGTGAGATACAAATAGTATAAAATCTGAATGCTGATTTAGAATTCCTCAGAAGCTAATTAAAGAGCATATGTAGTAGACACTTGAACATTGTCTGGTGATCTCCTGTCTGGACACATGGAAGACCATCCTTCCCAGTTTACTTGTAGTTAGGTAGGCTATATGACTTGTGGTCGAGAGACATGAGTGGAAGGGATGGGTGTCAAGTTAGGACTGTGGCTGTATAAAATCCTTTTGCAACCCTCTAACTTTCTCTTTTCCTTTTGCGGCATTCTGAAAGCCACATTTTGTGATGATGAAATCACAATATGAAAACCAACTAGATCTCAATACACCATTTAGTAGGAAATTGCCCTGGAAAGTTACTGAACCTCATTACGCTTTGCATTAACAAGGCATAAGCTTTTGTTTTATTAAGCCACTTATATAAATCAGGGTAATTTGTTATTTCATAATAACCTAATCTTTATCTTAACAACAGTTATGTTCGTTTTATATGCCCTGAAGTTCAAAATGTGTTGAGTTGGATATTTGGGCACACATTCTATGATGTACAGTGATTGAGTGTCCTAGCATGTCCTTATTGAGTCACATAAGGTTTATTGTGTTCCTATCCTGCACTGACATTCTGCTAGGCACCAGGAAAATAAAGTTCCATAAAATATCACAATCTAATAATATAGAAATATTATGAACAAGTAGTTACAATTCAAGTGATATTAGTGATATTAGTAAAACAAGTGATATTAGTAGTAATGCCAATGCTCTATTAAGAGTTAGAAACCAAGAGCTAAAGAATATTTGAGAGATACATTACCCAAGTGATTCAGGGAAATAATCACAGAAGAAATATTGGAGATATACCATGTGGATGCTAAAGGCTGAGAAGAAAGTTCCAATTCACTAAGGAGAAGGGCTCTCTGGATGGCAGAAATGGCATGTTCAATAGTACAGGGCACACATTTGACACATAGTTAATGGAGACTAGTTGCTAGCCTCTAGGTCAAGGAGCAAATAGAGATAAGAAGTGGAGGACAGTATCATTAATGTAGTTTAGATACATCCTGCCAACAGTGAAGAACCACTGACAGATTTTTAAGTTGGGCAGGTACAGGATCGTAATTATTTTTCAAATATTTTGGAAACCATGTAGAGGACAGACAAGAGAGAGAGGACTTAGAGGCAGGAAGATTCATTTGGGTATTGAAATAGTACAGAAGAGAATAATTCAGATCTCAACAATAGTGGCAGTGCACCCGAAGAGAATGATGTAAATTTTAGAGCCATTGATAGGGAGGAAAGCTTGTTACATTGTGGAATGTCAGTGTTAACTGGAGAAAGAAGAGATAGAGATTATAGTGAAGTTATCAGTATATCTGACTTGGAAGAAAGTAATGCTGTTAATACCAAGAGGGTCCAAAAAGAGAGAAATGTGGTAGGCAGAATAATGGCTGCATAAGATATCCATGTCCTAATATCTGGAACCTGTAAATGTTATCTCATATAGAAAATAGCTTGCAGATCTGGTTAAGTTTAGGATCATGAGATGGGGAAATTATCTTGGATTATCCAGGTAGACACAAAGTGCAATCACAAGTGTCCTTATAAGATGGAGGCAGAGTGAGCTTTCAGACAGAAGAGGAGAAGGCAATGGGACCACAGAGGCAGAGATTGGAGTGATGTGACCATAAACAAAGGATGGCAGCTGAAGCTGGAAGAGGCAAGAAATGGATCATCCCCTGGAGTCTCCTCGGAAAGCTCTGCTCTGGCAATATGTTGATTTTGGCCCAATGAAATGATTTCAGACTTCTGGACTCCAGAACTGTAAGAAAATAAGTTTCTGGGCCGGCCCCGTGGCTTAGCGGGTTGAGTGCACGCGCTCCGCTGCTGGCGGCCCGGGTTTGGATCCCAGGCGCGCACCGACGCACCGCTTCTCCGGCCATGCTGAGTCCGCGTCCCACATGCAGCAACTAGAAGGCTGTGCAGCTATGACATACAACTATCTACTGGGGCTTTAGGGGAAATAAATAAATAAATATTTTAAAAAAAAAAAAAGAAAAGAAGTTTCTGTTGTTTTAAGAGACTAAGTTTGTGATAATTTGTTATCAAAAGGAATAATGCAAGAAGTTTGTAAGATTAGCCTAGTGTTTCTGGCTATGAGCATGTGTGTGTGTATATTTGTATGTGCATGTACGGTTTTGAAGTGTGTGTGTGTGTGTGTGTGTGTGTAGATATGAGTGCATGAGAATTGATGAAAGTGTAGAGGAAGGGAAAGGCTAAAACTGAAGTAAAATGAAACAAGAAACTCGGAAAACCTGTGCTTCTCACTTCTCTCCACTGATACTGCAGCTAAGATACTAGACATGAAAATATCAGAGGAAGTTAAGAGAAAGGTTGTAGGCAGGCCAAGATAGTACTCCCAGCTGGTAGATAAAGTGTTGTCAGGAGGGCTAGCATGGACTTTATGATTCCCTGCCTGAGGCTGTGAGCCTTAAACTCTGAGCCTCACCACATCTCAAATTCCTGTATCCCAGCCCTTCTTCTTCCACATCCTTCTATTAATGACTTTCAAAAAAAAGTGATAGAAGAATTTCATGAATTCACTTGAGACCTCCGGATACAAAATAAAAATGGTATTTGTGACAACCACGAGGTGGTGCCCCTACATCCTTCCTGTATGTCCAATCACGCGAAGAGAGTAGAGATTAGGACAATCACACAAGGTCATGCTCTGAATTGAGCAGAGAATGCTGTAGAATCTGGTAATTCTTTCAGTCCTCTTTGTAAGAGTTTCTGTAATGAACAGACGGTAATTACAAAAACATCGACTGAGTCAGACACTGTTTTTCAAGTGTCATCTATTCAGTCCTCATAATAGTACCATGCTCCAGGTTTTACCTGTAAGATCATCTCTATTTTATAGACTGGGGAGTAGAGGCACAGAGAGATCAATTTATAGCCGGTAGGGTCAAGAGGCAAACTGAGCCCACATTCTTAATCAATGTTCTACAGATTTTACTCAAAGTCAAATGGCGCTCAGATTCATTTCTAAGACTCCTATTCAAACTTTCTAATTTGGTGGGAACAGCTTTAATGCTGGGGCAGTGTTCTGTAGATGATCTTTGATGTATGTGTTAGACTCAGCAGCACCAGCAATAAGAACATGAGATCAACAAATTTTGGAAGGCCTCCTAAAGGTCTCAGTCTTGACTCATGGTTTCTAAGCTCAGGCTCTTCTGGAATTCAACTACCAAAACAGGGATAATGCACTTCTTCCTCTTCAAATTCCTCCCTCTCTTTTTTTCTCCTAGCAACAGACTCTAATAATTGTCAGGTTACCTGATAAAACATTTATACTGATAGATCTAATCAGAACAAGTTTCTGATTAAGACAAACACATAGATAATAGTTGATAAGATAGAATGATTGGGAAACAAATATCCTGGTTAAGTAGAAAATCATTTTTAAAGTCCTCATTAAAAATCATTCCAAACTACCCAAGACACTTCTCTTTTTTGATGAAAAGCTTTTATATGTTTCACGGTCATCACTTAAAATTGAAATTCACGTTTAGCATTGACGTTGATAAAGAAAACCCAGAGACCCACACGAAATGTATAAGGACCCCACAGTATAAATTGAATTTGCCATTGCAATTTTTAACATTGCCTTCAATGGCTTATTTCTTATAATTTATATTTTCATTTCTCTAAATGCAAAAGATAAAACTTACAAGTCAAAATACTTTATTAATTGAATTTTCTAATAGGTGCATTTTCAACTATTTAAATTTAGACCCCATTACAATTTTTTCATGTAACCTATGAATGTTGAAAAAAGTGTCATATGGCGAAAAGAAATAATTTCATCTTTTAGATAAAGTATTTGAAATTATTTATTTTATATTTTTAGTATTGTAAAATTAGGATATGCCAAAGAAATACATTTCAAACCCTTTCTGAAGGATTGCAACTAAATGTCTGTCTCCAGGACACATGCCCAGTCTCCCTCCTCTAGTGTAAACAGTTTTGGGCTGTTTCTGATTTTTGTGCTTCTGTTGGCTGTCTACATTATATTAATTGTAAACTTCTGCCACAGTCTCTTGATGGATCAACTGTAAGCATTATCTGATTCCATTTATTGAAGATTAACTTCAATTAAACTCTTTCCTCTTCCCCCTTCTTCCACGTTTTATAATAAAGATTGGTTCTATTGATTATTTATATAATTTTAAATAATGTACTTAATACTCTATTTCTTGATCAGTCAACCTCAGAATCTCTTGACTTCCCTCCTCCCTCCTTTACTTCTCTACCTTGCATATCTGTTAGCATTTCTTTACATCGTCAAAAATTTATGTCACTTGTACTCTGTAATATTACAGACTTCCATGATTACAGGTCTGTAATGTTAGACTTCCATAATTTCACTACAGGTTGACTCTGAAAAATTAAGGCTGATAAATAATTTTGCCATATTAAGATTATGTCAATACCATTTATTTTGGAACGAGGTAAATCTTCAGAGGAGTGTTGGCTTCATGTCACTGAACTTTTGCAACTAAAAGGGGAAAACTCCAAGACTCCAAACGTTTTTTCTTTTTATACATTATTCATCATTCAAAATCATTTCACATTTTAGTTTGCTTTGCACTGTGTTTCTTACTTAAAGCTCTATATTTTCTCTTGGATTTTCTACCTACCTTTTTGGGTTTTTTTTGTCCCAGGAACTGTATGCCTACTTCAAATCAGTAAGGTCAGTCTTGAATGGTTTCTCAAATGTTGTGATAAGTAGTGATTCCTCCGTAGGCCTGCTGAACAGTTGCCACTCTGGGAATTTCTTTTCTACTCCCTTCTGAAGCCCATGTCCGGCACTTTCTTGGATGACTTCTTTCTTTCCTGAAGTACATATTAATTTTTTTTTTCAGAAAGGATGCATGGGAGGTAAACTTTCTGCATCTTATTTTGCTCACTCTCTATAGATGTAATATATTGTCATTTAGCTTCCGATGAGGCTGGGAGAAATCTCAAATTCATTGTGATTCCCATTTCCTGGTAGAGGATTTGCTTTTTCTCTCCGGAAACTTTTAGAGAATTTTCCTTAGTTTTTGCATTGGATATTTTTTATGTGAGATCTCTGGGTAGGTGTGGGCTTTAAAAACAATCAACCCTCTTGATACTAAGTGAGCACTTTTAATCTGAAGGCATATGTCTCTATCTTTAGCTCTGAAAATTTCCTTTCTGTTATTTCTTTGATAATTTCTTCCTTTCCTTTTTTTTCCTATTCTTTCTGGTATGTAAATATTTCATCACTCTTCCTATGGAGGAACAAGAAAATATGGATTGCCAATGTTTTCTCTACCATTTTTCATATTTTGTCTTTTTAGTTCTATGTTTTGAAATAATTTCTTACCTTCTCTTCCAAACATTTTATTGGATTCAATTTTCAGTAACTATATTTTAAATTTTATATAACTGTTACCCAAATTCATAACCGGCCATTTATATTTCATTGAAACAATATCTTATCTAAACTCTTTGGACATATTAATGAGAAGTAGTTTACTGTTTATTTATACTCTGTTCTCTAACCTGAATTTTATTGCTTTTCCTTCAGGATCAGTTGTCTCATTTATTTCTCTTTATGCTTCTCTTTTGAACTACTGAATTTCTAAAATAGCAACTGATCTTTAATTAGTCATTGTAAACAGAAAATAAAGGATCAGGCAGATTAACCATGTGGCCAGCAGGGGTTTCCTCTGCTGTTATAGGCCTGTTCCTTGAATGAGAAGGATGTTTGCAGTATGTGTATGTGATCTTTTGAGGTTTTACTGCGATATTTCCAGGGCATAAGAAGGAAGCAGGCATACAGGTGAGAATCCAGACACATTCAAATACCAATACAAGGCCAGTCTGACTAATGTGAACAAACTCTGAGTCTGGGAGCCATGGATGTCCGTCAACATATGACTCAATCTATATCTGGCATTGAAGCAAATACCAATTCCTGATGCACAAGAATGGGGGTGGCCTGAACACGCACATGACATTCAGATTGATCCTCCATCAGTCATCATGATCCCTGCCCTTCCTCCCACGCCTTCTCTTCTTTAGCTCCTGACTCCAGGGAGCTGCACTGTGCAAAATCACCCCTGGCTCCACTGCAGCTTTTTCTGTTGAATATACTGAGCAATAGCTTCTTTTATTCTAATATATCCATCAAGGTGCTCCCATCAGTCTTCTGTCTTCCAGAAATTTATTCTAATCTTTTGACTGCTGATGTTTCTCTGCTGCCATTCTCAGAAGCTCTGCGGATTTATTCACTTTCATATTTCTTCACTCAATACTCCATGGATTTTTGAGATACAGGAGAATTTAATAAAATTTCTGACTCTAATAACTTGAACCAGAAGTCCTGTGAGAATTTTTAAATGTTATTTTATAAAGAAAAGTGATTCGCTTATTTAGAGTCAATATCCAAGAAATATTCCCATATATATGTATGCATGGATATGTGTATGTATAAAGAGTTAAGTTCTCCTTTCTACAGTCTTTACACAAATTTCCAAAGATAAACTAAATGAGCAAGAAAGAATTCAAGGAAAAAATGTCTTTATAGATTTGAAAACCAAAAAGCTTTAAACAATATTTTATTTTTAAAAACAAATTAAAAATTAATTGACAGATTGAGAAAATGTAATTTTAATACATACAGCTGAAAAAGAGTTAATAACTATACCATGTTATACCATCCTATAAAACAAGCTCATAATTTTATTAAATTGAGAAAAATGTTAAACATCATAATTAGAAAAAAAGGCTATAGGATACAAAGGGGTAGGTTAAAAAACGAAATGGCTGGGGGCTGGCCCTATGGCCTAAAGGTTAAGTTTGGTGTGCTCCACTTCAATGGTTCCCAGGCTTGGACCTACACCACTCGTCAGCCACTCTGTGGTGGTGACCCACGTATAAAATAGAGTAAGATTCACACAGTTGTTAGCTCAGAGTGAACCTTCCTCAAGCAAAAAGAGGAAGATCGGCAACAGATGTTAGCTCAGGGAGAATGTCCTTCAGCCAAAAAAAAAAAAAAGAAAGAAAGAAAGAAATGGCTGATACGTATTTTTTAAAAAACTTTAAATGATAGGGAAAAAATTACATTTTTAGCAGATGCAATATGACTGTTTTGGATGTAACTGCCCCAAACACAATTTGAACTAATTTAAGCAAAAAAGGAGTGTACTAAAGAAATATTGATGTAGTTACTGAATTAAAAGAAGAGGCACTGGGGGGGCTGGCCCGGTGGCAGAAGCAGTTGGATGTGCTTGCTCGGCAGCGGTGGTCCGGGGTTCGCTGGTTTGGACCCCAGGTGCACACCGAGGCACTGCTTGTCAGGCCATCCTGTGGCCATGTCCCATATAAAGTGGAGAAAGATGGGCATGGATGTTAGCCCAGGGCCAGTCTTCCTCAGGAAAAAGAGGAGGATTGGCAGATGTTAACTCAGGGCCAATCTTCCTCAAAAAAAAAAAAAGAAGAAGAAGAGGCACGGGCCCCAGTATGCTTCTGGGAATCCTAAGTGACCCAGTGCTTCCAAGGTGTTTACTCTCTCTGAGTGATTCTCATATGTTCAACTCTGTACTTGGATAGAGTCTCGTGTGATGCAGAAAGTAAATATGACCACTGATTCCTGAGTTACATCTATCTTATTTGGTGGCCTTGGAGGGGAACTCCTGCTTGTTGGGAAGACCTCTGACCTACCTCAACAAGCATACCTACCGTGAACACATGACTGTGGCTCGGGGCACTGTCATTGCACCAGCTGGTTCTCATGCCGAGCCCCGTGGTCATGAGGTGGTGACTGGGTTGGCTACAACAAAAGAAGACGGAGCTATTTTGCTGGTTATCATGTGTAATGAGTTAAGAGAAGGTTTTGTTAAAAGGAAGATGTTGCAAAACTATAGAGCAAAATGTTCCTGAATCTTTTTCTGATAGTCTTTCACCAGTGAGGATTTGGAGGATGTTGACCTCCCAGGAAGGGTAGTAACTAGGAAATAAAATATCACTTTATTTTTGGCGGGGTCGTTGTTGGCCGTCACAAGGGTTTACTGGTCAAAGACAGATCGGAGAACGTGGCATTACCTAAAGACCAATAAGAAACTGAATTTTCATGCAGTTCCAATCTCATCATCAAATTTTCACTGAAATCCCACATGCCCAACACTTGAGTGGTCTTTAAAGTAATAAATTACTTTTTTTACTTATTTATAGTCATTAGCATTCTCCTAATAACTGCATGTAGCACAACATATAATAACTTTCAGTATTTGTAGGGATAACAAATGTTCAGTAAACTGCATCATTTTATATAAACTATCATTCTATTTTCAATGAAAGAAAATTCCATTTATTAGAAAATTTTCTGTATCTTCCAAGATTCCAATCTTCCAAGATGGGTACTTCCACAGATTTCTTTTTCTTTTTTTTATTGATGTTTTAATAGTTTTTAACATTGTGAAATTTTGTACATTTTTGTTTGTCCATCACCATATATATGACTTCCTTCACACTTTGTGCCCACCCCCCACCCCCATGGCCCCTGGTAACCACCGTACTGTTTTCTCTGTCCATCTGTTGGTTTATATTCCACATATGAGTGAGATCATACAGTGTTTGTCTTTCTCCTTCTGGCTTACTTCATTTAACATAATACCCCCCAGGCCCATCCATGTTGTTGCAAATGGGACGATTTTGTTTTTTTTATGGCTGAGTAGTATTCCATTGTATATATATACCACATTTTCTTAATCCAATCATCAGTTGAGGGACACTTAGGTTGCTTCCACTTCTTGGCTATGGTGAATAATGCTGCAATGAACATAGGGGTGCATGAGCCTCTTTGGATTGTTGATTTCAGGTTCGTTGGATAGATTCCCAGTAGTGGCATGGCTGGGTCATAGGGCTTCTCTATTTTTAATTCTTTGAGGAATCTCCATACTGTTTTCCATAGAGGCTGCACCAGTTTGCATTCCCACCAGCTGTGTATGAGGGTTCCTGTTTCTCCACATCCTCTCCAACATTTGTTGTTTTTTGTCTTG
The DNA here is from genome assembly GCF_020826845.1 of Diceros bicornis minor. Classification (NCBI taxonomy): domain Eukaryota; kingdom Metazoa; phylum Chordata; class Mammalia; order Perissodactyla; family Rhinocerotidae; genus Diceros; species Diceros bicornis. The sequence continues at coordinate 45,533,388 of NC_080747.1, forward strand.
GTGATTATAGCCATTCTAATGGGCGTGAGGTGGTATCTTAGTGTTGTTTTGATTTGCATTTCTCGGATGATTAGTGATGTTGAGCATCTTTTCATGTGCCTATTGGCCATCTGTATAACTTCTTTGGAGAAGTGTCTGTTCATTTCCTCTGCCCATTTTTTGATCGGGTTGTTTGTTTTTTTGTTGTTCAGTTGTGTGTGTTCTTTATATATTATGGAGATCAACCCCTTGTCAGATGTACGTTTTGCAAATATTCTCTCCCAGCTGGTTGGTTGTCTGTTCATCTTGATTCTGGTTTCGTTTGTCTTATAGAAGCTCTTTAATCTGATAAAGTCCCACTTGTTTATTTTTTCTTTAGTTTCCCTAGTCTGGGTAGGCATGTCATCCAAAAAGATTCCTTTATGACCAATGTCAAATAGTGTGTTGCCTATATTTTCTTCTATGAGTTTTATAGTTTCAGGTCTCACTTTCAGGTCTTTGATTCACTTTGAGTTAATTTTTGTGAATGGTGATAGCAGATGGTCCACTTTCATTCTTTTTCATGTGGCTGTCCAGTTTTCCCAACACCGTTTATTAAAGAGACTTTCCTTTCTCTATTGTATGTTCTTAGCACTTTTGTTGAAAATTAGCTGTCTGTATATGTGTGGTTTTATTTCTGGGCTTTCAGTTCTGTTCCATTGATCTGTGTGTCTGTTTTTGTACCAGTACCATGCTGTTTTGATTACTATTGCTTTGTAGTATGTTTTGAAGTCAGGGATTGTGATGCCTCCTGCTTTGTTCTTTTTACTTAGGATTGCTTTAGCTATTCGGGGTCTTTTGTTGCCCCATATAAATTTTAGTATTCTTTTTTCTATTTCTGTGAAGAATGACATTGGGATTCTGATTGGGATTGCATTGAATCTGCAGATTGCTTTAGGTAATATAGACATTTTAACTATGTTTATTCTTCCAATCCACATGCATGGGATATCTTTCCATTTCTTTATGTCATCATCGATTTCTTTCAATAATGTCTTGTAGTTCTCATTGTATAGGTCATTCATCTCCTTGGTAAAATTTATTCCTAGGTATTTTATTCTTTTTGATGCAATTGTAAATGATATTATCCTTTTGAGCTCTCTTTCTGTTAGTTCATTATTAGCATACAGAAATGCAACTGATTTTTGTAGATTGATTTTGTACCCTGCAACTTTGCTGTAGTTGTTGATTATTTCTAATAGTTTTCCAATGGATTCTTTAGGGTTTTCTATATATAAATCATGCCATCTGCAAATAGTGAGAGTTTCACTTCTTCATTACCTATTTGGATTCCTTTTATTCCTTTTTCTTGCCTCATTGTTCTGGCCAAAACCTCCAGTACTATGTTGAACAGGAGTGGTGAGAGCAGGCAGCCCTGCCTCATTCCTGTTCTCAGAGGAATGGCTTTCAGTCTTTCCCCGTTGAGTATGATGTTGGCTGTGGGTTTGTCATAAATAGCCTTTATTATGTTGAGGTACTTTCCTTCTATTTCCATTTTGCTGAGAGTTTTTGTCATAAATGGATGTTGTATCTTGTCAAATGCCTTCTCTGCATCTATTGAGATGACCATGTGGTTTTTATTCTTTGTTTTGTTGATGTGATGTATCATGTTGATTGATTTGTGGATGTTGAACCATCCCTGAGTCCCTGGTATAAATCCCGCTTGATCATGGTGTATGATCTTTTTAATGTATTGTATTCGGTTTGCCAATATTTTGTTGAGGATTTTTGCATCTATGTTCATCAGCAATATTGGCCTGTAATTTTCTTTCTTTGTATTGTCTTTGTCTGGCTTTGGTATCAGGGTAATGTTGGCCTCGTAGAATGATTTAGGAAGTGTTCCATCTTCCTCTATTTTTTGGAATAGTTTGAGGAGGATGGGTATTAAATCTTCCTTGAATGTTTGGTAAAATTCACTGGAGAAGCCATCTGGTCCTGGACTTTTATTTTTCGGGAGGTTTTTGATTACTATTTCAATCTCTTTACTTGTTATTGGTCTATTCAGATTCTCCATTTCTTCTTGGTTCAGTTTTGGGAGGTTGTATGAGTCTAAGAATCTATCCATTTCTTCTAGATTGTCCAATTTGTTGGCATATAATTTCTCATAGTATTCTCTTATAATCCTCTGTATTTCTGTGGTATCTGTTGTAATTTCTCCTCTTTCATTTCTAATTTTATTTACTTGAGCCTTTTCTCTTTTTTTCTTAGTAAACTTGGCTAAGTGTTTGTTGATTTTATCTTCTCAAAGAACAAACTCTTTGTTTCATTAATCCTTTCTACTGTTTTTTGGTCTCAATTTCATTTATTTCTGCTCTGATTTTATTATTTCTCTCCTTCTGCTGACTTTGGGCTTTGTTTGTTCTTCTTTTTCTAGTTCTGTTAGGTGTAATTTAAGGTGGCTTATTTGGGCTTTTTCTTGTTTGTTAAGCTGGGCTTGTATCGCTATGAGTTTCCCTCTCAGGACTGCTTTTGCAGCATCCCATATGGTTTGGTATAGCATATTTTCATTTTCATTTGTTTCCAGATAGTTTTTGATTTCTCCTTTAATTTCATCAATGATCCATTGGTTCTTCAGTAGCATGTTGTTTAATCTCCACATTTTTGTCACTTTCCCAGTTTTTTTTTCATGGTTCATTTCCAGTTTCATAGCATTATGGTCTGAAAAGATGCTTGTTATGATTTCAATCTTCTTAAATTTATTGAGGCTTGCTTTGTTTCCCCACATATGGTCTATCCTTGAAAATGTTCCATGCGCGCTTGAGAAGAATGTGTAGTCACCTGTTTTTGGATGGAGTGCTCTGTATATGTCTACTGGGTCCATCTTGTCCAGTTTTTCATTTAAGTCTACTATTTCTTTATTGACTTTTTGTCTGGATGATCTATCCATTGATGTAAGTGGGGTATTAAGATCCCCTACTATTATGTGTTGTTGTTAATGTCTCCTTTTAGGTTTGTTAATAGTTGCTTTATGTACATTGGTGCTCCTATGTTGGGTGCATATATATTTAAAAGTGATATGTCTTCTTGGTGGAGTGTCCCTTTTATCATTATACATTTCCCTTCTTGGTCTTTCTTAACCTGTTTTATCTTGAAGTCTACTTTGTCTGATATGAGTATGGCAACACCTGCTTTTTTTGGTTTGCCATTAGCTTAGAGTATTGTCTTCCATCCTTTCACTCTGAGCCTGTGCTTGTCTTTAGTGCCCAGCTGTGTTCCCTGGAGGCAGCATGTTGTTGGGTCTTGCTTTCTAATCCATCCTGCCACTCTGTATCTTCTGATTGGAGAGTTCAATCCATTTACATTTAGGGTAATTATTGATATATTAGGGCTTAATGTTGCTGTTTTGTCACTTATTTTCTGGTTCTTTTGCGTTTCCTTTGTTTCTTGTCCTATTTGTTTCAGACTGCCAATTCGGTTTGGTTGATCTGTCTTATGACTCTTCTAGTTTTCTCTTTGTTTATCATATGTTGTTTTGTTTTGATTATTTGTTTAGTGGTTACCTTGAGGTTTGTGTAAAACATCTTGTGTATGAGATATTCCATTATCTGGTGGCCTCCCATTTCCTTATACTAAGTCAATTCAATCACTTTCCTCTTCCCCTTCTAAGTCGTTCTTGTTATACCTTATTCTATCTTGTGTTGTGGCTGTGTGTTTACAGTGATGAGGTTAAATTTATTTTTGGTGAATTCCTTCCTTTGATCTTTGATTTTAGTATTTAAGTGGTTGCTAACCTATTCTGGTAAAGATCTACTATTTTTCTGAGTTTATCTACCTATTTTTCTCCTTGCTCCAAGCTTTGTACTCCCTTTCTCTTCTTTTTTTCAGGCCTGAGGGCCTTCTTGAGTTTTTCTTGTAGTGGGGGTCTCGTGGCCATGAACTCTCTTAGCTTTTGTTTATCTGGGAGAGTTACTATTTTTCCATCATATTTGAAGGATATTTTTGCTGGATAGTGTATTCTTGGCTGAAAGCTTTTGTCTTTCAGTATTTTGAATATATCATTCCAGTCTCTCTTAGCCTGTAAAGTTTCTGTTGAGAAATCTGCTGAGAGCCTGATGGGAGTTCATTTGTACGTTATTTTTTGTTTTTGTCTAGCTGCCCTTAATATTGTTTCTTTGTCATTGACTCTGGCTAGCATTACCACTAGGTGTCTTGGAGAGGGCCTTTGCCTGTTGATATATTTAGGTGACCTGTTGGCTTCACTTACTGGTATTTCCTGCTCCTTCCCCAGATTTGGGAAGTTCTCAGCTATTATTTCCTCGAATAGGCTCTCTGTCCCTCTTTCCCTCTCTTCTCCCTCAGTAATACCTATAATTCTTATGTTACATTTCCTAATAGAGTCAGGTATTTCTCAGAGTCTTTCTTCGTTTCTTTTTAGTCTTAGTTCTCTCTCCTCTTCCATCTGGAGCATATCTGTATTCCTATCCTCTAAAATGCTAATTCTGTCCTCCATATTGTCAGCTCTGTTCTTTAAAGTTTCCAGATTCTCCTTTATCTCCTCCATTGTGTTCTTCATCTCCATCAGCACTGATTGGTTTTTCTTTATAATTTCAATCTCTTTTGTGAAGAAACTCCTAATCTCATTGAATTGTTTGTCTGTGCTGTCTCATATTTCGTTGAGTGTTATTATGATAGCTATTTTGAAATCTGTGTTGTTTAGATTATGGATTTCTGTGTCTTCAGAGTTGGTTTCTGAGTGCTTGTCATTTTCCTTCTAGTCTGGTGATTTCATGTATCTTTGCATTGTGGTTCCTGTGTTGGCTTTGTTTTTCCTCATCCTGGAAATCTCTGGTTGCAATTTCCACCTGCCACCACTGTGTGGTGGTAAAGGGCTGTGTAATCTAAGCCCCCTGTGCTCCGCCGCGTTTTTTCCACTCCGATCTGAGGGTCACATCACTTGGTCTGGTCTGCCGTGGATCGCTTGGTCTGGTCTGGTCAGCTGAGCTGCACGGTCTGGTTTGCCGGGAGTGAGGGGGCTCTCTCTTTTGCCTTCTGGGTCCCTGGTGTGGGGGGCTTCTCGTTCACCCCTCGTTATCCACTCTCTGGGGTGCTCAGATGTTGATGGTAGCCCTGTGGCTCTTCTGAGTCCTCTGTGTGGGAGTTTCCCACTAGCTGAGAGAGCCTGATGAGCTACGGTTTCCCCACCAAGGGCCGCCCCTCCCCCCTCTCTGGGAGCCCCGTGGACCAGGATCGCTGATCTGATGTGGAGGGAGAGGAGTTCTCCTTACCTCTCCCCACTTCCTTCCCGGGGCCCAGCACGTTCCACTCAGATGTGCGGCAGCATGGATCTTTCCAATCTAGCTTTTTGCTGTCTGGGATTCCGTTTTTGGTCTGTGACTGTTTCTTTTGTTGTATCTTGTCGGGGGGAAGAGTTCACGGGAAAGCTCACTCCGCCATGACGCTGAGGTCACTCTTGAGTGGTCTTTAATAAAAAGAAAAGAGAAAAAGTTGAATGGGCTCCAAGGAGCCCTAATTTAGCTTCGTCATTTTAACACATGAGAATAAGCAGAAGAAAGGGGCCACATCCATGACCAAGATTACTAGTTAATAATGGCCCAAATAGTGAACTGGACTTTCTTCTATTAGATTAGCAAATGACTAAGCTGGAGGAAGAAACAAGGAAATAGATGAGAGAAAGAGATAGGCCATCCTTTGCTCTACCATGTAGCTTATCCAAACTGAAGTTTATGAATCTCATTTGATCACCTAAGGTTCCAGTCATATATTTTCACTTCTCTTTATGGCTAGGGTGGACTTTATTCACACAATTTAAGAGCTGAAGAGGAATTTAGAAAATGTTAATTCAAATGTGTTATTTTATAACAAGCTGATATTCCGAACAGATAAATAACTCTTTGAATTCAGGTTTCCTAACACACCATTGTATGTGCTTTCCAATATATGTAACTGTCTTTCTACAATTAAGAAGATTGTTTCTTCATTAAAAAAATATCTACTTGTCTATCTCTCTATCTTTATCAATCAATCTTTTTACGATCATCTGTGTATAATCTTAAGAAAATTTATTTTCTGTATAAGATGTTATCCACTAATTAATTTTCATTTCTAAGTTCAAGCTCAATAAAATTGTGCCCAATCTCTTCTGTTTTTCTTTTTTTAACAAACTTCAATTCCTGACTGAAGCTTTTCTCCCAATGTATAGGTTTATTTCAAGGTTTTATTTCCTATCTTTAGGGAAAATGTTTATTCATGTTAGTGGATATCTTTACTTTTTAACTATTTAATAATTTCTTTCCTAATTTCTCGTGTAATTTGTATATCAGACAGAGTCAGAACAGATAGATACACACAGAGAGACGTAAAAACACACACACGTACACACAATCTGCAGCAGTCTTACTAGTGTAATATTTCAAGTTAGAAATTCTTTGTTTTAGGAATGGGGAAATATCACTGGTTTTATTTTTTTTTTTTAATAATTTTATTTATTTCTTTTCCCCGAAAGCCCCAGTAGATAGTTGTATGTCATAGTTGCACATCCTTCTAGTTGCTGTATGTGGGACGCAGCCTCAGCATGGCCAGAGAAGCGGTGCTTCAGTGCTCACCCGGGATCTGAACCTGGGCTGCCAGCAGCAGAGTGCACACACTTAACTGCTAAGCCACGGGGCTGGCCCTCCACTGGTTTTCTATAGGCTACCCTGAAATTTGATTCAGGGTGACATGTCATATCATGGTACATGTGCCCCTTTCCTGTCATTGGAATGTATAAGTTCAAAAACCCCCACATCTTAACAATTGCATATCTCATCGATTTAATTTAATATTGCAGAATAAGGATAGTAAACCTTAGCTATTTAATGTAATATTTACCATACATATACATATTCCTGTGGAATCTCACAACAATTGTGTGTGTGTGTGTGTGTGTGTCTGTTGAGAGAGAGACAGAGAGAGAGAATTATATATTTGACTCGGTGATCTGTACAGTACAAGGTGACATTTCAATTTACCTTACTTTTCTTTTGCACAGATACAGTATCAAAGTTAGTCTTATATGTAATTTGTGGTTTCAATATTTTGTGTGAAATCTATTGTAGGTGCCATACATCTCACAGAATAAAATTGTGTAAAATTTATAATGAAAGTCAATAAAGGGATAACCTATATTATGCCATGGTTTTAACTTTCTCTTTAATAATATTAACAGCAATCATCTTTATTAAAAATGATTGTGTAAAACTTTAAAAATATGTTCTTTAATTTGTTCATTTTTGAACAACTTAGTGGAAAGATACTTTGTAATCTAGCTATTAATAATTTATTTTCTTCGACCTTGAGGTAAATAAGTATCTTAGAATTAACTGTTGCATAACTTGTCACTGCGTAGGAGGTAAAGACAGAAGCATAAAACACCTTTCTAAACAAAGAAAAAAAACATGCTTGATGTTTAAGGAAAATAAGCAAACACGTAACTAATAATGATTTGTATAAGTAAATTTATATATGCAAAAGAAATTATCTGGAAATAAACATTTGCCTTGATAACATAATGCTAACCAAACTTCTTAGGGAACATTGAAGAAAAATGCAGTTTTAATTTTAATATGCACATGAGATCAATTAATATATCACATATGCAAATATGAAGGCAATGACCCTGATTTCGAATGCTTGTTATTTCTGGAGTTGGCATATGGCTCTCCCTAACAGCAGACATAATGATTTCAATAAATTAGCTGCTAATGCCATGTAATGAACTCTGATTTGTGTTAATTTGGACATTTCTTAGCAATTTCATGTTAATTTTTTTAAAAAATCAGTGTTTAAGGCAGTATTAGAATTTTGTTTTGCATCTAAGTTTTTAAAAATGGTAAAAATAAGGAGAACATTTTAATTCAGATGTTTTAATGAGACAAAAGTAGTTTCATAAAGTAGGAATGCAGAATGTGACACAAAATCTAAACAAAAAACTGTGTCTAATAATCCAAAGTATTAAAAAAATACTGCTTCCATTGAAAATAATCATGCCAAAGTGTCAAAAGGGTTATGCTCATATTAAAATAGCTAGTGCTGAATGCTCCTCTTGAAGTCTTTCCCACCGTCCTATTTTTATCTATTGCATAACATTACAGAGTTTGTCTGGTTGTTGCTGGTGGCAGTGGAGGTAATAATGGTGGTGGCAATAATATTCACAGATATATACATATCTATGAATTATATACACATATTTAGCTTAAATGCACATGCTAGATTAATTATTTTTATGAAATCATTAGAGATAAAATATGCTAAAAGAGAAAAAAAATTTTCTTTTTGATCTATACCAAGCAAAACCCTTCTCCTTATGTGTGGTCTTGCACAGATGGATTAATTGTAGACATCAGCTTACATAAAAGCTAATAAGCATGAATATTTTCTATTTGATTCTTGTGAGAGAGTAACAAATACAACAGAAGTTAAAATTATTATTACTCGTGTACATTTTTCTTAACACCTCAGTTTGCTTATGTAGGAGTGGGTTAGTGGTAATTAACGCATACGATTTTTATTGAAATTTAACGAGGTGATGTATGCAAAGTGCCTGGTAAATGGTAAGGATTAAAGAAGTGTTGTTAAAGAAATATGGTTCAAAGGTTGGTGTCACTTGGTCAAGCACTGATGTCTTTTACTTAAATATCCTTCTGTCCGTATTTCACGTTACAGCCAGTGTTACAGCCCGGGTAAAACATAAATCTGATTTACATTATGACTCCTTTTTTAAAAAATTCTTCAGTAGATACATCCAAGATAAAAGCCAGAATCCTTCCCATGGAATAAAAGGCCCTTCTTATTCTGGCTTCTCCTATTTTCTTACGTCATCTGCCAATCTTTGTAAATCATGTCTGTCAGTCTATCCACACTGAACTATTTGTATTTACCTGAATAGGTCACGATATCGAATGCCCCTATACCTACTTAAACAATATTCTTTCTGTTTGAAATGCTTGTCTTGACTTTATTATCCTGGGAAATTCCTATTGATCCTTCTAGACTCTGAGATGTGATCATTGATACACCTAGATGATATTAATTTCAATCTCATTGTTTCCGTAGCCTCTTGAATACCTTGTACTGAAGCATATTACAGTATGTAATATTTATTTGTTTGCACGTCTTTCTCTCCTGTAGACTCTTAACATCATGAAGATTAGTATTGTATTCAATATATCCTTTAACACGTAGTGCTAAATACAGTACCTAGCATATATGTGAATATTTCAGTGAATATTTCTTGAATCTTATGTTGAAGATAATGCAGGAATTGTGCTCATAAGACGTCTGCCAAGATGAGAAATTAGCGTATAATATTTCAGTGGATCTTTGGTATTTCAAATAAATCTTGTATTTATGAGATACCATTCCTGTTTCTCAGCAGCTGTATTTTCATGTTTAACTCTATGAAATGTTAAATTCATCTGCTTTTAATTATAACTACTAGAAATACTGCTTTATTTTCTCGTAATACAATCTTTGTTTTTTTCTGCAACGTTCTCCATGTCTCATCGGATCTGGTAAACTTTCTCACTTCGTGAAGAGAACAGAAGGTATGGCGAATTCATTCAGTGCTAATAATGAGATGAGCATTTTGATGTTTCACTTCCTCCTCTAAGACAGAGTTAGAGCTGCCAGGAATATTGAGTTGTGACTTGTGAATCTTCTTGCTGATCCAAACACATACAGGAGACCGAAAAATACCCAGGACCCACATAGAAGTAGATGATGGATACGGAATGTCCCTGTATTCAAGGGCATGGAGTCTTTAAACCCTGTTTGTCTTGTATTTGTAGTATGGATTTTAGAATGGATCAGTCTATGTGGTGTGCCAAAATGAGTTCTATTGTAGTTGGGGAAGGCAACTCTCTGTGCAACAAACTGCAGCATTTTCCAGAGCTTTGCACTCTTGTTCTCATTACTGTCCAGTTCATCAGGGCTTCTATATTCCTAATTAGCTGCTGCTCATGTCATCACTTCAATGAGGTACTAAGGTTTTGGTTCTCATCTGCTTTGACTGTTGGAGTCAGACAATGGGCCTTCCATCTAATGTAGGGTGTCCTAACATTCCAGGTAAAAGTGGTCAAGTGGCCATTTTAGGATTTTTATAGACAGATTGTCATTTTTTTGAATTATAAAAGTAACCTCTTCTCATACCATCTGTGGTTGCATAAAATGCTGTTTTTTTTTTTAATTTTCTAAACATTCTAAATAATTTCAGTAATGACTTGTTTTATAAAATTACTCATAAGTTTTACATATTATAATATTCGTGTATAATATTTTAGGGCCTTGCTAACCTGATATTGAATTATTATAAAGTTGCATGCTTGTGCGTGTATGTGTATTTCTGTAGGATAGGAGAATGTTTCAAGAGTAAGTATCCCTCATAATTTCTTTTCCTAATTCACCATATGTAACAATTATTATATCAAATATGTAAGAGCTTGGGTACTTATCAGGGCAAGGATGTGTTGATCCAGCAACCTAGACTAAGCACCTGGGCAGAATGAGTACAGCTCATGAATTTCAGTGCATAAAATTGAGGAAGGCATTTGGAGAATCACTATTGGGATAAAAAGAAAACCAAAGTGAAGCAGTCAGTCCAACTCAGACATTGGTCTGAAGAGGCTGAGTCAGATGGGGAGTAGGAAGCTTATTGACTAAGCAATATTAATCAGAACAAGAATTAAGATGGAGAAGATATTGCCTCTGAAAAGGGAAATATAAAAAGGCTTTTTAGTTGTATTAGTCAGTGTTCTCCAGAAAAACAGAACAAATAGGATATATATATACACATATGTATAACACATATATATACATGTAACACACACACGTACATATTTACAGAGAGAGAGGGAAGAGAGAGACAGAGAGAGAGATTATAAGGAAGTGCCTCACATGATTACGGAAGCTGGCAAGTCCCAAGGTCTGCAGGGTGAGTTGGCAAGCTATGAACCTAGGAGAGCAGTTAGTGTAGTTCCAGTCGGAGTCTGAAGGCTTCAGAGCCAGGAAAGTCAATGGTGTCATTCCAGTTCAAATCCTGGCTGACTCGAGACCTAGGAAGAGCTGACGTTTCAGTTCAAGTCCTAAGGCAGGAAAAAAGCTAACGTCCCAGTCGAAAGACCATCAGACAGGAAGGAATCTTCCTTACATGGGTGAGGGGGCATAGTTAGTCTTTTTTTGCTACTCAGGCCTTCAACTGATTGGGTTAGGCTCATCCATATTATGGAAGGCAATCTGCTTTACTCAGTCTATTAATTTTAATGTTAATCTCATCTAGAAACATTCTCACAGAAACACTCACAATAATGTTTGACTAAATATCTGAGCACCTTGTGATCCAGTTAAGTTGATCCATAAAATTAACTATCACATTAATAGAAACAGAAAATAGAAAGTCAGTGAATTCACAAATCACAGATCTCTGATGTCTAGTGGCAATCAGACAAAGTGACCACAAGAGTTCATTGAGCTTTAGACACAATCGGGCTGGATCAAATGGAGTCAAGGATGCACTGTGGCAGAATGGAGCGGGTGGAAGTCCCAGTTGCTCAAGTGCTGAGGCTCCCTCCCCACACCAATGATCTTATGATGAGAAAAAGAGGAAACACACTCACGCAAAGGAAGTAAAGTATAATTAGAGAGAAAGTTACTTATGGTCTAGCAGCTAATTCCACCTTGGGAGAAGGTTCAAGAAGAAGTTTGGAAAGAGTTTATCATGAATTAAATAGTTGGAGAAATGTACCAAAAGATTAACTTAAACCTGATTATTCACATCTCATCAGACTGTACTTTGGCCTACTAACTTTGTTCAAATCCATGTAGATAACTGATCACATGGTTTCATGCCTGCCTATATTATCTTACCTGTTTTACTTGTCAGTCTGTGAGGAACCTTAGAAATGGGAAAATACTGAAGCTGATTGTCCCCATGTCTGTGTACCTTGTTCTAGGATCAGAGACATTGTAGCAGTTGGCATCTAGATTACTCCTTAACATGGTTGGACCCCACTAAGGCAGATAGCAAAAGAGGAACAGGGAGTCAGCACTGGCAAGAAGCACTTGGTTGGAAGATAAAAGAAACAAACCAGAGTGAAACAGTTTGTCCTAAGCAGATGATAGGAGGCAGTCTGGGAACAGTTACTGTGACTTATAGTAACAGTGTTCAGCTTATAGTTGCTCAATTCATGCTCGTTGAGAATTTGTTTTATAATAAAAAAATCTTAACTGACCTTTAGTTAATCAACTCTGTAAATTATGCATATGGATGCCGATTGCCTACTGAAGTCCTGGCTCAAGAGCTCGTGTATTTGTATCATTTGAGTTGAATCTTTACCAAGAATCGCTTGTGTTCATTTCTAAATCTATTTATTCCAGTTAATGCTGTCATTACAATTATAAACTTTAAGTATGCCTGTTCAAATAAAATATGAGTGTAAAAGATGAAGTGTTGATGCTTGTATGAAAACGAACTTGAATGATTAGGATGGACTTGAGGACGATGAGAGGAAAAGAAAATCTGCCGAATGATGTATAGGCTGAAAATTGTAAAAAAATTGGGAGAAAAATCTGGAGACGTTCTACATCACATTGCTTAGCAACTGTCTTAAATTCCAGCTCACTTTGAAGAAACTCAAGCTGAATTTCACACATTAGATTGTAGTTTATGCAAGGACGACAGTGCAGAACTTTAAACATTTAAATAAAAGATTTTGGTCCTACATTAAAAATAATTGGTAAATGGATGTGAATTTTATACATTATATTAAAATAATATGTTTAAGATAGTTATAGGTTATTATAATTCCCCACTTTAATCAAATAATTCACTTAATATCCATACTAATATTTTTGCCCCCTGAGACATCTACTGTGGTCAAGTCAGTTTTCTTAGCATAAAATAAAAATTAATTTGTCACTATTCATCACATTTCTCACTCTCCAACAATATTTTGGGCTTGTGGTTGTTACATATAAGCATAAGAACCATTACTTTCCAAGAAAAAATTTGCATCCAATAATGGGAGATAAGATTTTACTTATGGGTTGCAGTAACTAGGAAAGTCATCAGAGAGGAGGTGGGAGTTGAGTTGGAATGAGGAGAAACAAGGCAATGATGGTGGAGTGTGGGGAGTGGAGGCCAAGTCTGTTCAAGAGAAGACTAAGGGATAAGAAAACTAAGTGGCTGCAATGAGCAAAGCAGCTCCAACCTATCTACTGGATCCACGGAGTCTCCCTGAGGAGTAATAAGTGATTCATCTGTAGAATGGAGACAGGTGGTGTCAGCTCTCAATGCCATGCCAAAGTATTTGCGATTTATTTCTTTGTGTGGACTTATTAAATGATTCTGAATAGCAGTAATAGCAAAGAGAGGTAACATAATTAAAGTCATATTTCATGTGGAATCAATTCATTAGCTAGACAGAAGGGGCAGGAAGATGGAAGATGTGGCAACCATTAAGAAGATCGTTATAAACAAATCTTGGAATTATTTGACCCCACCTGTCTGACTCTCCATAATTACTTACTAATATAAAAGAATATTAAAATTTATTCCTAATTTGAATGATAACTATCCTTTTAGTGTTGTTATTCTTTGCAGTTACTTTGAATTTTCTAGCCTTTTAATTGAAATCATTTTAACTAGATTACATCATATATATATAAACATACACACACATATATGTACCTTATTAATTTTATGAGACAAATACAATGATATATTTTGAATGGTTCGTTCTCACCTATCAGTGAAATAGTCTCTAGAATATTCTGACAGTTACAGATCAGTTGTCTTGATTCACTCAATTCTACAATATGAGTCTCTTGACCTTGATATATTTTGTAATGCTATTTCTATCTACTCCTCAATTTCTCTGACTTATATGTCTTCATGTAACCTCAGTTTTATCTCTCCTTAGCTGGTTTCATAAATCCTTCTCTTCTAGTCACCTGTCTAATACTATCCCAATATACCATCTAATAGAGGATGCCCATTAATAGCAATAGCAGACTCTAAACTGCAGTAAATTATATGACTGCGATTTTTGTCCAGGATTTTTTCCTCATAAAATATGTGTTTTTTTCTGTGTCCCTCCTGAACAGACTTTGTCAAAAATGAGCAGCATATAAATATTTGATTTATTACATTCCTGTCCACAGCACCAAAATTGAAATGCTGTACCTAAAACACCATTTGTCATCAGGGTGGTAAATGTTCAACCAGTCTGCTTGAATTCTTCTTCACGGGCATAACTGGAACTAGAATTTATATGAGCCCAAAAACAATTATGAGGGGTAGCATTTTGCCTGAACGAATGCATTTTCACTCTCATTCTTAAAAGACAAATACGAAAGGAAATAAGAAAAGAATTTAAATCTACTTATAATCTCCAAACATCATTTTGAGCAATAATGTTGACTTTCTCACCCAGAAAAAATTAACAGTGCTGACCAAAAATATCACAATTTGACAGAGTGAATTTCATGTCTCCTCTCTTTCCTTGTCTATCCTCTATGGATTTGTGTACAATACACCCTCTCATTGATCTCTGTAAAGGGCAGGCCATGGATCTTCCACGTGTGCTTTGTGTGTTTTTGTGGTGGAGGACTGTATAGCAGAAGTATGGATATTACCACTCTGTACTGTAATTGGATAAGAGAGTAGGCTGTCCACAAGCCAGAAAACAGCCCATGGGTAAAAATCAATTTAGTGATTTAACAATTATTGAGCACTTACTCTGGACTGTTTAGCCTGCTGTGTCCCGAGGTTAAATCTGGCTTCCGGACACGTGCACTTTTAGTTTTTCTCTTACTGTACTGAACAGTCCTTCTCAGATTTCTTTGCTGGTTTCTCCTCTTCTCCTTGAACTCTCAGTGTGGGAGCGTCTAAGTACTCGGGCTTTGGTTTTCTTCTCTAGGTATATTCTTTCCCTTAGTGATCTCACCCAGTGTCATGACTGAGGCCTATTTACATGCTAATTACTGCCAAATTTATATCTCCAACCCTAGACCACTTTCCTAAATTCTAGACTCATATATCCAACTACCTACTCAATAGATCCATTTGGAGTCTCTGAGACACCGTGAGGCAATATGTCCATAATTGAACTCCTGACTTCCCAACACTCCCTTTACCTCTAGCCTTCTCATTTCAGTTGAGGACAACTGCATCTTTTTAGTTATTCAGGCCAAAATGTTAGAACATTCCTTGAGTCTTCTCTTTTTCTCTATAGTTCTGCAGCCAATCTGCTGGAAACCCTGTTGGCTTTACTTTCAAAATATATCCAGAGTCAGACTCCTTCTTACCACTGTTCACATCTGAGCCACAATTTCTTTTTTATTTGCAGCAAGAATTATCCTGTTAGAACACAAGTCAGATCACATTATTCAGCTCAAAACACTACAAGAGATCTCCATTTTACTCAGTATATGAGCCAAAGTCATTTTGATGGCCCATAAGGCCCACATGATCCAACTCCCACTTATCTTTATCACCTCATTGCTTTTCGTTTTTCTCTTGCTCACACTTCTCCAGTCATATTGGCTTCCCTGCTTTTCCTCAAACATGCCAGGCACACTCCTGCCTCAGGACATTTTTACTAGCTCCTCTTTTTGCCTGGAGTGATCAGTCACAAAATACTCCCATAGAGAGGTCATTCACTTCTTTTAGTCTTTGCTCATATGTCATCACCTCAATAATTATACCCTCTTTGCCAACTTTATTAAATATTTAACACACTTGGCTTTTCTATTTTTTATGACGTATATAAATATCTAACACACAATTCATATATTTGTATTGTCTATTATTGTTATTTTTTTCTTTCTGAAATGTACCCACTGCAAGGGCAGGGAACTTAATCTGTTTTTTTTTTTTTTTCCACTGATATATACAAGGCACCTAAAAAATCTGTTGTACATACCAAATTCCATCTCATCTGAAATGCACATTTTTAAACTTTTAAAATATCTTTATGAACAGGATGCATTTTACTATTGATAGCAGATCATAGACCAATTGAAAAGATTATTTTTCTTTCTTATTTGTGCATAACATAATATAGTATATCCTACCATCAATGACATACTAGTACTAGATGAAATACAGAGGGAGGCATTCAGTGAATATTTGTGTTGAATGAAAGAATAAAACTTTAAGGATTTATTTTCCTATAAGTTTTCCTTTACGGTACTTACAAACTAGTTGAGTAGAAAGATTCATAAAGAGATTTTTATAATAGCACATTACACAAGCAATATAAAAGTAATATCTGAATACAGAAAGGAATTCACTCATTTAATCTTATTGCTGAGTGAAGAGTAGGAGGGGATGGTCAAAGAAAGTTGTTACCACTACCACTAAGAAGGCAAGAAGTTTTGTTAATACTAGGGCAGAGAATGGTAGATCAGAGAGATAAGAACACAGTCTGGAAAGTGACCTATGGTGGCAATTAGGAAGAGCCACCTACAGTTTAGAGTTGTTAAGTTATAGGAATTTTCTGCAGTTTTCTCCTTGAATATTGTTTTAAGGCTATTATAGTAAACCTTTGCTCTAATTGTGCTTACATACATGAAATTTGGGTTTATGTAAATTTACATGTATGTGTTCTTTCTTGATTGCGTGAGTTTTATACTAATATCTGGGAAATGTGATTTCACTCTTTTTGGGAATAATTAGAAAACAAGTGATAAAAATCTGTGTCCCTGTATTTCTAAAGGATGTACATAATGTCTGTAAACATAGTTGACGTTTAGCTTTTTTTTGCAAATTGAAAAAGTCCTTGATAACATTATATATATTTTCCTATGTTTCCTGACTTTGTAAACCCCCTCTAGAGATGTTTTCAAATACTTTTTTTTTTTTTTTGGCGGGGAGGATTGGCCTTGCGCTAACATCTGTGCCAAGCATCCTCTATTTTTTGTATATGGGACGCAGCCACAGCGTGCTTTGATGACTGGTGTGTAGGTCTGCACCTGGGAGCCAAACCTGGGAACCCTAGGCCACTGCTTAAGCAGAGTGTGCGAACTTTATAACTATGCCACTGGGCCAGCCTCTTGTGAGAAGTGAATTTAAGAAACATCTTTTCTATAGATAAAATTAACTACCTAAATTACAACATAATATCAAATTATTTGGTGCTTTGGGACCATAAGATGAGAACATTGGGATGATGATCCATAGACCTAATATCAGAAATGTATTGAAAATCTGGACAAAAGAACCAAATACACAACAAATACACATTCATAGTCCTTGGTTTAGCATATTATCTATAGCAAAAAGAAATTACAAACATCACATAAAAATGAAGAAAAGAGATATTATAAATATTTAAGGTACAGGGATGAATATTTATGGTATAGTATCTACAAACTCTAACTCTCTTTTGCTTTAATCAATTCATATAGTAATGTGAACAAAGAAATATGTATAATTTCAAAAAATGTTTTCTGAAGATGAGGATAAAAGTTCATCTAAGTTAGCTATAATGAAATAAAATAATTATCCTGGAAAGTCTAGATACCTGGCAACATAGAGGCTTGATTGACTACTTTGTTCCTTTCTTCCATTCAAACTTACAAAGCCCTTCCTGTACTCTAAGCAGAGGACAACATGCTGAGCTAACTATGAAGCATACTTTCTAGTGAGAGCCTCCAGTAGACTCAGTCTACTTAAATATGAACCATTTTATTTTTGCTATTGTGTACCACTTGAGCTCTGCCATCTAGCCCAGTATTTGATGCATTCTAGGTAACCACTGAATAAACATTTGAGAAATGAATATTGAATGATAGTTGTTAATGTAAGTTTTAATGAGGAACAATTTATAAATGTTTGAGATCAAAGAATAAATTCTTTGCATTTATCCTTGACTTCTCCCATTCTTTCACACCCCACATCCAACTCATCAGCACATCCTATCGCCATGAGATCCACATCCAACTGCTTCCTGCTATAACCTTAGTCTAAGGTGCTGTTATTTTTACCAAGACTAACATAATGGTCTCTTAACTGTTTTCCTGTTTCCCCTCTTACACACACCCCAAAAAGTCTATAAGTCTATTCTCCATACAGCAGTCAGTATGATTACTTTAAATTTAAATCTAATGGTATGCTTAGAATGTGTCAGGGCTAGGTCTAGAATTCAGGCCTCCTATCTTCTTTCGTCTTTCCATGAAATCAAGGTGCTTCATTTATAATGTGAACTCATACTATATACCAACTATGATCCAATCACACGTATCATTTAAATGCGTACTTTAATGAAAGAAAATTATTTTCTTTAATATTATTGAAATCTAATGAAGTACATACCATGAGTTCTAGTATGTTGTGCTAGTTACTCTAAAATAAGATGCATGGGCTGAGCTCAACCTCTTATCTTTCCAGTACTTTCTGTGCAAATCAACAGATCTCCTATGCCACCTAAATAGGACAGCTAGTATAAATGTTCACTGCTCCAAAGTTTCTATTTCTCCATCTTTACCTTATTGGGTTTATATTATATTCATTCTTTTCATTTCTCAAGCCATTACTCTGTTTAATAACTTAGAATGGCACCACTGTACATCAAGTAGCCTAACCCTGAATCATTAATCTGGAATTAATTTCTTATCTCAACCCACCTCATTCGACCCAGCCTCTCATTGACCCCAGCTTTAGACTTCAATATCACTCTTCACAAATATTACATTCATTGTCTCATTCTTCTTCTATGCTCCAAAGTACTTGAAGATGTGCTTTAAATCAGTATCTGTTTGAAGTGAGTGTGCTTAGAATTTTTAGTAATGTGTTGGCAAGAAGTTCTTTTCTTGCTAAATAAATCAGAAAATACAAAGCTTAGATACTAGAGAGAATAAATTCCTTTTATTCTTATTTAATAGAAAAAATGGCGTTTATGAAACTATTTTACAGTGACTGAACAAATATTTACTAATCTCCTATTATATGCCAGGTATTAGGGGCACTGTTGTAAATATATTGGACAAAAATCCTTATGCTCACAGAACTTAAAGTTTAGTTGATAGTGAGGAACAATAAAAAAATAAATGAAATGTAAGATATTTAGTAGGGAATAAGTGCTTTGGGAAACATTAGAGAAAGAAAGTATGATGGAGAGTTTTGGGGGCAGTGTCCAAGAATAAATCTCGAGATGTTTCGCTGACAGTAACTAAAGGCTGAGGGAGGAAAGCGAGTGAGCCATAGAACCATCCTTGAGCAAGTATTTCTATCAGAGGGAAGCACCAACGCAAAGACTGAAAATAGTATTGGGCAAATGATGTTTCATGAGTCATAAATTTGACTCTGCTCGACTTCCTGATATAAAGTTTAAAATTGTCGGTCTCAGAACTATGTTTTAACCATTTCATACACGAATTAACTATTATGGGCTAAATTGTGTTCTCTCAAAATTCATATGTTGAAGCCTTAACTCCCAGTACCTCAGAAATGTGAGTATTTGGAGATAGGGTCTTTAATGAGGTAGCTCAGGTTAAATGAGGTCATGAGGGTGGACCCTAATCCAGTATGACTGATATACTTACAAGAAGAGAAGAGTAGGACACAGACACACGTGGAGGGAAGACCACATGAAGACAGAGGGAAAAGACAGCCATCTACAAGCCAAGGAGAGAGGCCTTGGAAGAAAGAAGCCTGCCAACATCTTGATCTCTGACTTCTAGTTTCTAGAACTGTGAGAAAATAAATTTCTGTTGTTTAAGCCACTCAGCCTGTGGTACTTTGTTGTGGTAACCCTAAAAAACTGATACATTAATCTTTTAACTATTCTAAGATATAAAATAAACAATTTTGAAAACCAAAGATGCATCTTTACAGGATAATGTTGTAGGACACTAAATAAGTTGTTATGCTTTCCTGAAAATCTATGAATGTTATGGCTTAGATAGAGGGGATCCAAATGCCATAAGAGGTAAAAATGATTGCACAGTTATCTTTTTATTGTATTTTCTATTCGGAACATGTTAGTCTGGATTAATAAGAATAACAATTACTTTGAAATTTTATCAGAGCAGACCTCCATTATACCAAGCACAGCTGTGGAAATATTAATTATCCTACAGCATTGAATTATATTACAAAGTCAAGCCAGTTAGAAAATCAAGGTATTGGAAACATCCTTCAGTCAAATCTTGTAGTTTTTAAATCTTTGCTTATAAAAGCGTACTTGGCAGGCACCCTGTGCAATGGCGAATATGCTTACATCGTCAGGAGGACTTGACAGTCAGCAGAGGTGTTGGATAGCCTGCAATTTGTAAGCAGGTAATTTTTTTTCATGAACCTTATAACCCGTAGAGTAACCTACGCCCAGATAACCCGCCTGTTCTCCAGGCTTCTTTTGATTAACTTCATAAGAGAGCAACGATTTATGAGGGGAAGTTGTCTCTGCGTTGACCTATTGTGGTGCTCTTTTCAGAATATTAAAAATAGCACCATCTGATTGCAGAAGAGGGTGAGAGTACAGTGTTCCATTAATGCCATTATAGGGGTCCATTTGCAGATGCCTGCTGCTTGCTCTTCCGGGAGGCTTACACAGAAGAAATAAACCTATTCTTGCTTTCACCTATTCTTGTCATTAACATATTCTGTAGAAAGAAAATCCCAACAAATCTCATTAATTCCAATTTGCACCAAGAATTTTCAAGAAGCTAGAGATGCACCTAGCTGAGTTTAGCACCACATCGTTACCTGCAGTGGTTCTTCAACGTAAAGTAACTTAGAGGAAAATCAATAGGAGAAAGCTTTGAGAATCTGAATTGGTAGAGTTCATCCTTGCTACCCATTCTTTTTATTGCTGCGTCTAAAAAATTTTTATTATTGTAGCTGTATTTATTGAGGTTTTATTTATTTATTTTTTTTTGTGAGGAGATCAGCCCTGAGCTAACATCCGCCAATCCTCCTCCTTTTTTGCTGAGGAAGACGGCCCTGGGCTAACATCGGTGCCCATCTTCCTCCACTTTATATGGGACGCCGCCACAGCATGGCTTACCAAGCAGTGCGTCGGTGTGCGCCCGGCATCCGAACCAGCGAACCCCGGGCCGCCGCAGCGGAGAGCACGCACTTAACCGCTTGCGCCACCGGGCCGGCCCCTATTGAGGTTTTTTTTTTACTTCTGCATATTAATTTATATTTATTATCTCATTGAATGATCAAGATACTTCTCTGAATTAGGATTTATAATACTTTTAATATAGATGTGAAGAAATTGACGTACGGAGAAGTGAAATAATTTGTCCAGTGTCACCAGCTAAAGAGTCGGCGTAGGATTCAAACCCAGAGAGTTTGATTCCAAAAGTTGTTTTCTTAGCCCCTAAAATATACTACTTGAACAGCTGATATGGAATAGATGCTTGGTACGTTTAAGTATCTCTGTCTTCCTCAAGTACACTTCCTTTTTGAGAAATGAAAGGCAGAACTGACACATCTCCCAGCCTGGTTCTAAAGAAAGAGTTGCATGCCAATAAGGTTTGAAAGGATGTTCTGGTATATGTGCTGGATGTTTTCCTGCCCCCACCACTGCTCCTTACCCTTCTCCTCCTGCACCATGTCCCAGGAATTGACCTATATGGATCACATTAATGGGTTCCCTCCCTCAGGCTTCTGGTGGGTTCCACCATTGGGGAACTGAGGCAATAGATTGGAAGAGGAGGATGAGGTGGGAATCCTTATTACTCTCACTTCCTTTCTGTGGTGCAGCCAGGATCCAATTGAGTCCCTTGACTAAAGATTTCAACTCCTTAATGATCTTTCCACAAAGACTTCTCAGTATCTGAATGGTGGTAACCCTTTCTCTCCTCAGGCCATTGAGTAAGAATGGTGCCCTGCTCTCACTAGCCCTGGGGAATTGTAGTATCCCTTGTGGTTTCCCTACACTCTGCTTGCAATTTTGTATGTTATCCCTTGACAAAAATCTCCTTGAATTATCAGAATTTGCATATGCCAACTGTTTCTTTTGCAACTTTGCTTAATACGATTTTAAAAATTGCATGGCTTGGTATAGAATATTGAGCTTTTCACTGTTTCATAACCACTCATTACATTAAGCATGCTTGTCCCAAAATTTCCTGAATCTTCCCTCAAATCCCTCTCTGCTGTCTATCTTTGACTTACTAAATGTCAGGCCAAGGTCCAAATGGATCTATCAACTAAAGGGTGATCTAGAGGATAAACAAAACAAAACCAAACCCTACAATGAGCTATAGTTGTGGATTTTGTACTCTACATTAAATTTATAAAAAAGGATATCCCTACTATTTGAAATTCAGTAGTGATGATTCATTAAAATAGGCTTGAGTGTTTTTTTTTTTACCGTATTTAGTTTCTTAAAATTCCTTGTTTTTGAACAAAACCAGATAGCAGGTACTCATTATTTCTTTGCAACAAAGTCAGTTAGAATTCTTCTAGAACACTGAAAGATTTATCAACTCTGAATTATAATTATAATCATCATCATGTTCATGCAATATTGATTGAGGCCTCAGTGTGTGTGCATAATAAAACTGTCCACATATTGTAATCTGTAAGACACATTTCCCTACCAAATGAAGCCGTATTGAGTATGCTCTGCTCTAGTCTCAGGCACATTCCCACTTTAGCATTTCTGGACTTTCTGTCAATGCTATTTCTACTTAGATAATTCTGGCATATTGTTGCTGTTATATTCATTATTCTGGCATGAATGCTGCCCTCTTCATTTTGAACTCTTTAGTATCAGTCTTATAGTTCCTCCTCATGAGCCAGGGACTGAATCTCATCAGGTTAGTTGATTGGAACATCCATCTATTCGGGCCAATATCATGGGATTTTTTTTCCTTGCGCCCACTACTGAACTTCAATTTGTTCAATGGCCATGATGAAATTTCCAAGCAATGCCAAGAACCTTGCATATGTGGATCTGGTCTTGTTCAAAGAGGAGGGTGAGGTGAGTGGTAGAAAGGTATTAGCCCATCACCATCACTAGAAATTAACTCAAAATGAATATATTCTACTGATTGGGTTTGATTTTATCACCTCCATACTCAGATAACAAATTAACAGGAACTATAATTTCAGATCTGTTGCCTCAAAATACAATCAATTTGTTACCTTAAATTGCTTAAATTTTATCTCATTCATATGTCTTCACTTATATAGAACATTAGAAAACTTCACACATCTTGGTAGATATGGGAAGAGTTACTAGACACCAGGTTATTTGAGAACACTGCTGAATAGAAGCAGAGGTAAAGCATAGTAGTTTCAGCACTAATCACGGAATAATCTATTGCTTTTATAATAGAAACCAGTTTGACTCCTGAACTTGCGTCATTTTCTACAATAGTGATAGAATTGGGGTCTTGGCCCCAGCCCTGAGAAAACACACTTTTCTATTATTCCCTTTCGCTCAGATAAAAGTGATCTTCTTCATGCCATGATTTTTTTTTTCTGCTTGAAACAGTTTATGACCAGCTTACATTGCCTCACCTTTGTACTATTCCCCTTTGAGAATAATAATGGGGAAAAAAAAGCCCGAAGCAGTCTCCTTTTATTTTTTTTGTTCCTTTTCCTCTATTAGTAAATGGATTTGAGAGAAAGTAAGAATTGCTTAGACAACTCTAATGGTTGCTATCATTTCAGAATAGTTTGTCGGCTATTGATTAAATTGGAATGCTACACAGGGACACAATTGTGATCTGATGTCAAGTAACGGAGTTCTGATTTTGTTTTGGTAGACTGTCAGTGACATAAGGCAATCATTTACTTGAAAATAAAAGCCAAGCCTCTGTGAAGATTTTTTCTTTGCATGTTTACATACAGTAAACAACGAAATAAAATAGTTTTCTATACAACATTATCAAAGGGATAGTACCTGCTTGAGGCAATATGATTTATACCCATTCTGGTGACACTTGATGTGTTCAATAAAATCAAATAGTTTCTTAACACCTAAGAGAAGGAAAGGTGTCAAACCTTCAGTGTGGTTGTGCCAGCCAAATGACAGTGATGAATGAGTAACTTACATTTACACTGTGTCTTTTTCTTTTTTTCCTAATGACTCTTATTCTAAATACACATCTGTGTAATGTTTTTCTCAAAAACTTAATCTGTGAGCTACTAAGTCAAAGAACAACCAAAAAATGTCAACTGATGCAAAAAGAAGAGGAAAAAACTTAAAGTTCAGTAATATCACACCTAATCAAATCCCAGGACCACAAAAGAAGTATAGTATGGCATTCTCTATTTAACATGCAGGAAAAGAATTAATGCATAATACTAAAAGAAATGTATTTTAACTTAAAATGATATTAAAATTATAATTATGTATTACTGTGCTTTCATTTAACTCTACCACTTCAAATCTTTGACTAAATAGTGATAATATTTCAGGACAAAAGAAAGAAGTATGGTGTTTGCTTTGAATTATAAACTTTTGAAATAACTATAGTGAAATTAGTAAATAAGTGCTATAATTTGAGATAATTCAAACAACGTAAAGAGGAGAAGAATAAAATGACAAAGGAGTGAAATGTCTGATTGCTAAGGTCCAGCCTTTAACTTCTAATTTCCCACACCATGGCAAGCAGGGAAGAGTCTCATATTATAGTCAATAGGACTATGTCTTTTTGAGAGATTACAAAATGGTTACTTTGATAGTTTTGATGTGAAAAAGGGAAGAAAGTCGCTGGACTGGGAATAAGAGGTCTGGCTCTTCTATTACATGGTTGTATAGTCTTGAGAAATCATTTCGCCTCTGAGGATCTTACTTTCTTCATCCAGCAGTATCAAGTAATGATTAAGATTACTTGTTCTAGAACTGATTTGCTAAGGTGAAAATTTCAGTCCACCATTTATGTGTGACATTGGGCAAGTTTTCTAATGTTTCTGGAACTGTTTTCTCAGTTTTACAATGCAGATTATAGTACCAGTTCATAGGGTTGTTGTGAAGATTAAGTGAGAAATACATTTAACCCATTTAGAATAGAGCCTGATATATTGTAAGTTCTTAATAAATGTTGGCTTTAACAAGCTATGGTGCTGTTATGAATTAATTGAATTTTAAAATTTCATTTTGATTGACATATTGCATTTATTGAAGATCTGAATATAAAATGAGAACAATGGCTTCTTAGATTCAGCCCACATGTTCATGTGAAATTCTGTATTGCTGAGTGCTTTGGCAAAGTGTAGGGAAGAGAATGGGCCATTTACGGTATAACCTATTTGGCTCAATTCAGATGAAGGCAATCAGGCATGTGAGGCTGTCAACACTCCTCCTCATTTTTAACTTATCTAGTATCCATTTGCAAGACTGGCACAGCAACAGAACTTTGGTAAGGAGTTGGAAGAAGTACGTTTTTGTGGTACCCAAGGCAAAGATAAGAGAAGGTTATTTATGATGTTATTGATATGGCATCTGTTTTTTTCTAAGCTCAAGGGGTTAGCTCTGAATTCTCTAAAAGGATTTCACATAAAAGCAATTTTGAAGATGGTTTTTGAGAGATCTGGGATGTATATGGCAGATGGTAATGTGTAAGCGACAGTTGGGCTGGGTAATATTGTCTTCATAATAATAAGGGATTCTATAAGGCTCTGGAAAGATAGCAGGGACTTTTTTTCAAAAAATTTTAACTGTGGTAAAATATATATTATAAAATTACCCATCTTAACCATTTTTAAGTATACAATTCAGTAGTATTAAGTCATTCACATTGTTGTGCAAACAATCTCTAGAATTCTTTTCACCTTGCAAAATTGAAACTCCATACCCATTAAACAACTCCCCATTCATCTCTCCCACCAGCCTCTGGCAACTGCCATTGGACTTTCTGTCTCTATGAATTTGACTACACTAGGTACCTCATATAAATGGAATCATACAATATTTGTCTTTTTGTGACTGACATTTCACTTATCATAATATTCTCAACGTTCATCCATATTGTAGCATATGTCAGAATTTCCTTCCTTTTTAACGTTGAATAATATTTCACTGTGCGTATATACCACATTTTGTTTATCCATCCATCTATCAATGAACATGTGGGCTGTTTCTATGTTTTGACTGTTGTGTATAATACTGCCATGAACACTGGTGTACAAATATCTCTTCAAGAATCCGCCTTCAATTCTTTTGAATATATACCTAGAGGTGAATTTGCTGGATCATATGATAATTCTATATTTAATTTTTTGAGGAACCTCCATAAATGTTTTCCATAGTGGCTGCACCATTTTACATTCCCATCAACCATGCGCGAGGGTTCCAATTTCTTCACATCCTTGCCAAGACTTGCCATTTTTTAAAAAATAATAGCCATTCCAATGGTTGTGAGCATAACAGAGACTTATAAAATTTCTTTCTTTTCCGCTAGGTTACAAAATTCTCAAGGCAAGTATCATAAGTGTCTTGTTTATTGCTATATCCCTTATGTTTCATAGTGTCCAGAACTCAATACAGATTCAATAAATGTGTGTTAGATATAAGAATAAAAGGAGCATGGCAGAGTTTTGGCACCTTGAGGGCTTTGCAACTATACGATATGCCAGAGAGCAGCATCTCAGGCAAGGGGATTTCCCAACAAGCTCGGGAAGCAGATCAGAGTTGACCTACCTCTCTGGAGAGCTTCATGGGCAGCAAATACCAACAAGATGGCTGCTGAGGAGAAAGACAGGTGGATAGGAATTTCTGTAGGGATACAAGTATTACTTGAGTATTTTCGAGATACTCCATGGGACTTTGTAGAACTACTAAGGGGTATGTTGGAGGTAAAAAGGAAGGAGAGTAGAGATGTTGACTTCTTATTACTAGGATAAGCCAACAAAATTCAGAAATTACAGTTTGACTATAATTTGATTTTACTTCTAAATAGCTATACTGACCCTTAAATGGGCTAAACTTTCTCTGCTTACGATTTAGTATATATGAATAGCTGGCTCATTAAGTCTTCACACAATAAGCAAATTGGTGGTGATCCTATTTCAGGCATTACTAATGATATTTGATAGTAAAGAAGAGTTGATAACGGACAACACTTCTTAACTTTAGCTCATGGCCTCAAAGTGAGCTTGATCTGACAATGACGTCCACGGCAAGGTCCTTCTCTCCTTCAAAAGGCATTCCTCAAAACAGAGATGATCATAGATGCTAGCCAACAATTGAGAGGTCATGAAAGAATGTACATAAGTCATATGGTTACTTACTATGCTCTGGATTATGGTCATTGTACCACTGTATGAAACAACCCAAACTTAGAATTAATTGAACTAAAAACATGGGGAAAATTTGCTAATTAGTCATAGGAGTAGGGTCAATAATAATAGAAGATCTAGAGAAAGCTAAAATTATAAGTGAGTAGAGATTGTAAGTTTGCAGAGAAAACAAGCCAGTAGATGTGAGACAATAAATTAGATGGATATGGAGATTGAGAGGCAAAATGGAGGAGAGGTGTCTCATGGTTTCAGAGAGTGAGCAGGAGTTGTCTAGAGTTGTCTCAGCCTCTGCCTGAGTCCCAGCTGCACCCCTGACCTTACATTTCACAAGACACCCCTGTATTCTAATCACAAATATATTGGAGACTCTATTAATCCATCTGAACTTCACTGATTCGCTGGATTAACCAGCATTCTCCATACCCTCTGAAAGATGTACTGACCTCTTTTTGCAGTCATGGTTGAGTGCTCTTGGCTAGTAGGCTCCTATCTAGTATTCAACCACTTCTAATCCTGCCCTTTGGGTTCAGTGCTTAACTAGAGTCAGCTTTGTTTATTCCTCCACTATGCCAGTTGATTGTCACTAAATTGAATGACTAAATTCAATTACCTATTACATAAACCAATGGAATATGAACAGAAAAATAAAAAGAATTTCTGTTATCATGAAAACAATACTTTGGAAAGACTCAAGAAAGAAAGAAAAAAGATTTTAAAAAGTGCTATGGAATTAAACATGGGCAGTCAACTCTAAAGTTTGGGGTACAAGTATTTTTTTAAAAAGCATTCTATTCATATTTTTGATGTATCTCTGTTCTTGATACAATTTGAGAAACTGTAAACTGATGTTAAATTTTGGGTGTGGTAAGACAGACGATTCGAAGCTCCAGTTGAATCTACATTCAAAAAAAGCTTTAGTCCTATATCAAAAGTTTAGCAAACAAATATACACCTTCAGATTTCAGTTAAAATAAAATATTTAAGTTAGGAAAGTGTCAATTTTTTGGTACACAACTAAAAATGGATTTTAATTCACCTATCAATTCCCAAGTCCTCTTGCACTGGATAATACACTTTTACTCTCCTCCTATTGCTTAAATTGAAATGGAGTTTGCTCTTAGGTCGACTGCAAAAACCCTTTATTATACAATTTCTCATGGATTATTTGGCATTTTTTGCATAGTTAGGGAAGCCAAGGTGAGCCACAAACATTTTTTGGGGAGGAGGAGTGTTCAGAGGCGGGGCAGCTAGGACTCAATAACAAGATGTTCAAGTTAGATAGACGAAATTTGTTTGTTTTCTTGCAAGGAGTGAATTCACTATTACTTTAATAAAGGAATATAAACCAGTGTTATGGTGTTTCCATTTATTTTATTTACTTCTACATTTATAGCTCACCTTTTGCTAAAAAGGTTTGAAGTGGCTTATAGTAAAACCACAATTCACTAAGACTGAACCATCAAATGAGAATTGTTTTTAGTGAGCATTTATTGCACTCCAATTCCGTGTTTTATTTGAAAACATACTTTCATTTTAAAAATTAGAGCTTGTAAACAGTTTGCAAAAGTGTCAGCTGTTCAAAATTGCGTATGCAGAGAGAGAAGTCAAGATGGCAGCATAAGCAGACTCCAAACTCACCTCCTCCCGTGGACACAGCCAATTTACAACTACTCGTGGAAAAATTACCTCTGAGAGAGAACTGAAAACTGGATAAGAGGAACCCAAGCAACAAACAACAATCCTAATTGAGGTGGAAGAGGCAGAAATCCCCTTCTGGAGAGAAAAAATGCCACCTTTACAAGCTGCCAGCTTCACGACCGCCGGGAGCAGCCCACAGGTACGCAGCCTCCCTGGAGGAGCGGGGCCCTGAGCTGGGGAGCGCCCCCGCTGTAGGCATGTTGTGGAGCCAGCACAATAAAAATGAGTGGCATAATATCTGACTTTACCTGCTACTAAAACATTGGGGAGTACCCCCAGAAAAGCTGGTTCACAAATAAATTAAAACTGGCTCTTAAAGGGCCCAAGCACAAATTCACCCGTTTCAGAAAGCAACCTAAAATCACCAAAAAGAAAGGTGCACAGTGCTTTTCTGAAAAGGGACTCACCTGATAGACTCTGAGTGCATCTTGGTGAAAGATGAGACCTCTCCAGGGACGGGGACATTGGCAGCAGCCATTGTTGTGGCCTGGTGTGGGCTGCTGACATAGACACTAGCAGAAGCCATTGGAATTTTCCCTGGGACCTGCTAGCCCAGTGTCTGCCCCATCCACTAGAGCACCAATTTAATCCAGCTCACCCAGGGCAGGCAGCCCATCCTAGGGACTGGCCCCACCCAACAACATGCCCTCAGGCAACTTGTGGGCCTGCTAAGTGAGCTGCCTGGATTCTCCGCCACCTGGTGAGTGGGTCCACCTCTGTGGGGCAGGGCATGTACAAGGAGTGGGTGGAGAGTGTTGGGTGGTGGTGGAATGTGTGGGGCTCCCGCCTCGGAGAGACTGGGTAACCTTCAGGAGGTCGGGGCACGCACACGGGGCAGGAGGGTGTTGACTATGTATGTGGACCTGTGGGTGGCGGGACTTGTCAGCTGTAGAAGACTTGTGCTTCTCAAAGACCCACATAAGGGGTTTAACCCACCTTCCAAAGCCTGAAACAATTGGGTGCTCCTGTGCCTGAGGCCAGCCCCACATAGCTGCAATCCTCAGAGAGCTGACAAGAGACCTAAAGGCTGGAGACTTATAACAATGGTAAGCCCCTGAGCCTAACGACCAGCCTTGCTGGGGGCCTACTCACTTAAAAGAAATACTGCAACACAAATGCGGTATTAGAACTTGCATCCAACTGTACTGGAGCTCCCCACACCCGATAAAGAGACTTAAGGGCCCACAACAACTACAAGCAGCTGAGCATTACAACAGCTGGCCAGGGGCATAGCTCAGCCTCCCTGGACACCTACAGGGAGAGGAAACAGGCCACAACAGAAGGACACACATAGCCCACATAGGAGTCACCCCTGGAAAATTGAGAACTGAGGGAAGCACACTGCAGGCCTCCCAAGGCATCACTTATATAAGGTCACCTCTCCAAGAGCAGGAGATGTAGCTGATGTACCTAATACATAGACACAAGCACAGGGAAAGAGGCAAAATGAGGAGGCAAAGGAATATGTTCCAAGTAAGGGAGCAGGACAAAACCCCAGAAAAGGAACTAAATGAAAAAGAAATGAGCAACCTACCCAACAGAGAGTTCAAACAAAGAGTGTTAAGGATGCTCACTGATCTTGGGAGAAGAATGGATGAACTCAGTGAGAATGTCAACAAAGAAATGGAAGATATAAAAAAGAACCAATCAGAAATGAAGAATATGATACTGGAAATGAAAAATTCACTAGAGGGACTCAAAAGCAGAGTAGAGGATATAGAAGAATGGATCTGTGAGCTGGACAAAAGACGAGAAGAAATCACCTAAGCTGAACAGGTAAAAGAAAAAAGAATTAAAAAGTGTGAGGACAGTCTAAGGGACCTATGCGACAATATCAAGCGCACTGACATCCATGTTATAGGTGTCCCAGAAGGAGAAGAGCGAGACAAAGGGGCAGAGAATCTATATGAGGAAATAATAGATGAAAATTTCCCTAATCTAAGGAAGGAAACAGACTTCCAGGTACAGGAAGCACAGAAAGCACCAAATAAGATAAACCCACAGAGGCCCACACCAAGACACATCATAATTAAAGTGTCCAGAATTAAAGATAAAGAGAGAATCCTAAAAGCTGCAAGAGAAAGACAAGTTACATACAAAGGAAACCCCATAAGTCTATCAGCTGTCTTCTCAGCAGAAACCTTACAGGCTAGAAGAGAGTGGTATGATATATTTAAAGTGCTAAATGGAAAAAACCTACAGCCAAAATACTCTACCTGGCAAGGTTATCATTCAAAATGGAAGGAGAGATAAAAAGTTTCCCAGGCAAGCAAAAATTAAAGGAGTTTGTCACCAAGAAACCAGTACTACGAAAAATGCTAAAGGGACTTATTTAAGGGGAAAAGAGAAGACCAAAAAATAGGAAAAATTATCTATTTCCATGATAAGAGGGTAATGGATACAAATGCACAAAAAAGAGGTTAGATATGATATCAAAAACATAAAATGTGGGAGTAAGGGAGTTAAAGAGTAGAGCTTTCAGACAGAGGTCAAACTAAAGAGACCATCAACTTAATATAGATTCCTATATATGTAGGTTACTGTATATGAACCCCATGGTAAGCACAAACCAGAAACCTATAATAAATACACAAAAAACTAAGAGAAAGGAACCCAAACATAATGCTAAAGAAAGCCATCAAACCACAAAGGAAGAGAGCAAGAGAAGAAGAAAGGAACAGAGAAGGACTACTAAAACACTGAGGAAAAAAAAAAGTTAAAAAATGGCAGTAAGTACATACTTATCAATAGCTACTTTAAACATCAATGGACTAAATGCTCCAATTAAAAGGCATAGGGTTGCTGATTGGATAAATCAACAAGACCCATATATATGCTGCATACAAGAGACACACTTCAGACCTAAAGACACTCTCAAACTGAAAGTGAAGGGATGGAAAAAGATACATCACACAAATGGCAATGAAAAGAAAGCCAGGGTAGCAATACTCATATCAGAGAAAACAGACTTTAAAACAAAAACTGTAAAAAGAGACAAAGAAGGGCATTATGTAATGATTAAGGGAACAATCCAACAAGAGGATATAACACTTGTAAATATCTATGCACTCAACGTAGGAGCACCTAAATGTATAAAGCCATTATTAACAGACATAAAATGAGAAGTAGACAGGGGCTGGCCCCGTGGCTTAGTGATTCAGTGTGCTCACTCTGCTACTGGCAGCCCCGGTTCAGATCCTGGGCGTGTACTGACACACTGCTTGTCCTGCCATGCTGAGGTGGTGTCCCACATACAGCAACTAGAAGGATGTGCAACTATGACATGCAACTATTACCCAGGGCCTTGGGGAGAAAAAGGGAAAAAAAGGAGGCAGATTGGCAATAGATGTTCTCTCAGGGCCGGTCTTCCTCAGCAAAAGGAGGACCATTGGCATCGATGTTAGCTCAGGGCTGATCTTCCTCACACACACACACACAAAAGAGAGAAATAGACAGTAACACAATAATAGTAGGGGACTTTAACACTCCACTTACACCAATGGATAGATCATCCAAACAGATGATCAATAAGGAAACATTGGCCTTAAATGACATACTAGAACAGACAGACCTAGTAGATATATACAGAACATTCCATCCAAAAACCGAAGAATACACATTCTTTTCAAATGCACATGGAACATTCTCCAGGACTGATCACATATTATACCACAAAACACATCTCCATAAATTTAAGATTGAAATAATACCAAGCATCTTTTCTGACCACAACGGTATGAAACTAGAAATCAACTATAGGAAGAAAATCAGAAAAGCCACAAATATGTGGAGATTAAACAAAATGCTACTGAACAACGATTGGGTCAATGAAAAAATCAAAAGAGAAATCAAAAAACACCTGGAGACAAATGAAAATGAAAATACGACCTGCCAGAATTTATGGGATACAGCAAAAGCGGTTCTAAGAAGAAGTTTTATAGCAATACAGGCCTATCTCAACAAACAAGAAAAATCTCAAATAAACAATCTAACAATGCACATAAAGGAACTGGGAAAAGAAGAAAAAACAAAGCCCAAAATCAGTAGAAGAAGGGAAATAATAAAAATTGGAACAGAAATAAATGAAATAGAGACTAAAAAAACAACAGAAAAAATTAATAAAACCAAGAGCTGGTTCTTTGAAGAGATACACAAAATTGCCAAACCTTTAGCTAAACTCACAAGAAAAAAAGAGAGAAGGCTCAAATAAGTAAAATCAGAAATGAAAGAGGAGAAATTACAATGGAAACCTCAGAAATACAAAAGATTATAAGAGAATACTATGAAAAGCTATATGTCAACAAATTTGACAATCTGGAAGAAACGGATAAATTCTTAGAATCATACAATCTTCCAAAACTGGATCAAGAAGAAATAGAGAATTTGAATAGACCAATCACCAGTAAGGAGATCGAAACAATAATCAAAAACCTCCCACAAAATAAAAGTCCAGGACCAGACAGCTTCCCTGGTGAATTCTACCAGACATTCAAAGAAGACTTAATACCTATCTTTCTCAAACTCTTCCGAAAAATTGAGGAGGGGCAAAGATCCCTATTCGTTCTACGAAGGCAACATCACCCTGATAACAAAACCAGATAAGGACAACACAAAAAAAGAAAACTACAGGCCAATATCACCGATGAACATCGATGCAAAAATCCTCAACAAAATACTAGCAAATCACATACAACAGTATATTAAAAAGATTATACACCATGATCAGGTGCGATTTATTCCAGGGATGCAAGGATGGTTCAACATCTGCAAATCAATCAATGTGATACACCACATTAATAAAATGAAGAATAAAAATCACATGGTCATCTCAATAGATGCAGAGAAAGCATTTATTTCAAGACAAGATACAGTATCCATTTATGATAACAACTCTGAATAAAATGGGTATAGAAGGAAAGTACCTCAACATGATAAAGGCCATATGTGACAAACCTACAGCTAATATCATCCTCAATGGTTAGAAACTGAAAGCTATCCCTCTAAGAACAGGAA
The DNA here is from genome assembly GCF_020826845.1 of Diceros bicornis minor. Lineage (NCBI taxonomy): Eukaryota > Metazoa > Chordata > Mammalia > Perissodactyla > Rhinocerotidae > Diceros > Diceros bicornis. The sequence goes on from NC_080747.1 coordinate 45,567,319, forward strand.
CCAGACAAGGATGCCCACTCTCACCACTCCTATTTAACATAGTACTGGAAGTCCTAGCTAGAGCAATCAAGCAAGAAAAAGAAATAAAAGGGATCCAAACTGGAAAGGAAGAAGTGAAACTGTGACTATTTGCAGATGACATGATTTTATATATAGAAAACCCTAAAGAATCCAGCAAAAAACTTTTAGAAGTAATAAACGAGTACGGCAAAGTTGCAGGATACAAAATCAATGTACAAAAATCAGTTGCATTTCTATACACTAACAATGAAGTAACAGAATGAGAAATTAAGAATACAATCCCATTTACAATTGCAACAAAAAGAATAAAATACCTAGGAATAAACTTAACCAAAGAGGTGAAAGATCTGTACACTGCAAACTATAAAACATTGCTGAAAGAAATTGAAGACACAAGGAAATGGAAAGATATTCTGTGTTCTTGGATTGGAAGAATTAACATAGTTAAGATGTCCATATATCCTAAAGCAATCTATAGATTCAATGCAATCCCTATCAAATTTCCAACAACATTTTTCACAGAAATAGAACAAAGAATCCTAAAATTTATATGGAACAACAAAAGACCCTGAATAGCAAAAGGAATCCTGAGAAAAAAGAACAAAACTGGAGGTATCACACTCCATGATTTCAAAATATACCACAAAGCTATAGTAACCAACGCAGCATGATACTGGCACAAAAACAGACACCAGATCAATGGAATAGAATCGAAAGCCCAGAAATAAACCCACACATCTATGGACAACTAATCTTTGACAAAGGAGCCAAGAATATACAATGGAGAAAGGAAAGTCTCTTCAACAGATGGTGTTGGGAAAACTGGATAACCACATGCAAAAAAATGAAAGTGGACCATTACCTTACACCATACACAAAAATTCACTCAAAATAGATTAAAGACTTGAATGTAAGACCTCAAACCGTGAAACTTCTAGAAGGAAAATAGGCCGTACGCTGTTTGACGTCAGTCTTAGCAACATATTTTCAAGCACTATGTCTGACCGGGCAAGAGAAACAATAGAAAAAATAAACAAATGGGACTACATCAAACTAAAAAGCTTCTGCACAGCAAAGGAAACCACCAACAAGACATAGAGACAACCTAACAATTGTGAGAAAATATTTGCAAACCATACATCTGATAAGGGGGTAATCCCCAAAATATATAAAGAACTCATGCATCACAACAACAAAAAAAGTAACAACCCAATAAAAAAATGGGCAAAAGACCTGAACAGACATTTCTCCAAAGAAGATATACAGATGGCCAACAGACACATGAAAAGATGTTCAACATCATTAACTATCAGGGAAATGCAAATCAACACTACAATGAGATATCACCTCATGCCCGTCAGAATGGTTATAATCAACAAGACAGGAAACAACAAGTGTTGGAGAGGATGTGGAGAGAAGGGAACTCTCATACACTGCTGGTGGGAGTGCAAACTGGTGCAGCCACTATGGAAAACAGTATGGAGATTCCTCAAAAAATTAAGGATAGAACTACCATATGATCCAGCTATTCCACTGTTGGGTATTTATCCAAAGAACTTGAAAACACCAATGCATAAAGATACATGCACCCCTGTGTTCATTGCAGTGTTATTCACAATAGCCAAGACTTAGAAGCAAGCTAAGTGCCCATCAAGGGACGAATGGATAAGGAAGATGTGGTATATATACATAATGGAATACTACTCAACCATAAGAAACAATGAAATCCAGCCATTTGTGACAACATAGATGGACATTGAGGGTATTATGCAAAGTGAAATAAGTCAGAGGGAGAAGGTCAAATACTGTATGATCTCACTCATTAAGTAGTAGATAATAACAACAACAAACAAACACACAGAGACAGAGATTGGATTGGTGGTTACTAGAGGGGAAGGGGGGAGGGAGGAGGGCAAAAGGGATAATTAGGCACATGTAGGTGGTGATGGATTGTAATTAGTATTTCGGCAGTGAACATGAGAGCACGATGTAATCCATGCAGAAATAGAAGTATAATGATGTACACCTGAAATTTATACAATGTTATAAACCAATGTTACCTTAATAAACAAAACAAAACAAAACAAAAAACAAAATTGCATATATATTTTTTCCTTCTTTTCTTCTCTACTTACCCTCCTCACATTTTAATAATCTGAAAGAAAGGAAATTTTATAGGATACATGTTACAAACTTACATAAATCCACATAAAGAAGAACGTATCTATATTAATTTTTTAACACATGATCTGATTTGATTTGTTTTGAGTTGTACACATATGGTATACACATATACAGAGTTATGAAGGGGAAAGTGGTTGTTTGTGAAGATGACTATGTAATAGAGATTTTGTTTTTCATGTGTGGCTAAAAGATCTATAAAAATCAAATTCAGGACTTGCCTACTTATCAATTTTATAATTTGAATCTGAAAACTTCATCACTACATTTTTGCCACTCTAAACCAAAGACTATGCCAGTCTAATAGCTATAAATCTTTTTGTTCCATTTTCTGCAATAGTTTTCAGGCTATAAAAATCCTATCACATTGCTTATGGGTCTAATTTATTGACTCCATAAATCTACCCCATTGCTTGATTGACAACAGTGAATTCACTAATTTCTAGCAGACATTTTAGACAAAAGGGTTAGCTCAGGACTCCTATGCTTGAACGAGGGCACAATGATGCCTCTACACGTGCTTTGACTTGGGATCCACTAGGGATGAGCTCATCATGTCACCTGGTGTCCAGTAGAACCCAAGGAGATTGATATGCCATTTACAATTATTACAAGTATTCAAGCCCTGTTGTAGAAGAAAAAAAAGTACTGGAATTTTGAAGTTATTTTAGCTCTGCATTCTATGTCTGCGTCCTCAAAAATATGGTTAGATTTCACTGGCTCAAAATTATATTTAGAACTGTTTGATCAAAATAGAGTAGGTTTTTATTTTTGTATTTTAATATCCAATAGGACTGATGTAGGATTTTTATAAGAACTTCAAACAAAGAGAAGCAAATATCTATTTTACCTAATAAAATGTCCATTTTAAAAAAAAGCTGAAGAGGTTCATTACAGTTCCAATCTGCTCATTCCATCAAAGAAATTATTAAAGATTGCTTCGGGATGTGGCCAAAGTAATGAAGTGCTCAGAGTAATGTCTTATAAATGTCATTCTTACAACTAATGGCTTCTGAGTAGTCATTTTAAATATTAAACCTTTAAACTTATCTTTTTTGAATATTTATGATTTGGGGAAAGAGACTCTACTTATTAAGTATGTATCTTCTTGTCGATTTGTATGAATGCATGTTTATATATGTGTGTATGTGTACAGGGCACTTAAACTATAATCCAAGGATTCAGGTTGACTGTAATTCCATCAATGTGCATGCATTTGCATGTGTGATGAATAGATGTTACTAAAATGCGCCCAGCTTCACACTTCTAACAGTCTTCTTTATGTATTTAATTTAGTTATCTTCAGGTCTCAACAAAAAGAAGGTCACATCCAAGTATAAGATTTGTAAGTTTCATGAGGGTAGGGACTCATAAATGTTTTGCCCTGTTTTGTATGTTCCCAATTCCAAGGAGGGTGCCTGCAATAAAATTTAAGAATTAAAAATGCAGCCTACAGAATAAGATTGCCTGAACGGGAATCTAGCATTGCCACTTTCTTGCTGTGTAATGTTGGATAAGTTATTTAACTTGTTCATGCCACAGTTTCCTGAAGTTTAGAATAGATCTGTTATCTGTTGCTGTATTTGTATCTAGGCTGTGTCAATTCCTGTTGTGCATGGTCACATTAGTTCCAGAAAGATTCTGCATATTCATCTAATTAGGTCATAAAGTCAATCTAATTTTAGTTTTCTCCTACCAGTTAGTAGCCCATTTGAAAATTTCACTTTGAAATCTACCTCAAATACCTTTCTTGAATACTTAAATAACTGATCTACTAATTCTTTTATTTAGTGTGAGTTTTGTCTTACCGTTATTCCTCCATTTTTTACGTCCTCACAGTAGTATAAAAATTGTTTAAACTTTTAAGCTGAATAGTGTGTGCTGTGTGGGGTGTGTGTGTGTGTGGTGTGTGAAGAGAAAGAGACTAATTTGTACTTGGTATGCTATAACAATACTCTTTCTCTTTTTTAAGATCACTGTGGGCATCTATCTGCTCAGACAATAAAACATCTCAACTTCTTAAATTTATTTGACATTGCACTAGTTAACTCACGATTCACATTTTTTCTTGAAAAAATGAAAGAAAAATCATGCTTTAATAGAAAAAGCATTTTATATTGTTTTCTGGCTTAAAGATATAAGGACTTTTTTTGTTCTCTCTTTTAATTTCTTAGTGTTCCCCATTTGTCTATAAATGGAATATTTCTCAGAAGGGCTGAGTCTAAATTTATTGCTAAAGGATGAAGATATTAACCATGTAAAGAAATAAAAGAGAAGAAAGAAGGAAATAAATGACTGTATGGCTTCATAGGGAGAAGATAAAGTCTCCTAAATTGCAGTAAGAGCAACTGGTCATGGTTTTACCAGCTGCTGTGGAGTCCTGGGGATGTGGTGTCATTTATCTACTTAGGAGTGATAACGACTCCATCAACATTGTTGGCAATACTGAAGGCTGCTGAGAGTTCACCAAAGTTAGGGACTAAAATATATCCATTAGATTTGACTGTAAAGAGATCACTAGAGCTATGCAATTGAGTGGTGTGAATGGTGTTCTATTATTTGAGCCTGGTGGCAGAGGAGTGATGGGTCAATAGGCGACGAAGCCGTGGTGACAGCAAGTATAGATCCTCACTGTTCAAACAGTGGTCTATGGACCAATGACATCAATTCCACCATGGAGCTTGTGAGAAATGTAGAATCTTAGACACCTCCCCACAACTATTGAATCAGAATCTGCATTTTTTTTGTGTGTGTGTGAGGAAGATCAGCCCTGAGCTAACATCCATGCTAATCCTCCTCTTTTTTTTGTGCTGAGGAAGACCGGCTCTGAGCTAACATCTATTGCTAATCCTCCTCCTTTTTTTTTTTTTCCCTTTTTCTCCCCAAAGCCCCAGTAGATAGTTGTATGTCATAGTTGCACATCCTTCTAGTTGCTGTATGTGGGACGCGGCCTCAGCATGGCTGGAGAAGCAGCGCGTCGGTGCACGCCTGGGATCCCAACCCGGGCCGCCAGTAGCGGAGCGCACGCACTTACCCGCTAAGCCACGGTGCCGGCCCCAGAACCTGCATTTTAACAAGATATCCAAGTGATTGCTGAGCATATTAAAGTTTGAGAAGTACTAGTGTAGACACGAGTTTTGAGAAGGTTGGCTATGAAAGAAAGGACAAAATTAAGGCTGTAGGTAGAGGAACAGATATAATTCATGACTTTTATTATTATTGTTAAACAGACTGAGTACATGGAAAATGATGATGGATAAGGTTTAAAATATATGTATTACACATAAAACCAAATCATACATTAACAAAATAGATGTTATTTTCAGTGTACAGATTTGGAAAATGAGTTTCAGAGAGGTTAAGATACCTTATCAAAGGTAAGGCATTGAACTGCATTTCAAATGTGGGTCTGTCTGTCTCCAGAGCTCATGCCCATTATTATAGTAAAGGTTGATTCTTAACGAGAAGAAACATACTGAATTAAGCAAAGGATGGTTGTGATTGTTAATTTTGGTATTATCATTGGTGGCACAAGATGGTATAGGGATTGCTTAGCTTATTCATTTCCCAACTATTTTACCTAACAAAGCAAGTCAATTTGGCTAATAAAATAATCAATGGAAATTTTTAGAAAATATTTTGTGAAATGGTTGATTCATGACAGATACAGTTGCTACTGTATTTGCTACTATTTTTGGAAGCCAAATATTGTGAAAAACTTGAATAAAATGTAATTTCGTACAGACATACTCTGTCTCCTACCTGGAAATCTATGGGTACCGTGTTGTTCATCCCAGATAATCTTTATGGTTGAGGCACTCCATCCTTGAGCTGCACAGCTAACTCCTCTCCGGGAATTGTCCTAAGGGAGCTGTTTTGTTCTCTCCTTGGGCAGCTCACATCCAGTGACTATAGAGGTGTAAAGACCTAAGCCTCTTGCTTCAATTTGATGTAACTGGAGAGTACCTGAGCTCCAGAATGCTGCGTAGGATCAGCTGAGGCCTCTGTTGCAACTGTATTCAAGTTCAATCCAATGGTGTGCTGAGTCCAGCTCCAAATGGCTCCTGAGAGCCAATTTTGTGCATGGTTCCCAATTCCACATTCAGCGAATTTATGATGGTAGCTTGAAAGGATTAAATATAACATGAAAATCAGCAAATGCTACAAGTCAAGGATTTTTTTTCCCCCTGGAGAACTTGTTAAAACTGTTACCAGCACACCACAGGTTCCAGTTCCTCTCCTCAAGCCTTCCTCCCTTACTTCTTTACATTTGTTATTCTAAAGTACATTCCTCTATAAACCCCCTGCAAGCACCCTCTTCCTAGAATCTGTTTCCAGGGAACCCAACCTAAGACAATGACATTTTTGCATAAGTCCAATATTTTCACCAGTTTACAGTAGGGTTTGGTAAACAATGGCCAAAGGGCCTATTTTTGTAAATAAATTTTATTGGAACACAGTCACATCTATTCATATACTTATCATCATACTGCTTTCATGAAGAATGGCAGAGATGTATACGGCCCACAAAACCAAAAATATTTGCTATCTGGCCCTATGTAGAAAGTGTTTGCTGACCTCTGGTCTACTGGATAACTTTTATACCTCTCTAAGAAAATTCAAGCTTAAGGTGTCCAAAACTGATCTCACTACATTCCTCTCCTCCATTTCCTAAACTGTTCTGGTACCTGTATATTTCTTCTTTGTTTCCAGTGTCATACGCCATCCAGTTTCCCAAGAGATACCTGAGTCCACGTTTTTCTCTCTATCTTTATTACATTAACATTCAGGATCTTATATATTGTTTGGGGCCACTTGTTATCTGCGCTCTTTGCAAGCAATCTCTTTCCATGTTAGTTTTCTCTCTATGGTCTTCTGAGAATGATTTTTTCTAAAACACAGATTTTATCATATAAATTTTCTGCTTAAAATCTCCATTCAGTCACCCTCGATCAAATAAACAACAAACTCCTTAACTTGGTAGATGTGTTCTTTCTTTATTTGACCCACCTGCTTTTCCAGTTGTACTGCTCAACAATCTCCTTCAATACAGCCTCTACTTTATCACCACTAATGATCTTTTACAAACCCGCAAAGCTGATTGTTATTTTATATCTGTGTATATAGATGCAGCTGCCTATCATGGTCATCCCTTTCCTGATTCATGAAATCCTATTAATCTCTCAAGATCCAGTGCAAATATGGAAAGGCTTCTAGATTTAAGGCTTCCATTGCTTCATCTAAAAGAATTAGTCATTCTTTCCTTGGCATTCACAAAGCATGCTGCACTTATCTCTGCTTTGTACCACATTGTGTTTCAATATTTGATTTTATATACAGTAGGACCAGTACTGTTTGCACGTCTGTCTCTCTCCACCCAGCGATTGAGTTCTCAGAATCATGGACAATATTATCTATTCATTTTCATCTTCTCCAGAATGTGGTACAATGCTTGAGGTTTGGTTGGTTTTTAATAAATGTTGCCTGTATGAATAAATAAATAAAAATGCCTAGAAATACCCCGAGATTTGTCTTAGGGGCGGTTTATTCTTATCAAATAGTGGACAGTCGTATACACCAGATTGTAGGATACTATCATGTTTCAGAATTTTGAAAAAGACCAGAGCTTTCTGAGTAATATATTTTAATTTGAGGGTTTGGGATTTTACAAAGAAATGCTTTATACAACTTCTACTATTAGAGACAAATGTTGTTGGATTTCTTAGGAAAGGTATTTCATCATTTTGGTTTATAGTCTTCACTGGGCTTGAGGCAGACAATAAACAGTGAAATTCCTGTTCTTGACATTTTTGCCTGCCCTTGCAGAATGGTTATGGGAGATTAAACAAATTACACAAATGGTATTTTATCAACTTTTTCCTCTTAAAATCATATCCTGAGATAGAGTTCCAAAAGTTCATGTTTCTTGACATCTCAGCCGCTGTAAGGTTGGACATAATCTTTAATTCAAAGGATTAAATTGGCTTTAACAGAAAGAGTAGGGCTTGGTTTTCTTTCACAAATTGCCATGGGAACACGAGTGCTGCAAAGCTATTATACCTCTCATCTGAAGCATTTCAAATAATTTGGAATATCTCAAACAATGATATTCAAAACCTCCCAAGCATGATCACCCAGAATATTAAAGTTAGAAGACCAGGCTACTTTATAATTTAGTGCTGTTTCAAATAGTCCAGTGGCACCAATTTAATAAATCCTAACTGCATCTGGAATAGCATTTGAATCAGTGGTATTTTCTAGAAGTCTAATTAGCACAGAATATGTATGGCTCAAGTGTAGCAAGCCCAAACATAAGACAACAAAACCCTAGGAAAAGAAAATAAATCATTAAAGATATAACAGATGAAGTTGACCCAGTGGTTTTTCTTACGACCACATAAACATCAAAAACATCTCTTGGAAAAGAAGCTCAGTGAAAATAAGATTTTATAGCAATTTGAAATGTGAAATTTTAATCTTTGACATATTATTAACTTGTAGTGCAATCTACATAATCAACAAGAAAACTGAAATGATTGCTTTTTCCTTTTCTCAGTATGAAGCACAAATTTTACATTTTATCCAAGCTTATTTCTGTTGCTACCATGATAAAAAGTTCTATATGCAAGCTATTTTTTGAGTTGAGATATGTTCATGTTTATTCTTAATTTTACTTCAATGTTGCTGGAAGAAATTTCATTAAAGATGGATAGAAAGACAAAAAAACACCTAATTCTTTTTCTAAAAAAAATAAAAAGTTGCTCCTTTGATTTTTTTCTACATTTAAAAAAAAAGCTACCTAAATATAATTCAAACACCATGAAGTATACATTCTTTCATGCAATCTTGATTTTTCTTATCATTAACCAATTAGTTTTATTCGTTTTCTTTCCTTGTTATTTTGCGAATATTTGAAATTACCTTATTTTTAATGGTCTATTGTCTACTAACTTTAGGTTTCTAAGTACACAGGTGACATGTATTTTCCCACACAACTATAACAAAAATGCATCATTTTTTCAATGATTTTAACATGCCCTGACTCATCAGAAAGAATATCAGTTTTTCCTAAAGGAAGACGACGTGTTAGCTAGTTCTTAAATCTTTCACATTTTCTAACTAACATAGGTCCAGATTCATTACACCTCAAGTAAATACATCTGAATGTTTGGTTATTCACTCTTAATGTGTTGCTTTCAAACATTCTCTATTATGTTACATCTTCCTAAGAGACAGTAACTGGAACTGCTTACAGTCCTGGAGTTACTGGTGCAGGAAAATCAGTCAGAAGCAGCATGATATAAAATGTGGCAGCCTGGATTTATTTCATCTTATCCCTAAACAGAGAGTAAACGTGTGAAAGTAACTGCACTTTCAGCAACTAAAAAATGTTACCTAAAAATAATTTTTGCTTAATGGGAAATGCTTTAGAACAGATTTCCCATTTGATAGCATTACCCGTTTCTGAGCTTCTTATCACATTCTGAGTAATGTTAAAGACAAAGTTGAAAAGATTTTTAGTATTTTTTTTCCTTCAATACCTGGAACAAAGAAAATTTTATGACTGTACTTTAATTTTATGGCTACTGAGCCTTTCCTAAAAATGAACTGGCAGGTGCCATTAGTAGGTTAATTGATTTAATAATGTTCCTGTGAATAAGCTAGCATTTCTGACTTGAATTGCTTTCTCAATTGATTGGTACTCTATAATAGAATTCCTTAAAATGTATAGAAAGAGCAACAAGGAATTCAGCTCCTGATTTTTTGGTTAATTCATTAGCATTTAGAAGTCTAAGAAGTTATTGCATTTTCAATTTGCTAAACACAGAGCATTCGTTACTAATAATCAGGCACATGCATTGCTTTTACAAAGGCTCTTTACAATGCAGTCTTGTAAAAATGACACTAAAAAAAAAGTGTGTTAATAGCCTAGTGGTCTGTTTCTTTTTCAACTGCCAGTAAGTAGCACTTTCTGGGGATTTACAAGATGGAAGAAATCAGGATCGCTTAACGTAAAGGATCCCTTAAGGCAACCTGCAGAGTAGCCTTAGTTCAGGGAAAAGAGGAGGAAAACGAACCACCACAGAGAAACTGCAAGACAGGGCTACCACCAGGGGTTCCAGAGGGATGAGGAGGGCCACTCTGCTCTAACCCATTCTCCAGAAAAAAAATGCTGAGGTTTTGTGAAACAAGATTGCTACTTATTTTAGAAGGTTATTGAATTCACAATTTTCCTGAAGGCTAAATGGTTCCATGTTAAAATCAATATCAGTCTAGAGCCCAGGCCAAAACCATGTATTGTCATTAAAGAAAAAGTTCTAGGAGTCAGGGATTAATATAAAGTTTTATTATAATAATTCATTTGTTGTATTATTTTATTTATTATTATTGTAACTCATATTATTAAAGTTACATTATTTAATATTTAATAGTGAAATTTTAAATTTTTCACATTATTGTAAAGGACTGATAATTTCTCAGCTCTTTTAGTTTATGTTGATGAAGAGAAGAGATTTTTTTGGGGGTTGTTCTTAATTTTTCTATAAAATGTTTTTGTTTTTTTCTCACCCTTTATAATTTTATATTATGTCTAAGTAAATTATAATATCATTGTTTTTTGAAGATCTTTTTTGCAGAAAATTTTGAGGTGATGAAGTTGATATTCTGCTTTTTATCTGGTATAGAATGTATGAAGAATAAATAATAGCAATATTTGGAAGGATCATTACCCAAATAGAATTAAATAACCAAAACCTAAATACAGTTTGAAAAGCTATTTTGTTTAAAGCAATAATGCTAGTTTAAAAAAAATTCTACAAAGATTAGAATTATGTATGATATACTCTGATCTTTATTATTTTGATCTGTTTTATTGTTTAAACACAAAAATATTTATTGGCTCAAAAAATAAGATCATGTTTTTCATGTAGTTATCTAGTCAACACACTCACTGTCTCATAATCTCTCATTAATCACAATCTATTACCCTACTTAACTATTTTAAAACTAAATTATTTAATCTTTCAATAATAAATATACTTTTAATATTAAATGAGAGAATTTCAACATATCAAATACATATGGAGTTTTTTATTCCAAGATACAGATATAATGCTTACCTATATTTGAAACAGAATATTGAAATATTAACAGATATCTGAATGACATGCTTTGCTTGCTGTAGATATTGTTGAGCTGATTATATATCATGGTAACCTATGTGATACCAGTTGCACACTAAGTATAGGTATATTCCCACAATGCCCCCATTTCCGTAATAAATTTCGTTAGTGGTTAGATCATATCACTTCCTTGCTTAAAAAGTTTCAACAATTGTTCATTCCATTTAGAATAATAGTCAATCTTCTTAAGACTCCTTTATTCAATATTTTCCATGTGTTAGCCCCTGTTTTTGGCATCATAGATAAAATGATACACAAACATATTTAAAATGTTCCTTATAGAGCTTATATTCTAGTAGGCTTGATGTGTCTTGGCCACTTCTTGCCTTTCAGGCAGCTAGGACAAAGGCAAGCGAATGAGGCACTCGCCACAGGTACAAAATTCAAGAAAGCTCCAAAAACTTCAGTAACAAAGACAGATGACATTTTAATGCAACATCTTAAATAACCAAAATTAGTGTAAGTAATCCATACTGACTAAAACAAAAAACTAAAGAAAAAGTGTCATGCAGAGACATTTCGAAGCCTAACGTGAATGGAAAAAGTAGTAGTGCTGAAATGAACTCCACTTCTTGCTCAGAGAGTGGCATGGACACGTAGGAGGGAAGAAATAGATGGCAGCCAGCTTTGGAGACTTACTGTACTCTGGCGAAAGTAATTCTCATTTCTTGGCTCCAAAGATGTCAGCCCTTCCACATGCAAAAAACTCATCTCTTCCACTCCAAAGGTTACATCAGATTGCTCTATCAACTCAAAGCGCAAGTTCATTTCATCCTCCAAAAAGGCAAGTTGTCTCCCCCATTCACATCTAGCATACAATGGTGAAACAGCGTTAGGACAACTGCAAAAGATACTTCCATTGAAGAGGGTGGTGATGGAGGCAATTTGTGCTTGTTACTGTTTTTCTCAATAAAAATAAAGAATAGAGGATTAGAAAATGTTTACATTAAGTGACACTGGAATACTAAATAAAATAGAAAACCAAAAAATTCAAATGGAGCAGTGGTCTTTTAAGATTAAACTATTGAGTCGTTTTTGACTAGTGCTATGTTGATATTTATTTGGACAGACTTCCACAGACACTGGGAAAGTATACTTTTTGTTTGCTTTGTTTAATAAATGACCCAATCTAATTGGCAAAGAGCACATGAACTCAGCTCCCTAACATAGTTCTATAAAGGAGAATACTGCCAAGCACATTCAGTTACAAAAGTACTTGAGTTTTCATGAAAGCGTCAATTACTTATGCTATCACCTGGTTTGAAGTGAGGTTCCTAAAAACTCTTTTAATGGATCACTTTTACTCTGCTACCTGGGGTTTTTGATTCTTTCCTGACCCCTCCAAATTCTTCAGGATACTCAGACTAAGACTTTCCTGTTCACAGGTTCAAGAACAGCGTAGAGCTCACCATGACACAGGGAGGATCACAGTCATTTTCGATCAATTTCTTCTTTCCACTAGGCCCAAATTCAAGATTACCCTGCACTCTATCTATGATTTAAATTAATAAAAATTCTTAGAAAATAAAGTAGTGATATAACAGTAAAAAGGCAATATTTTAACAACCTAATCTTTTTGCAGGACTTTAAATGTATCATTCCAGGGGCTGGCACGGTGGTGCAAGCAGTTAAGTGCACGCGCTCCACTGCGGTGGCTCGGGGTTCGCCAGTTCAGATCCCAGGTGCGCACCGACGCATCGCTTGACAAACCATGCTCTGGTAGCATCCCATATAAAGTGGAGGAAGATGGACACGAATGTTAGCCCAGGTCCAGTCTCCCTCAGCAAAAAATAAGATGAGGATTGGCAGATGTGAGCACAAGGCTGATCTTTCTCAAATAAATAAATAAATAAATAATAAATGTATCATTCCACTATCTTCTGAACTCTGTTGTTTTAGCTGAGAAGTCAGTCATAATTCCTATGGGTGACTCCCTTTATATAAAATGTGCATTTTCCTCTGGATGTTCTTAAGAATTTCACTATATCTTAGGTTTTTCAGCGGTTTGACTGTGACGTGCCTTGGTGTGGTTTTCTTTGTATTTCTCCTTGAGTTTCACTGAATCTTTGAGGTTTTTGGATTGAAGCCTTTCACTAATTTTGGAAAAATTTTTGTCATTGTCTCTTCATATAATTCCTCTGCACTATTATTTTTTTCCCTTCCTTCTTGGAATCCAATTTCATGCATGTTAAGTTATTTAATATTATCCCACAGATCTGAGATGTATTGCTTCAATTTTTTATGTATTTTTTTCTTTGTATTTCAATTTGAAGAAATCCTTTTGGCTTGTTTCACCCTTACTCATTTTTTTTTTTAATTCTCCCACATTAAGTCTGCTTTAAGACTAATACTATATATACTTTTTATTTTTAGCATTTTCATTTATTTCTTTTTTTTACTATTTCATTTTCTACCAGAAAGTCACTAACTCTTTACATATATGGTTCACTCTTTCCATTAGATTCTTTAACATTTGTTACAAAAGGTAAACTTTTTTGTCTAATTTCAATAGCTTGGGCACCTGTGGGCCTGCTTCTATAGACTATTTTTTTTTTTTACTTTTGGTTATGAGTCATATATATTTGCTCTTTCACATTTTCATAATTTTGTATTGCATGACAATCATTGTGTGTAAAACTAGAGACTAAAATAAATAATACTTACCTCCAGGAAAGTGCAAACCCTACAATCCACAAGGCCATTAGTGTGTGTGTGTGAGGGTGGGGATTGAGTTACTATATTCTGTAGCTGAGTTGTGCACAGGCTTGGCTACAGATTTAGTTAGATTCAGTTCACTATTTTCTTAGAATATTTTGAGGGTGCAGTCTAGACTTTCCTTCAGCAAGACTTGGACTCTGAACAAGAGAGACCTTAGCAATCCCTTTGTACTTTACGAAACTGCCCCCAGTTTTCCCAACTGTGAGTGGTCTCTCTTTGCTTTACAGCCTTGCTGCCAGCCTTTTTTCTCTTTTGATGTTTTTTCTTTGATTTTTCTTTTGTGCTGTCCGTAGCTTTCTGGGCATTGAAAAATCTCCATCTGTTCTTCTACCCTGTCTGCAGCCTTGGAGTGTTGCTCCTGGGTATTCAGTGAAGATATGGAGTGGCTGAGGCGATTTTTATTAGCTTCCTTAATCCATGCATAGCCTTCAAAGGGCCACTATTTTGCACCCAGAGAAGACCTGATGTATACTCAGAGAAGACCAATAACCAGGGGATTATCAGTGACTGTCTCACAAGCTGCCTGTCACAAGTTCATTTAGTTTTCTTAGTATGGTAAGAAAGCAAAGCAAAGCAAAGGAAAACAGAAAAACAAAATCCACCACCACCACCATCACCAAGACCAAAAAATCCTGATGATTTTGTGGCTTATCTGGCTTGTTTGTGTTGTTTATGGTGGGAGTGATGGTCTCTCATAAATTTAATTTCTACATCCTAACTAGTAGTAGAAGTCTTAAATTAATCTTATTATAAGCCATGTGAATTTTAGTAGAAAAACTTATCTAAAAATGTGAAATTTACTCACTTATTTTATATATATGTAAAATTATATATATGGTTTTATATATATATATATATATATATATATATATATATATATATATATATATATATGTATTTTCACAGTTGGTGTCCAGTGGACACAAGTTTACTAGAGAGGATCAAGGTCAGAGAGGGTACAAGTTGTAGGGTTGTAGGTTGGGAGGAAGGGGTCAGGGGGCATGGGTAGCACTGCCAGCCTGAGGCCAATAAGACAGGAACCTGGGGAACCACAGCCAGCAGAACATTGAGTCAGTGGGCAGGTAGGTGGGCTGCTGTCCACCCTGCCAGTGTCAGTGCCTTGGGCATGGAGGAGGCTTCGGGAGGATGTGGAGGGTGCAGGTGCCTGGCTCGAGTCGCAGCGGCAGGGGCAGGACGCTGAGGAAGCCCCCACCCCAGGGGTCTTCAGCCCCTGAGAAAGCAGCTTGGGAGGGAGGGCGCTGCCACTCAGGGTTTGGGGAAGGGCACTTGGATAAGGCAGCAAGGGCAAGGGGTGGTGGCTCAGTGGCTGTAGCAAGGGGGCAAGCCACAGAGGGAACAGGGGGTGGCGAGAAGCCGGGGCCCTGCAGGGAGGAGGAGCGGGTCTTGGGGCAGCCCCTCTGAGCTCCGCGGGGGCGAGGGCGCTGCTCCTGAGTCCAGGCTCGGTGGAAGGCTCCTTGACCATGACCTCCTCACAGAACTTGCAGCTCACGGTGGCCCAGAAGCCCTTCCGTGTCCACAGCTTGTCCCTCTGGTGCAAGAAGTCCTCCCCCTGAAGACACCAATCTTTGCCCAGGGCCCCCGGAATAGTCACACATTTGGGATCTTCCAGGTCCTCTGCTGTGTCATTTGCCAGCACTATAGTAGTATAGCACATATATATATATATACTATATATGTATAGTAGAGATGTTTTTGCTAGTAAAAAGTCTTTAGACCTCTGGATCTTACATTTGCTTTGTAACGAGCACTGCAAGTAAATAAAGCATTCTCTCTGGCATATTCAAAGCAGACATAGAATAGCATTTTTTCCATGTTGTCTTTTAAGGCTTAGCTCCATTACCCTTGTTTAAAATGCTTTCCTCCCTAGTGAATTATTTCTGTTTTCTGTGTTTTAATGGACTATATGTATTTGTATTCATTTATCATGGATTCTACTACATTATGTCATATAGATTTATTTGTCTATAAGTTCCACTAGGACTCCAGTAGAAGACATGATATATAATAAATGCTCAAACATGTTTGTCGAATTAATTAATCTAGAGTATTATAACAGAATATGTTTCCTTACTATCCATTTAGTAACTGACCTCATTAAAAAGATGTAATAAGATATCTTACTTTTGTGTGATAATATATTTTTTATTTAAATGGCTACTGACAATTTCAAGCAGAATAAAAGTCTATGAATTAACATTTCTGGATCCTTTTCTCATTCACATTTAAAAAAAAATTAATCTTAATAGGTTTTGGTAAATTAACTTTGCCTAGTGGTCACTATAATGTAGAGGTAACTAATAAATAAATGAAAACTCTATTTAAAATCAACAAATAATTTATTGAAATCCACAGACAAAATAATTTCAATAAGCAAAAATAACAGAACATGGCTTCATATATTCCTGACAGATGCAAGGATTACTTGCTGCAAGTGATTTTAAGCCTTCTTTGCTGAATTGATTTGGTTGATGTCCCAGTAAATCTGCCAACAAAGCAGACACTTCTCTTGATATTTACTCACATTACCTAGGAATCTGGTTATGCTCAGAAAGTTTGGAACCAATTCTTCATGTAGAGATGCCAGTCCATTGGCAGCGTGAACTGTGACAGGGCTTCACAGAATCATTATTTATGGCATTTGATAATGTCTTTTTTTAAAATGCCTGGATACTTCCTAAATATCCTTCTGTGCCTTGACAGGATCAGTGTTTCCAATCATTCCCAGGCAGATAATTCCATTTTGTCTTTAAATGTAAGGAAAGAAGTAAGTTTTTCTTTCTTCTTATTTTGTATTACTTAACTGTCAACCCTTGAACATGGAACTATCATGAAAGCAATATTGATATGAAAAATATGAAATATTAAATTATTGGTTTTTAATTTCTTATATCAACCATATTATTTATTAAACCCACATTCTATATTTATACTAAGAAGATCTTAATATTTTCCTTTGTTTTTTTTCTAGTGGCTTAAACATCACAAATTTATTTTCTTCCAGTTCTATAGGCTGAAAATCCAAGACTAAGGTGCCATCAGAGTTGGTTTCTGGTGAGACCTCTTCTTGGTTTGTAGATGTCTGCCTTCTTGCTGCGTCCTCACATGGGCTTTCCTTGGTGCAGGCATGGGAAGAGAGATCTCAGGTGTTTCTTGCTATTTTATCACATTTGATTCTCTTCTGTTAGATTCCAGTTCTATCAGATTAGGGCCCCTGAATATCCTGATTCAAGTAAGTTTATATGGGTTAGGATTCAGATTGAAGGACAATACGCTGCCTTCAAAAGACAGAAGAAATATTCATAAGGAAATCCTAGCACTAATGGATACTCCCAGGGCAAAGTATTTGTACTCTCCTGGGATCCCTTTCTTAAAATATTTAAGTAAAGAAATAAAAACTCATTTCTTCCAGATTGGTCCTTGAGAGCCACAGAAGAGCAAATCTTAGTCAATTTCTTATTTAAAAGTCTATTTTATCTAGCAAGTATTTATCAAGCACTTATCGAGTCAGGTCCTATGTGAAGCACTGAGAATATTGGCAGGATAAGATGTACATAATCCCTGTCTTCATTGAGCTTACATTCTCAAATAGGTGACAAATATTAACTAAACAATGTTTATTCAATTAAAATTAAGAAAACTGCTATGAAGGAAAACAAAGGGAACTATTCTGGATGTTCTGGAAATGCTTCTTTAAGGAAATTCCATTTAAGATCATTTATGTACTATATTAGATTACTATTGCCACAAACGTAGTGGCTTAAAATAACACAAATTTATTATCTTACATTTCTGGAGATCAGAAATCCAAGATGGGTCCAAACAAAATTTTCAGGTATGCATTCCTTTGCGGGGGAGAATTTGTTTCCTTGCTTTTTCCAGCTTCTAGAAGTCACCAACATCCCAGGTTTCTGGTGGTCTTCCTCCATATTTAAAGACAACAACTGTGATTGTCACACTGTTCTCATACTCCCTTCCCTGTGGTTCTCTCTCTTCTGCCTCCGTCTTCTACTTTTAAGGTCTCCTGTGATTACATTGAACCTATCTGGATAATCCAAGATAATTATTCCATATCAAGGTCAGATGATTATCAACCTTATTTCCATCTACAACTTTAGTTCTCATTTGTCATATACTCTCCTGTATTCACAGGTTCCAGGGTTAGAATTTGGGCATATTTGGGAGGACATTATTCTGCCCACCACAAGTAGCAACTTAAATGAGTAAGACATAGCCCAGCAAAAGCGGGTAAGGAAGGAGAGCATTTCAATCAAAAGAAACAAGAGAGAAGGCTCTACACTGGAAGAGAGTGATGTGACAAGGACTTAAAGTGATCTGCCCCTCAAGTAGAGAGCAAATGTAAGTGTGAGACATGATGGGGCTTAAGATATAGAAGGCTTAGGCTCTGTTGACCTTGCTACATAATGAGAATCAATCGTTTGGCCAAAAACTATGGTCAATCACATTATCTAGAGGCCTTTAATTCCTGAAATTCCTAATGAAACCAGCATTTCCCTCAGCATTAGTTCTCAACAATTAGTAGTGTGTTTATTTAAAAACAGGAAAGAGAACAAACATCAGAATTACTTAGTCTGATGGAGAACAGTTTTGTTCCCTATTATTAACACAAAGTCAGATAAACTTCATCTTTTATATCAATAACATGGGTAATTTTCTAGTGGTTTCCTTCGCTGGCAGCATTGGAAAAAATTGCCTGAGTGGACACAATTTGAAACTTTATCAGTGTACCCTACAATAATATGGCATTCATAGTTTCTCTTTATTTTCTTTCTGTTTTACTAAATTTTTGAGATTTTACATGGTTGCTGAACAAAATGAACTATGACTTATGTTTCACAATTGCCATAGCTGTTTCATGGATAATCATGCTTTGTATAGTAACAAATTTATCTTTTTCTCCTTCTGTAACATCATGAGGCTATGTTGCTTGTGACAATATTACTTTATACCTTGGGATAATCCCAAAGGATCCCTCTCCATAGTTCCTATGTTCGTGTACCCATTCTCCCTCCCACATCAATCAAGGCTTTCAATATCAGGATGCCTCTCTTAACGGTGGCTCTTATAGACTGAATGCTTGTGTCTCCCCAAAATTCAAATGTTAAAGAACTGATCCCCATGTAAATTGGTGCAGCCACTATGAAAAACAGTATGGAAGTTCCTCAAAAAATTAAAAATAGAACTACCATATGATCCAGCAATTCTACTTCCAGGTATTTATCCAAAAAAAATTGAAAACTCTAATTTGAAGATATATGTGCCCCCATGTTCATTGCAGCATTGTTTACAGTAGCCAAGACATGTGAACAACCTAAATGTCCATCAATGGATTATTGGATAAAGAAAATGTGGTATATACATATTTATGTATATTTATATAATGGAATACTATTTAGCCATAAAAAAGAAGGAAATCTTTCCATTTGTGACAACATGGATGGACCTGAGGGCATTATTCTCAGAGAAATAAATCAGTCAGAAAAAGACAAATACCATATTATCTCACTTGAGTGTGGTATCTGAAAACAAAACAAAACAAAACAAACAAACAAAAAATACCAGGTTCATGGATATAAAGAACAGATTGGTGGTTGCCTGAGGCAGGGGTTGGGGGGTGAGTGAAATGGGTAAAGATGTTCAAAAGGTACAAATTCCTAGTTACAAAGTGAATAAGTCAGGGGGATGTAATGTACAGCATGGTGACTATAGGTAATAGTACTCTATTGCATATTCGAAAGCAGCTAGGAGAGTGGATCTTGAATGTTCTCATCACAAGAAAAAAAATTGTAACTATGTATGGTGATGGATGTTAACTGGACTTACTCTGGGGATCATTTGCAATATATACAAATATTGAATAATTATGTTGTACACTTGAAACTAATAAAATTTTATGTAAATTATACCTCAATAAAAAGATTAAGTTCTAATATGAATAAGTGAAAAAAAAAATCTATGCATTATCTTGCCTTCAATGTATACCTATAATGTTATCAATAAGCATATTTTACTTCCAGAGCTTGAAGTAGTTTAAGACTCTACAAATGTTACTTGATATGAAAATGAATTTTGCATAAAATTTACATGACACCTGTCAAGCATTTAAAGAAAACTGAGAATCTGTAATTAGACCTTAAGTAAACTGTGAATGAATAGAAAATATTTTTCAGTTGAGACTGAAGGTAAGTGACTGGAGACATGAAATAAGTCATCCTGAAAGTCTGAATTTCTACAAAATTTTACAACAGCTCTAACTTAGTCTAGGATTTTGAATACATACTTCCATTTAAACAAATTAAGAATTTAGAAATTATTAATCCTGGCCAAATATAAGTATTTCTTTTGCATTATAACTAACAAACTCTTGTATTCTCTTAAGTCCCGTAAAAATTTTCTATTAATTATAAATAAAAATGAATTAAAAACCTTGGAAAGGGTCACTTGTTCAATTTATACGACTGTTTCATTTTTAATCGGAACTTCTACTCAAATGATTCATTTTTTTCATAGTCACGGAATAAAGAAATTGTCAGAAATTGACCTTGGTAATTAGATTCTGAAGATGAGAAATTTTAGTGGCGACAGGATGACAGAACTGAATGATTAACAAAGGAAAAGCAAAGTTTCTATGAACTTACCATACTTGAAATTTTCTCATTGATAAACACGTCACTTTACCACTAAATAAGAATTATTGCTAAGGAAAATAGAATGCTCTATGATTTTTCTTCCCATTAATATGGGCATAGATAACCAAATGACCTGCAAGTAGGGAGTATTTGTACATTAAAAGTGGTTCAAGGAGGAGAAAAAAAGATGGGAGGGGCGCAACTAGGAAGAGAAAGACACAGGCAAAGTGTTACCAAAATGCAAATAAAAGTGGGAAAGAACCACACTTGCATGTAAATTTAACTAAATATTATTTATCAAATATCTGGAATTTTTCATGGTTTTAAAAAACATAGTAGACAAATTAGTCACAAAGTGTATAATCTGTTAATTCCTCAAACTGTGTACAATACCTTAAAGATCAAGGATGCTCCATGCTGGCTTTGAGGATTAGCCATTTTAAATCAATGAAACTGACATTTTAACCAGCTATGTTACCACAGGAATCCCCTGTAAAGAAGACCTGAAATCTCATTCATGGAAATTTCAGGGGAATAAGAGTGGGCAGAACTGTGACAACAGATTTTCAGAACCAAAGACATTGTGGGGGCCCATCATGCAAAGCTTTGTTACGTTTTTTCATTCTAGCTGCTCCCTAAAGTACACTTCTCTCCTAAAAGTTCAGAACCACATTGACACTCCCTGGAAAAGCTCCAATGTTTAGCTAATAATCACGGGCAGTCATTATTTGTAAATGTGGCCAATTCTAAACTTCATTCCCACCTTCTCGCTGGCTCAGCCACTTCCCTTTTCTTTCCCAAAGGAGCCATTTCAGTCTCTGCACTTCTCACTCTCACTCAAGAATAAACTCCTTTCGGCGCCTGCCCAGTGGCTTAGTGGTTAAGTGCCCACGCTCCGCTGCTGGCGGCCCAGGTTCGGATCCCCGGCGCACACCAATGTACCGCTTCTCCGGCCATGCTGAGGCCGCATCCCACATACAGCAACTAGAAGGATGTGCAACTATGACATACAGCTATCTACTGGGGCTTTGGGGAGAAAAAGGGGAAACAAAAAGGAAGAGGATTGGCAATAGATGTTGGCTCAGGGCCGGTCTTCCTCAGCAAAAAGAGGAGGATTAGCATGGATGTTAGCTCAGGGCTGATCTTCCTCACAAAAAATAAAAAAGCATAAAAAGAATAAATTCCTTTCACTCTAGACTGAGAAATTCCAGGATGGGCCAAGCCTGTCATGTAGTTGAGTGGGTGAGGAGGTGCTTCTTAGGGCAATCTATGTGATTCTCATGTAGTAGGAAAAAAACACAAAAAAAAATTAGTAAATAAAAGGTTGATCACAGAGTTTCTGGAACAGAACTCTCTGGGCAAGAATCCTCCTTAAGGGAGTTGTTTGGTTGTGGAAATGTGCCCACCTGAGTATGGTTTGGAAGCTTGATGGCAGCTCCAAGAGAAAACCAAACTGCTCTGGAAAAAATGAAAAGGTGTTTTGGGGACTGCAATCAGGGATTCTAGGCAGATAAATGAAGAAGGTCTGAGAGAGACAGAGGGAATGTAGAAAGACAGCGACTGAAGCTTTGCACAGAAGAAAACTGCAGTGACAATTTCCCTTATATAAAGAATACCCAAGATGCTTCTAAGAACACTTTTTATAATGCTAACACACAAGCCTTTTTCCCAATCCAAGCCCCCAGTATACATGACCTAAAAGTGGAGAAATAATGAGATTGAGTCGTATATGGAAATTCAGTGCAACTCTTTCCATCCTTCTCAATGTTAGCCCCTGCTCATGCGTTGTCTTGCAGGACAATGGCTAAAATCCAATGACCTGACAATACCAATTACTAGTGAAGAGGCAGAGTAACAGGAGCTCTCATTCATTGCTGGTGGGAATGCACAACATCACCATCACTTTGGAAGACGGTTTGGCAGTTTTTTAAAAAGCTAAACAGATCCCAAACGTACAATCCACCAACTGCACTCCTGGGTTTTTACCCAACTTTTTTGAAACAATTCCACACAAAAACTGGCATGCACCCCAAGAAGGAAGCAAACTACATGTCATTCAATAGATGAATGTATAAACAAACTGCGATGCATCCATACAATGGAATACTATCCAATGTTAAAAAGGAATGAGCTAACAAGCCATGCAAGGACATGAATGAATTTTAAATGCGTATTGTTAAGTGAAAAAGGCCAGTATAAAAATGTTCAAACTGTATGATTCCATTTATATGACATCCTGGAAAAGGCAAAACTATAGAGAAGATAAAGAGATCAATAACTGGCAGTGATTTAGAGTGGGGAAAAGCTAAATAGGTGAAACAGTGGAATTTTAGGGCAGTGAAATATTTTGTATTATGGTATAACTGTGAATATAAGGCACTATTCATGTACCTATGTACCCAAGAACTTGACAGCTCAGAGTAAATCCTATTGTATGTAAATTTTAAAAAATTAGGAGGGCATGGGTCCTATGACAGGATGCTGATTATGGCAAAAGAATGTAACTGTATTACAAATATAAGAAACAACCTTACATTGGGGTTGGGGGGAAAAGCTACTGACTTACGTAACTTTGGAAATGAGTGGAATCTGTAAGACTAAAAGCAAAGGGAAGTGTACATAACACTGTATTGTAGTTGATAAAGTTGTTTCACATGGAGGTACAGATTTCCAATTCTGAGACAACCATGTGTGTATCTTGGAATTAAACAATTAAGTAAATAAATGGCAGATAGTAGGAGCCAGATTTCTCACTGTTAAAGTAGAAGGTTACAGACTAGCAAGGAGAGGGGCCTAGAATGATCCAGGCCATAAAGGACTCAGCTGGAGACAACAGTATGAATTCATGTTTACCTTTGTATAAGTACAGATAGTTGTACAGAGAAATAATTACACAAATGTGTACATACATGGGTTAATATATGCATATATTAACTCACAGTCAGCTGAGAGCATCTAGAAACAATGACACCACAATAACAACAAGTATACTGAGTGCCCAGATCTTGGTTTCCAATACCATTCTCCAATGAAATGAACTAGGGGTTTTTGGAGAAATGGCTGATTTAAATACTGGTGCAGGGAATATACAAGATGAGCCTGGAGTATCTTATAGTGCCTGAAATTAAGGTAGTGCTAAAAAATTAAAATTGAGAAACACAAACAGTGATGGAGGTATGCTAAAGGGACACAGACACCAAATGAAAGAGTTTCCAATTGCTAAATAAGGAACAATTTGAGCAACAAAAAAGAGAGAGTATTGGATTATAACCCACAGTATAAAATAACTATCCATGAGTCCATATGATATGAATAAATGACTGAATGAAAAAGTAAATGGGGAAGAATAAACAAATTTCCCAGGCAGAAGAACTGCAAATAATTTATGTAGATAATCCACTCTTAAGGGAGTAGAATATAACCCTCCCCTCCTTAAGGGTGGGCTGCACATAATAACTACTTTCCAAATACTACAGTGTGGAAAAGAGGAAAAAAGATTAACTTTACAATGGGGAAATCTGACAAATTCTATCTCAGCCCAGGTGATCAAGTTTAACACTAACAGTGATAAGTCATGTTGACAGTATCTGCCTTTGATATGACGTAATGACGATGCCATTTGACCTCTGTAGTCTTCCTCTTGGAAATCGTTAACACTAGGTCTAATTATGAGAAAAATAGCAGAAAAATCCCAATTGAGGGGCATTCTATAAAACATCTGAACAATACTCCTTAAAATTGTTCAAGTTATCAAACACAAGGTAAGACTGAGAAACTGTGACAGTCAAGAGGAGCCTCAGGAGACATGATGACAAAAAATAATGTGATATCTTGCATGGAATCTTGAAACAGAAAAAGAATATTAGGCACAAACTAAGGAAATATGAGTAACATATGGACTTTAGTTAATAACAATGTATCACTATTGGTTCCTTAATTGTGACCAAAGCACCATACTAATGTAAGGTGTTGACAAGAAGGGACACTGAGTATGGGGAATATGGGAACTTTTTGTGCTATCTTTGCAACTTTTCTGTAAATCTAAAACTATTCTAAAATCAAAAGTTTATAAATATTAAAAGTTCAGTACTGAAAGTTGAAAATTACATTTCTTGTAGTGCATTTCTGGATACAGGGACTTGTGAGTAAATATATAGATTTCCAGTAGAAGCCGAGCAAGTATTTTTTATCAACAAAGGATTGACTACAATAGACTATGTAATTAAAAGAAGAATGTGGGCAAGATATAAATCTCTGAATTTAGTTCAAAAGATGGGATAAAGTCATCTTGCTAACAGTATATTCTGTTCAGTCCTGTGTCCCAGCAGCATTGAGGAAGAAATCTTATTATCTAGCACCTATTAATCAACTTGGTAGGAAATACACACCACAAAACATTAGCGTGATGAGGATTTTCTTAAGTATTTTAGAAGTCATCAAGGTAAAATTAATATTTCATTGCACTACTTGGAGGAAATAACATTTAGCTTTCATTGTCATTATCATCACTGGCAAGTCTTGTTTGACTTTGCTGACAATTCGTTTTGTTAGAATATTAGTTGTTATTAGCCTCCTAAAGAGGAAGAAAGATCTATCTTTAGGGAGAAGCCATTCGAGATAGAAATATATGTGACAACAGAGATGTAACACCTCAGGTGGGAAAGATGTTGATTTAAAAATATACATAGAAACTGTGCCATAAGCTTCAAACATTTCAGATACCATAATCATTAATTCTTATGTATCATATTTCTTATGTTTCTTTTTTATCTCAAACTTAGATTATTCTCTATAAAATACACACAATCAAATGCACATACAATCTGTTTAATTGTCAGCAACCTTGTTATTACTGGCTAGGACTCTGTGTTCTTGATCAGTTACTATTTATTTCTATAAAAATGTTTAAGATTATTTATTATTCAGTTTAGCAGAGTGGAATGGTAGTGCTCCCTTCCCAAACAACCATACCCACCCAACAGGTTAGAAGGCAACATGATTTTGTAATGAGTAGAATTTGTGAGACTTCTTGCTATGTATCATGGCGGGAGGAAAGTTCATAGAAGAATATAGTTTGGTGGGAAGCAAGGTGACTTTGTAAAAAATATCTATATTTTTAAAATAGTGTCTCTGGGAGAAAAGACCTCGTTTACTGAAATGCCTATATTTTATTGCTGTTTTCACATCAACATCAATGAGTAAATATATATAATTTTAATGATCTAAAATGATATGACTTTCTTAGACCTTGTGATTATTTCTGTGATTACAACATGGCAACTCAAAATATAAAAACACATCTGTTGTTTCTAATTATACCTGTTCCTGAACATTTCCATCATGCTAATTTCAGTTGCTGAGTGGAAATAATTGAATTTGCCTTTCCTTTTGTTTCATATTTATTTAAGCAAACACCTAGGGATTTCTGCCTATAGGGAGAAATATAATGAGATGATTCAAAGTTATAGCTTACAACAAAAACTTATTGTTTTCATTTTTTCTGCTATTTATATAAAGTTCAAATTTCCTATTTCTTTCCCCAGAATTAAAACTGTTTTTTCCTTTTCAGCTAGATGCTATTAGTGGAAAAAAAAAAAAAAATTGTACACTGCATCTTGAAAGATTACCCAGAAAATGAATTTGATTAAATTTTATATTAAGTAGAAGCTGAAAAAGCAACATAGTTACAACAAACTAGCTTTTCCTATTAGTTCTTGGAATTCAAGTAAACTCATTATTTCCATTTAGACAACTTCCTTCAATGCCTCAGTGAATCTTATTACTAATCAGCCAGTTATAGAGCTTACTATCTTCATCATTCTAGGCACTATATATACATATGAATTTTGCTGTTGCTGAATTTATAATCCAGTTGAGGAGACATGTACTAACATATAATTGAACATACAAGACAGTTAGTACTATTATTAATAATAATCAAAACACATCACATAATTTGTATGTCATTAATTTCCATGAGAGGGTTAAAGAAGATTAAACCAGTGATGCAAAGCTTTAAGAAAGGGATGAATTCATATATGGATTTTACAGAATGAATAAAGTTAAGATGGTTCCTGAGGAGTGAAAAATATGTCAAAAAAATGAGAAGAGATGGTAGGCAAAGTGAGCACAGCCAGATATGACTAAGAAATTGGACCCAACTTCTACTTTTACCTGAAACTCCAAATCAGTGATACTGACATGGACTTTAAAAATTCTCACAGATACGTACAGGAGATCAAATTATTCTATTAGGTAGGATAATTACTAAAAAAGTAAACAATTAAAAACCACATCTGTGTCTAGTAAAAGTTTTAACTTTACCTAAAGCAGGAGATAGGAAGAACTGCTTACCTAGTAAACGAGGGGGTATCAATCTTCTTGACCCATTTCACATTTCCCTCTTATTCCCTCTTTCAAAGTGTGTACTCCCTTTTACTTCATGATTAATTGTCAGGGTGAGTGAGTAGCTCTTTCCTGAGCAGTATAAATGTCATTCACTTTATTTAGATATGGGCTTCTCTTGAAACATGTTTGGCATCTCTTCTTAGAAGCTGAAAATCTCAGACTCCAATATCGTCACAGCCGGAGAATAATAAACTATCTTCCGAGAGAGCAACAGGTCAAACTTGTTGAAAATAGATTTCTAAAATTAAGTTACACGTGGCAATTGGTATTTTGTTGTTGGCATATCAGTGAAAAGTTGCTAGAATATTCCACAATTAGTTTTTTTCCAACTACATAGAATAATCCTTTGATGAAACAAAAAGCAGGAACTTCATTCTTTTGAGCATTTTGCAATATCAATTCAACTCCAATTGCATAAGTAATTTACCTAAGAAAATTATACACTATTTGTGTTACTTACAATGGG
This sequence comes from Diceros bicornis minor, assembly GCF_020826845.1. Taxonomy (NCBI): domain Eukaryota; kingdom Metazoa; phylum Chordata; class Mammalia; order Perissodactyla; family Rhinocerotidae; genus Diceros; species Diceros bicornis. Next base: position 45,594,963 of record NC_080747.1, read on the forward strand.
AGTTTTGGTACTGTAATGTGACATGCAGATCCCCCTTCAGAAATGAAGGACTCATTCCCTAAGCTACTAAGAATGCTGCTTGAGATGTTTTTCAGATATCTTCCCACTTTGCAGATTGTATCATCTGAAGAGTTGCCTGGACACGGCCACACCTCCTTCCAGGGCAACCAGGATCCAATGATTGATCAGTGCAGCAGGAAAGGTTGCTTCTTGCTCCATCTTGAAGTAACTCTGAGGGACGATCCCAGCTCTGAAGTACCCCAGGGAGTCAGCAGAGACCTTCACTGGGATTACATTGCGGCTCAACCTCTCTCCCTGACTAACTCTGCTTCCTTACCTCTCCTCCCAAAGATGTTCATACCAAGTGTATTTCACAAAAATATTCTATTTCAGAGTCAGATTCCTATGGAGTCCAACCTGCAAATATTTTAAAATATGTTCTTATATGTATACAACATTTCTTAACCAACTATCAAATCGCTATTTCCAGCTTTCTATAGAGTCCTTCCTTGAAAGTACCGTATTTGCTTCAAATTCTTCGTGATCACAACACGCTCGTCTTGGAGCCAGCTGGTGGTGTAGTGGTTAAGTCCATGTGCTCTGCTTTGGCAGCCTGGGGTTTGCGGGTTTGGATCCTGGGTGTGGACCTACCTACACCACTCGTCAAGCCATGCCATGGTGCAACCCACACACAAAACAGAGGAAGATTGGCACAGATGTTAGCTCAGGGCCAATCTTCCTCACACACGTAAAAAACCACAAAAAAACAAAAAACATGCTCATCTCTCCAAGATGTGTGTAATATTTATTACTATTTCTTCTATTCTCTTCCTGACGTTAGTCTCCCTTCCTAAACATGCGTGTAAGTAAATGTACTACTAACTAAATGAGTCATCTGAAAATGTTGATCATATGAGGTTGGGCATAAAGTGATTCAATAGTCAACTAACATTATTTCCCAATAGTTGGAGGACATAGAACAAGAAATGTATTTCTAGGAATTACCTAATTGCAGATTTATATTTGGCTCACATTCTAACATTGCATGTGAAGAAAGGTTTTTCCAAATTACACAATACTAGTTTTTGCAGAGAAAAACTGTCTACTAGAGATATTCCTCATTCAACATTTATTCAACATTCTCATTGAATGCTTATAATATTCTGGTAAGTGTTATAATTTCTGGGATACAGTGAATAAAATGGACATGAACTTTACTTTATTAGTGCTATTAAGGTGGTAAAATTGGCAATTGATAAAGATGTACCTGGACCAGACATACTTAGGAAGGCTTTAATAAGAAAATACCATTGAGCTAAGATCTGAATCATGAGAAGGGACCAGCCATGCAAAGATCTGGCGAAAGTTTATTCTAAGAAGAAGGAAGATTATGTATAATGTCTCTAGAGGTGGGAATAACCTTGATGTATGGAAGGATAAAAAGAAAGTCCCCATACTGGAGCAAGATATCTTTACATCTCATTCTCTAAAAACAGACCTTGAGAGGATAATTAACGAGCAAATAATTTATTGAGGAATTGTCCCTAGGGCATAGAAATATTGAAAGGGATCTGAGGGGATCTCGGTGGAGTAGTAATATTATCCTTTACAATAGGAAAACAGGATATGAGTTGAACCAAAGTAAGGAACTGGATTATATTTTATTTGGTAGGATGCTTTTGAAGAGTTTTAATCAGAAGAGTAACATGATTAGAGTTGTGCTTTAAAATTATCCCTCTGGAGACTAATACAGAGAAGGCGGTGGGGAACGATTGTAGAAGACCAAATCTAATAGCAGAGAAGTCGGTTTGTAAGGGAATTAAAGTGATCTAGAAAGAGATGATGGTGGGCCAATCAATGTATGGACGAAGAGAGATAGGGCCAGATTCTTAATATGTTCCAGAGGTTGATTTCGTACATTTTGTTGAGTTTAGATGTAAGACGCACTAGAAGGAAAAAAAAATTAAAGGTGATGCCTTGAATTTTGGCCTAAACAACTAAGTTGTGGTATTTACTAAGATGAATCATCCTTACAAAGAAATGGATTGAGTGAGAGAAAACCAAGAATTCTGTTTTGAACAAGTGTATATATCGAGTAGTCAAATAGATCCAGAATTTTGGAGCTTAGAGAAAGGTTTGAGCTGGCAAATATACATTTTGGAGTCAGGCATAGTTGGGAAGCAATTACAGTCATGATGCTGGGTGAGATTACATAGAAAGAAGGGGCCAAAATCAGTGGGACACTTCAACATTCAGAGGTGTGACAGAGGAAAATTGCCAGGGAGGAGGGAAGGAAAAGTAAGGTGTACAAAAGACTGAAAAAGGTATTTGAAGAAGGAAGCTATAGACAACAGTGACAAATGCTATTGAATGAACAAAACAGGGGAATATTTGAACACTGTTAGGATTTTGAAGCAGCTTAGAAGATGCGGAGTATTAGGAAGAGACCTATTAAAATTCCAAGGTCTATACAGCTTACAAACTTTTGTTTGTGCAGTTGTCTCCTCTGTTACCATCATTCTAATTAAAGATAGCGAGGAGGATCCTAATGATGAATTATTTCGTGCATCCTCTCTGACCTTTAATTAAATAGTAAATTCTAGGGGTCATGAGTCATTATAAATAGTGTTTTTTCACTATGCCCTTAAGATTAAAAAAAGGATACATGTATGCTTACAGTACCCTAAACATTCTTTGGTACATTTCGTTACCTTTATTCGTACTTCCCTTCTTCACCTTTGAAAGAATAGTGTTGTGTAGAGGCTAAGACCATAGTACCGCAGTTAGACATCCAGAAGTCCAAACTCCTCGAGGTTACTTTCTAGTTGTCTGATCTATGCCTCACTTCTCTGTCTCAGTTTTTTCGCTGTAAAGTAAGGAAATGAATAAGGTCTATTTCACGGGTTATTATGAGAATCAGTAGAATTAATACTGAAAAGCCCTCAGGATATTGTCTGGCATATGGTATTTGCTACAATTTTATTATTACCTAGAAAAATTCCTACTCATTATTTCCTAGATTCTCTTCTAAGAACTCTTTTCTGACAGACTTGGATAGAATCCAGCATTCTCACCTCTGTGTGACCACTGTATTTTTACTTATAAAGTAACTCTTTTCCTGCTGCAGTTCTTACACGGTTCTCTCTCCCACTACACAATGAGCTTCCTGAAGGCAAGAGCATATTTTACACGTCTTGTATCCCTGCAACAAAATGATGTGCTAAGTACACACTGCACCAATGATTATCATTCCTGGCTGCCTGGCAGGGTCACTGAGGAGAGTTCTCAACATGTGTATGCTCTGCGATTAGGATCCAACGGGAAATTTGGATTTTTTTTTAGAAGGTTTATTATACGGTTTTCATGTTCTGGCAAGTTGATATTCTCTCTGGTAGGCACACAATAAACAGGTAAATAAATGAATGGGCTATAGTTTCTTTTTTCTTACTATTTATATGAGGAAGCATTTTTATTTTTCATTCTGAGTGCCTTGTAGAAAAATTGCATTTATTGATGGAAAAGAATAGCTATACATGACCTGATTTATATAAAAACTTTTCTATATTTGAATACTATTGTGTATCACTTTTCAACTTTCTCTGATAAAGTGTAAATAATAACATATAATGCCTTTGGATTTATTTATGAGGGTCTCTGGGTATGACTCACTACCTTAACAAAAGAGAGTTTAATTGTGCAGAGGAAAACTTCAAATATACAGGAAAATTGTTCCCAAGCCTTGGATATGTTCCTACTTTCGGCAGTTCTTCATTTGAATGTGGCAATTTGTGTTTGTCTAATGTATCCACTGGCCAAAGTAGTTAAAATGAATAATATGTTCCTTACTATCTCAAGTTTCTAAAGAGGGAAAGAGTATATGCATATGATATGACAAGAAAGCTTCATTGGGGAAAAAAACATTTAAAAATAAATACAAAATGAAAATAAAACCAAATCTCTCATTGAAACTGTCAACTTGTGTGTCATGAACAATAGCACTCATAACCATGAATTTGCCTTATGGTTGAAGATAGAAATACATTTTGACAGAAATATTTTGATATTATTAATAGTTTTAGTATTAGTATGTTCCTTATTCTATCCAGATCTATATAATTTTTGTTTGTTTTATTGGCAGAATTTGAAATTTTCCATTTCAGTTTTCCAAAAGTTTTGGTATGGAAACATACACACACACACATTTGTGATTTTTGGTTTTTTTATTTGCAAACAGAAGACAAATATTTAATGTCATTTGGTCATCAGGTTAAAGTAAATGAATTTGCATCTGTAGTGGCCTTGGCACTGAAAGATAAAGTGAACCGACGTGTCTTCTTGTAATTCTAGAGCAAGTGTACTTTATCAAAAGACAAATGGTTGTTTAGCAATATATCACCTGCAGAAACAACATGAGTGAAACCTCATCTCTTCTCTGAACTGTACTGCACCCCCCATGTGCTCATTATTTCTCATATTTTCTCTTTAACTGAAATCTCTGCCTATCTTAATACTACAATTCAATATTTAAATGATACACATTGTTTTATGTTTTGTATTCAAATCTCTCTGGTTATTTTTAACAGCAGATATTTTAAATATTTCCTCACTCCAAATATATTTTTTGAAGAAAAGACATCTAATAAGATGTTTCCTCATTTGAAAATCATTTGCTGTGTCATATTTAAATACTCAACAAAATCAACCAGCTCACAAATACATAACATTTTTCTATAGGATTTCCTGAGCTTTCGATTCAGGTTGACCCCGTGGTCTCCTCAAATGTTGTTGTAAAACTTTTTATTAAAAAGCTTTTAAAGGATATTTTGTGACAAATTCCTGGAACACATTCATTTATTTAGCCTTTAGCTTTTCAAAAATGCCAGTATGTAAAGAAAGTCACTGAGATCGGGGGCACAATCATGGCAGCTTTTGAGTTTCATTCAAATTTTTCACCACAGTGGTATTTCGTCCCTCTCTCTTGTAAAGCTGGAAGCAAGTTTCTTGGAACTGAAAATTCACATAGGAGATCCCTCTTCTCTTATGCTCTCAAGGTGGATTCTTTTAAATCTTGATCTAAAAGGAAAATTCTAACTAATTGACCATTAAGAGCATGCAGCCCCTGATCTAAGCAAAGAGTGTAACTTTGTTTACCTTATTGTTTACTATTGATTAAAGGCCTAGATTTTGTCCAATAGAGTTTCAAATAATTTCTGTCCTATAGAAAATAATCTCAAATGTTATATTTTTAATTCTCTGCAAGAATTAATCCATTTTGTATCTAACCTAGTTTTCTAGTTCTGCAAAATACCTAGTTTCTCAAAATGCTGTTTCAACCACCTTTGTCATTTACTGGTTTCCTAGTTACCAAATTGAATATATTTTCTATATATATCATTCTATATTTGAAAAAAAAAGGTTATGAGCATATTACTAATCTTTATACATCTCATATGAGTATGATGGCACTTTTTTTTTTTGTTTATTTCACAGAACAGTTTGATGTTATTGTAACGTATGGACCCCAGAAAGACTCAATGGACTGGCTCACAGCCAATGAGACAACTAAAAGTTGAACCTCTTATTCCCAAGACCAATCTTTATGGCAAAGTTTTATGAATGAGATTCTCCTTTGAGTATCTTTTCTGGGTGGAACGTATCATGAGAAGACACTCTTCATGCCAGTGTTATTCTCAGAGTACCCTGAAAATTCCAAGTGATTTATGGGTAATGGACTCCTTCACTTATCTTCCTAGTGGTTAAGATTATTTGTGGGCTAGAGTAACACTGGAAATAATGGACTGTATTATACTAGCTCAGAGACAGACTTAAAACACAAGTCTCACCCAATTTCAAAGAGTGACTATGTAATTGCAGCAATATTTTAAGATAGCTTACATTTGAATTTTGTTCCTGATAAGAAGTCAAGCAGCAATAAAAGATTAATTTCTATTTCTCCTATACATTATTATTGTTACAAACTAGCGAGCTATATTTTGGAAGAAAAATGAAGCAACATGTAATTTTTGTTAAATAATTGTTTTTCTTAAATCATATGGCTGTATAAGGATATATGCTTATTTTCTTCCACGCCTACACATTATTTAGATGTCCTTGGAAGAAAGGCAACTAAATTGGGAACATAAGTAAAATTCCACAATAAATTTTCAGATAAATCCAGAAAAGAGCAGGATAAAATCTCGAGTTATTTTAACTCTTACTGCAGGGACTAATCAACTAGGTTCCAGTGCTTTTTTGAAATAGATTTTAAAACTCAATGCCCTTGTTTCTCCTTTTATACCATTCCTCATGTTTGAGTTATGCATCATTGGTATTGTTTTAAACCATAGCCTCTACAACTAGTCTTTATTGCATGCTTTATCGCATACTTGAGTGGCATTTTCAAAGCCTGGAGGTTTTTCATATTTCCTTTAGTGAGATTTATGCCACACAATTTGTAGAGTCAGAAAAAGGGAATCAAGAAAAGAAAGTGGATGACTCTATTTAATGTAACCTTTGATTGCCACAGGCTAATTCAAACCTAAGAAAAAAATCAAGTACCTAACTTATATCAATGGAGCTTTAAATTCCTTTTTAAAAATTCTCCATTGAAGTTCCAATTCCACCAGCCTTCACAAGTGGCTGCTTGTGATGCCAGAATGCATTCTAGTCTCTCTTCTCTCAATATCAAGGGCAACTTATTTAAGGAAATACTCCTATCATAGTTAGAGCATGCCCGAAAAAGTATTTATTGAATGAACGGGCAGTGTAAAAAAATCTAAGTAGTCCTCAAGCTGTAAGATGGGCAGATGCCCTCCAGTATCTGAGGCAATCAATAAACTAGGACTGTTCCACTAAGAGTTACATATTTCACAGGCATTGTGGTATAATGTAAAGCACAAAGGTATTAAAACCAGACAAGCATAGATTTTTAATCCCATCTCTCTGTGGCTACGGGCAAGTTACTTGGCCTACTGGGTTTTAGTTTCCTCCTATGGAAAAAGGGAATGTGACCTTGGAAGGCTGCTGGTAGATTAGAAATAATGGCTACAGAGCACCTGGAACGTAATAGTCATTCTATAATAGCTATTAGTAAAAATTATCCCACCACAAGTGGAAAGAAATATCTTCTTTTTTCATTGCTGTTGGATAAGCTAACTGATTCATGTTCTTTTGGTCTCACAAGGTAACCTTGCTCTTTCAGGCTTACTTCTTTTACTGTGAGGAGTTTACATCATCTTCTCCCAGGAACTGAGACAGGAGCTGTTTTTCTGTCAAGGCTTAATGTTAAGCTCAGTCCTCTCCTCCACTGACCTTCCTTCTTTTTTCGGAACTGAAGTTTTGTATTTGTGCCTAATCAAGGTGGAAGGGGCTGGAAATACAATGCTGAGTAAGATATGACCCCCGCGCTTGGGATCTTCTAGTCTCTCATGCCACTAATTCTCAGGCCCATTTCAGAGTGCCTCCAACAGAAAGCCCAGGGACCCTAAATGTCAAAAATATCCCTGGTTACCAGAGGGGACGTGGGGAGAGAGGAGGGCAAAAGGGATCATTAGACACATGTGTGTGGTGATGGATTGTAATTAGTCTTTGGGTGGTGAACATGATGTAATCTATGCAGAAATAGGAGTATAATGATGTATGCCTGAAATTTATATAATGTTATAAACCAACGTTACTGCAATAAAGAAAGAAAAAAAAGAATGAGGCTTGAAGCCAGCTCAAACTGCAATTTTTAGGTTTAGTAGGTTAATGACAAACTATTGAGCAGACTCCTTATTCTGAACCTGAACCTTTGACTCTGACTGACAATTGTTTTGAAAGGGACAAAGAAGAGAATGTTCAGGAAATAAAATGATAGTAATACATTTAAAAAATGTATATCCCTAGTGGACTGATTTACACAAATTGTGATGGTCTTAATTTCATTGCTTCTCAGATTATTAAAATAAATTTTTAGAATAAAATCCCACTACCATACAATTGACTGTTGAGAACTAGAAACAAAACATAATGCCCTCTTCTTCTCCCAACACTTCCCTCCGTAGACTGCTGTTGCAAATGAATAATAAACCATTTATTACACCAATGTTCACTGGGAAGCTTCAGGAGTGCTAGGGATACAGCAGTGACTGAAACAAAACAACAGTCCCTCATGGGACACACCTTTGAGCCTTGGCCTCTTATGGAGCGTGAGTTGCGTAGTCCGCCATATCTAGGTTGTGTGAATCTCTTTTTTTTGGAGGCATTTCTCTCTATGTTCTGAAATTGTTTTCTTCAGAAATCATCAATTATCTGCTAACTGGGCATCATTGCAGATGATGTAATCATTCATCAGAAATTTCAGATCCCTTTCTCACGGCATAGGCAAGACCCAAAGTCCTATTTAGGCCAGAATGACCACCTCAGGTTAGAATTTTATCCATTTATTATTCTTCTATTTTTGAGCTAGAAACCTGGACTGAAGCACATTTTGACAAAGGGAGAATGTGGGCTTTATTTTGATCCTGGGAACAAGATATCTGTTTCTTTTCTTTTCGGCCTGAAGTCATTTACTCACTTCACTTAATAATTAACCCCTCCAGAAGAACCGAAAAGCAAAAACTAAAACAAAAACTTTTCAAGGGTAAAGCTTAAATTGTTTTATCAGATAGTTAATAATTTGGTCAGCAGAAGCTGGATCCACTGTAGAGTTATAGCTATAAAGGCTGTTTTACATAACGGAAAGAGAGAGCTCAAGAGTCACCTAGATATGAGTTAAAATCTTGGCTTTTGCCACCTGCTGTGTAGCCTTGGGTAAGTTTCTTATCTGCAGGAAGCTGAAATTTTCACATTTATAAAATAAAAGTAATATTACTTATCACATAGATAGTTTGGGGGCAAATGAATGTCATAAGCAATACACCAAATACTGTGACTAGAATATGGTAAATATTCAATGAGTAGTAGTTGTTTTCCTTGTTATTATTTCTCATAGATAGTTCAGGAAGGAATAAGAGAATCAATATTTGCAAAAAAGTATTTAAAATGTGAATAGTGCTGTGGAAATTTAGAAGAAGTGGTAGCATTTTTGCTAGACCTGAAGGTTCTGGAAGGGCCCTTCAAGATTTCTCTAGTTCTTAGAATTTTTCTCTCTCCCAACCTGACAGGGAATGTGTAGGAAATCTTTGTTGAAAATTTGCGTTACAGGTTTCTTCCCTTTTAGATAAAAATAACTTATAGATAAAGATAACATTCAAACTCATAAAATCATCATTTGACTAACACTTATTCATATGGCAAAAATTGGTACAGATGAGAAAATTCAGACATATAAAGTTATGGAAAATAATATTCCCAAACCTCTGCTTTCTCATGGATAAATTCTGTCACTCATTTGCAAAATGTCATAAATTTTTTAAAATGCTAGATATGCATGTTTAAATAAGATTTAATTTCTTGTCTATCACTGTGTAAGAATAAAGTAATATAGAATAAAATCTTTCTCTAAGGAGAAAATAATACAGAGTTTTGCCCTTAAAAAGTAGAATGTCTTGAGACCTACTCATCCTCACTTCACACTGCAAAGTCAGCTTCCAAACCTCCACTCTAGGGGGCCAGCCCCGTGGTGTAGCGGTCAAGTGTGCACGCTCTGCTGCTGGTGGCCTGGGTTTGGATCCCAGGCGCGCACCAATGTGCCACTTGTCAGGCCATGCTGTGGCCGTGTCTCATATAAAGTGGAGGAAGATAGGCACAGATGTTAGCCCAGGGCCAGTCTTCCTCAGCAAAAAGAGGAGGATTGGCATGGATGTTAGCTCAGGGCTGATCTTCCTCAGGAAAAAAAAAAAAAATTCCAGTCTAGTCTCTGTAACGAGAACAAATGACATTTTAAAATATAATACGTGACAGCTGAATGAAAACACACACAGACACACACATTGAGTATTCTTTCACACTAATTCCTCTCCATTGAAGAAGAGGAGTCTGATGAGAGTTCCTATGAACAGTGACCAGAAAGTGCTGTAGAAGAACTGTACTTACCACCTTTCTCCCTCAATCCTATTTTATTAAGAATCGATGTTGGTTATGTAAGACAAGCTTTGCTTGTTTCCTAACACTGTACTTCTTTCTTCATCATTTAGTGTTTCAAATCATTTATAAACTCATGAACATGAGATGAAATATAAGGCCTGGAGGGGATACAGAAGAAACTTTTTGCTAATGTAATCTTGTTACCTTTTCTCATTCAGTAGGAAAATAAGTGCTGCCTTTACCTTTGGGCAACTGGGAGCTATACTAAGCCTCTGGAGTTTGAAATATTGTGTTGTGTTTCTATCTGTGAAAATATTAACAACTGTGAATTCTAAAGCTGGAGGATTAAAAATGTTTCATTGAAATTCTTGGGGAAAAAAGGGTCTGTGGTTAGAAGAATCTCATTTCTTTTGACTCAAATCCAGCCTAAGAACCTGAGGAATCTAGGTATGAAAAAGCTATAGACTTATCCAGATCAGCATGCCAACACAAGCACCAAAGAAACTTTTGCCTTATAACAACTTCATGAGATCTCTATTACCCCAGTTTTGCTGCTGTGGGATTTGGAAGATTAAAAAGTTTTGGCAAATTAACAAGGTCACACAGCTGATAAGTGATGACAAAGAGTTTTCTCTTTGACCAAACTTTACTCAGGGTCCCCTGAGCCCTCTTCTCAACTAGGCCCGGACAGTGGCTTCTCTCCTGCTGGCTCTGCATAGTCCAGTTTTAGCAAGAATCTTGCTAAACCAGTTTAGAGAGAATCTCCCCTCCTCAATATCTGATCAAATTCCTCATTCCCTGCCTTTGATGTTTAAGTCCTTGGCCTGCCTTTAGCAAGAATCCTAAATCAGTTTAGCAAGAATTCCCCCTACCCTTAATATCTCCTCTTAGTAATTTTCCACTCCCATCCCCCCACCCCCAACTTGCTACTTGGCTATAATTCCCTTTGTCTTGTTGCATTCGGAGTTGAGCTTGATCTCTCTCCCTTATTGTCAGTCTTGACACCTTATCACAATAGTCACCACAGTCTGAAATAAAGTCTTTTTTTTTCTCTCACCGTTTTAAAAGTGTCAGAATAATTTTTTCCTTAACAGTGGCAGAACTAAGAATGGAATCAAGTCTGCTGAACTCAAAATCTTTGTTCTTTTTCTTACCTTATTACATCTTAACATCTGATACTTTTTTCACTAATATTAAATTTTTGTTTTGTTAACTAGACATATTATATATACACTACTAGTTAATATATGTATATACTACAGCTTTAAAATCATTTCCAAAAACACTAGGTCTACAATATGCGTATTTGGCCTGCTAAAAATTCATTCAACCCACTCCTGTTTATCAATAGTTTTCCTTAATCCACACCTCCTGCTGTTCCTTGCTGCAGTACACTAAGACAACACTAGCAACTGCCTGCAGCAAATGCTCAGAATTCACTAACACATTCGTTGGCAAACCAAGCAAGTAGTGAATAGAATGTGGACTTGGAAGTGGTTTGAATTTCTTTTGGGCTTTGCTACTTTGCTCTAATTAGGTCCCTGCCTGACTCCCATCAAGCTCAGCTAAATTTCATTTAAGCCTTTGGCATTTAGACTGTATTTGTCATCACAGCTGATAAAGGCAGAATTTATATGATTATTCGGATTTTTGCAACTTTACTACTGAATTCAATTTGAAGTCAAAACGGTTATATAGTATAAAACATACAAAAGAATATGGCCTCAAAATACAAATTTAAAGCATTTGGTATTATCCATCCTGACTGAGAATGAACTGTCCTCCATTGGATAAGAGTTGATATTAGTATTACAAAAATTCACAAGGCATTTGCCGCCGATTGGGCCAAAGTTCGGTTCAGCATTGAATTTTGGGCTGAAATCTCCAGTTCAGCCTGGAGGCAGTCTTACCTGTGTTTAATGATTTTATTTTAGCTTTCAATACAAACATCCTCAAGTTTTAAAGGTTAATTTTCTTGAAAACATTCAAAGCAGATTTCATCAGAAAATATTTCTGAGCAAATATGACACACAGCGCTTTTCACATAAATGAGGAAGATGTCTTATTCCAAGAATGTACCACTTAGGTTAGACCGACTGTAATGCAAATATTAATATACTACTGAGTGATCAAACAGTTGGTTTCTTTCTCACTTCTTTTTATTAATAGTTCAAGAGTGGTTTGGAAAACAGAATGGTAGAAAAATATATTAAATATTTCATTACGGGAGAAAAGGTATAGGAAATAGAAGGAAATATTGAATGTTTAATGAAGAAAAGGAGAAGACTCTGGAAAGAACAAAAATAAGTGATACTTTCATGAATGAGCACTCCCTATACACATCAAAACTTCCAAATATTTTCTGATGAGAGTTCTTACATATTTAACTACAGAGTTTTTTGACTATTTTCTCAGGGAATACTTTTGGAGATAGCAGAAAGATTAGCTTTCTAACAGAAAATTTGAACTAATTCTATAAGATTGAAGGGCATTAAAATCAAATTGGCTGGCAAACAAAAATTAAAATGTTGTGAAAGTGTTAAAACTAATTTTGATTGTTACAATTTGTGAGGCTTGGATTTGAAACAACAGTATTGCGCAAGACTGCCAAACGCTGAGAAATGCTATTGAAAATCCTTTGTGACTCTTTTTCCAATTTCATTGTGATTTGTGTCTCTAAAAACATCTGAAAAATTATGGGGCATGATATTCAATAGTGAATGATGGTGATAATGATATTACAATATCATACATAAGCTTAAGAAGTATTTGCTTTTTTCTCCCTCCTTCTCTTCTCTTCTTCCTCCATACCTCCTTCCCTCTCTCCCTCCATTTCTCTTTCCTTCTTTCCTCCCTTTTTCCTCTCACTCCTCTCCCTCCCTTCCCTTCCTTCCTTTCCTGTTCTTGAGAAATAAGAGTAAAATTGATATATACTCTCTCAATATAGAATTATTTCATGCAATATAAGTTGCATTGTCAAAACTGCCTAAGAAAAGACTGAATCTTAAATAACATTTCTTTCTCTTATCAAGTTTTAATCATTCATCCTATATAACAATATAAATATAAAAATAAATATTATTTATATATGTATTTAAAAATATATCAATACATAAAAATATGTATTTTTTTAAAAAAAGGAAATTTCTATAGTTTTGTATCGATGTAGATACTTGCAGATAAGTCTTGGGAAAAATTGCAAATTAAATAAGGTTCTCTTTTTGAAATCATGTTGGTTTTTCATCTCTGCTTCGTTTTCATTTCTCATACTGTCACCATACAAGGCCTAACCTCTCTTGTCCACAGGGACTGTTATTGCCATGCTTTGTTCTGAACCTTTGGTTGAACTTTAGCTGTCACATATCACATTTCCTTCAGATCTCCAGTTCTAGGTGACAAATAAGCAGGTAGCTTATTTATTGGGTAAAAGCAGAAAAAGAAATCACCGAAATGTTTGCCAAAAATCATCTGGAACTTTCTCTATCCATTTGGCAAGAGAATGTCTTTAGGATCTAGCAGAGAGGGCCATGTATTCTCTTCTTGTGGCATCTGGATGCAGAACCTCTATCACTAACCCCCATGATTTTCTGTTATTTCATAGACTGACAATCAAATATTCTTCCTGGTACTCATCTGACTTTTTTACTGCCTTTATTTAGGTCCGTTGCTTCAATTTTGTTCCTCCGAAGAGAATCCATTAAATAGCAGTTCCCTAAAGACTGAAAAGGAAAGTCTTTATTTTTGAAAATTTACGAAACTACACAAATTCCCTTAGAAGAAAGAATTTGGGTCATAGGCACAGAAATGAATACCATCAAATGGAAGAGTCCCAAGTATTAAAAGGTGAACTAGATTTTGGCATACAGATGTCTTTTCTTACACAAAACCAGACAATTGCAGGTTTGAGCAGCTTATTATATAGTCATTGCTGCCTCTTCAATAACTCATTTTGATGTTTTGTAATTTGCCAAAATGTGCCTTTGTGATCCCACAGGCTCTTAACTACTTTGTAATGAGTGTGTATGAACAGATGGAAAATGTTTTCAGTTTCAGAGAAAACCACTAATGTATGTCACCAGCTATTAGAACAGCTCAGGTGGCTTCATTTTCTAAGGAAAGGTATTGTCATAAAACTCTTCATTTTTTAATGAAATGTTTGCTCATTTATACCTAGATGGTAATTTAAGACTTCACAAGTCTAAACAGATTAGAACTATAGTTGGAAATTATTCAGTGCTAAATAGCCTGGAAATCCAATCTCAGGAATCTCACCTGAAAACAGTAATGCCAATCCAGGTCATTTTATTAGAACAACATAAATTACTATAAAAACAATTCCCCCAAAGAAGTGGATAAAGGAATTTAACTAAAAAGTCAAATGCATGCTTGAGCTTTGGTGATGATCCCTCTTTTACAGTAAAAAGATGTATACGTCCTGTCCTCAATTTGCATCCCAAGAAAATACATCTTTTCAAAGAAAAACACATCAAAAGAATGATTATACCAGAGGTTGTTCCCAAAGTATAGTCTATCTGATGTTCAAAAGATATTTGCTAGTTCTCCAAAATGCAAAGCCACATCAAAGGAATGATTATAACAGAGGTCGTTCCTAAAGTATAGTCTATCTCATGTTCAAAAGATATTTAGCAGTTCACCAAAATGCAGAGCCATTAGTTATTAACTATTCCCTTAAAATTCACACCACCTTCTTCTTTTACAAAGCTCTTACTCTAATATCCTGTGGAAGAAACAGGCAGATTCTGGTCTAATTAATTTATTTTGGGCCATTGTTACCCTCTCTTTTACTTAGTAAAACTCTGGTCAAAAATAAATGCAATACCATCTGTGCAATGACTGATCTAGCATGTGTTTATTTATTTAGAGCTCCACCAACAGGAATTATTTATATGCAGGTTAGGAAAGAATGGAGGTAGCAATTACTTTCCAGCAAAGCAAATTCCTTTAACTTGAAGGAGAGCTTCATAGCTCCATTTCTTCCTTACTTGGATATGAAGTATTCAATATATATTTTGGATAAGCTCTTTCCTTCTGTCAAAATAGGTGATCAAACGCCATCCAGAGTGCTGATACTACACTACTTTTAGCATCATGAACATCATGTAAATGTAATTACATCAAAACCAAAATTATTGATAATAATATGTCTTTTAATAAAAGTTCCTCAATACAGAAAAAAAAAGTTTAAAAGTCTATGGGTCTAAGGGATATGTCAAATGCGCACTGGAGTTTCTTTATATTTTATTTCACCATGGAGACAAACCACCTGACAGTGGCACTTCTGAGACCATATTGCAGAGTAGTAGCAATGTAGCAATGTTGCAGTAGCAATGTGCATGAGCAAGGTCGCTGCTTTTAAAAATGAAACTACTCTAAGGATATCATCTGCTTTGTTCTCAATGACCTTTAGGTACAGATTCATATGTTTAGTATGATTTCTTAAACAAGATAAATGACATGCACCTCATTTAATTTCCTCTCTGTTATAGATGCCAAGAAGTCCCCATTTGTGCTTGCATTTGTTAGCTAGGGATTATTGATATAAATTTCCTATTTTCACTCTGCAACTTTTATAACTTGGTTTCAGTTTTCATTGTTCTGTTCAAATAGATCTTGGTCACATTGTATCTATTATATTTTTTTTAAATTTCAAATCAAATCACCTTTCAATCATTTGTTTATATAGTTGTAGCTTTAAGTATGAACAAATTGTTGATAATAAGATGACCTGACTCTTCTAATAGTATTTTAAACCCACCTTACCACAGAATATAGAACTCCATTGTAATATGGCTCAACAATGAAACAGTATAATCAATTCAAGAGTTAAATTGTTGTCCCTAAATACAGCCATCTGCATTAGAGTCAGCCATGAAGTTTTTGGTCTGTAGGAAAGGATGTGTTGATTTCTGACTTTGAATATTAACATTATTAAAACATGTAATTTTCAAGCTTCTGTTCTTTTTACTTAAATACACATACACACGTGCACACACACACACACACGTAACTATCTTTATCACACAGATAAGATAAATGGAAGATTAGATATTGCAGAAGAAAAGATTAGTGAATTTAAAAAGATAGTTATAGGGGCTGGCCTGGGAGTGTAGGGGTTAAGTTCTCATGCTCCACTTTGGCAGCCTGGGGTTCGCAGGTTCGGATCCTGGGCACAGACCTATGCACTCCTTATTGAGCCATGCTGTTGCAGGTGTCCCACATATAAAGTAGAGAAAGATGGGCAAATATGCTAGACCAGGGCCAATTTTCCTCTGCAAAAAAGGGGAGGATTGACAACAGATGTTAGATCAGGGCTAATCTTCTTCACCAAAAAAAATATATATAGTTATAAAAACTATCCAAAATGAAACAGAGTGAGAAAATCTGTGGAACAACTTCAAGTTGCCTAATATATGTGTAATTGGGGTCCCTGAAAAGGGAGGAGGGCAGAAAATATTTGAAGTAATAATGGCTGGAATTTTTCCAATTTTATGAAAATAATAAATTCACAGATTTAAGAATCTCAAAAATTCCCAAACAAGAAAATTTGAAGACAACTACCCCAAGTCATAGCATAATCATATCATTCTAAAACATTATGTGCAGAGGAGCAAAGCTATAGGGATGATAGCAGATTTCTCATCAGAACAATGTGAGTGAGAAGATGATAGAGTAGTGTTCCTCAACATTGTTTTCATTACCATCCTCACCCAGAAGACTTTTTAAACACTTTTTTCCTAGTCACTCCTGCCTGATGAAATCTCAATACCACAGATATACTGTATGTCTGTTCAATATCTACAGATGTACAGATATACATATAGGTACCTGTTCCGTACCACATGTACGCTGTATGTACTGTGGCTCTTTTGAGGGACACAAACCACTGTAATATGATTTTTGTCCCCTGCCCCAAGAATCAATTTTCACTTCGTTGAGGGTGATATTGCCTTGTTGAGGATGCAGGCAGAAAGTAACATCTTGAAAATAATGGGGGAAACTGTCAACTTGAAATTCTATACCCAGCAAAAATATCTTTCAAAAAACCAAGGAATAATAAATACTTTTTCATATACAAAAGAGCTGAAAGATTTCATCACTAGAAGAGCTGTAGTATAAGAATATGAAAGGAAGGGCAGAGGGAAAGTAATACGAGATCAAAATCTGGATCTATACAAAAGAATGAAGCACAAAAGAAATGACAACTGCATCTGAAAACATAAAGACTTTTTCTTTATTACTTACAACTCTTTAAAAGAAAATTGACTAAAGAAAACTGGTAATGTTTTGTGGGGTTTGTAACTTTACCCCAGGGGAAAGAAATAGAGAATAAGCATTAAAAATACTCAAAATAATGGCCATTAATAAGTGGTATGAAGAAAATAAAATGATGTAATGGTTTAGTAATTGACCACAATGAATGAAGACAGGTGCTTGTGTTAAATTGATAAAGTTCTCTCTGAGTAGCTGAAGGAATCAAGCATAACAAAGTTCTGAGGTCAGAATGATCAAGGAAGAAGAAATAGCTAGTACAAGGATTATAAAACAAAACCTACAGAGAGAGTTAGATCATATAGGGTAAGCTGTGGTATGGTGATGAAAGATGAAGTTCAAAACGTAAGCAGAAGTCTATAAGTCCTTATAGCTCAGAAATGGGATTTTGGATTTTATTCTAACTATAATGGTCAGCCAATAGAAGATTCTAGCCAGATAAATTCTATGGTCTGATTTACATTATTAAAAATTGACTAAATTTCTATGCATTAGATTTTGAAAACATAGAAATATGTCAAGTTTTCTCTTGCATATTATCTAAGACCTCTTAAGTCCTCTAGTCTAGGAATAGAGAAAAACATGATTAAATATTATATTTCATAATTTCTTAAGATAGTACTCTTATGAGAACAGTGCTAACAAGATCTGAACTCTCCCTTTGGAGAACATGAAGACTTTATAGAGGAAGTAATAATTGAGCTAAAATCAGAATGATGATTAGGTGTCAACGTCATAGAAAGAATGCAGATTGGAGGAGTGTTCAAAAAAGGACTAACAATATTCAATAAGTATCTGGGGTCAAAAGGACTTCCTCTCAGAGAGAAAGGAAAAAGAGGAATGAGGAAAAAAGAAGATAGGAATTAGACCTTAAGGGCATAGTATTTTGATACATTTCATGATTGAGTTTGATATACTCCAGGTATTATAATAATATGGTTTAAATATAAGCCTATGCATTCAATCAACTAAAAAGCATATTCTCTTATTTTCCTATTGATTATCATAAACATTAATCACCTGAGAATGTGACCATTAATCTTTCATTACTGTGACTCCAGTGCTAGTATATAGCTTTCATATCAAAACACCCCATTGGACTCTGTGCCAGAAACTTATGACGAGATCAAAGCTAACCCCTCTTATTATTTCTAAACAACCTGTCACTTAAACATAACTTATCACATAACACAAAGACACAATGTTATCAATTATCTATTAGACATTGCACAGATAGCCAAATATACTTACTTGTATTTTTGCCCAGGTCTTAATAATTATTTAATTAAAATTAGCATAATATCATAGCACATCTTTTCTTCTATGTGCCTTATTCATTATATTCTATCAGTCTGTACTCCTCCATTCCTATAACCCTCCCCCCAAAAAACTTAGCATATGCAGTTTATTTTTAAAATATTTCTGACAATTCTCAACAGAATTTTGGGATTGCTTAAATCTCATTTGAAAAGATTTTATTAATTCTGCATCATTACCATATGACAAGACACAATTTCAAACTATTAATCCATAATTTCTCCCTGTGTTTTCCTGCATGAATTGACCCTTTCCCCACTCAGAGAAAGGTTACTATAGCTAAGAGAATGCAGTGGTCAAATATTGCCTTTTGTGTTTCAAAAGCCTAGTAATCGCAGGGAAATAGAAAGAACTCACATCCTGGAAAATATGTGTAGGAGAGAATATCTATGGTATAAAGGTCAGGGTATCCTATCCTTAGACTAGATCAGAATGGAAAAAGAAAAGTGTCAGAGTAGAAACAGAAAGCTCTTGGATGTGACAGAATCCCTTTGAAAAAAGGTTTGAGCTTTAAATGAGATAAGCTTCAAATGGAGTGGAACAGTAGAAAACCAGTGAGCTTTTGTAATCCAAGAGCAAAAAACTGATGAGCACTTCTATTTCTGGGTAGATCTTAGGAAGGTAGCAAGGCCTCATTCTAGGAATATATATGTGATATGTCTATAAATGAGCTTACTTGGTTCTCCCTTGCACCAGTATAGCATGAATATAGCTGAATGATTATACAAACTTAAGAGTGGCATTGAACAAGACATCATGTGTCATCCACAGAGATACTCTCATGTTCTGGTACCATGTGGAAGCAGTAAAGTGAATGCCAGCAAGGAATGCTGACAAAAGTAAAGAGACTATTCAAATTTTAACATGAGATGAAGTAGAGGCATTGAAATGGGCCAATAAAGGATGATCAGATGGAATGGTGCCTGTTTCAATGATTGTCAACTGAGATTGAAGGCATATGAGGAACAGATATTACCTCTGAAATCCTTGCCATTATGCAAGCTACTAGAAGTTACACACAAGGACTAGTGTAGGAAATTTAAATTGACTGAGATTAAATCTTCCCTCTCCATCCTCTCAGCGGAGGCCTTGGAAGGAAAATTATACAGAATTATAAAAAAATAAATAAAACTACATTTCCTGCATGTTTATGTTTGTGGAGTGAGACTTGCCTCTGCTACGAATACACTCTGTGTTCCCTCTGAGGCACATCTCACATCACTTTTGAACAATCAAACATAAGGCATGTATATGTTTGCTTTTCCTCATACACCTCAAAAAGGCAACAGAACCGAGACATCTTTCTTAATTCATTTTTTCCAGATGATATTTTTTGGCTTTCAAATATATTACTTAAATTTCAAAAACAAATCCACAAATATCTCCTTTGTACAAAAAACTCTTCTAAAATTATAACTATAGTTGAGATCTTTTCCACTTCTTATATTCAGCTCAAGGAACATAATCACATTAAGGGATGCTCACTTGGGTCCTCATGCCAACAGGTTATATGCCACATGTTGTTTATATGAGCCTATCACCTTTCTCTCTACTTAAATTAACAATTCTAACCAGATATTCTGTCAAAACATAGAGTATTCATGAAAATAGCAATTAGGCCAAAACTTAATATGACTAGATCCTAGGTGGTAATGTACTTTTCTAATTCACTTCTCGGTTTATATGAAGTTATATAAATTTTCTCAGGTTATTATATCTGATCCACCTCTGAAATCTCAGTATCAAAAATATCTCTCTCTGGTTATATCCTCTTCTTCCAGTTTACTTACTGAAGGACCTCTACTACAAGGATTCTTTGATTTCATCAAGATCTCTAATCCATATATTATACCACTTTGTCATTATTAATCAGACCCTTCTGGTGTTCATTTTTCCTTGTCTAGCCCACAATTCATACTCCATCATTATCATTTTTTCTTTGTAAAGCCTACCAAATCTCTTACTTTTATTTCATATTGATAGTACTCACCTGAAAACATGAAAGTGATTTAAACACAAATGTCCACTTATTTTCTCCAGATCTGTACTATAGCAAATACCTGTTTCGGTGACCTGAATTATTTCATATCACACATTTTAAACAGGTTCTCAAAACTACTCAGTTCTCTTATAGTGCTTTCTTGTTGGGCTCAAGTTCTCACGCTGCTTTTCTCTTCTGATCCTAACCTTCTTCACCTTTAACCTGAGCTAAATATTCATCTTTTAACTCACTGAGAAAGTAGAAGCCATTGTGGGAGATCAAGATTTGGCCATCCTAAAATATATCTCTTTACCTTGATTGTTTTCGCTGAGGGACATTTAACCTCCCCCACTAACTGTCTAATGAATTTGACATAGTAACTCCTTCCTAGAACAGATCTTCTATCCTGATGGCTGTAAAGATAATGTAGGATAAATGTTACAATAGGAAAGGCACCAACAAGCCCATCTTATCGGAAGTTCTGTCTCTCAGGCCACATTCTCTGGATGGCCCTGCAAGGAGTTGCCAGACAAACATTTACATTTATAAGGGAAATCTCCATTTGTAAAGGTATCTCCCTCTCTGTTTTGGGAAGAGGGGGGGATGACCTCATTTTTAGAAACTTATCACTGTGGAAGGTGAGGCCTTAAAACTGCATGATAAACCTTACTCTTGTTTACTGTGCTTTAGTGGTAATCTCCTGTAACTGACACCCCCACCCCCAACATCCTCCTTTGTCTTTGGTTGAACGTCGTATTTAAGGTGAGAATTTCTGCTATTGTGGAGAAACGTAGTGTCCCTGCTTTCTCCCATGTATACATGTTATCAAACTTGGTATTATTTTCTCCTGCTAACTTGTCTTGTTAATTATTTGGCCAGCCAGAAGAACCTTAAGGAAAAGGGCAGAGGGAGATTCCTCCTCTTCCCCTAACACCATCAAAGGCAATTTCCCTCAGCCTTCCACAATCAAATCTACAAATTTATCTATCCCATTCTTATCTTCTCTTTCTCTCCTACTATAATTTAGAATATTATTCTTCTTATCAAAAGCAGTCTCTGGATCCAATTCCTCTTCTCACTCTTTTTGTCATACCTTTTATTTCCTCCTTCAAGAATCTCTTCCCGTCTGGTTGATAATTCCCACAAATATAAAACATATTCTGATAGCTTCTATTTGTTCTGTGGACTGCACATCCCTTCCCGTTACAGCAACATTTAACTGGCCGCATTTATTGACAGACTTTGTAAATGATTTGTTTTCACAAAGAGCTTCCATATCCTCATCTTCTAATTTCACCTCTTCTCTTTGAAGTCTATCTCCACCCCTCAACATTCCTGAATCATCTCTTGTCAAGGTTATCAATGATATTTTTAAGCAGGATTCATTGAATGCCGTTTTCTTTCTTGAAACACTCTCCTTTCTTGGCTTCCACAAAACCCTGCTCTTTTGGGTTTTCTTCTACCACTTATCCAATCTTCTTTTGAAGCTCATCCTACTAAACCAAATTCTTTAATTGTAGAGACCCTCAGGATTTGATTTTGGGCCTTTTATTCATTACTTTCTCGTTACTTCTTCTCAGTAATCTCATTGATTCCAAAAAATTCCAATGTCATCTCTATGCTGATGACTCAAAAATTCTATTTTCTCTGCCCAGGCGTTTCCTTGACTGTTTTTTTCTAATTGCATATCTCACAGACAACTACCTCTTAAGAAACATCTCAAGCTCTTGCTTTTTTTTGCCTCCCTCTACTTTTTTCTTTCTCATTTCAATAAATGCCATTACCATCCACCTGAAGCCAGAAATTCAGGAGTAATTCCTCATTATTACTAGTAGTAATTTATATTTGTAACTATATTAGTAATTTTCTGTTTATGTTAACAATTGCTCCCTGCCCCCATCCTTTCATTAGAAAGTCTTACTGATTATATCTTTGAAATATATTGATTACATCTTTGAATAGTATACTGATGATATTTCAGAAATATCTGCCAATTTTTAGATTCCTTTACTATATAATTGCTTTCTCTTTGGTTGCTGTTAACTATTATCTGAACTATTACAGCTACCACCTGTCAATTTGCTTCAATTTCTTCTCTATGTGGCAGTAAAAGTGATCTCTTAAAAACGTAAGTTGAATCACATTGTTTCACTGCTTAAAAGTTTGAGTCGTGGGGGTGGGCCCCATGGCATAATGGTTAAGTGTGCATGCTCCGCTGCTGGTGGCCCGGATTCAGATTCGGGTGGCACACTGATGCACCCCTTGTCAAGCCATGCTGTGGTGGCGTCCATGTAAAGTGGAGGAAGATGGGCACGAATGTTAGCCTAGGGCCAATCTTCCTCAGCAAAAAGAGGAGGATTGGCATGGATGTTATCTTAGGGCTGATCTTCCTCAAAAAAAAAAAAAGTTTGAGTCGTTTCCCAATGCTATTAGAATAAAATTTAACATTCTTACTATGGTTATACAGTGGGGCATGATCTACTCTGCTGTATCATTAAACTCATTTCACAAGTATGCCCCTCTATCTCCTTGCCCAATCACATTGGTCTTTTCTCAGTTGCTGGAATATGTAAAATTATTTTTATTTTGGTGGAAATGTATATGTTGGACTCCTGTACCCACTAAATGTGCCTTCAACTTCCTCTTCATCTGATTATCTCCTTTTAATTTTTAAGTCTCCTCTTACATGACATCTGCTCAAAAAGAGCCTTCCTAACTATCAAAAGTAAACTTTTCCCTAGTGATTTCTAATCTTTCTGATTTATTTCTTCATTCTTATTCATCCTAAAAGTATTTTCTTTGTCTTTTATTTGTTCTTTTGCCTATCTACTCTGGTAGAGTGCACATTCCGTGAAGTCAGGTACTCTTTCTCCTGGTTTATCATTTTTCCTCCAATACCTTTAATGGTATCCGTCATACTGTAGATGTTCAGTAAATATATTTGTTGGCTGAATGGCTTCTCATCACAGGTATTTTAGATAAATGACTGTCATTATATGTGATGGATATAGAGCTTGGCAGGACATTTTAAAGTGTTTATATTATATCTCTTGTAATAACCAACCCACACAGGTAGGATAATGGCTAGATTCTTAAGGATCTTTCAGTCCTCCTGCTTGTTGTAACTTTTGCTAATTTACCTTTGGTTTCCAAATAATGGTCCTGGAATCATGGCCTAATCACAAATTTTAAGACATATTTGCATTTTAGATAGACTTTCTTCCATTTGGAAGTGGGGTGTTATTATTTAAAAACTCTCTAAATAGGTGTTTGATTTTCACTAATACTTGATTCTAGACTTTATCATGGTCAGTGCTCTGGTTCTCTACTAAAACACAAAAAATTATTACCATATTTGGTGGCTTAAAACAACATCCATTTTGTTATTATTCTTTATATTTTGTGGGTCCAGAATATCGGCAGAGTACACAGAGAAAGACTTGCTTCTGCTCCAGAATGTATAGGGTCTCAGCTGGAATAACTCAAACAACTGAGGGCTAGAACAGCTGGGTACCAGTGAGGCATCTTTCTTCATGTAGTCTCAGGGCTGCTGCTTTTCGCTTCTTCATGTGGTCATCTCTCATGGTGTCCTCAGTATGATAGCCTCAAGATAGTTGAACTTCTTACCTGGCAGCTCAGAATTCTAAGAGCAAGTGCTCTGAGAGAGGAAGAAGACACTAGTCTCCTAAGGCCAGGGTCTGGAAGCAGGCACAACATCACTTCCACTGTATAGTTTGTCAGAGCAGCCACAGATCCTGCCAAGATACAGGAAGAGGACACACAGAGGAGTGCCAACCAATTTGTAGCCATCTTTTATCAACCAAAATAAGAGACCACATTTTAATTAAGAGTGGAAAGACATTATTTAAAAAATAAACGAAAGAAGGGCAGGTCTTTCTTATTAATGATGTTATTGAAAAATCACATGGATATTTCTGCCAATATGTAATTGTCAATTTATTCCTTTAGGAAGATGAAGTGTATGGTATATTTGCCTCATATTCTTTACTGAATGTTCTTCATCCCAATTTTGTTGTTTCAAAATGTTGACAATTACTTATATACACCCCTATATTTTTACATCTTCCAATTTTAAATAATTTGGCTGATACAATGGAACTCCTCTAAGCCCTCTAAATGTTTTGTCTTATTTAATTCTCATAACAAACCTATAATCTCCTTACATAGTTGAGAAAAATGTTTAATAGGTGTTAGTGAAATTGCACATTAGGTTAAGAAATATGCCTGTAGTGAAGTCAGAAGGCCATTCCTTGAACTTATACTGATGTTTATATTGACAGCATTGGACCGAGGCTTAATCCTGATTCTGTGGGTACACAAGCTGTTAACTTTTAGACAAATGTTAGATTAGCAATCTTTAAGTTTCCTATTGGTTATAAAACTCCATGAGGACTTACATTCTTGAAAGAGATAAAATGTCTTTGAAGATTAGGAGAAAATAACTTTTCTTTGTAGTTAAGTCAAGTTATTTAAATAGATGGCAAATTAGAAAGCAGGACTTATATTGGAACTTTCTTGGTTATACTTTGCTTCTACTTATACCTGGAAATGATTATTTATGTCCCTTGAATCTACTCTCTGGCTCTTTTTTGGGGGGGCAGGGGAGGAAGACCAGCCCTGAGCTAATGTCTGTGGCCAATCCTTCTCTTTTTGCTGAGGAAGATTGGCCCTGAGTTAACATCTGTGCCAATCTGCCTCTATTTTATGTGGGACACCTGCCACAGCATGGCTCAATGAGCGGTAGGCAGGTCCACACCCAGGATCTCAACCTGCGACCCCAGCCCACTGAAGTGGGGTGTGTGAACTTAACCGCTAGGCCACCGGGCCGGCCCCCAACTCTCTGGCTCTTGATCCATTTTCTGAGCCACATTTCCTTTTTCATGAAATTTAGTATGTGTTTACAGCTAAATTGTTCTGTCAGTCTACTTCTTGTCAGTAGAATTTGGATGTCTAAAGGAGTCTTTTCATTTTGTACTGTTTCTGTTTCTTCCAGTTCAGGCTGGCATCTTGCTGAATATGGAAATCTTTTAAAACTTTGTAGATCTCCTATGAATTTTATTTGTGTTCACCCCATTTGAAAAAACCATGCCAGCAGATTTCTTTGAAATAAGCCCTTTCCTAACTTATATATTTATCCTAAGGAACAATGCTGTTATACTTCCTTTTTTTTTTTTTTTATTGAGAGGATCTGTGAATTACACTCTCTAAAATCTTTAAAGTGTCTTTTGTCTGACTGAACAGTACTTTCAAGCACCACTTTTGATCTTTCTAAGGTCTTAACAAAGGATTTTGTAGTCACACCATAGCTTTATTTTTAGACAATGCAATTATATAAATTATCTATTGCTTAACAGCAAATTATCCAAAAATTTAGTTACTTAAAACAAGCATTTATTATCTCTTAAAGTTTCTAAAAATCATAAACCTAGGAGTGGCTTAGTTGGGTGGTTCTGGCTCAGGATCTCTCATGAGGTTACAGTTAAGCTGTTGGTAGGGTAGCAGTTCCCCAAAAGAGCTAAAAGATCCACATCCATGCTCACAAACAGAGAAGTTGGCAGGGGCTTCAGTTCTTTGTTTGTAGGGCTTTTCATGCAGCTGGCTTCCCCTAGAATGAGCAATCAAGAGAGAGAGAGAGAACAAGATGCTACATTGCCTCTCATGGCCTGGTCTTAGCGTTAATTCTGTTTCATTCTATTAGTTACAAGTGAGCCATTAAGTCCAGCCAACACTCAACATAAGGGCATGGATATCAGGAGTTGGAGATCACTGGACATCATCTTTCAGGCAGACTACTACAATGCATTTCAACAATTTTGGATAATTTTTGGGTAGTACCATTTCATCAAGTTTTACTTTTCTTCGTTATTACCCTTACTTCTTCATGCAACTCCAAATACACTTATCATATCTTTCCTTCGTGTCCCTTTTATCTATTTTCATCTTTTTTTTTTGCTTTGTGCTTCAATCTCTATTAATTCCTCCGATCTGTATTCAAGTTTTTAAATTCTATTTTCTGCTGTGTCTAATCAGATGTTAAACCCATCTACTGAATTTTAATTTCAATGATTGCATTTTTTAGTTTTAGGATTTACCTCTTGTTATTTTTATCTATTTCTGTTCTTTGTGAAATTCTTTATTTTTAAATTTCTTGCAATAAACATGCTAGTCAGTTCAATATCTGTTATTTTCTGTATGTCTATTTTTCTTGATTTTTGGTATTTTGATTTTGTCTCTTTATATGACAGGTAAGTTTTAGTCTTCATGATGGTCATGGTGTATGAAAAATAATACAGACTCTGCATGATGGTATCTTCCTTCAGAAATGATTCAATTTTCTTCCAGTAGATAGAGTACAGCATATCACCTTCCCAGCCAATGCTGGTAAATTTCCAGTTTGCCTTTTTTCCCAGGGCATAGCACTTCTAAGGTTGAACTGAATGGTTGGGATATTTACTTGGCTCCCTCATACTTGAAAGACCCTAAACTCTGACTTGCATCTCCCTAGTATGATAAAGCTCCTAAAATTTCTGCTTAGCTTTTAGAAACTGCAGTAGATTTGATTTTTAAAACTATTACAGCAAGCATGAGCATCTTTGAAGTTAAAAAATAAAAATAAATTGCATTCAAAATGTTGCACTGGCCTCTATTTCCCTTTCCTCTGCATCTTGACCCATAAAGTCATAATTTGTTTGTCAGACCTCAATGCCAATTTTTGTCTCCCTCACCCAGTGAGATTGCCACAAGCTGTAGACCACTGCTGGGTGTTTTCTATCTTCGCTCCTGAACAATAAATCATCAAGTAGTAAACCTGGGAAAGAGTGGAAACTTAGCACTCACATCAATATATTTCTCTTCCTTCAGAATCTTTACCTTTCAAATACTAGCTACCGTGTTTTATTCCTGATGCCTTCAAAACACTGCTTTTGTATCTTAACCAGATTTTATAGTTGTTATTAGTGGGAGATTTAGTCTGATAGCAGTTATTTTGTCTTTGCCAGAAGAAGTCACTTAAATTTGTTACAACATAAATGCATATTTAATACAAAGATATGTAGTTTCCATTTTTTCACTAATCCATAATCAGTTCTTAAAAGTGTTGTAGTGCAGAAGCCCAGATATGGTCATGGATCTGTAGACTATACTGAGAACCAGGGTATATACCATAGGGTATATATATACTGGTTGAAGAGAGCATCATGATATAACCTGGATAAAGATATAAGAATTTTTTTTCTAATAGTGGAAAATTAGTTCCTTTGATACCTGCCATATCAGCTGACCTCAAGTCCAACTCTGCTGAAGCTGTATAATAAGGCCACAAAATAGCAGATTAAATTCTGTTTTCTTGAAGAAGATTTGGCTTGGAACTACCTAAACCCAGAGGAAAAATATATTTTTTGGGGATTAGTGGATAATGTCTACTGAATGCAAAAAGTTAAAACTATATTATGACTACAGTTGTGAACACTTTAGCCAAGAGAGGATGTGACTTTATGCGTAGATTCTTGCTTTGAACTGCATATAACTTCTCAAAAGTCTCTTTGGGCAATGAAACTTTCTGTGCTTTCCATAAAATAATTTTATTTCTGGTTCTCACTTTTTTAAATAGAAAAATTATATCATTTTAAATTTCTTTTATAACTAAGAACTAATGTGATAATATAATAGGGCTTAATAAAAGAAAGGTAGAATATATTAGCAAATGGCAAATATACTTTAAGAAAATATTATAATATTTAAATTTTTTACACTCAAGATCTGATTTTCCATTGAAATAATTATAATACCAACTCATTTTTAAAAATTGATTAGTAAACTTGGAATTTATCAATACACTTAATGGAAACTCTAGTCCCTTTCCACAAAACTCTGAAAAAAATCTAAATACATTAACATGTCCTACAAAGCTATGCATGACTGAATCCACATTACACAGATGAAATTACTAACTTTCCCACCTCATTTCCTACCTCTACATAGTGCTTACTTCTCCTTAGCCACTGGAATTATGCTGTTCCTTCAAACCATCAAATTATTCTCACCTAAAGATCTTTGTTCTTGTTCTCTTAAGTTGAAATGCTCTTCTCCCAGATTTTTAAATGACTTTCTCATTTCACTTAAGTTTTTCCATATTTTTTATATTTCCAGATGCCCTTTCCTCATCATCCTAACAAAACTGCATTACCATCTCTGCCCCTGTCATTTTTTATCTGCTTCCCCAGATTGCTTTTTAATTTTTATTTATTTATGTATTTTTCTTATTTATTTTTTGTGAGCAAGATTGGCCATGAGCTTAGATCTGTTGCCAGTACCTTCCTCTTTTTGCTGAGGATGATTGGCCCTGATCTAACATCTGTGCCCATCTTCCTCTATTTTCTATATGGGACGCCACCACAGCATGGTTTGATGAGCAGTGCGTAGGTCTGCACCTGCAATCCAAACCTGCGAACCCTGGGCAGCCAAAGCAGAGCATGCAAACTTAACCACTACGGCACCAGGCCGGCCCCCAGATTGCTTTTTTAAATAGCTTCTAATATTACGTATTCGTTATTTTACTTGCTCAGTATCTGTTTCTCCCACTAAAGTGTAAGTTCCACGAGAAGCTGTGTTATCAATGCAAATATTAGTGCCTAAAAGAGACTATGTAGTTGATGTTTATTATTGAATAAAGGACTCCCAGCCCCCTCAAACACACAAACAAGTAGGAAAAGACAAAATATAATTAGTAAAATAATGTTATTAATAGAATTAATCATCTGACAAATATTTCACTTTTCAATTGATTTTTTGCTCATAACTTCCCTGAGAAACAAACAGATACTTTTATACTATTTTTAGAGATATTTATAATTTCTGGACTGAGAATCAAATATTTGGATCTTAGTGATGAAACATTATTAGTAGTTAGGTATGTGGTCCCTGGAGGGTAAGAGACATGGGTTCAAATTCGGAATTTGCCTTTTATAACTTTAATGATATTGGGAAAATTTCCTCTACACCTCAGTTTCTCATCTATGCAGTCAAAATGGTGATAATTATACATGCTTCGTGGAGTAGGATAAACTACGTACATGGCCTGAAATAGAATAACTAGGCAATAAAATTTAGCTATTATTTTACTATTAGTTCTTGTATCATGAGATACAGGTTATGAATGACCATTTAAGTGTCTGAGGCTCCCTTTCTTTATTCTCAAAGCACAGCATTTAAAAATTTTCCAAATATTTCTCTCTTTGTTGGTAGAGAATAGTTAGCTGTTGCCTTCACCATTTAGAGTCCTCCCACACTGAAAAACAATTATTAAGACTTTATTCTAGTTTCTCTTTTCCAAAGAAAGTGAACAATCTCAAGTCTTTTAATACCCTCAGGATTAGCATTTTTCATTTTATTCTCAATCAGAGACCAGCCTTGTGAAGGGCATAAGACCTGACTCTGCTAGTATTAGTGAACACTGTCTAACACACAACTCCAGACTACTATGTCTTTTCCCTGCTATGTGGCTGGGCCAAGGTTAGTGGTAACAGACTAGTATTTAACTGGTCTTAATCTGCCATGATGCATATGGAGTCAACTAAGTTGATATCACCTCTGAATTTTCACCATATTCTCCATGTCCTTAGGTCAGAATACTACATTTATAACTGTAATAGTCAGGAGGTTTTCAAATTCAGTTAATAAAAAGCAAACAAACCTCAAACTAGCTTAAATAAAGAAGGAATTTTATTGATTTTCTCATCTGAAAAGTTAGAGGCAGGCAATACCACATCCAGTAATTCACACAATCTCCCTTGAACCTCGGGTCTCTGTCTCTCCGCTATGTTTTTCACAGTGTCAGTTTCCACATCAGAGTTCCAAATTCTCCTGCTAGGTTAGCAAAATCACTTATGCATGTTCAGACCACTCATTTTTACACTCTACAATCCAGGAGAATATCGAATATATCTTCTGCTATCTCTTTAAATCTTCGAGGTTAATCATTTAACTTGAATCAATTTTCAGTGGCCAGCGAGGTTTGTTTCAAGCAATCAGTCCGATTCAAGCCATGTAGCCAAAAAAGAGAAGATCAAAAAGTGTTGACGGAAAAAGAATTGGAACGGAAGAGGCAATCAACAAACGTCTACCACCTTCTTTTAAGATACACATTTTCATATTGAGAAAGCCTATCTGACAAGTACCACCAGGGATACACCTGCAGTAAAACAAAGTTGGGTTTCTTAACTTTCTGCAGCAAGGAGAACACTGTCCATGAAGAACAATGGAGCAGGTAAGGGACTTTTAATAGGGCTTGTGTTTGTGCCTAATGACTGTTTCTAAAGAGCAACTTGGAGAAGCATGAAACAGCTCTGGATTGTTTATCACAATAGTCTCATTTAGGAAGCAAGAGAAACAGAGCAATGTCGAGGAAATCATTGGTAAAGAAGCAGTAATTGCTCAAATTATGTGGCCTTGGCCATGTCTAGTTGGAAACATTCTTTTAGTTTCTGTTAGAAATGCTATAGTCTGATTACCAGCAGCACTAAGAATAAGACTTTGGGTTCTGTTTCCTCAGCAACTACAAAGTTAGGATAAATGAGGGATGTTTTGAAAACAAAAAACGAACCCCCCAAAAATCCTCTTATCTGAAGAACTGAGGTAGGAAATTGAGGCTACTTCAGTAGGTCAAAGTGACCCAAATGTTTCAGATGCTTTAAGCAAAGGCAGAATGTTCTACTCTCGTTGATTTGATTTCAGGTACTAATGTTTCTCACAGATGAGGCGTTTCATCAAGAAGTTTGCTCAACACTATGTCTTTGAAGTTAATTAATAAAAGAAGTCTTTACATATTCAAAATAAATAACTGCTACACTTTTTTTTGAAGATTTTATTTTTTTAGAGCAGTTTTAGGCTCACAGCAAAAGTGAGGGGAAGGTACAGAGATTTCCCATATACTTCCCACCTCACATTTGCATAGCCTCCCTCATTATCACCCATTAGAGTAATCCCTGACTAGGAACATTTGTTACAATTGACGAACCTACATCGACACATCATAATCAAAATCCATAGTTTACACTACAGTTCACTCTTTGTGATGCACATTCTATGAGTTGGGACAAAAGTATAATAATATGTATCTGCCATTATAGTATCATACAGAATCGTTTCACTGCCCTAAGAATCCTCTGTGCCTTGCCTATTCATCTCTTTCCCCATCCCTACCTCTGGCAACCACTGATCATAATCCAGAATGTCATATAGTTAGAATTATACAGTATGTAGCCTTTCCAGATTGGCTTCTTTAGCTTAGTGGTATGCATTTAAGATTCTCCCATGTCTTTTCATGGCTTGGTGGCTCATTTCTTTTTAGCACTGAATAATATTCCATAGTCTGAGTGTATCATGGTTTATTTATCCATTTAACTACTGAAGAACATCTTGGTTGCTTCCAAGTTTTGGCAATTATGAATAAAGTCCCTATAAACATCCATGTGCAGGTTTTTGTGTGGACATAAGTTTTCAACTAATTTGGGTAAATACAATGGAGCATAATTGCTGGATCATATGGTAAGAGTATGTTTAGTTTTGTAAGAAACCACTAAACTGTTTCCAAAGTGACTACACCTTTTCGCATTCTCACCAGCAATGAATGAGAATTCCTGTTGCTCCCTTTCCTTGCCAGCATTTACTGTTGTTGGTATTCTCTATTTTGGCCATTCTAGTAGATGTGTAGAGGTAACTCATTGTTTTAATTTGTATTTCCTTGGTGAGAGATGATATAGAGTATCTTTTCATATGCCTATTTGCCATCTATATATCTTCTTTGGTGAAGTGTCTGTTAAGGGTTTGACCCATTTTCTAATTGATTTTTTGTTTCTTACTGTTGAGTTTTAGGAATTTTTTGTATATTTTGGATAACAGTCTTTCATCAGATGTGTCTTTTCCAAATATTTTTCCCAACCTGTGTCTCATCTTCTCATTCTCTTGACATTGTCTTTTGCAGAGCAGAAGTTTTTAATTTTAATTAAGTCTAGGTTATCAATTATTTCTTTCATGAATTGTGCTTTTTTTGGTACTATTTAAAAAGTCATCACCATACACAACGTCTTCTAGGTTTTCTGTGATGTTATGCTTCAGGAATTTATAGTTTTGCGTTTTACATTTAAGTAGACCCATGAACTCCATTTTGAGTTCATTTTTGTGAAGGATGTGAGGTCTGTCTCTAGATTCATTTTTTTGCATGTACATGTCCAGTTGTTCCAGCACCATTTGTTGAAAAGATTCTCCTTCCTTCATTGTATTGCCTTTGCTCCTTTGTCAAAAATCAGTTGACTGTACATTTATGTGGGTTTATTTATGTTCTCTCCATTCTGTTCTATTGATTTCTTTGTATATTCTTTTGCCAATATCACATTGTCTTGATTACTGTAGTATTGTAGTAAATCTTGAAGTCAGGTAGACTCGAACTTTGTTCTTTTCTTCCAATATTGTGTTGGCAATTCTGGATCTTTTGTCTCTCCATAGAAACTTTAGAATCAGTTTGTCAATATCCACAAAATGACTTGATGGTATTCTGGTTGGGATTACATTGAGTTCATAGATCAAACTGTGAAGAACACACATCTTGATAATACTGAGTCTTCCTATCCATGAACATGGAATATCTCTCTATTTATTTAATACTTTGATTTCATTAAAGTTTTATAGTTTTCTGTATCTAGACCTTATATATATTTTGTTAGATTTATACATTAACATTTCATCTTTTTGGGTGCTAATGCAGATGATATTATGTGTTTAATTTCAAATTCCACTTGTTTATTACTGGTATTTAGAAAAGTGATTGACTTTTGTATATTAATCTTGTATCCTATAACCTTGTTACAATTGTTTATTAGTTTCAGATGTTTTCTGTCGGTTCTTTAGATTTTTTGCATAAATGATTATGTCATTTGCAAACAAAGACAGTTTTATTTCTTTCTTCCCAATCTGTGTACTTTTTATTTCCTTTTCTTATCTTATTGCATTAGCTAGAACATCCATTATGAAGTTGAAAAGGAACAGTGAGATGGCATATCCTTGTCTTGTACCTGATTTTAGTGGGAAAACTGAGTTTCTCACCATTAAGTGTGATGTTAGCTGTAGGTTTTTTGTAGATATTCTTTATTTGGTTGAGGGAGTTCCTCTCTATTCCTAGTTTACTGAGAGTTTTAATCATGAATAGATGTTGGATTTTGTCAGATGTTTTTTCTGCATCTATTGATATGGTCATGTGATTTTATTCTCTATTCTGTTCATGTGATGGATTATATTAATTGATTGTTGACTATTTAACCAGTCTGGCATATTTGGGATGTATCTTGGTTGTGGTATAAAATTCTTTTTATACTTTGTTGATTTTGATTTGCTAATATTTTGTTGAAAATTTTTGCATCTATGTTTCATGAGAGATATTGACCTGTAGTTTTCTTTTCTTGTAATATCTTTGTCTTGGTTTTGGTATTAGGGTAATACTGGCCTCATAAAATTACAGGAATTGTTCCCTCTGCTTCTGTCCTCTGAAAGAGATTGTAGAGAATTGGTATAATTTCCTCCTTAAATGTTTGGTAGAATTCACCAGTGACCTCATCTGGGCCTGGTGCTTTCTGTTTGGGGAGTTTATTAATTTTTGATTCAATGTCCTTAATAGATTTAGACCTGTTAAGATTATATATTTCTTCTTGTGTGAGTCTTGGCAGCTTATGTCTTTCAAGAAATCAGTCCATTTCATCTAGGTTATCAAATTTGTTGGCATGGAGTTGATCATATAACTGTTACATTTTTCATCTAGGATTTTAATTTTTCAATCAGAAAAAAAGACTACCAAAATTTATTATTAAATATGAGTACGATTATTTCTATAATAGGTGACATAAAGGAGAAACATGCCAGAAAATAAGCAGTCAAATAAACAATGATACTCTCCAACTTGTTTTTAAGTATGTATCCTCTAAAATACCTATGAAAGCCCTTAAATGAATTTCTTAAACATCTGTGGTAAAAAAAGTGGCTTATAATTTTTTTTCTGTTTTCTTTTCTTTCATTTTATTTATTTTTGTTTGTTTTTCCATAGACATATAGGTGTAAAAATTAACTTTAGGAAAGTTTTATTCTATCCTAATCATTTTTCGGATAAAAAACTATAGATATATATTGGTGAAGTAACTTGTGCATGTTCACAAGCTAATTAGTGCCAAAGCTAGGAGTAGAACACAAATATTGTGCTCTTTCCACCTTACTGCATTGTTACCAGCTAAGTGGCATCAACTAGGAAAGGTGTGTGCAGAAAAATGCATGCTGCATTGTTACTAGTTGTAGAAACTCACTTGGACAGAAGTTCCTTCGCTTAAATAATTCATCACCTTCTCCCACGTGTTGGCTATTTGTGTGCCATTCATGTGGACAGTGTAATTATCGGTAAAATTATTTCAGTTGCACTGAAAAACTCACTCTTTTTATAATTTTAATAGAAATATATTAGCTACCACTTTGCCGTCTGATAATTCTAATACTTCTCCTTTAGTATGGAATGGAATGAAACTTGGGAGTTGATCTAGTGTGGGGCCTTGAAAGTTCTGGAATCTTTGAACTTTAGGGGATAAGCCTGAGGAAGTGAGGAAAGTTGAGAGGTCAATTTCATTGCAGAGGGTTAGGTCCACATATATGAATAATATATATAAATTAAGCAGCTACACACATAGTAATATTATTTTCATTTCTTTGAAACATATTTTAGTAATATTATTATTGAATTTAAAGCACTGTAATTTGAGTAAGTCACATTAGTTGTCACAGTGACAATTCAGAATTGAATAAAGATTTGATCCTTAGCATCTGACACCCTCGCTGGAAATTTTCTTGGTCTTATATCTTATGGGTGATTCTTCTGCCTAAGGTTGTCATTTTTTAAAAGTGATTGGTGAACATTTCTGTCTTTCTTTGATAGGTAACATGAAGTTTTTAAGACTTCAAAGAAGTTTTATTTTCTAAATAAAGAAATTGTCTTAGTTCCATAGGCTTGGCTTTGCCTTTTTTATTTACCCTGATCTCTTTTTTAAAAATAATTTTAGTCTTTGATTCAGAGAGTCTGTGATATGATGAAAATTAATAAAACTTCTCTATCCATATATGTGAGGCTTTTAATAACAGAAATATATAAGAAAATACATTAACTTAGAAAATAAATGTGTATTATATTTTCCTCTAGTTGCACATATTGCTGATAATTATGATGTTTAGGACCCTTGTCTTTATTCTCAATCATCATAAGTATACCACTGATATTTTGTGAAGAACTTCAAGAATTTTTTCAAGAATATCTTGTTTGATAATTATGAATATCTCTTAAAAGCATTTTTCTTTGTTCAGGGAATTGAAGGCTGGCCTGAAATGGAGCAGAGGTAGAGCAAAGTTGTGACAACTCTTCACATGAGAACAACAATTTGGTAACCTCCTGTAAAAGTACATTTCCTTAACTGATATTTATATTCTGACCTTAAAACACACAAATATAAGGTAGGATGTTCCGTAGAGAGCAGATAATTGAAAAAGAAAGAAAAAAAAATCCCCGCTATCAAGAAGGAAAATTTGGAGAGCCCTATCTTCTTAACTAGGATGATTTGAGAAATAAAATCACATTATGAAAAGAAAGGAAAAGAAGGGTATTTGCCTGCCAGCTGGAACTTACTCTTGACTCTCTCTAGTCCTTCTTAAAGGATCTACTTTCATTCATTCAACAGACCCTTTCGGGCATCAATTTGTGTCAGGTACTATCCTAGACTCTAGAGATAAATAATAACAATTATCAGAGTAAACCAAATCCTTGCCTTTAGAGAACTTACTGTCTAGTGAGGAGAGGTGGAAAGAATCAAATAAGGAAATAAATATATAACATTCTAAATAAAATAGGGAATAGGAGTTGGAGACATTCATTCAACACATATTTATTTCACATCTATTAAGTGCAGGTGCAATCACAACTCTTGGAAATGCAAAGAAGACAGAAGTGTTCCATCTTTGGGAGTTCATAGTGGGAAACACAGATAAAGAAACAGTAAGGTTAAAAAAAAAAAAAGCTTTGTAGAAGAGCAAAAATGAAATATAGAAACTTATCACGTTCTGCCTGCCTATTCTTTCGCAAGGTTATGGTGAGTGGAAAGATGCCATTAGAGTACGCCAGTTAGGATTCATCCTCAAAGCTGGGAGAAAAGTAACTATCTGGACAGTTGGCAGCACCATCCTGATGATACGACCATTCACTGATGAATTTAGATGCATTTTTACAATGTCAAAAGAACTAGTAAATGGAAGAACTACAAGTATTCTATAGAGCAAAACAGTTCAATACAAATATAATATGAGCCACAAATAAAAGTCACATATATCATTTTAAATTTTCTAGTTGCCTGATCCAAAGTGAAATGAATTTTAATGATATATTTTATTTAATTCAATATGTTCAAACTATCATCATTTCAACATTTAATTACTATAAAATCATTAAGGAGATTTATACATTCTTTTTTCCATACTAAGTCTTCAAAATTTAGCATGTATTTCCACTTAAGCACAACTCATTTTGGAGTATCTGAGAGTACCTTATCCTTGCTATATTACTGTAAAATTATTAATTCTTTTAAGAATCAACTAAAATTTTTTTTCTTTATTTTTTTGGTCCTATAACAATGAGAGTATGAAGGTCAGGCTCGAGTGTTCCAAGATTTTCTGAAATTGTAAAGCACAATGTAACAGACAAGAAACTGCATTTCTCCTGGTTCCTCATTGAATTACATAGTCACTAAGATCTGCCAACTTGTTGACTATATATATTTTTAAGTTCAAAAGGCAAAAGGTAAGTATTCAACTGTTTGACCTGCTTGTCAAAAACACAGAAAAATTTTTCTAAATGCTGACAGTTTATATGTTTTTGTTTTTGTTTTCTATTTTGTCCTTACAGCCTTCCCTCTCAGGTATTTTCTGTCTGTGCCTTTTGAGAACATTCGTTCAGATGATGCCTGAATTTACAAACTCACTAAAGTATGATAAGATTTAATTTAGTCCATCCAGAACTGAGAGCCTGTAATATCGAAAGGTAGATTTTAGCTGTCATAGTACAGTATAAATAAAATACAACATTTTAAAAATAATCTATTTTTGATATTCAGTTAATGGGTTATTAGTAATTATGATCCTTAACATAAATATGAAAAGACTAATAATGAAATAGTCTCCAAATCTAAATGCAGTGATATTCTTATAGGATTCAAATTGAAAATTTTTCTTCTATATACATAATTTTGCCAGAAAACTTAAAAAGTTGTTTACATTATTCTTGACTTCAGTAATCTATTTTTAACTCTTTCTAACTGAATATTTAGTTGACAACGATATAAAGAAATTTTCATACTACTATACTGTTCCCCTGCCTTTGTCTCATGTCAACTGATATTGAAGCTTTGATCTTTGCTAGGTTGCAACTTGCTCCTCATTAATACAACTTGAGGACACTGCTATGTTCACTCGATAAACAAGCTGAAAATGTTGTCATCAAATATATACAACAGAATACATCATAAAATCTTTAACTTTTCTTTTTGGTGATTTGCTGGCAGAATATTGAAACCTCTCAAAGGATTTTAACATTCCTAAATATATTCACTTCTATTTGCATTATGTTGGTACACTTTACTCCAGATATTAACGTGAGAAAAAAAGATATGCCAAACTCTAGATTTCCTCATTTTTTGGCATGAAATACAAAATGTTAAAGATTTTTCTTCTAACATAATTTTATTTTTTTGAGTCATTATTTTAAAGCTTGGAGTTGACCGAGTTTACTAACTGGATAATTTTATGATTAGATTTTAAATACGTTTAAACATGTCTGTGAATGGCATTTTTCTCTTCCTGAGACTACAGATGTTTAACTTAAATCTGTAATCTACACTACTGGGTTGTACCTCTCTTTTAAATGATCAATATTACTTTTCTTTTAATGTATATTCCTCTTTTAATTTCCTTTGGCATTAGAATCCATAGGTATTTACAATATCATTATTTGTTCCTCCCTGTTTTATCATGCTGTAAAAACTATGTGCAGACTTCTAAAATTTCATGACATTTTAGTAGTTACTGCTTACAAAATTTTTACAAAGTAAGGAAAGTATTACTCTTTATGGTTTAAAAAAAGGAACAATAGGATAAGGGTCAACTCTAGAAATTCCAAAAGATTTATTTAAAATCTAAGGGCTATTGGAATGGACCATGTTGATTCACCAGAGATCCAGCTTACCTACTTATACAGAAAGACTCAGGCATTTGAAATGAATTTTCTTGCCATCATTTTTCATCTAGTTATTATAAGCCTATTCACTAAGTAGCTAGAAGAGAAAACACAAAAATTTAGTGGGATGAAAATAATAAAAGTAGGATTTCTTATTGTTAGCAGTCTAGGCAAAAGAGCCAACATAGATTCTCAGGATACTTATTAGGACAAAGTCATGATACACCATTTTGATCAAATGAGAACATTTTAAAAGAAAGGTAAACTGAGATATACAGTGTAGACCAAATTATATAAAAGAGTATTTGTTCAACAATTTTTTAACTTTTTATTTTGAGATGAGTATAGATTCACAGTAAGTTGCAAAAAACA
Source organism: Diceros bicornis minor (assembly GCF_020826845.1). Classification (NCBI taxonomy): domain Eukaryota; kingdom Metazoa; phylum Chordata; class Mammalia; order Perissodactyla; family Rhinocerotidae; genus Diceros; species Diceros bicornis. The sequence goes on from NC_080747.1 coordinate 45,634,250, forward strand.
AACAACCACAACAAAGTACAGGGACAATCTATGCATGCTTCAGCCAGGTTTTCCCAATGATAACATCTTGAATAACCACAGTACATCAAACCCGGGAGATTGACATTGGTGTACATTCCACAGAACTTATTACATACACTCATTTGTGTGTGTGTCGGGGGGCGGATATGTAGTGTTATGCATTTTTATCACATGTGGAGATTCACTTAACACCACACTCAAAGTACAGAACTGTTCTACCAGCACAAGTTCCGCCAGACTAAACCTTTATAGCCACACCTGAACTTTCTCCCACCGCCATCCATAACCTTCGGAAATCACCAATCTATTGTCTATCTCTATGATTTTGCTATTTAGGAATGTTAAATAAATGAAACAATACAATAAATAACCTTTTGAGCTTGGTTTTTTTTTCACTCAGTAAAATGCCCTTGAGATCCATCCAAGTTCTTTTATGAATTCCACATTCTTTCTTTTCTCTTTCTAGGACTTTAAAGATATGAATGCTAGATAGATGGTCCTGTATTGGTCTACAGGTTTTTGAACTTCTATTCTTTTCTTTTTTTTAGTCTATATTCTCTCTGTTTTTCAGATCGTTCAGAGTGAGTAATATCTATTAATATGTCTTTGAGTTCACTGATTCTTTTCTCTGTCATCTCCATTCTGTTATTGAGCTCATCTATTGAGGTTTTTTTTTTCCTTTTCCTTCAGTTACTATATTTTTCAGATCTCTGATTTCTTTTTGGTTATTTTTTTTATATCTTCCACTCCTTTCCCAAGATTTTCTATTTTTTCACTTGTTTCAAGAGTGCACATAATTGCTCATTGAAGCATTTTTATGACTACTACTTTAAAATTCTTGTCAGGCAACGCCGATATCTCAGTAATATCAGTGTTGATGTCTCTTGATTGTATCTTCTAATACAAGTCGTGATTGTCCTGGTTATTGATATGAAGAGTGATTTTTTATTGTACTATGGATATTTTGGGTATGATGTTGTGAGATTCCGGATCCTATATAATCTTTTTTAGCAGGCAGTTACCCTATTTGGGCACACTGGTGTTAGACGAGGGTGGAGGTTCAGCTCCCCATTGGTTCCTGAGGACACCAGGGTGGGATGGGAGGAGACCACAGCGCTGAGTAGCCTTCCCTCACACATCCTCATTCAGTCTTGCTGCTGCTGGACGGGAATAGAGGCTCAGCTCCTCACTAGGTCCTGCTTGCACCAAGACAGGGTAAGCGGAATGCTGACTAGCCCACCTCCTACCACCTAGCCAAGCTTCATTGCTGCTGAATGTGGTTGGTGGATCAGCTCCCTCCTGGACCCTATGAAGCACCCTGGCAGGTGACTTAGAGCACTTCCTGCTTCTGCTAGGCAGAAGATTGAAGACCAACTCTCTATTTAGGTACACTGACATTACCCTAGCAGTAGAATTAAAGCATTGTCTCTTTATTCCAAGTGAGGGGTGGAAGATCAATTCCTGTGGAGGCAAATTGTAAAACTGTCCCACAAGATTTTCCTTCTTAATTCCCGTGACCATAAGTATACAGATATCTTGCCCATGATTGTGTTATTTTACATAGCAAAATGGATTTTGCAGACGTAATTAAGGTTGTTAATCAGTTGACATTGGCTTAATCAAAAGAGAAATTATCTTGGTGGATCTAATATAACTACATGAACCCTTTTAAAGCAGAGATATTTCTCTAGCTAGTAGCAGAATGAAAAGTCAGAGATATCTAAAACACAAAGAATTCCAGGGGCCGGCCTAGTGGTATAGTGGTTAAGTTTGCACACTCCACTTTGGCGGCCCAGGGTTCACAGGCTTGGATCCTGGGCGCAGACCTACCACTGCGTATCAAGCCATGCTGTGGCAGGCATCCCACAAATAAAGTAGAGGAAGATGGGCACAAATGTTAGCCCAGGGTCAATTTTCCTCAGCAAAAAGAGGAATATTGGCAACAGATGATAGCTCAGGGCTAGTCTTCCTCACCAAAAAAAAAAAGACTTCCATATATCTTTGCTGGATTTAAAGATGGATGGGGCCATGTGCAAGAACCATAGAGCAGCCTCTAGAAGCTGAAAGCAAACCCTAACCAGTAGCCAGCAATGCTTAAAAGTAGGATGAGGGTGATTGATTATATGAATAAGAGGCTCAGAGATTTTTCTGAGCAAGCACATTAAGCTACCTGATTATATCCCTTGAGTGGCAATCTTATACCACTACCAAGCTATCTGTTATACAGCACCTTGCAAAATATGAATTTCAGTATGTTGATCTTAATTTAATTACCTAAGGATGGCCGAGGTCATTGAATCATTACTAGAAGGTAGATTAGAGTACTCCAAAGTTCCTGAGTTATCCTAATTTTTAATGGAATTTAAAAAATAATAATCACAATTTATTTGCTCTGAGTGCTCTGGTAGCAGAATGTGAATGAGAAAAATCGTTAAAAATCAAGACTCAATAATGGAGCTGAGGAGCAAATGCAAAAGAAAGCTTTAATGGATTTTCCTACCTCCCTATCTTTGATGGTGAGGGCAGTGAGCAACAGTATTAAGAGCACGTAGGCTCGCCAAAGGAGGGAGAACCTCCTGCTAAAGGATTCTTGCAAAAGTTTCATCGCACAGTTGATTTCATGGAAATACAAGGAATGCCTACGGGAACGGTAAGGATTTCAGGGCTGCTTATCCAAAGTTTAAAAATCTATTATAGTACAAAAATGAAATATAGACTTTAGTGGCAGAAGCAATAATTTCCTGAATGTTAAAGGAAAACACTTAATGGTTATATAAAACAAGAAGTAAACTTTGTTTACAAGTACAGCAATATTGTTCTCAAATTCAGTATTGAAATCAATCAAGATTGAAAAGCTGAAGTGTCATTTACGAGCCATTCCCTCATGGTTCCTTTTTACTCAAACCACATTTGGAGCCTGAACTGTGTTCTGTAATAGAGGGTAACATTTGTCGACTGTACTGGGTGGCATTTGCAATATGCTCTTACTGAAATCCCAAATCATATTTATAAAGAAAGGTTCAATCAAAAATATTTTCAACCCGTTTATTGATACATACTATATAATCTTTATTACTTTCCCTGTTTCCTAACACATACGAGTTTCTTCCAAACTGACTATCATGAAAAGAAGAAAATAATTTTTACATAACAAGAACAGAAGATTTCAAGGTGATTTTTACATTGGTGAATATGTATTGTTGGCTAGATTTGCTACAAGCATTCTCTGAAATGAATTCAAGACTGTTTTCAGGTATCAGATGAAAAGGCATATTTAAGAATAAAGATCCTATATTTATGTTACTGAACAAGCTTTTATTTCCTCTATAGATATATTACATATAAAAAAGTAAATCTTAAAATAAGGCTGAAAAAATGATGTTTCCTGAGCACCTCCAAAATTTATTGTGAGTCTGTCATCCCCTTTCCAACATTAGATGTTTTTGCATTGTCACCAAAACTATTTATACACAAGTGAAGGCTTTCAAGTGCAGAAAGATACAAGGTGGGTAAATGAAAGTATGTATTGAATACAATGATGTATAACTATATAATTTTCAAAATATGCTCAATTTTTCAGCTAAAATGGCTTAAATTTTGGTATAACTACAAAGTAAAAGAGAATTGCATAATCACGATATATTTTAAACTATCTTAAAATGAAGATTTTAGATATAAAATGCATACATTTAATATATGACAAGTTAGTGGAAATTAAATTAAAATGTCATTCAATATTTGTTGTTAGCTGGCTAACCACTTGAAAAATAAAATGAAGCTGGGTTTCTCTGGCCCTACACAGAAAATAATTCTGGTTGAATCAAAATTTTTTAAAAAAAGGCTGCTTCTAAATGCATTATGGGTGGATGTTCACTGTGGAAAAATGACACAAATTCCAAAAGACATGGAGACTTATACTGAAATAAAATTATCACAACAATTTCTAGGAGATAAATTCAAAATCTAGTGCTATGATTAAAGGGATAATAGGCAAATTATTTTTATTAGGAAAGGAATATTAATAAATCAATCAGTGAAAAGGAACAACCCAAATAAAATGAGAACCAAAAAAATGAATTATAAAACAAATGATCAACCTCACTAATAAATAAGTTAAAAATAGACTTAAAAATTGCATGTCTATCTATCTATATTTCTCTATACCAATATATATGTTTGCATTCATATAAGATAGGCAAAGATAATTAAGATTATTGTTGGCATGGAGAAAAAAAGTTTCTTTATATGCTGTTGATGGTCTGTGAACTGAATTGCTACATCATTTTGGAGGATCATTTATTATTAGCCAAACGTTTGTAAGTGTCCTTTGCCACACTCTCATCCTTAGAAATTTATATTGCAAACACATTCACATGAACGAGACAATATAGACATCTATATAAAAGCCCTTCAGTTTATTGTATCATTGTTTGTGATCTTCTTCTTTAGTAAATTGGTAAACAAAATATGACCCACCCATATGACTATATCTGTTTGCGGCAACAACAAAAAAAATTTAAAAAGATGTTTAGAATTTAGTGTGAAACAAACAAAAGTTTACAAAATATTAAGTGTAATATGATTGTGTGTTTATTAAAATATACTATAATAATATTTAACTTATCATGCAAACACATAAAACATACATTGAAATAAATTAATCATGTTTAATCATTCACAAATATTGTTTGAACCTACTCTGTGCCAATCATAAGACTCCTTCTCTTTTTTTGTCGTTATTATGCATTTATATGATTATTAATTATTTTGTAAGAGTTGGTATGCAAATAGTTGTTACACATATATCCACATAGTAAAAAAAAATCAAAACAATAAAATGAACATTCATTAATTCACAACGCAACTTAACTGGAACTTTGCCAATAACATTGTATCATCTGTGCTTCTCCAAATTACCATCCAAAGCATCCTTTTATCTTGATTATTATCCCAAAATTTCTATTTACTAGTCCGTGGTTTTTATCTTAATATTTATTGAAGTATAACAATCACACAGAAAACAACAAAGAATAAGTGATTAGTTTGATAAATTTTCACAAAAGAAAACAAAACAAAAAAAAATAAAGCAAAACAAAAACAAAAAAGAACAACCCGCAGGGGCTGGCCTGGTGGCATAGTGGTTAAGTGTGCGTGCTCTGCTTTGGTGGCCCGGGGTTCACAGGTTCAGACCCAGGGCGTGGACCGATGCACCGTTTGTCAAGCCACGCTGTGGCGGCATCCTATGTAAAGTAGAGGAAGATGGGCACAGGTGTTAGCCCAGGGCCAATCTTCCTCTAAAAAAATAAAATTAAATTAAATAAATAAAATAAAATAAAATAAAATAAAATAAAATAAAATAAAATAAAAATAACTCCCAGATTAAGAAATAGAAATTTGCGGGCTGGCCCCATGGCTTAGCGGTTAAGTGCGCGCGCTCTGCTACTGGCGGCCCGGGTTCGGATCCCGGACATGCATCTATGCACCACTTCTCCGACCATGCTGAGGCCGCGTCCCACAGGCAGCAACTAGAAGGATGTGCAACTATGACATACAACTATCTACTAAGGCTTTGGGGAAAAAAAAGGAGGAGGATTGGCAATAGATGTTAGCTCAGAGCTGGTCTTCCTCAGCAAAAGGAGGAGGTTTGGCAATAGATGTTAGCTCAGAGCTGGTCTTCCTCACAAAAAAAAAAGAAAAAAATTAATAGAAATTTGCTAGCACCACAGAAGCTCCTCATTCCCCCCTTAAGTCGATACTTTCTCTGGAAGGTAACCACTGTCCTGTCTTCTTACATATTGTATTACCTTTGCCTATCTCGAAGTTTATATAAATAGAATCATTTTATATATAATGTTTTCTTTCTTTTGTTCAATATTACGTTGTTCAATGAGGCAATAGTTCATTTATTCTCATTGTTTGATGACACTCTATGATATGAATATACAGCAGTTTACTTATTACACTTTAGCTATTACATATAGTTAGTATTAACATATATATATATAAAAACACATGAATATTCAGTTTGGGGATAGATAATTGGGATAGAATTACTGGGTTAAAAAATATAGCTTGGTCCAGCTTTTTCAGGTAGTGTTAAATAATTATCCAAAGTGACTACATTAATTTATACTTCCACCATCATTGTGAAAGTTTCAGATAATTCATATACTCACCAACACTTGATATTGTCATCACTGTAATAGATTAGATTATTAATCAAAAAAATATTTCCCCCCTTCAATGAATAGAATGTAACTCCCTGCCATTAGATTTTATGTCTGGCCATGGAATTGCTTTGATTAATGATATGTTAGCTTCACAAGGTAAGTAGAGTAATAAATACTTGCCCGGTTGGGCTTGCTTTCTTGTGCTTCAGCAGTGTCCACAAGAAGTATATGTCCAAGTTAGCCATGTGATCCCAGGAGAAGGACGAAAGTCATGTGTAGCAGAGCAGAGCTATCCAATGAAATCTATCCTAGACTAGCTGACCTCTAGCTAACCTGAAAACTGGTGAGCTAAATAAATGCTTACTGTTGTATAATACTGACATTACATGGCTATTTCTTACCTAGCATTATTATGACCATGGTTAACTAATATGTTAACCATTCTTTGGATGAGAAGCGGTATCATATTGTGCGTCTGCACTTATGTGTTGCTTGGTTTGCATTTCCTTGATAACTAATGAAGTTGAACATATTTTCTTATGCTTCTTATCCATTTAAACATCCTTTTATGAAGTGTTCATTCAAGTCTTTTCTTCATTTTTCTAGTGAGTTGTCTACATTTTGTAGGACAATTTTGTATAATATTTGTGTATAAACATATATGCAAATAATATATATGTATTATACATAGTATACTTATGAGTATTATTTATACACATATACGTAAATATGTATGTGTGGTATAGATGATAGATAGAGTTATTCATATTCTGGAAATGAACCGTTTGTCATGTGTTTATATTTCATATATTTTCCCACTCTGTCAATTACCTTTTCACTTACTGCTATTTTTGATAGACATCTGTTAGTTATAATGTAGTCTAATTTATTATTTCTTTCTCTTTTACAGTTAGTACCTTTTGCATCTTGGTTTTAAAATATTTTCATATCCTGTGAATACGAAGATGGCATGTATTACATTTTAAAAATTTCATTGTTTACAGTATTTAAATTAAATCAATGACCCATGTGGAATTATTTTTTATGTATGCTGTGAGTTAGGGTGACAAGTTTCATTTTTTTCCCTGCGGATTTTCATATTGAATAGCCCATGCTTTTTTCCATATTAGAAACCCACACTTTCATCACTGCATTCCCATGTCACTCTTAACAAAAATCAGTTTGTATAGAGTTACAGATTTGATATGGCTGCATAAAATCACTGCAGCCTCTTTGGCTGATTACAAATAAATCTCTGGACAAAATACAAAAAGTAACTATTTGAGGTCTTATGTTTGTTTATGATAAAGTAAACAAATATAATCTGATTGTGGAGGAAACAACATTTGGAGCAGTTGAGTGCTTTAGGAAAATGAAGATGAAAGAAAGGTATTCTGAGGTGAATGTAAAGTAGGAGCATTTGTCACCAGCAAACCTACTCTACAAGAAATGTTAAAGAAAGTTCTTCAAGCTGAAGGAAAATAATACCAGAGGGAATTTTGGATCTTTAAGAATGAAAAAAGACCAGAAATGATAAATATAATAGACTAGTTAAATATAATAGACTATTTTTTGTTTTAATTTCTTTAAAATATAGATACATGTTGACAGCAAAAAACACAACACTGTCCTGTGGGACTTTCAACATATGTAGATGTAATATATTTAACAACTATAAGATAAAGCTTCGTGGGAGTATAAAAAGACCCATATGGTGGCACACTTCTACATTTTATTGAAGTAGTGCAATATTAATTCTTAGTAGAGTGACTATTTGAATATGTATGTTTTAATTCCTAGGGTAACAAAAATTATACAAAGACATATAGCTGCAAAAGTCAATAGATACATTAAAATGTAATGATCAAATCATCCAAAAGAAGGGATAAATGGTAAAACAAAACAACGAAGATGAGAGGGGACAAACAGAAAACAATAAAATACGACACCTATATCCAACAATATCAATAATTATACTAAATTTTCCTTGTCTAAGCACTCTAAGAACCAGAGATTGATAGAGATAGATTGATTAAAATGTAAAACTGTAGTATATGTGGCCTACAAGAAAAAGATTTTAAATATAAAGTTGCAGGTGGGTTGAAAGTAAATGAATGGAATGAAATTTACCATACAAGCAGTAAGCCTGATAAGATTGTAGCGGCTATCTTAATACCAGATAAAATAGACTTAAAGACAGAATATCACAGAAACAAAGCAGGACATTTTATAATGATAAAATGGACAATTCATCAGGACGACATAACAGTTCTAAATATATATGAATCAACATAACAATTCTAAACATATATGCACCTAATAAAAGAACCTCAAAATACATGAAACAAAAATTGAATGAACTGCAGAAAGAAATAGACAATTCAACAAACATGGAAGGAGATATTAAAATCTTTTTCTCTCTCAACAATTGATAGAATAACAAGACTGATAAATCATGAAAGACGCAGAAGATCTTAACAGCACTATTCACCACTAGAACTATTGATATTTATTGAACACTACATTCAATACACACAAGATGTACACAATACTCATTCTATTCCATGGAAGAGAATGCAATTTAGATAGACCATATGCTGGACTATAAAACAAGGCTTAATAAAATTGAAAAGATATAATATGTACAAATTTTATTTTCTGACCAAAATAGAAATAAATTAGAATAAGATATGTAGACGTCTGCCCAAAATATCTGGAAATTAGCAAAATACATCTACAGCCATGCATCACTTAACAATGGGGATACATTCTGAGAAAAGCATAGTTAGAAGATTTCATCTTTGTGCAAACATCATAGATGTACTGAAGGGGAACAAAATTTGCCAGCCCAAAACGTGTCTCTTTAACATGAGGATTATTTTAGGCTGATTATTTTTTTTTTTTTTTTTTTTTTTTTTTTTTTTTTTTTTTGTGAGGAGATCAGCCCTGAGCTAACATCCGCCAATCCTCCTCTTTTTTTTGCTGAGGAAGACGGCCCTGGGCTAACATCGGTGCCCATCTTCCTCCACTTTATATGGGACGCCGCCACAGCATGGCTTACCAAGCAGTGCGTCGGTGCGCGCCCGGGATCCGAACCAGCGAACCCCGGGCCGCCGCAGCGGAGCGCGCGCACTTAACCGCTTGCGCCACCGGGCCGGCCCTAGGCTGATTATTTTTAACAAACAAAAGACTTGGAAAGTTTTTCTTCTTTTATTCTCCTTAGCTGTCGAAAGGAATTCAGATAAAAAAATCTGTCTCAGGAAGTGAGCTGTCATCTTAGCCTAATAAGAACTCGGTGATAGATAAAGAGGAGCCTAGACAAGCCTGTTTGCTGGGCTCCCCTCTGTGTTCTTCTGTTTCTGTGTGGCCAAACAAACACTTGTTTTCCAAACATTTGCTCCTTTTCACCTACCTGTGAATTGCCTTTCTTCCCTGTAAAGTCCCTGACTCTCCCCATTCCCAACATCTTCCTTTGGCTAAAGCTGAGGATGGTATCTAAGGTGAGAGCTTTGACTACTTTGGTGAGTTACTTGATTTTCCTGTGTTTCTCTCATGTATACATGTAATTAAATTTTTATTTGTTAATCTGTCTCAAGTCAATTTAATTCTTAGACCAGCCAGAAGAACCTAGAAGGGTAGAGGAAAATTTCTTCCTCCCCTACAATACTTACACAAACCTAGATGGTATAGCCTACTACACACCTAGGCTATATTATACTAATCTTACGGGACCACTGTTGTATATCCAGTCTGTTATTGACTGAAATGTCATTATATGGCACATGACTATATAATTCATGGATCAAACAATACCCTCCTGGATAATAGGTGAAATCAGAAAGGAAATTAGAAAACATTTAAAACTGAAAGACAATTGAAATCCAATATATCAACACTTGTTTGAATTAGCTAAAGCAGCATTCAGTAGGAAACCCATAGCTTTAAATGTGTATATTAAGAAAGAAAAATAATCTAAAATAAATTACCCATGGTTCCAAATTAAGGTATTAGAAAAAGAAAAGCAAAGTAAACCAAAAGCAAGTGGAAGAAAAGAAATAATACATAGAAGAGCATATACCAATGTAATAAAAACATACAGGAAACAGAGAATTAGAAAAGCTAAAAGATAGGCTTTGATAAAGTCGACATAACTGATAAATGCCTAAGTAGTCCAATATAGAAAAAAAGAAGGAACACAAATCACCAATATTAAGAGGGCTATCATCATAGATGCTGCAGAAATTAAAATGTAATGAATGAATACTACAAACAACTTTGTGCCAACAATTTGACAACTTAGATAAATGGACATTTTTTCTTCTTTTTTTTTTTTTGCTGAGGAAGATTCACCCTGAGCTAACATCTGTTGCCAATCTTCCTCTATTTTGTATGTGGGTCGCCATCACAGCATGACCGCCGAGAGTGGTATAAGTCTGTGCCTGGGAACCGAATCCAGGCAACCAAAGGAGAGCACACCGAACTTAACCACTAGGCCATGGGGCTGGCCCTGATGTATTTCTTAAAAAGTACAATTCATCAAAATTGACATGAAAGACCCCACAATATCTGAATAGCCCTATATCCACTGGAGAAATTAAATTTGTTATCAAAACACCTCCAAAAATAAAATTCAGGATCCAGATGGTTTTGCTGGTGAATTTTATTAAACATTTAAGGAAGAAATAATACAAATTTAACACAAAGATTTTCAGAAAATAGAAGAGGACCTTGCTATCAAAATCTGACAAAAATGGCCAGTTGATAGGTAAACAAATTGTGAAATTTTTACGTGAGCTAATTACTATATTTATCTTAAAGTTATAACAAATTACATGATAGAAAAGTGTCTAAAAGATTACATAGCAAATGTTAAATTCCCAATAAATTATAATTCTGTTAGTTTCCAAGGGCTGCCATAACCAAATACCATAACCTGGGTGGTTAAAACAACACGAATTTATTGTCTCACAGTCTGGAGGCTAGATGTCTGAAGTCAAAGTGGAGGCAAGACCATTTGTTCACCCAGCTCTAGCTGGTGGTTCTTGAAAGCCAATCAGGCATTAGTACTCATTGTTCAGAATTAACCTATATCAACCCCCCTTTATTGCCTTTGATCTTGCTGTTAAAATAAATCGTTCTTCAACTTTCATTCTACAAATATGTCTCAATACTTAGCATTTGTCTGGCTCCTTGGGTGAATAACCAGGCTCAGGTTCACTTTTCTGCCTGACTTCATTGCTATCATCTAGGAAACCACTTTGGGTTTTTTCTATCTTTCCCCTAAGCCTGTCTGTGTTCATCTACCAAGTCCAGTTTTAGTACCATGAAAATGACTGGCTTTACACATTGTCTGTTCAATCTCTCACAGAAAATGCCCTTACCGATATTTCTGAACAAAGGAAAACAATTCTGTGCTCTCCTCCATGTGGCAGCACTTAAAAATATTTGAAGAGAACTATTTTATGCTTTTCATGTCCAACTTGTTCTTTTCCAATGGCCTGTGTAGGCCTTGTTTGTATTAAATTCTTATATATCCTACAAGGATAAACTCAAACATTACCTGTGTAAAAATTCCTCAAACCTCAAACCCTGGCTGTGTTAATCATTACTTCTACCAAGTTGTAGTTCTCCGCATGCCTTAGATTATCTATTACAATTTATTGTAATTATTTATTTGATCTTATTCTACCTGCAATGCTATCTGCCTCTTGTCTACAGATATATTGTTTAAATCATCTTTTTGATTCCAGTACAAGGAATTAAAATAAAAATTTATAGGCAATCAGTGAATTAAATTTGAATGAATGCGTAAAAGAGTCATGAGCTCTGTACGCATTATCTTCAAGTTGAATAGGTATCAGTTGTCCAATATCTTATTATATTAGGTCTACGATCTATCTGATTATACACCTGAGTGCATGCTGATTAACTCATGCTTTGCTTAAAATGTGGCAAGCAGAATTGAACAAAAATGATTTTGATTTTGGAGTATAACTTCCAATTAGGAGTTACTGCAAGTTTTTGTTCTGACAACAAGTGGTATTAGTTAGAATAACCTAGACTTTGGTAAAATATAGTACCTCTGATGGTTAATTTTGTGTGTCAACTTGACTGGGCTAAGGGATGCCCGGATAGCCAGTAAAACATTATTTCTGGATGTGGCTGTGAAGGCGTTTTCAGAAGAGATTAGCATTTGAATCTGTAGACTGAGTAAATAAGATTGCCCTCACCAAAGCAGGTTGGCATCATCTGATCCTTTGAGGGCCTGAATGCAATAAAATGGTGGAGGATGAGGAAATATGCTCCCTGCTTGAGGTGGGACATCCCTCTTCTCCTGCCCTCCCACATTGGTGCTCTTGGTTCTCTGCCTTCGCACCTAGAAGGGGCTTACACAACTGTCCTGCCCCCATTCCCTTCTTGAGCCTTTAGACTTGCACTAGGACTTAAACACCATCAGCTTCCCTTGTTCTCATGCCTTCAGATTTGGACCTCATTATACCACAGACTTTCCTGTTTCTCCAGCTTGCAGAGAGCAGCTGTGGGACCTCTCAGTCTCTATAATTGTGAAAAACGAGTTCTATAATAAATAAATAGGTAAATAGGATATGTATATCCTGTTGGTTCTGTTTCTCTGGAGAACCCTGACTAATACAGCACCCAAATTTGAACTGCTCTAAGAATGTTTTAATTCTTTTTCATACAACACTGCAGCCTTGGGCAGATGTACTCTGAATGTTCATTTGGGGCCCAGAGTAATAGCTTCTCTGCTAACCTCTACATATGGTATGCAGATTCACCCCTGAGAGTATCAGCCAGGAGGGAGTGACACTACAGTGGCACAAGTATGGGGGCTTCTTCTTAACCAGGAGTCAAAGTCTTATGTGCTCTCTGCTCACAGACCATTGGCTGGAACTCAGTCATCCGGCCAAAACTAACTGCAAAGCAAGCTGAAAATTGTAGCTTATCTGTATGCCTTGAAAGAAGAGAAAATAGATTCTAGGGAAGAGATAGCAGTCTCACATGCTGTAGAGACAATTTTTGTCAGAAAGATTGTCAGAAAGGTATATGTAAGAGAGAGAGATAATGATCTGACTATTGAAGCCAATAAAACTTCAGCTAACTTTCTCTGAGAGAGCACTATGGGAAGTGAATATATATATATTCACTTAGAACATAAGTCACTTAGAATATAATATAGACATGCTTAGTGTGTATATATTTATATACAGTTCACTAAGTGAATATATATACACACATACATACACACACAGATACTCTACACATACATACACACATGCACACACACACACATATATATGTTTATTTAAAAATCATAAGAACACTACGAGGTATGTATACGATATATGATTGCCCCAATTTTACAGAAGAAAAACCTATAAGCTCAGAATTTTCCCAGGTCACATATTGATGTGAGACAGATCTAAGACTGAACATAGGTTATTCACTCTGGTAGCTGAATGTTGAACCATCGTAATATAGCCAACCCTTGGCCATCCTGGCAGCAAGAAGAATCAAAGAAATAAGACAGGTTTCAAAATAAGATAGGCCAGGCAATGGATTGGATACAGGAGGGTAAGGCATAGAAATTTATAAAAGATTTCATTATCAAATGTACAAGTATATTTTGAAGTTCTACGAAGATCATGTCACTCTACTAGATATAAGAATTATAATTTCAAATGTACTAATAGTCATTCTAATTAATACACAACTTATACTGTAATTACTTTTTTCACCATCAGGTATTTATAAAGGTGAGTTATTTAGAAGAGGTTCTTTAATTTCAAGATATGAATGTGTTTAAAAATCTCAATGATAAATATTAATGTATTGGTTTGTTATCCTAAGAGGTACATAATTAAACCAACTATTTAAAAAGTTTTGGAACATTCATGAGAAAATGGCTCAAATGAAATTCTTTCTGAAATTGCTATCAGAAGCAATTTAGTTCTTTTCATTTTATCTCCCTTGTTTCTTATCTTTCTTTTCATATTTTTATCCCCTTTTCCCTTAACTCTGTTTCATATGTATTCACTGAAATCATTCTCCTTCTACTAAGTTTCTTTCACTACCTGCCATTAAACCTAAATGAGGAACCTTTAGTTTCAACAATATCCATTTTATTCTCAGAATTTCTATCTGGCTCTATTTCTATTTTACCTTTTTTTAAACTATGTTACTTTTATCATTTTCATGTGGCTTTGGTTCCTTCCCTTATGTCCTTAATTCCTATAAGCATATTTATTAACGGACCATATGAACTCTTTGGATTGTTTTCCTGAATGCTTGCATTTAGAATTGTATGTTTAATTTCCATGGATCCTTACTGGTAGAAATCCCGTGGGGCCATGAAAGGGTTACTTGCATCCTTTTACCAAATCCTGAGGACAGTTTGATGGTCTAGGATCATAAGCTCAAGTTCAACAAAAATGCATCTCAACAATTAAAGGTTAATAGTACAAAATCGATGAGAAGTTGGGCGAGTTTGGCATTACACAATTCTAGGCCAGTAATTTTGGTAGCAATTGTAGAGTGGGGGAAAGAACAGAAAAAATGTTGAAACGAGGGAGTTAGAAAGGTAATCTGATAGGGCAAAGCAAGGAGAGAGAGAGATACACATTCTAGAAAAGCTTATTAGTTAGATGGATAGAGGCCATCTACCTGATTTAACTGAAAAATCACATTTCCATAATATTTTGATCTACAAGTGACAAATTCTCGGGGGTAACAATTATGACTATTAAATAAATTTAGTCCTGAACTTCAAATCAAGTAATGATTTTCCTTTCTTATTCTTCCTTTCTCAATATGCCTCTCTTTATTCTTTTGTTTTCTTCCACTTCACCACTCTTCTACCACCATCTTTCTTTTATAAATCCTTCTTCCTGCAGTACATTTTTCGATCTTCTTTCTCTTTATCTCAGTCAATTGCTTCATGCATTTTTCAGGGGGTTCTACATCTTGGCTCCACGAATATCCCAGGCTTTTTTTTTCTTTCCCCTCTGTATCTAGTCTCTAGCCTCATACTAATGTCTCAACGTTCTTTCGGCTGCTGTGACACAGCCCTTCACGAAGAGATTTCTCATAGAATTTCTATTCTAAAGGACAATAGAAATAATTTTCTAAAGTTTCATAATTTCCATTTTGGAGTTTACCCATTTCATTAAAAGTTATCAGTTTTACTTGTAAAAATGATTTTACGTTTAGTTCAGGTGAAAGGAAGGGATAGAGTGGTAAGATGAGGCTGTTGTCATAATTCATCATTTGTAAACATGCTTATGTCTTTATAAAACCTAGGAATGTGAAGTCAGCAATTTGAAAAATAGAAAAATATATTTTTCTAGTATATTTCTTATCTATTGTTGTCTTTTCTGGGGGGGAAAAACAAATTAAGCTCTTTGAATGTAAAATTTTATCTCTGCTTTGGGTAGTGAACTTGCTTATCTTACAAGGCCCTATAAAAATTCTCTAAATCCTCACTTTCACTTTGTTCTGTGTCTTTTCTCCAATACTGAACACACAAGAAACCATCCTCAAGTTAATTTGGGTTCGCTAATAGGTGAAGATGGTGAGGGAGGTACACAATAACTTGGAAGACAGTCAAGCACTACAGCTCTGTGCCGCTTCCAACAACCGTAGCATCATGGTCAATACTTCAAATCTCTGGTTTCTTAGATCTCACTAGAACTCCTTAAAATGCCTTTTGGCTATTTTTTTAACCAAAACCCTGGTGAGAAACAAAGTCTGAAGCTCTACTCACCTATAGTCTTACATTTGTTTCCTGTAACTATGTGTATTCTTCTGATCCTATAACATAGAAGGTACGAGGAATAAAATCAATACTGACATTTGTCTGCAAACTATGTGGAATGTCTGAGAAGTCACGCAATTCACTTTACAAAGTGAAAAACCAGACATTTTGATAAGTGAAATGATTACCTCCCAATCCTCTCTGATATCAAAGCTGTGAGTTGCTAGCCTTCATCTTAAGGATGGAACTCAGCTGTTTATAAAAAGTTCTCTAATGAGAAATGGCTGGGCTAGTGACAAATGATCATTATCCTTCTTTCTTTGAAAAAAAAAAAAAAAAAAATGCCTTGACATGATGAAGTACTCTAATCGATTCCAGCCTCTCTTTTGTTGTCAAAAAATCTATTAATCTGTGGGGAATTGTGGCCTTAAAGGCCAAAGATTCAGCACTGCTGATTGAGGAAGATCCATATTTTTTGTTTGGCAGTTTGGCCCAAATTAAAGGAATAAGAAAAAAAAAAACTTTTTTTTTTTTAAATTTCACCAGTAGCCCACTTTTTTCTTCCACTCTGTCTGATTCCTCATCCTGAGGTGAAAGGGTTTTTAGATAGCTTAAAGTGCTGTGTCTGGACCTTTCCTATGTCTGAGATACTTCTAGAATTTTACAGTCTTGGTACAGCTCAAGCTAGCACTCCCTTCTCCTTGGCAGTTTCTCAAATATTTATCTGAGGAAATAGGGTATAAAATTTCCTCCAGACTTCTTGATGATATCAATCTTTGAGAGTCAACCAACCTTACTTTTCCAAAGAGAAAATCAATGTTTAAATCAGGATTAATAAAAGCATAGATTCTGAGTTTTACTTTAGAATGATCTCAGTATTGGAATTATTAAATGAACTCATTATGGTTGGCACCTTTTGATGAAAGTTATCTTCTAAAATTCTTATGACAGTGTCAAATAATAAAATAATTAAAATCCTTTTTGATTTAATGAATTATCATATATATTTGAAAGTGCAGACTATATGCTAATTTTGTAATTGGATAGAAATGAGTATCTTAGAGAGATTGATATATGTATATTGAAAATTATATACGTTTTGATTTCAAAATATATATATATGTAATTTGAAAATGATAGCACTCTTTCCCATGGGATAGGGAGAATATATATCCTACTGCTGAGGGATAAACTCTAATAGTCTAAATATGGCATGTATAAGGATCTTTCTTGCCTTGAAATTCTTCCTTCTGTAGAACATATGAAGTATCCCCTTTAGTGAATATTTTAAGATACATGGTCCCTTTCATATGCTTTTCTAATATCAGTATAGGAAGGGTGTATTAGAGAATGCAAATGTGAACAAAAACAAATCTTAGAGAACATTCTCTGTCAATTTATATTAACTCAGACCTTCACTTTACTTTCCTAATCTACCTCCTGGCTCTATGATTCTTGTTCTTTTATATTAAAAAATATTTAGTTGCCAGCCCGGTGGCATACTGGTTAAGTCTGCGTGCTCTACCTCAGCAGCCCGAGGTTCACAGGTTCAGATCCCAGGCGCAGACCTATGCACCGCTTATCAAGCCATGCTGTGGCGGCGTCCCATATAAAGTAGAGGAAGATGGGCACGGATGTTAGCTCAAGGCCAATCTTCCTCAGCAAAAACAAGAGGAAGATTGACAATGGATGTTAGCTCATGGCCAATCTCCCTAATTGAAAAAAAAAAAAGATAAAAAAATAAAATATAAATAAAATAAATAAAAAATATTTAATGTCTTTATGCTCTCTTCTTCACTGTTATTCTAGGAAAATATCTGTTTATTTCCAGCTAAGATCTTCAAAATATCAACAACAGGTAGAGCATGGTTAGCGTCCAATCAGAACTGATAGAGCCATGGTACTAAAACAGGGTCGTGGGTACTCTCTACTGTGCTAGGCACTAACTCTGGGAGAATATGTGCCTGAGGGTAGGGTGGCTTCCCAGCACTTTTGAAATCCATCATAACAATGCTGTTTCTTCTGGAGTTCAGCTGTAAAATAATGTATGGTTACATGGATTTCATTGGCTTTATTTGTCTCTGAACACTTTCGGAATATTTTATTATTGAGGTTTAGGGAATTTAGATTTCTGTGGCTTAAAGCACACTGGTCCTGGGATTATATGCTAAAGAACCACCACGTACAGAATCAATGAATCTCAAATTTCTTTATCTCGGCGATTGCTGAAATGCAGTGGTTATCACAGTCTCAGTAAAACTGAAAAGTCAAAACATTTTGTTATAGTAAATTAGTTCAAGATATATTCATGCAGTATAACAAGAAATTGTTTAGATATATTTTGTTAACCTTATAAACATGTTTTTTATCACTTGTGAAAATAAACACAAATATTCTGAAGAAGATACTAGCACTGTAGTTCAGCCATATATCAATAATACACTATAACCAAATAGTTTTAATTTCAGAAATGGAAAGGTGGTTTCAATACAAGTATATACATATATATATATGTATACATATAAAATCAATTAAAGATAAACATATAAAAATGTAGAACAGATGTTTGATAACATTTAGCTACCATTGTTAATAAAACACCAAACATACATAATAGAAAGAAACTATATAAATATTATAAGCTAATTAAAATTACTTGATAAAAATCTTACCCCAATGTGGAAATCTTAAAAAATATATATTTTAATTAAAACAGGAACTAGCCAGGAATGTCAGCTATCACCTATATTTGTTGAATATTGTCTTAGAGGTTCTAACAGATGCATTGGATAAGAAAACTAAATAAGGCAGCATAAACATTGGAAAAGGAGAGGCAAGTTTACCTCGTTTACTATGATTGAATTTCTTATGATTGAATTCCTAGAAAACCTGAGAGATTCCAGTAAAAAGCTGCCCCAAAACCCACAAAGTTGATAATTTGGTTGTATATAATATTAACATGTAAAGTCAATTATTATTTATGCCAGTAATATGCTCCAGTAATAAAAATTGGAAAAAGATTCTATTCACAATTCCACACAAACTCTAAAAACATAGAGATGTGTTTTAAGAAAGATATAGGGGGCCCAGCCTGGTGGTGCAAGCGGTTAAGTGCGTGCGCTCCGCTGCAGCGGCCCGGGGTTTGCCGGTTGGAATCCCGGGTGCACACCGATGCACCGCCTGTCAAGCCATGCTGTGGCAGCGTGCCATATAAGTAGAGGAAGATGGGCATGGATGTTAGCCCAGGGCCGGTCTTCCTCAGCAAAAAGAGGAGGATTGGCAGATGTTAGGTCAGGGCCTATCTTCCTCCCAAAAAAAAGAAAAACAAAAGATGTAGGAATTATATTAAAAATCTTAGTGAAATAAATAAAAGAGATTTAAACATACGGCAAGACATATGTCCTTGGATATGAAACCAGTATCTTACAGATAGGAGTTCTTCAAGTACTTTTAGGTTTTCAAAATAATTTTCCCACTCCCCTTGAATAAAGTAACTTCAGTGTTCATATGGCAAAGTAATATCTTACAATATCTAAGAAGAAATTTTTAAAAGAAGAAAAAAGTGTCATTTGTTAATATCATACTATCTTTAATGTAACCATAATAACACCAATGTGGCATTAGCATTGGAATAGATGAATAGAGCAGAACCACACAATACGATACATACAGATAGATCACCCCATACAAGGATATATCAAATGAAATGTGGTGTTTTAGCTCAGTGGGAAACAGATGCATTATTTGTTAAACATTCAGGCCCAGATGACTATACATTCTGAAGAAAATGAGTTTTGTCCCTAACTTACAGTACAGGCAAAAATATTTTTTAGATGATTAAAAATGTACATGTGAAAAAATAAAAATATATATATATATAAATCATAGAAAACTCTAAATCAATACCTGTACAGCCTAAAGGCATGAAAAACATTATTTGCCAAAACTAGAATCCTAAGAACCATAAAAAACAATATAAGCAGTGAACAGCTCAAAAAATAAAGCCTATTATTTTTACTTTTTCTTTAAAATACTAATCGTTTATAAATGTGATAAAGAGGTTTCATTTCATAATATTAAAAATATTTAGCAAAATTACCTTATTGTTTAACTTTGCATATAACCCATATGCCGTGCAAATTTCTTCCAAGATGTTCAGTAAGAAAAACAAGTAGTGAAACAGCTAAGTGGCTGTCATTTGTAGTTTGCATAGATGATGTCACATTCATTTATGCTTCAACAACTATTATCTTCCTGTCTACTTCAGAAGTTTCATTTCACATATGACAGATTGCCAAATTGAGGATGTATTTCCATTTTCTTTATGAATATTCATTTTTTTACAGTGATTTAAAAATATATTATCAGAAAACTTGGAAGAATATTATATAATACATTTATTGGTATTTATTTATTGTGTGATGATAAATGTTTCACCTTAGGACAGAGCTAAAAAGAATATTTAAAAAGTTTTATTTAGATTTTATTTTGTTAGAGCAGTTTTAGGTTCACAGCAACATTGAGGAGAGGGTACAGAGATTTACCATATACCCCTAGCCCACACATGCATAGCCTCCCCCATTATAAACATTCCTAACCAGAATGTTAGGAATGTTACATTTGTTACAACTGTTGTTGTAACATTGGCACATCAACTCATGTTGATGAGTTGTACATTGGCACATCATAATAACCCAAAGTCCATAGTTTATGTTATGGTTTATTCTTGGTATTGTACATTCTATGGGTTTGGACAAATGTATAATGACATGTATTCACCATCAAAGTATCATACAGAAGATTTTCACTGCCCTAAAATCCTCTGTATCCCACCTATTAATCCCTTCCATGCCCCTAACCCCTGGCAACCACTAATATTTTTATTGTCACCATAGTTTTGCCTTTTCCAGAATGTCATATAGTTGGAATGATACAGCATGTAACCTTCTCAGATTGGCTTCTTTCACTTAGTAATATTCATTTAAGTTTCCTCCATGTCTTTTCATGGGTTGATTTTTTTTTTTAGCACTAAATAATATTCCATTTTCTGGATGTACCACAGTTTAGTTATCCATTCACCTACTGAAGGACATCTTGGTTGCTTCCAAGTTTTGGCAATTATAAATAAAGCTGTCATAAATATCCATGTGCAAGTTTTTGTGTAGACGTAGTGTTCAACTCCTTTGGGTAAATACCAAGGAGCGTGGTTGCTGGATCATATGATAAGAATATGTTTAGTTTTATAAGAAATCACCAAACTGTCTTCCAATGTGACTATACTGTTTTGTAATCACACCAGCAATGAATGAGAGTTCCTGTTGCTTTACATCCTTATCAGCATTTAATGTTGTCAGTGTTCCAGATTATGGCCATCCTAACAGATGTATTTTAATTTGCAGTGTTGTTTTAATTTTCATTTCCCTGATAACATATGATATGGAGCATTCTTTCATATGCTTATTTGCCAAATGTATATCTTTTTTGGTGAGGTGTCTGTTCAGGTCTTTGGCCCATTTTTTAATTCAACTGATTATTTCTTATTGTTGAGTTTTAAGAGTTCTTTGTATATTTGGGATAAGAGTCCTTTATCAAAAGAACACTTTTTTATGTTATTCTTTTTCTTACAACTTATTCCTTCATCAGGAACTCAGTTGACACAGAGACACAATAAGAATTATGACTAAGGTAAAGTGAAGGACATCCATTTGAAAGAGCTGTACACGTACTAGCAGGTTATAGAAGTAATAAAGATTACAAAAATTGAGATCATTCTCTGAAATTGTCAGCCTTCATTTTCTTGTAATTTAGATCCAGTATAAGTAACATTTTAATTATGTTAATGTGAAGCAGAAGTATGTCACATTAGAAGAAAATTTGGGGTTACATTGAATTTTTAGTGTAGCATTTGTATTACGATAGCTAGAGCTGCTAGGAGAAATTCTGAAGAGTGACTTTTCTAACTTCTAGAAATTTACATTTTCAAAGTCCAGGTCAGAAACATATGGCACTTAAAATATAAGTGGGATAAAAATAATCCCAAATTGGAGTCTGCAATGTAGAATGTATAGTCCATTATTTTTTAAAATAGTCACTAGTCATTCCAACTATATAATGCTATTAAAAATTCTACATTTACAATGAATACAAACAGGGATTTTGTATAGATTATGAAGTAGTGAAAATATCGCTAGAACCAGGAAATCTGTTTCATCTTGTTTTTTTACAAATGAGCCATCTGGCTTTGGGAAAATTATTTAATAGTCTTATCTTCTGCCTCTGTGTCATATGACCATATAACTCATTTGACTGTGGATAGTCCTAGTTTATGCCTTTGTTCTAGTTAAATGTTAATCATGTACCTTTCACTGTTAAAAGTGTTTTGCTTTGGATAATATAATTGTAACCTTGCTAATGTACATATACACACGCTCCTTTGCATAGTATTTAAGCCTCTTTGAAGTCTATCCAAAGAACACATAGGTAAGTGGTTCTCAATCTTAAAGTGCACGCAGATCTCTTGAATGCTTGTTACATATCACATATAGAGTACTAGGGCTCTCTCCCAAATTATCTTGTTCAGCAGCTCAGTTATGGGTGACCAAGTTCTTTTTACTCAGATGGTGATCTTTAGCGCTATTCATTGCTATGCAGTTGTATGATTTCAGGACCATGATTGAATTGTTTTTTGTGGCCACTTTGTGGTTAGGTGGGGACATGTGACTAGTTCTGGTCATTGAGTTGAAGACAGAAATGATATTTGTCACTTCTAGGCTGGGACATTTTTTTCTTGGCACAGTGATAGGCAACATTTGAGATGATAGCTGATCTGCCAGCCTGATTCCTGGAGTGACTACTATTGGCAGAGATTCCTTCCTTGCCAACCCCTGATGATGATCATGAAGTATGAATGAGAAATAAACCTTTGCTATTTTAAGCCCTTAGGCGGATTTAGCCTATTTTGATTGACATATGGGTGCTTCAGTCCACACTTTGAGAACATTGGAGAGAAAGCTTATTGATCTAAAGTTAATACTTTCTATGATCTAAAGTTAATACTTTCTATACTAGAAAAATCCCAATAAATTATGAGTTCCAATATGTAAAGATTGTATATAAGAGAAACAATAATAAAAGGGTTTCAAAAGCTATTTCCAGAGTGGTAGATGGAACTAGAGGAGGGAGAAATTAATAGAAAGAAGTGTTGCAAGAACATCAAATGGCCACATGTGTCAAATGCTGTGATGTTAAGAAAAATAAAGACTGAAGGTATGTATTGGATTTGGTTACATGGTGACCATTTTTGTGTTTGGCAAGGAAAAATTTTGTGAAGAGTGCTGATAAATCAATGATGAAGAAGGAGATTCAGACAATCAGTGTAAAGTATCCTTGGAGATATTTAGCTTTGAAGGGAAGAAAAGCAATATGGTGGTATCTGGAAGAGATGAGTGATACTGGGAGGGATAGTTTTAATTACATGAGAGACTAGAACAATGTTTTTCAATCCTGTCTGTTAAAGTCATCTAGAGAATATTAAAAAAAAATAAAGATATCTAGAAACTAATACCGGCCAATTAACCAGGATCTCTGGGTGTAGAGCCAAAGCGTTGACCTTTGTAAAAGCGCTCTGAATGATTATAATGTTGAATCACATTATGAGAACGCCTGATAAAAGCATATTTGAATCCTAAGAGGAAGAACCTAGTGAATTGAAAATGTCTCTGAGAGATAGAAAAGATAATCTATAGCAAAAGAGTCCCAAGAATTCCAAAGAATATGGGACCAAAGCTGAGATAGAGAGATGAACCTTGCGTAAGAGAAGACATTCCTTTCCACATTATAGCATGAGGGCTAGAAGAGAATGTTTATAGTGCATACAGTTCTATTTATTGCAGAGAGAAAATTGAAAGAATTTGCATCTGATAGAAACTTCTATTTTTATCAATGCAGCAGAGGAAAAGTAATATTCTGAGTAAAAAGAGATATATGGAGGTCAGAGATTTAAGGAGAGCTAACTTACTAGAGAAAAATTGTGATCTCTCTGGGCAATATTGAAGTCTCTTATGAGACTGAAATCCACAAATTAATATGAAATTCTCAGATACGTGATTTTTTTTTCCCATAAATATCCACCTATCAGATTGCAGTCATGGACAAAACTTCTGATTGTGTTCACTGTTGATCTAGATTTGCCATGGGGTTGTAATGGGAAAGCAGTGGTGGAGAGAGATATGGATAATTTTGAAGATAGCGATTGAAATGAGGGTCTTTTTTGCTTACAAATAAAGCTGGATATAGAGGAAATAAAAGGAAGATGGCACAGATTTTACATCATATACTGGTGGTCTGCATGATGGCTAAGAACAGGAAAATGAAGAGGGCAGATATTGTGGCCAGGGAATGGCATGTTTAAGTTAACAGTTTTAGAGTTGAAATAGTTTTGAGTCATGAGGAAAATATAAGATCAGCTGGCAGAGAAATATTGTAGGATAAGGTTATTAGTGACAAGGAGATAGAGTGATTTGCTAGTATTCTTTAGAAAAATCATTTTCATGGACGTCGAGAAGTTAAAATAATGACAAGGGGTAGGTTGGAAGGAATAGATTTAGAAGTCTTCAGTGATTAATGACTAATTGATTAATGATAATGATAGGAAAATTTGGAGACTGCTGCAATGAGAAGGAGGGGGAGTTGTATAGTCAGATACAATTACCTCACAGGAGCAGGATCTATAAAGTTGAGAGAGCAACTACCTAGAAAAGGCACTGGAGAGCCGTGAGGACACCATCTCTACCAGCTGACCTTAAAGTACATAAGGGATGAGAGAGACAGCGGAGATAGAACACCATAGATTTTCCTGTTTCAGTTACATTATGGAGGGTAGAAATAGGGAGATATCATGGGTTACTGAACACCACAATGAGCTAATGGGAGTTGGGACAATATTGGGAGGAGATAAATCCTAAGAAATCTCCTTTCCGACAGTCTTTAACTTTAGGATTTCTATTAATTTGTTAGAGGTGATTTGAGTGACATCTACTTTGTGGAAGGAAGGTGGGTTTTATCAGACACCTCTAGGAATCCTTTCAGTGCTCTGAGGCTTGGTGTGCTCCTCACTTCACACGAAATTATTAGTGTTTTAAGGTTGCCCAAGGTAATTGTATAATATAGTGATGATCTTGGAAGTAATAATAATTAAAATCCCAAACAGAAAAGATTTAGGAGTGCCTAATAGGATATAGGCTACTTTCATAGGAGGTAGAGTTCTATCCACATGGCAACAGTATCCCCTTAACTATTTTAAGCTGCTTCAGTTACTGCTCTCTCGTTTGTCAGAGATGAATATAGAAATAATGGAAATGAGTACCATGGGAGACTTCTTTATGGTTATATAAACCTTCTCAAAGCTTCTAATGCTTATGAAACACTTTCATTTGGACGAGATGTTTCTGCATTGAGTCAAGTAATGAGTACACTAGTTTACTGGATATACTCACCTTTTATGACCAAATGTTGCCTTTTCCTTTCTGCGATTTTCTCTGAAACCTAAAGCAAGTATTAAAACAAATGAACCCCACCTACTTGAATTGGTATTTTGAACATCATTTCTTTGAGATCCAGTGATATTTTCCTATAAAGGATTCACCACCAATACGATTTAAACTTTTTTTTTTCAGTGAGGAAGATCAGCCCTGAGATAACGTCTGTGCCCATCTTCCCCTATTTTGTTATATGTGGGATGCTGCCACAGCATGTTTTGATAAGCGGTGCATAGGTCCGCGACTGGGATCCGAACCTGTGAACCCTGGGCCGCTGAAGCGGAGTGCATGAACTTAATCACTACACCACCTGGCGGCCCCGAATTTAAACTTTTAAGTGCGACTTTTTAAATTTCAACATGCATTTCCATCAATCACAAAGCAAAAAACACATCAGCAATTTGAACAGGGACAATTTAATGTAAATCATTATTAACTAGTAAAATTGGTAAGTACTAAAAAAGTTGGAAACTAGGACTCTAGGAATACAGTAATAGCAAATGCAAGGAACATCTACTACCCCTAGGGCTGAGAAAGAGTGAACAAGGAAGAGACTAAGAATTGAGGAAAACCTCCACCTCCATTCAGCCTGAGGCTGAGATTCTGGACTTAGAGAAGAATGTGTGACTACCACAAAAACATACAGTCTACCAGAGGCAGAGAAACTCGACAGAAGGAATAGGTGAGGACTGTAGGAGTGAACCATCAGGAGACAGAAATTCACACAACAGTGGTGGCAGGCCACAGCGGGTTTGTAATAATATAGTCCACTGGATGGCCAAGAAACTTGCTGAAGGGTGCAGGTGAACTGGAGCTGGTCTGCAAGGACCGCTAAGACAAGCACCACTGGGCCTCCCACAGGCCCAACTGCTAGCAGGCATACCTACAAAACAATGACACGTCTTAGCCAGGGAGAAAGGCATCTTACTTTTGCTATAGCCGCAAAATGACCCTCGTCTACCCTCTATGAAAAGGCCTAACATTGCTCTAGTTAGCAAAGGAGCAAGGTTTATAGAATTCAGCCCCATGATCATCATCACAAAAAGCATCTCAAAAAAGCATGGATTTAGAACTCAGAGGAAACATACTGTTAACTGAAACAGTTTCTGTATGGAGAAATCAGAAAATATTTCCTAATTCTGGAGTCTCAAAAGCAGAGGAGAAAAAGTACTACCAGGTACACACAATTATCTATCTGATTAGGCTTCAGCATATTCATCCCCATAGATGATTTTAGGTGTAATTAAGCAATATGAACAATGTTTTATATTAAATTGTGAATTCAAACTTATACACAACTGAAGAATCTATCATAACCCTTCATACATTACGATTGCTTTCATATAATACATAAATTTTGTAAGTGAGGAATTTTATTTTGTAAACCATTTGCATTGTACGCCAGTTTTGCAGATTAATGTAAGTGGAGAAATGATCTGCAGTAACCCCCATATCCAAATGTTTGTTCTATCTGTGGACCACCATCACGTATCATTCACTCACAGCGCTTAGTGTTTTTGGTTAATTCTCTTCTCTAGCTTCTTTGGAAATGTAAATATTCCTAAGAGGATTATGCTGTTTCACTGTTGACAGCTACCTTTAGAGTCAAATCATACACAGTTTTTAAACAGGCATTACCATTCATAGAAGCAAAAAGCACCCCCTTGGTTCTCACAGAAACTCTAAACTTTATTCTCATCCAAAGCTGAAAGCTGTACTTAGATATTAGTCTAAAACCATATGTTTTAATTATTCTAAATTTTCTCAGATTTTGATATCTTGAAGGGAATTTGAGGTTATCTTCCTCAATTGCCCATATTTTCCATTTAAGAGAGGGGCAAGTGCATGTAACTCATGATCAAGTTTACTTACTTCAGGGACACAATAAGATTCAAGACTTGCCAATCTAATGACTCAAGTCATTCCCTTCCCAATCTTATTACCGGTGAGGTAAAATGAAGACAATGAACAACAGAAGTGGAAGGACTTAAAAAGGCGCACAGAGAATCATGAAAACTAAAGTGGGACACCTCAGAATTTTAATTAGGACATGCCCCAATTGTAACTGTATCATTGTCTCTACATCAATCCAACTGGTTTAAAAAAACATTCAGCCAACCCATCAGCTGATTTTTGTGGCGGTTGTTGCTTTTATTGGTCACTCTCTATGGTAGCATACCACTGACCTGACTCCTTTTATATTTCTCACTGAATTGACTTTCTAGGCTAACCAAATCATTGGGTCTTTCGCTATGCTTCAAGCATAACTGGAATCCTGTCTGTGAAAGATAAATGGCATTGTTAATCAGCATCTATAAAACCATGCTTAACAACTGGCAATACAGAACTACCAACAAGAAAATTTAGTTTCATTTTTCAATTTGCCTTGACTCGATATAACTCATGAAGAACGGCAAAAGATTTCCAAGCATTTATTGGACTATGGGGAAAAGTGAGGTCACTATGTGCAGCATGGTCATAAGGCACATTTCCAAGAGAATCTTACAGTGGAAATCACTTGGTATGGACGTGAGTTTCTGGGAAGCAGCTAGTATAGGCCAACCCACTGGGTATTAGCCTCAAGCATAATACAAGATGATATAGATACATTTGAGGGTATGTTTTTCCGTTTCACAATGACCTCTTCTTCCTGAGAATTGCTTCCCTGACCCCCAGGGATTAAGTGCTGTTGTTGTACTATGAGACGTTCTCATTTTGGCCACGATTCATCAGACAAGATAAGCTGCTGCCTCATGCTGGGCCAATCATCTTCTGTTCCCTGAGATTCTGGACTGAGCTTCCCAGTCACTATTGGGTCTCTCTGTTGGTGTAAGAATTATAAATTGTAAACTCAGGAACTGCAGGGTGCCCATCTTCAACTATAAGAGTAGGAAGCAATGTGGTCTACAGCATTGAGAACTGAGACAGATATTAGAGAAAAGCAGAGTTGACTATAAGAAAAGAAATTCATTTGGCTTTTTAGCTTCTGGTTCCAATCTCTGGGAAGTAACAATTGCTCTTTTTTTCTATCCTCTCATGAATTCCTCCATTTTTTACTTAAGCTAGCTCCAAGTATTAACTTGAAGATATTTTTTTAAAGTGCAGAGTTTTATTCTTCTAATGTGTACCATAATTCCTTTCATCAGACCATCAAAATGTATATTGCACGTGTCCAAGTGCCTTATGTAGAATGAGTGTTCAAATTAAACCATACAGGAATGTCAATGGGATTGATAACTAACAACACTTCGTGCCTTATGTTAAAATGTCAACAGCAGACATTGAGTTCAGCTTTTTTTAACTCAAATAAACCATTCATAACACAGGTAAAACTTTTTCCTTTAACACTGACTGTTTCTGTATATGCTAACACAGACTTCAGAAAGGTATTTTGCCAAATAATTTCTTGGTGTGTTTTATTTTTTCTTTTCTAAATTTTAGTTGTTTAATGGCATATCTTGGGAGCCTGTGTGACATAGAATATTCTAGTAAATTTAAAGAAAAACAGGGGTAAATAGTTTTTAAGCATCTGTCTTGTATTTAGGTTCTTACGGGCAAGTAACTGACCAAATAAAAGGTTGTGTTTAATAGGATATATACAAACCAACAAAAATTAGAAACAGCAGAAATTGTTACTATTGATATTGATATTGGTAACGGTGGTAATAGTCGAAGTGTCCTTTGAGGTACTGGTAGTATACCTGACCTTTAACAAGCACTGATTGTGTGCCAGGAGCTCTGCTACAACTTTTATGATTTTCTTATTAATCTTTATAGCAACTGTGATAACTGTTATTTTCATTTTACACATGAGAAAACGAAAACTTAGGGATATTAATAATAATTTTAAAAGGTCTGTGAGATCCAATTAAGTATTTTAATTTTATATTTTGAGAAGATAGATTTTAGTATGAGAGACCCATACTTTAAATATGAAACACACTCATCGTAATTTTTCTTTCGAGGCTCTCCTGTTACTTTCACCTACCTTGGAGCAGACGTTCTCCATTTCCTTAAGTATTTAATAAAGAGCTTGAAAAAGTCATTATTACATCTTCCAACCAAAATATTAAACCCAAAATATTTTGCCCTAGTGCCAGCCAGCTAAATGGAACAGAAGGACCTATATCTTTTACTGTTCTTTCTTCAATTTTTCATAAAATTTTCTTTCTTTCTGATGTTAATTTTCTCCTCAGGGTATGACATCCTCTGATATTTGAAAGTGAATGACAGGTTTAGAGTGACGAGGTTGTTAGGATTATAAATGTGTATTCTCAGACACTTGAACATTGTTCACAAATTGGATTTTTGAAGTGTTAGCAATGTTCTCTTTGAGGGATTAATCTCTCCTTCAATAGAGATGGGAAGGAAGAGGAACAACCTAAATGTAATATTCGACCGACTTTATCACACTCAGTTTTTAAAGCTCAAGACCGCAATTTATCTCTTGAGCAATTTTTCATCTCTTTATCTCACATTTCTGCTCTGCCAGCCAGATCACACATTTTTAGAGCATCTCTAGAATTTTGTCTATGTATCCTAAATGTGTTTTCATCCCTAGTTTTATGTCGGTCCATCTTATTCCAAGGATTTCAAGGCAAGTGCCTCAGTAAAAACATTTTACTTCACTTATTTCCACCTTGTAAAATCCAGGGGAATAAATGGAACAAATAGATTTAAGTTTGAAAGCATTTTAATCAAAGATAGGGTTGCCCCTTCCGTCTTCAAGGAAAACTGTACCTTTACCATGGGACCACCTCTACTTTGGAAATTCTCATCCTACGGAGGAAGCCTAAAACCACATTTGTTCTTTCTTTACTCGTAGATAGTAGCTAGAATGTCTAGGAAAATGTTTTGAAAATCCAGTAAATATAACCCCGTCTCTGATCTAAATGGATTGCCCATGGAGTATAGAAACTTGGCAATGATACTGAATCTTGTAAGTAATTGACATGGTACTCCACAATCTCTTTTCACTGACATCTGAGAGTCCTGTACAAATAGAGCCTCCCACTACACTTCTTTCTTTTTTTGAAAGGATATTCACAAACTACCTACTTATTCAGTTGTGTTGCTGCATACAGAAGACTAACTCAATGAAATTCTCTGAAACATGGAGCCCGAGCTTTGCCCCCGGTAAGGACATAGAAACCACGAAGGGCCCAAATTTCACAAGAATAGTTTTTCAATTACTGGAAAATATTGTATTATCTGTTACTTGACAAAATAAATCTAGAATTTCAGAGATTTTTTTTTTTGGTGAGGAAGATTAGCCCTGAGCTAACATCTGCAGCCAATCCTCCTCCATTTGCTGAGGAAGATTGGCCCTGAGCTAACATCTGTGCCCACCTGTCTCTATTTTATATGGGGGATGCCCTCCACAGCATGGCTTGATAAGTGGTGTGTAGGTCTGCACCCAGGATCGGAACCCGTGAACCCTTGGCCGCTGAAGTGGAGTGTGCAAACTTAACCACTACACCACCAGGCTGGCCCCTAAGATTCTTTTTAAGAGAAAAAGAGAAAGGAGAGATAGAAATAGCAAGAAAGTATGCATGCAGAAGCACGAGAGAAATAGAATTGTCGCAATTTAATTATTTTGAGGAAATATTTCCTTTGTTATAAAGTAAAATTCATTATTATATAACTAACAGACTTTCCTAACAGAAACAAATAAAATCTTCATATTCTTTGGTCATATTTTTAAAGAGTGAATTAAATATATATTTTTGAGATAAGTGAATTTTTCAAATGTTTCCGAAACCAAATTATATTCTAAAAACTTTAAAATCTATTTAAAAATCACAGTTTAAATAATTATAGTGAACTTTGTGGTTAGACAAATTAGTTAAGATTTTGATGTGCAGATTTTTCCTCTTAAAACAACCCAGCATATACATTCTTTGGAGCATATGTAACTTTGGTTTTGGAATGTGTATTTGTCATTAATGAGGTAGTATCTGTAAATCAGAAAACTGGAAACTATATATCACCTGTAATCACCCCTGAGAACATTTTGGTTTATTCGCTTTCACATACGTACGTCTGCTTACAAACATATACGAAACTATGTCGTCAAAACTACAACTGTAGTTTTATATTCTTATTTCTTATATATCATTTCACTTAACGTTACATTTTTTCAACTCATTAAAAAGTATTTTAAAACATAATGTCAAATTGCTTTTATTTTATGGATGCTGAAGAATTAATTTAATAATTACTTTATCGTTGCTTAAGTTGTTTTACTTTTTTACATTTGTAAATAACCTGCAATAAACTTTGTCATACGCATATGCTGTATTTGTGGTTACTACTTTAAAATAGGTTTCCTGATGTAGAATTGGGACGTCAAGATGTATTCATATTTTATACTTGAACTGCATATTTTAGCATATTTTTCAGAAAGTTTGTAAAAATTTAAACCTGCATCAGAAGTGTATCTTAATTTTATGATTTTTTTAAATCACCAAATGTTCAATTTCTTATAAGAATAATATTGTATCATACTTATGTTTTCTATAAAGCTCAACAAATCTTTTATGAATCCATGGTTGGTATAAATAACAGTGGAAGTATATAACTTTAATTCAGCCTGCTTCCTTTTCTGTATTCCTTGAATTTGTTTAATGTTTCCTCATGTTCTTGCTCATTCTTTTCTCCATTGTAACATTTTCATTATTGTCATCCTCAAATTATTGAATGCTATTCATTATAAGCTTTTAGAATCATCATTCTACCAATGCTCACACACAAAACACTAAAAAACACAGACGCAAACTCAGCTTTTGGTATCTTTGACTTAGCAACAATTTATGTTTCTGTTACTTTAGGCTATAGTTGTTTCCTTGAAAGGATCTGATATTTATCAGCTGTTTGCTTGACGCTGGTTCTTTGCTTGGTTCTATCTCATTTATGTCCTCTCTTATGAATACATCATATCGCAAAAACTAACTATGGTGTTACCTCATGCAAATCTTCTTTTTGTAATACACTGTACTTTTAGGAAAAAAAAAATTATGAGCTTTTAGAGGATGTGAAAACTGAATTGACACTACTAGATTCAGTTGCTTCTGCTCACATTTGTAAAGCAAATCCTCTAGAAATATTTAACTGCAAAGTTGCTAAGTGAGGGTTGTTTCAAAAATTGATCTGATGAACCTGAAAAAGATAGGATTCTGATTGGGGGAAATGTTATTTTAATTTGGTTGGTGTCACTACCACACACAAATATATTGATTTGAACCTAAGAATAGACATAAAATTTCTGTAATATTTTCTTAAAACAATTATATTTCATTTATTTTTAAGTGAAAAACACATTTAGTATGTGTTCTGTGCTGGGAACTCTTCTAAGAGAAGCTGTGCAAATGTTGATTCATTTAATCCTTAACCTTGGAGGTAAGTACTGTTGGTAACCTCATTTTATAGATCAGAAAACTGAGTTACAGAGAGGTTAAGTAACTTGCCTAAAGTCAACATAGTAGTTAAGTTATAGAACAGGATTACAAAATAAGGTAATTGGATCCAGAGTCTGCCCTTAACAACTGCAAGATGCTCCCACCCAATAATAATGGAGACCTTCCAAATCCAAACATAACCAGATAGACTTCAATAATAGGTTCACAAATGGCCCTCAGGATGTATGTAAATCCTCCAAATCTTTGTGTGTATGTGTGTGTGTGTGTGTGTGTGTGTGTGAGAGAGAGAGAGAGAGAGAGAGAGAGACAGAGATAGAGAGAGACACATACACAGAGACAGGGAGACAGAGAGCTAGCTTTGATCAATTTACAATCAGTATAATTCCCAAAAAGTTTAAATGTTTGATTCTAGGTTATTTTTGGATGGGTATGCAATGCATGTGCCTGCACCTGTGTGCTGTGCTATTTATTTAAAAAAAATAAGAGATAAGGGAATTACATTTACTTATTTGAGAAATGTTGGGCTGGAGGAGGGATTAATACAAAATTCTGGATTTGAGAAATGCAAGAAGAGATATATGCAGTCAATCTTCACAAAGTGTAACTGTCTCTATTCCAGAATTATCCTCATTTGGAAGTTTCTAAAAACACAATTTGTTTAGGCATTATTCATGTACTTGTACGTACATATACGAAACCTCAAACTTACGTTATACTGAGAGAGATAGAGAGAGACTTAACCCTTATGAAATCAAGCATAAACTCCTGTTTCTACAAAGTTTTTCTAATGTTACCAAACAAGTGGACTTGCCTCCTGGCGAGTTAAATAAGATTCTCCGCCAGTGGAAGTTGTCTTACAAAGTAAAGTGTATTTGCAGCAAATAGGAGGCCATCAGGAATCATTTTCAAAGTCATGGTGTCCCAGAGCAAAGGGAAGCAGGAACTTTTATTCAAAAGGGAGAGGCAGGTATTCCACTGCACAGGTTCAGCTGGAGAACATGCTTCCACATAATGAGGCCTAAGCTCCTCCTGGAGAGATCTTTGCATTAAAAATAAGGCAAAGGTCGCGGGCATAGCTCTTGTGGTGAGGCTTGGTCAGTTTTAGGATGGTTGGTGGTTACATCTCCTTAACATACACAAGGAAAAGAAACAACTTAGAAAAACAGTTAATTGCTTCCAAACCCACCTTTGAGTTTCTTGAGGTGCCTAGTTAGTGACAATTCCACTTCTGACTTCTGACAGATCACGTTTCTGTATGCTTGATGTTTAGTCTCCCAGGCTGGCTCAAACCTGCTGTTAAATTAAGATATGAATGATGAATTCCAATTTTAAGTCAGCACTGCCCTTTATTTAGAAGCTGGCTTTGTTAAGATCTAAAAATCTTGCTCTCCTAAAAAAGAACAGTTCAGTTCCAGTTTTGATTTTAATGACCTAAAAGAAGGAAGCTAATTGTTTCTGTTTCTAAACATGGGAAAGCAGACCCTAAAATGATATAATCACTATGTTTACAAGGCCATCAGTTACTATTGTGCTCAAGAGCAACTGCTAAGAACTCTTGACAAAGCAGATGAAATAATACAATGGGGGGTATTTCAACTTCTTTCTTTAAGGAGTTTTAACTTACAAATATTTTTTTGATATGTGGAAATATGTGTAATGTGGAAATATGTGTACCATATGTGTAAATATGGTGATATAAAATAATTATATTTGGTGATATTTGTGTAAATACAGTGATATAAAATAATTATACTAATTATGATTGATAATAATGCATTTCAATATTTATATTTATTAATGATTTTCAGTATACAGTACTTTTAAAGGTCCCATGAGAAAGGCATGAGGATTTTTTTTCACTTTTTTAAAAGAAGATGAAATGATGTATAGAGAGTTCAGTGGTTTGTGCAAGGACATGTAGTAGTAAATATGATAAATGAAGCCCAATTTCAAGTCACCTATATGGTATAGGGCAGTGCTTTCTAAAACTGTAGTATACATAAGAATCACCTAGAAGCTTGTTAAAACCAATTCCTGAGTGCTGCCCCTATAGACTGTGATTCGGTAGATCTGAGATGGGGCCAAGGTGGACTTTTCCAGCAGACTCCTGAGCAATACAAATGCTAATGTTCCATGGACCACATTTTGAACAGCTGGTTCTGACAGATCTCAGTTTTAATCTTGACTTAATAAATTATAACTGTCATTTTTTAAGTCATTTAAGCTTTTTAAGCCACATTCTCCTCACCTTTACATCAACGAAAATTATACTTAGGTTTGTAGTGAGAACTACATAAAAAAATATGTTAAAAATGTCTAGTCTGTCCTAAATGCCCATACTACTAATTCCATTCTGCTCTCTGTGGAGCCATCCTGTGGAGCCTTATTGATTCCTCTAGTTCTTTTCTCCTCAAGTCGCCGCTCTATTCCCATTATGATGGAGTCGGGCAACCTTTAATGCTTCATTCTGACATCTTCCTAAGAAGGTATTGAACTGAAAATTCAGCAGATGAGAGAATTATTTATTATTGGAAGTATAAAGTTCTTTTTACGACACCGGTTCTCTCCTAAGTTTGCAATACATTCATCATTTTAATGTTTCTTTCAGAGTTTTATCATAAAAACGACTCATTAATTCAGACCATTCTGAAAAACTGAATGCGAGAATTTGAGAAAAGGCAAGGCAGAAGTTGAATTTTCATTATCTGTGGAACCAAATTTCTTTTAGTGAACATATTGACATATGAGTAAAAAATTATTTTAAGGCATCTGTTTAATTTAATGGACAGAGTGAACTAATCTAAAGCATTTTAACATAGGGTCGTTTTAATTCAACAAATTTTATTTTATACTTTTTGCTGTATTGTAACTATAAGCTTAGATTTTCAAATAGTCATTGGAAGCTTTAATAAGATATGTTTCCATCTATTCAATTACAAAAAAAGTCACGAAAATACTTTGATATAACATTTTAAATAAAATTTTTTTAAAAATAGTATTTTAAATTTGATTATGACATTTTATTTTATTTTATTTATTTTTATTATTCTTTTATTTAGTTACAATATTTCTGACTAAAAAACATAACTTCAGAAATGCAAATGGCATAAGTAAAAATTGTCCTGAATAGTTCCACTCACTGTTAACCTCTATTAATCTTTTTTTTTTTAATTTTTTGTTTATTGCAGTAACATTGGTTTATAACATTGTAAAAATTTCAGGTGTACATCATTGTACTTCTATTTCTGCATAGATTACATCATGTTCACGACCAAAATACTAAATACAACCCATCACCACAGACATGTACAGAATTATCCCTTTCATCCTCCTCCCTCCCCCCTTCCCCTCTGGTAACCACCAATCCAATCTCTGTCTCTACGTGTTTATTTATTGTTGTTATTATCTACTACTTAATGAAGGAAATCATACGGTATTTGACCTTCTCCCTCTGACTTATTTCACTTTGCATTATACCCTCAATGTCCATCCATGTTGTCACAAATGCCTGGATTTCATCGTTTCTTATGGCTGAGTAGTATTCCATTGTGTATATATACCACATGTTCTTTATACATTCATCCCTTGATGGGCACTTAGGTTGCTTCCAAGTCTTGGCTATTGTGAATAATGCTGCAATGAACACAGGGGTGCATGTACCTTTACAAATTGGTGTTTTCCAGTTCTTTGGGTAAATACCCAACAGTGGAATAGCTGGATCATATGGTAGTTCTATCCTTGATTTTTTGAGGAATCTCCATACTGTTTTCCATAGTGGCTGCACCAGTTTGCACTCCCACCAGCAGTGTATGAGAGTTCCCTTCTCTCCACATCCTCTCCAACACATGTTGTTTCCTGTCTTGTTAATTATAGCCATTCTGACGGGCGTGAGGTGATAGCTCATTGTAGTTTTGATTTGCATTTCCCTGATAGTTAGTGATTTTGAACATCTTTTCATGTGTCTGTTGGCCATCTGTATATCTTCTTTGGAGAAATGTCTGTTCAGGTCTTTTGCCCATTTTTTAATTGGGTTGGTAATTTTTTTGTTGTTGAGATGCATGAGTTCTTTATATATTTTGGAGATTAAGCCCTTATCAGATGTATGGTTTGCAAATATCTTCTCCCAATTGTTACGTTGTGTTTTCGTTTTGTTGATGGTTTCCTTTGCTGTGCAGAAGCTTTTTAGTTTGATGTAGTCCCATTTGTTTATTTTTTCTATTGTTTCTCTTGCCCGGTCAGATGAGGTGTTTGAAAAGATGTTGCTAAGACCGATGTCGAAGAGCGTACTGCCTATGTTTTCTTCTAGAAGTTTTATAGTTTCAGGTCTTACATTCAAGTCTTTAATCCATTTAGAGTTAATTTTTGTGTATGGTGTAAGGTAATGGTCTACTTTCATTTTTTTGCATGTGGCTATCCAGTTTTCCCAACACCATTTCTTGAAGAGACTTTCTTTTCCCCATTGTATGTTCTTGGCTCCTTTGTCAAAGATTAGCTGTCCATAGACGTGTGGGTTTATTTCTGGGCTTTCGATTCTATTCCATTGATCTGTGTGTCTGTTTTTGTGCCAGTACCATGCTGTTTTGGTTACTATAGCTTTGTAGTATATTTTGAAATCAGGGAGTGTGATACCTCCAGCTTTGTTCTTTTTTCTCAGGATTCCTTTAGCTATTCGGGGTCTTTTGCTGTTCCATACAAATTTTAGGATTCTTTGTTCTATTTCTGTGAAAAATGTTGTTGGAACTTTGATAGGGATTGCATTGAATCTATAGATGGCTTTAGGAAGTATGGACATCTTAACTATGTTAATTCTTCCAATCCAAGAGCATGGAATATCTTTCCATTTCTTTGTGTCTTCTTCAATTTCTTTCAGAAATGTTTTATAGTTTGCAGTGTACAGATCTTTCACCTCTTTGGTTAAGTTTATTCCTAGGTATTTTATTCTTTTTGTTGCAATTGTAAATGGGATGGTATTCTTAATTTCTCTTTCTGCTACTTCGTTGTTAGTGTACAGAAATGCAACTGATTTTTGTATGTTGATTTTGTATCCTGCAACTTTACCATATTCGTTTATTACTTCTAAAAGTTTTCTGGTGGATTCTTTAGGGTTTTCTATATATAAAATCATGTCATCTGCAAATAGTGACAGTTTCACTTCTTCCTTTCCAATTTGGATCCCTTTTATTTCTTTTTCTTGCCTGATTGCTCTGGCTAGGACTTCCAATACTATGTTAAATAGGAGTGGTGACAGTGGGCATCCTTGTCTGGTTCCTGTTCTTAGAGGGATAGCTTTCAGTTTTTCACCATTGAGGATGATATTAGCTGTGGGTTTGTCATATATGGTCTTTATTATGTTGAGGTACTTTCCTTCTATACCCATTTTATTCAGAGTTTTTATCATAAATGGATGCTCTATCTTGTCAAATGCTTTCTCTGCATCTATTGAGATGATCATGTGATTTTTATTCTTCATTTTATTAATGTGGTGTATTACGTTGATTGATTTGCGAATATTAAACCATCCCTGCATACCTGGAATAAATCCCACTTGATCATGGTGTATAATCTTTTTAATGTATTGTTGTATGCGATTTGCTAGTATTTTGTTGAGGATTTTCGCATCGATGTTCATCAGTGATATTGGCCTGTAATTTTCTTTTTTTTTTTTGTGTTGTCCTTGTCTGGTTTTGGTATCAGGGTAATGTCAGCTTCGTAGAATGACTTAGGGAGCTTCCCCCACTCCTCAATTTTTGGGAAGAGTTTGAGAAGGACATGTATTAAGTCTTCTTTGAATGTTTGGTAGAATTCACCAGGGAAGTCGTCTGGTCCTGGACTTTTATTTTTGGGGAGGTTTTTGATTACTGTTTCTATCTCCTTAGTGGTGATTGGTCTATTCAAATTCTCTACTTCTTCTTGATCCAGTTTTGGAAGGTTGTATGATTCTAAGAATTTATCCATTTCTTCCAGATTGTCGAATTGGTTGGCATATAGCTTTTCATAGTATTCTCTCATAATCTTTTGTATTTCTGAGGTGTCTGTTGTAACCTCTCCGCTTTCATTTCTGATTTTACTTATTTGTGCCTTCTCTCTTTTTTTCTTGGTGAGTCTAGCTAAAAGTTTGTCAATTTTGTTGATCTTTTCAAAGAACCAGCTCTTGGTTTTATTAATTTTTTCTATTGTTTTTTTGGTCTCTATTTCATTTATTTCTGCTCTGATTTTTATTATTTCCCTTCTTCTACTGATTTTGGGCTTTGTTTGTTCTTCTTTTTCCAGTTCCTTTAGGTGCATTGTTAGATTGTTTATTTGAGATTTTTCTTGTTTGTTGAGATAGGCCTGTATCACTATAAACTTCCCTCTTAGAACTGCTTTTGCTGTATCCCATAAATTCTGGCATGTCGTATTTTCATTTTCATTTGTCTTCATGTATTTTTTTTATTTTCTTTTTGATTTCTTCGTTGACCCAATCGTTGTTCAGTAGCATTTTGTTCAATCTCCATGTATTTGTGGCTTTTCTGATTTTCTTCCTATAGTTGATTTCTAGTTTCATACCGTTGTGATCAGAAAAGAGGCTTGGTATTATTTCAATCTTCTTAAAATTATGGAGACTTGTTTTGTGGCCTAATATACGATCAATCCTGCGGAATGTTCCATGTGCATTTGAAAAGAACTTGTATTCTTCAGTTTTTGGATGGAATGCTCTGTATATATCTACTAGGTCCATCTGTTCTAGTGTGTCATTTAAGGCCAATATTTCCTTATTGATCTTCTCTTTGGATGATCTATCCATTGGTGCAAGTAGAGTGTTAAAGTCCCCTACTATTATTGTGTTACTGTCTATTTCTCTTTTTGTGTCTGTTAATAATTGCTTTATATATTTAGGTGCACCTACATTGGGTGTGTAGATATTTACAAGTGTTATATCCTCTTGTTGGATTGTTCCCTTGATCATTATGTAATGCCCTTCTTTGTCTCTTTTTACAGTTTTTGTTTTAAAGTCTATTTTGTCTGATATGAGTATTGCTACCCCAGCTTTCTTTTCATTGCCTATTGCTTGGAGTATCTTTTTCCATCCCTTCACTTTCAGTTTGTGAGTGTCTTTAGGTCTGAAGTGTGTCTCTTGTATGCAGCATATATATGGGTCTTGTTGTTTTATCCAATCAGCCACCCTATGCCTTTTAATTGGAGCATTTAGTCCATTGACATTTAAAGTAGCTATTGATAAGTATGTACTTACTGCCATTTTTTAACTTTTTTTTCTCAATGTTTTAGTAGTCCTTCTCGGTTCCTTTCTCCTTCTACACAGAATTGATGGTTTCTTTAGTTTGACCTCTGTCTGAAAACTCTCCTCTTTAACTCTCCTCCTCCCTCATTTTATGTTTTTGATATCATATCTAACCTCTTTTTTGTGCATTTGTATCCATTACCCTCTTATCATGGAAATAGATAATTTTTCCTATTTGCGGTCTTCTTTTTCCCCCTTAAATTTGTCCCTTTAACATTTCTTGTAGCACTGGTTTCTTGTCGACAAACTCCTTTAATTTTTGCTCGTCTGGGACATTTTTGATCTCTCCTTCCATTTTGAATGATAATGTTGCTGGGTAGAGTATTCTTGGCTGTAAGTTTTTTCCTTTTAGCACTTTAAATATATCATGCCACTCTCTTCTAGCCTGTAAGGTTTCTGCTGAGAAGTCAGCTGATAGCCTTATGGGGTTTCCTTTGTATGTAACTTGTCTTTCTCTTGCATCTTTTAGGATTTTCTCTTTATCTTTAATTCTGGACATTTTGATCATGATGTGTCTTGGTGTGGGCCTCTTTCGGTTTATCTTGTTTGGGCTCTCTGTGCTTCCTGTACCTGGATGCCTGTTTCCTTCCTTAGGTTAGGGAAGTTTTCATCTATTATTTCTTGAAATAGATTCTCTGCCCCTTTGTCTCACTCTTCTCCTTCCAGGACACCTATAACACAGATGTTAGTGCCCTTGATGTTGTCCCAGAGGTCCCTTAGACTGTCCTCACTCTTTTTAATTCTTTTCTCTTTTACCCGTTCAGCTTGGGTAATTTCTTTTAGGTTTTCGTCCAGCTCGCAGATCCATTCTTCTGTATCCTCTACTCTGCTTTTGAGTCCCTCTAGTGAATTTTTCATTTCCAGTATTGTATTCTTCATTTCTGATTGGTTCTTTTTTATATCTTCCATTTCTTTGTTGACATTCTCACTGAGTTCATCTATTCTTCTCCCCAGATCAGTGAGCATCCTTAACACTCTTAGTTTGAACTCTCTGTCGGGTAGGTTGCTCATTTCTGTTTCACTTAGTTCCTTTTCTGGGGTTTTGTCCTGTTCCCTTACTTGGAATATATTCTTTTGCCTCCTCATTTTGCCTCTTTCCCTGTGCTTGTGTCTATGTATTATGTAGGTCAGCTACGTCTCGTGCTCTCGGATAGGTGACCTTATGTTAGTGATGCCTTAGGAGGCTTCCAGTGTGCTTCCCTCAGTTCTCAATGTTCCAGGGGTGGCTCCTATGTGGGCTACGTGTGTCCTTCTATTGTGGCCTGTTAGCTCTCCCTATAGGCTCCCAGGGAGGCTGAGTTATGATCCTGGCCAGCTGTTGTAATGCTCAGCTGCTTATAGTTGTTGTGGGCCCTTCAGTCTCTTTATCAGGTGTGGGGCACCCCAGCACAGTTGGCTGTAAGCTCTAATACCACATTTGTGTTGCAGTATTTCTTTTAACTGAGTAGGCCCCCAGCGTGGCAGGTTGTTAGGCTCAGGGCCTTACAATTGCAGTAAGCCTCTAGCCTATTATGTCTCTTGTCAGCTCTCTGAGGATTGCAGCTGGGTGGGGCTGGCCTCAGGCACAGGAGCACCCAATTGTTTCAGGCTTTGGAAGGTGGGGCAAACCTCCTATGTGGGTCTTTGAGAAGCACAAGTCTTCTGCAGCTGACAAGCCCTGCTGCCCACAGGTCCACACACACAGTCAACACAGTCTTGCCCCGTGTGAGCGCCCCGACCTCCCGAAGCGGACCCAGTCTCTCCACGGCGGGAGCCCTAAACACTCCACCACTGCCCCACACCCTCCACCCGCTCCTTGTGCACACCCTGCCCCGCTCAAGTCGGCTCAGTTGCCAGGCTGCAGAGAATCCAGTCACCAATCTATGCAGGCCCACAAGTTGTCTGAGGTATTGTTGTTGGGTGGGGCCAGTCTCTAGTGTGGGCTGCCTGCCCTGGCTGAGCTGGATTAAATCGGTGCTCTAGCAGGTGGGGCAGACCCTGGGCTAGCAGGCCTCAGGGAGAACTCCAATGGCGTGTGTGTCAGCACGCTCACACCAGGCCACAACAATGGCCGCCGCCAATGTCCCAGTCCCTGGAGAGGTCTCACCCCTCACCGAGATGCGCTCAGGGCCTATTAGGTGAGTCTCTTGTCACCAAAGCACTGTGCACCTTTCTTTCTGGTGATTTTAGGATGCTTTCTGGAATGGGTGAGTTTGTGCGCGGGCCCTTTAAGAGTCGGTTTTAGTTTCTTTGTGAACCGGGTTTTCTGGGGGTGCTCCCCAGTGTTTTAGTAGCAGGCAAAGTCAGATATTATGCCGCTGGTCTCGATTGTGCTGGGTCCACAAAATACCCACAGCGGGGACGCTCCCCGGCTCAGGGCCCCGCGCCTCCAGGGAGGCTGCGTACCTGTGAGCTGCTCCGGGCGGCCGTGAAGCTGGCGGCTTGTGAAGGCAGCATTTTTCCTCTCCAGAAGGGAGTCTCTGCCTCTTCTACCCCAGTTAGGATTGTCCGTTGTTGCAGGAGTTCCTCTTATCCAGTTTTCAGTTCTGTCTCAGGGGTAATTTTTCCACGAGTAGTTGTAAATTGGCTGTGTCCACGGGAGGAGGTGAGTTCAAAGTCTGCCTACGCCGCCATCTTGACTCCGCCCCCGGCACCCTCTGATTATGACATTTTAAATCAATTTTATTGAGATGTATATAAAGAGAAGGGGTGACAATGTAAGACCATATATACAAACTGATGCATATTAAGTACTTCTTCAAAAACATGAAATTGAAGTTCTTACATATCAATTTCTTTTTAATTTGGGTAAAAGCAGAAAATATCCTAAAAAATAATATTTCTTAAATCATAATTGCTATAACTTCTACACTAAAAAGAGAAAAACTAGATAGTACAATGAAAACATTTTGAATTCCACATAATTTAAACCTAAATAATGCTTTCCAAATTTTCCCCAGGCATAAAACATGTAAGCAGATCACATCACTAGTGTTTAGTATGGGTTGCATTTTAGTGATGCTTTATTAATCTTTTAATAAGTGTATAGGAGTACTGGGATGTGGGAAATAACTGGATAGCTTTTTCAATCTTATCACTAAAGGAATATCTTCCCCAATTTAACCTCCTCTCTCTTATTTGTCCTTATCTTGTCTAAGGTTTGCTTTACCCATGTCTCGAACTTACAATTCATAATTGTATTTCCTATCTCAGTGTGCCTCATATCTAACCTGGATGATGCTGAAGCTACCCAGTGTTCTAATTCCCTTGACTTGGCCTCAAGAGATTTGTTCAAATTTGTTCCCATGTTAGATCCCCTGAGTGCAACATTGAAAACTTCTTTATTAAATGTCTCACTGAAATGAAAACAGTGCCTAGAAATTCTCTGAAATCACCTCAATTAAAGACATTGTTATAATGAGGTTATTCTGTTAGGCAAGTGAAATACAAGAAAACCCCATAAAAACAGGAAATGTTTTTCATGCAATATCATATAGTGCCATTTGGACCTGGGAGATCCAGATAGTACCATTGTAAAATTCTGATTCCAGAGCCTGGGAATCTGCAAAGTTCCTTTCCTGATATTTTGCTCATTGCGAGGTTGTTTATCGTATTTACAGCCTCTGCTTCCTCCTGGAACTCTTTTTTCATGTGACTGGCCTCTTTGTATTGCAACCCCATTGTACATAAAATTCACCCCTATGCCATGCTACCAAAAGTGTTTCAATTAAACAAAGTGTTTATGAGATTTGTGAAATTCATAAAAAATTTGAGGTTCATGGGGAGAAGTCACATTTCATGTAGTTTAACAAATTAGACAGAACCAGTTTTCTATGTTTGTGACCAAAATAACCACAGATAATTT
This sequence comes from Diceros bicornis minor, assembly GCF_020826845.1. Taxonomy (NCBI): domain Eukaryota; kingdom Metazoa; phylum Chordata; class Mammalia; order Perissodactyla; family Rhinocerotidae; genus Diceros; species Diceros bicornis. The sequence goes on from NC_080747.1 coordinate 45,678,290, forward strand.
TTTAAAACCACATATTAAAACCAGTTCCAAATATATGTATTTCCATGAAGAAACACTGTGAAATAAAAAAGTCTGCATGTTATGTTCTAGATACATGAAATAAATAGATATTGTCTTGCATTCTTAGGTAGAAGTTTTTGAAAAAGCAGAAATTGTGAACAATTTTCTTTGGAAGTGGAGAAGATATGGTGTTTAATGATATTGTGGTGGCATTAAAATCTGTCCATGTGGTTAGGAAGAACTCATTTCCTAGAATTCCCTTTCTGCTTATGGTGGGATGCGAGAGATTCTTGTGTGATTTTTGGAGGGCAGAAGAAAAGCTCCAGATATATATTTATATAGATATATATAAGTATAGATATATATCTGCTCTGAGTAAACTCTGAACACAGAATTTGGAACAAAGAGTGGCTGCAGAGTGACCTACTGCCTTGATTTGCTGAGAATGAAAGGTTTTCTGGGATATGGGATATTCAGTGCTATCATTGGGACAGTTCTGGGCAAACTGTGATGATTGATCAATCTGCTTCAGAGAACCAGAATTTTAAGGATGAATTATTTTGGGGTTTCCTGAAACTGGTTCTCTGATCTTATTAGCTTTACAGGCATTAATGTTCATGTTTCCAGTGGTGAAGGGGACACTAGGTATTCCATGGCATGCATGGGAAATAGTTACTCAAATTATCACCTGTAAACACCAGTAATCAATTACCTATATAAAGCAAGGCACTGGATGACGAAGTGTTCACTACCGTAAACACTTAAGTGAAAGGAAAAAGAGTATAATGGGGTTGGTTGGTTGCTTCTAACTGCACTAGAGAACTTAGGGAAAGAAAATGGTAAGATCAGGACCTTAAATTCTCAGCTCAAGATCCTGAAAGCTTCCATGAGTGCTTTGAAAGAAACACTTATGTCCCATATCTGCAGGGTCGAGATTTCTGAAAACCACACACAATGTCCGATCCTGCAGATGGCTGAAAAATACTGCAGTAATTCTCAAGTCTCAATGTCACTTTTAATAAAGCTGGAGCAATGACTGGGAAGGAATGCAATAGTAAAATTTGGGATGGAAATATATGGACAGATTCCAGTGAATTTGAGAACCTTGAACCCCTAATTTATGCTGTCTTCTAGAGAGTCAGCTTTGCCTGAGAAGACTAGTCTGCCTTTGTCTGAAGAAACTGTAATTTGTTCCTGTGAGGCAGTTGCCTGGCAAAACACTGCTGATTTCTCTTCAGGACCTTTCCCTACTACCGGTCTTTGTGTCTAGATCCATCACCAGATCCAAGACCCATCAGGCCGCAAAGGATTTGAGGTACAAACTGATCCATGAGGAGATCTGAGGCACATAAAAATAATTGCACAATTTTGCCAACACATATCAACTGAAGCCTTGGGAATGTGTGTGAGAATTAAGCTTAAGAGAGGAGGATCTAGATTGAAGGAATATGAAGTAGGACTCCAGATTCAGTGTTTTAGGTTGAGATGCTAATAATGGTTCTAATAGTTTGCTTGGTTGGTTGACTGAAATAACGATCCAAATATGTCCTTCACTAATGAAGTCAATATGCCAGAACTTCTTTGGTATACAGTAGATCAAGGTATCCAAAGGTTTAGGGAGAATGCTAGAGAGCATTTATCACATAAGACTTGTCAATCCAACCCATGAGAGTCCAGAGGATATGCCCTTCCCCATATCTGTAAGAACTAAATTTGTGAGAGAAGCCTCAGTATCCTTGAAGAGCTCTGAGGTCACTTTTCTCTGTGGGTCAAAAATTATAGTGAGAACTGCTACCATTGAACTAGGATCCCTAAATGCAGTGGGATAATAAGACCCTAGGTAAATGGGCCAAGTGACAGCACTTAATTGCCAGAGATAAGATGGTCATAGATATTGTAATGGACAGTGGAACAAAAGCAATAATCAAAATATTCTGACCTGCAAAGATATTTGGTATTGGCTAATTGATCTATGGTGTCCCTAGAGTGAAATAGATGGGCAGAAAACTAACATGTTACTTCATCTGTATAAATGGGAAAGTTCCGCGTCTAGTGCACGGAAATCTGACTTGAATAGCCAAAACAAAGAACCATGGCCTCTCACTCATTTAGTTCCCGTACCGGAACCAGTTCACAGACCTAGAGCCCCCTGAATGAATGAAATGCTAGGTCCTCTTGAGGAAGGACTCTCGTATACTGTCAAAAATTTATGCTGTTAATTTTCCTCCCTGCCTTCCCTAAAGAGAATTGCAGCCATTTTTCAAGACAACTGTGAATTAAGGAAGTATAATCAGACATTTTAGGGATTACAGAATATTGGATAAGAAATGAAACTAAGTCCTAGAAACTCAAACACGATTGCAGTTCACCCATCAAAGTAGAGGCTAATGGTCAAGCGATCAAGGGAGTTTTGACTCAAGTTAATCCTACAGTGTGCTCAGTAGGTCCCTCAACCCATTCTGTGGTTATTTCCCCAGTTGCAGATGTATAATTGAAATAGACATGGTCAACAGCTGATATAATCTCTGCATTGGTTCCCTAACCTGTGAAGGAAGAGCTCTTATGGTAGGAAATGCCAAATAGAAGCCACTAGAACTGCCACTACATATGAATTCAGTAAACCAAACAAAAGTAAATCTTCATTTCTGGAGGAATTGCAAAGACTGGTGACTCTGTTAAGGACTTGGGAAATGTAGGACTGGTGATTCTTGCTGTCAAAGAGAGACAAATCTGGACAGTAGTTAAATGTGGCAAGCTAGACTTTATTCAGTGATAACTACTGCAGTAGGGAAGAGAATTCAGTGCAAACTGAGCTCAACTTCACCAAAACAAAAGGCAGGAGACATTTTAAATGCTGGGGTATGCTAAAGGCAAGACTTTGAAGGGCATTAAGGGAGGTTTGATCCATGTGACTAGGCCATCTGGGTTTGCTAATTGACCCTTATCTAGAGGAGAAACAAGCTTCTCATATTTTTATGACAGGCCAGGCGTAGTTGTGCAAGTTGGAGCAAGGTCCCCAAAGAATTTAGGCCCTTCTCCTCCCACAGGGACTAGGAGGCAGGAGTGAGAGTTATCTCCCTGAATGTTTGCATTTCAAACAGAGAACTTCTGGGTCCTGGGATGACACTTCTGGGTGGTAGAAGATTAACATTTCAAAGAGGCAGAGAAAAGATTTATAATTGCAAGCTTTCCAAAGTAACTGCTCTAAGAGGGGGTTCAGGGGCCTAACAGCCTAACAACCGATTTTGGCTGGAACAAATAGCAAATTCTCCCTGTGGCATTGAGCTTTCTTAGGCAGGCATTTTGAGTAGGGGATAGGGTCATCCTAGGGACACGGCCTTAAGCTGCTAGAAGCCATGCTAGAGTTTGGTCAAGTCTCAGTGCACAGGTTTGGACTGAGTCCTTGTGTGCTGAGGGTTTTTGCGGTTAACATGACCACAATCCATCCCCCTTAACTCACTAATTTGGTCTGTGTAGAAGATAAATGAATCTTAGAAAATGACAGTGGATTATTATAAACTTAATCAGATGGTGACTCCCGTTGCAGCTGCTATATCATATGAGATTTTGGTACAAGAGCAAATAAATACATTTCCTGGCATCTAATATGTAGTTATTGATTTGGCAACTGCTTTTTTCTCTACATATTGTATCAATTTTCTATTCCTGCTATAACAAATTACCATGAATTTAGTGGCCTAAATAACACAAATTTATTCTCTTATAGTCTAGAGGTTAGAAGTCAAATCAATTTCCCTGGGCTAGAGTCAAGGTGTTGGCAGGGCTTATTCCTTCCAGAGGCTTTAAGAGACGAATCTCTTTCCTTGCCTTTTTCAGCTTCTAACGGCTGCCTATATTCCTTGCTTGTGGCCCCTTCCCCCATATTCAAAGTGGATCACTCCAATTCTGCTTTCATCATCACATCTGCGTCTCCTCTAACCTCTGACTCCTCCTGAGTTCCTCCCGTAGAGACCATTTTGATTGCTCAGACCCGCCTGGATAACCCAGGATAATCCCTCTGTCTCAAGATCCTTAATTTAGTCACATCCACAAAGTGCCCTTTGCCATATGAATTAACATTCACAACTTCTGGGGGGAAAGATGTGAACATCTTTGCTTCCATTGTCACATCCCCTTCTCTAACTTTGACCTTCTGGCCTCTCTCCTGTAAGGACTCTTATGATTATCTTGGGCCCCCATGGATAATCGTCCCATTTCAAGGGAATCTTAATCACATCTGCAATATCCCTTTTTCCATGTAAGGTAACATATTCACAGGTTTCTGAGATTAGGACATGGACATTTTGGGGAGACCATTATTCTGTCTGCCAAAAACTCTGTGTTATAATTTCATCCACAATGACCTTGATTGCCTTTCAATCCACAGGAAATTACACTGTTCTATTACATTGATGACATTATGTTGATTGGACCTAGGGAGTAGGAAGCAGCAATTACTCTACAGTTGCTTTGTTGCTGGGACCATATAACTCAGCATATCTAACGGTAGATAGAGTTGCTCTTTTGGAGACTTTGGCAATTCTCTATAGTTGGATCAGTGCAGACTGTAGGGGAAGAATACAATTCCTCTACCCTCTAGGTCCTTCTGGCTGGTCTAAGAAAAAAATTGACATGAGACAGAATAACAGGAGAAAAATCAAACAAAGTTTTATAACATGTATACATGGGAAAAACTGAGTAACTTGCTAGAACGGACAAAGCCGCCACTTTAAATATCATCTTCAGCTAAAGACAAAGGATAATGTTGGGGGTAGTGGTTTGGGACTTCCAAGGGGGAAGAAGGAGAGTTACATGGAGATTGAAATGCAAAGGGTCCAACTATAGACAATGTGACCTGAGAGACACATTTTACATTACACTACAGTTATCTTATGGTATTAGCTCCTTCATGGAACAGACCCTTCTATTTTAAATTCTTTTAGGCAGTTAGGGGGAAAGTCAAAGTTCCTTTCAGAGTCTTTTGTTCTTAAAAATAATTAAGCCAAAGAGACACATTTTGGGTTGGCCAATTCTGGTCCTCCACAAGACCCTTATGATTTTGAAACAGATTATTCTTGGGCCTTGAGACATAATCAAGAAACTTCCAACATTTGCCCAATTGAATTTCTGAATTGCTAATTCCAGATTTATCTGTACTTTGCATTTTTCCACTTTTGAACAGAAATGTACACAGAGTTTATTCCATACCTTTTCCACCATTGTATGTTGGGTATCTGGGGACAGATATCTTATCCCTTTAGTTTCATAGGTCCACAGAAAGAGAGGATCTGTATTGAGGATCTATAATTAAGGAATTAAGTCTGGTGTCTCATCTACTTCTGTACCTGATTTAGATGACAAGATTCTAGATTTTGAGTAGATTCTTTAATAAGATAAGACTTTTGTGGGGCCTTATCTTATTTTATTATATTATTTATTATCTTATATCTTATTATCTTATATTATTTTGTGGGATGTAGGTATTTCATGTATTGAAGGGCATAAATAGAGATTAGAGGTTGGACTATGGTAGGCAGCCTCTAAGACGTCCCCCAATGATCTCTGCCCCTTGATATTTATCTTTGTCTAATACTTTCCACTTGAGTGTGGACTTGATTTAATGATGAACTTCTAATGCATAGAATATGGCAGAAGTGTTAGTATGTCACTACTGAGATTAGATTATTAAAAAGATCATATTTTTTATCATGGGTGTTCTCCCTGCAGACACCCCGTCCCCCACCCTCAGGTTGTCAGATCACACACTCACTCTGGAACAAGCCAAATACCATGTCTAGAAGGCACTCAGGCAGAATATGAAGAGGCCCATATGGCAAAGGATTGAAGTCTTTGGTTGACAGCCAGTGAGGAACTGAGGTCTGCCGACAATCATGTTAGTAAGCATGAAAGAATATCCTCCTCCAATCAAGTATTCAGGTGAGATTGCAGTCCTAGCCTACAGCTTAACTGCAATTCAATAAGAGACTTGAGCCAGAATCACGCAGCTAAACCACTCCCAGATTCTTGGCCCAGAGAAACCACGAGATGATAAATGTTTATTGATTTAAATTGTTAAATTTGTGAGTAATTTGTCATGCATCAATAGAAAACTTATACACTTTTGCTGATAAATCAACAACTCTTTCATCTTATCTATATAGATACCATGGAGAAATGGAGTATAACCAACAGGAAATGTGGCAGGCAAGTAAGAAACTAATAGAAGGTAATAGCAGATGAGTAAGTGATAAAAGGGAAACAGGAATGAGTAACATCCTGAATCATGTTGCAAGGTAAAAACTCAGTTAATCAGTTGTTCTTTTTTATAACAGTAAGCCAAAAAAATTTTTATTTTCTGAATCAACCTGTTATTCAGATATCAATGACATGTCTTTTCTACTGATAAATTATCTGAAATGGACAAAATAATTTGGGGTGGAAAAAACCCAGAATATTAGCATAATGATCAGATATGACAATTTTGTGGCATTCTTCTTACACAAATAATTTTAAAAATCTAGTTTTATTTTAATTATATTGTTTTTGTTCGCATCTCTCTATTCCCAATCCTAGATGAATCCATTTTCTATTTTGCACAGTACTAGTTTCTTTCCATACACATGTACTATAATTTAGTTATCATTAAACATAATTCTTCCTTAGTGAATGATGTGAGATATATTGTATAAATTTGGTTCTGTAAACAACTGTGTGCACTGATCATAGGGCAATTTTACTCAAATTAGTGACACAACAAATTATTTTAAAAATATTAGAATTAAAAAACATATATACACACTCATATAAACATACATATGTTTTATAGGACATCTAGAGAAACAATCAATTCTTGTGTCAATCTAAAGAGGAATTTCTTTATAAAAATATTTAACACATTGCTGAGTGTTATCTTTCAGACATTGTTAGGTGGTTGCTATATAACAGTGAACAAAGCAATGATCCAGTCCCTCGTGGAGCTTACGCTCTAATACAGAAAGATAGTAAGTAATAACCATAAAAATCAAGTAAATTTTGTAATAGAATACAAGATGGTATAAGCTGTGGGGAAAAATGGAACTAGAAAAGCGGAGTTGGCTGGAGTGATAAGCTGTGATTTTAAAAAGAGTCATTGAGTAAGTGGAAATTAAACAAAGACTTGAAGGAATTAAAGGAGATAACCATCTAGATACTAGAAGAAAGAACATTGCAGGCGGAGGGAGCAGCCAGCGCAAACTCTGTAAAGCTGTAAGAGATCTAGAATGTTCATGGAGCTGCAGGAGGCTGGTATGTGGAGTGAAGGGAGTGAGTAAGAACGTAAATGTGGGCCAAATTCTGCAGGCCTTTGAGGACCATTTTCATGACATTAGTTTTTATTCTGCCTAAGCCATCGCAAGATTTTAAATATAGGAGTCATATTATCTGATTTATATTTTCAAAGGATTATACCTTCTGCTGTTTTGAGAATAGAATAAAAAAGGAGGTATAAATTTGATGCAGGGTGACTCTTCCATTAATTCAGGTAAAATAGTATTAACTCTGACTGTGGAAGTAGTAGTGAAGGCAGTGAGAAGTGGGTGGGTTCTGGGTACACTTGAAGATAAACTCCAGCATTTCCTGGGATAGAGGTCAGGTGTAACAGAAAGGGCATAATGTAGTGTGGCTTCAAGGTTCAGAGACTGAGCAACTGAAGGAAGGAGTTGCTATCAACTGAGATGGGTTGAGCAGTGTTTTTAGGAGGGAAATGAGGGATTCAGTTCTGACATGTGGAGTTTGAAATGTTTTTCAGACATCCAAACGGAGTTGCCAATTTGTCATGTCAATTTGGATATTTGGGTTGAGAGTTCAGCAAACAATCTAGGATAGACATAAATTCAGGATTCATGGCCTTTTGAATGTTATTTAAAACAGTGAAACTGAATAATGTCACTAGGAAAATGAATTTAGGTAGAGAGTAGACAAGACAACCAAGGAATGCACCCTGGAGCCTCCAACATTGACATAGAAGAGAAAAGGAGAATTCAAGGAAACAAAGTGATAAGTAGTGAAATAGACCAATGAGGATCTGCTGAGTTGTGACAAGTGAGGTGGATTTGAGGGACCAAAAAGACCAGAAGATCATAATACTTTCCAAAAATTATTACCAGCATTTCTTTCAGCTTGTATTATTTTTTAAATTGCTGGGCTGCATTCTCAAAATTAGTGGGTGATTTCAAAACCGTTTCTTTCATTATTGAGAAGGAAATTGAGCACTTTGTAGTGTAAAAGGCTGTAATGCAACGATTATTAGGTACTATTTTCACTTGAGCTAAAATGTTTGATCCTGACTTACTCTTCCCAGTGAACCCAGACTTTGGCTCTGCTCTCTGAACCGGTTACTGAGGCCAGAGAACGGCTATAATGAATTATAGTGGCAACTCCCCGGTGATTATTGATTTCATCCGGCTCACTGAACAGAAATAAGTACTTTCTAATTTGTTGTGACATTGAATAGATGTGTTTATTTATTAAAGGATGTTGTAATGGCAGCATGCCACCATGTCACAAGAAAGAGCAACTTTCCTTTCTTGGGACAGAGAGAATAACAAGCAAAGACTGGCAAATTAGAGTTTGCTACAAGAACCCAACAAATGGCCATCTATGTAGTTTTGAAATATGACAGAAGTACGAAAAAGAAACTAGAATTAGACTCAAATACCTCTGAGTTTCTTCTCAACTCTGTCACACATTAGCTTTGACTTTTGGCAGGTAACTCACATTCTTTTTATCAGGTTTTTCATCACAGAGATGTAGATGATGATAGAAAACTCAAGGATCATTGTAAGCATACAATGAAAATGTGAGAGACTGAAAAGTTTAAAGTGTTATGGAAATATGAAATATTATCATCATTATTAATGACTAGATTTCCAGTGCCCTTAATCCAGCTAAAATTAAGGCCAGAATAATTGTTATTACTCTTGGAACATCTGCGTTACTTGAACATTTGAGCTTTCTTGTGTTTTAAATTTAATACATTATTGAAGGTCACCCCACTAGCATCAGACTCAATGCACTTGTAGGGAAATAACCCAAAATATAAACATTATGTAAGGCTTCCACTTGTAAAGATCATGTTGAGGGATTACTGCACAAGCATTAAAGACAAAATTTTCTTCCAGAAAATATAGACATTGTTATAAAAAAGAAGTATAGTGTTAATGAAAGGAAATTGTAAGATTTTATTCATAGATTGTGACAGATTTTTTAAAAGAGTTACACTCATTGTAACAATAACAAAGGTATATAACGAAAACATGAATAATATATGCCTTTTCTATCCCAACCCAACATTTCCAATTTTCTTCTCTTGAGATAATGTTACATAACTACAAATTATGGTATCCTCTGAAATATTTTTAATGCCTCTAAAACATATATACACATGCATTTTGCCATTGAATGAAAATTTGTTTGGGTCAGAATTATATATTCTCAAGGACCAGCAATCTTTTTTTAAAATAGAGTTATGGCATTTAAGTATAATATAAATCCTCTGAGTGTAGGTCTTCTAGTATAATCTGGCAAAACCTTGCAGAAAAAATTAAAATGTGTTTTGTGTCTACCTATCATTCCAAGGAGAGTGAGAAAAAAAAGTCTGTATCATGTTTCTAAATATACAGGTGTTTGGTACCACGTGAATAAACATTTGCATGGTGGCCAAACAGTATGTTAACCAATAAAGAGACTATGTGAAAGCAATGTTGAATCAATTCAACTTTGACTGTCCTTCAAAATTTCCCAGATCCTCCTATAAACCAAGCATAGATTTCTTCCTGACTGGTCCGATTTTTACATTTCATACACTGAGTGTGTGTGTGTGTATACATTTCCTTAAATAATGGTATAACAGTAGATAAAATCTATTTAAAAATCATCAGTAACTTTTGTTTATACAATTATACATATTTTTTAATTGTAGTACAATATACGTAACATAAAACTTAACATCTCAAACATTTTTTAGTGTCCAGTTCAGTAGTGTTACATATATTCACATTGCTGTGCAACCAATCTGTAGAACTCTTTCCGTCTTGCGAAACTGAAACTCTATACCCATTAAACACCTACTTCCGAGTCCCCACCTTCTCCTAGCCCCTGGCAACCACCCTTCTACTTTCTGTCTCTATGAATCTGACTATTATAATTACCTCATATGAATGAAATTATACAGTATTTGTTTTTTTCACTAGGTACCTCATTTGAATGAAATCATACAGTATTGACTGGCTTTTTACATTTAGCACAATGGCCTCAAGGTTCATCCATGTTGCGGCATGTGTCAGAATTTCCTTCCGTTTTAAGGCTGAATAATATTTCATTGTATGTATATGCCACATTTTGTTTATTCATTCATCTGTTGATGAACACGGGTAGCATCCAATTTTTTGCTATTGTGAGTTATACTGCTCTGAACGTGGATGTACAAATAACTGCTTGAGTCCCTGCTTTTAATTCTTTTGTGTGTATACCCAGAAGTGGACTTTCTGAATCATATAGAAATTCTGTTTTTAATATTTTGAAGTACCATCCTACTGTTTTCCAGAGCAGCTGCCTACTTTACATTCCTACCAACGGTGCACATGGGTTCCAATTTCTTGATATCCTTACTAACACTTGTTATTTTCTGTTCTTTTAATAGTTGCCATCCTATTTGAGGTGGTACCTCATTGTGGTTTTCATTTGCATTTCCCTGATGATTAGTGACATTGAACATCTTTTCACGTTCTTGTTGGCCATTTGTATATCTTCTTTGGAGAAATATCTATTCAAGACCTTAGTCCATTTTTAACTGAGTTTGTGTTTTTTTATTGTTGTTGCTGAGATATAAAACTTCTTTATATATTCTGGATATTAATCCTTAATCAGATATATAATTTGCAAATATTTTCTCCCTTTCTGTAGGTTGTCTTTTAGCTCTGTTGATTGTGTCCTTTGATACAGAGAAGTTTTTAATTTTTTCTGTGAGGAAGATCAGCCCTGAGCTAACATCCGATGTCAATCCTCTTCTTTTTTGCTGAGGAAGGTTCGCCCGGGGCTAACATCCATGCCCATCTTCCTCCACTTTATATGGGAGGCCGCCACAGCATGGCTTGACAAGCGGTGCATCTGTGCGCGCCCAGGATCCGAACCTGCGAACCTTGGGTCGCCAAGGGAGTGCGTGCACTTAACCGCTATGCCACTCGGCCGGCCCCAGAAGTTTTTAATCTTAATGTAGTCCAATTTCTCTATATTTACTTTTGTTACCTCTGCTTTTGGCGTCATATCCAAGAAGTCGTTGCCAAATTTAATGTCATGAAGCTTTTCCCCTATGTTTTCTTCTAAGAGTTTTATAGTTTTACATCTAACATTTAAATCCTTGAGATAATTTTTGTATATGGTAAGGTAAGGATCCAACTTCATTCTTTTGCATGTGGATATCCAGTTTTCCCAACACCATTTGTTGAAAAAACAGTCTTTTTGCATTGAATTGTCTTGGCATCCCTGTCAAAAATCATTTGGCCGTTGATGTGAGAGTGTGTTTCTGAGCTCTCTATTCTTTTCTGTTAGTCTATATGTGTGTGTTTATGCCAGTACCATTCTGTTTGATTGCTGTAGCTTCTTACTAACTTTTGAAATCAGGAAGTATGAGACACCCAACTTTGTTCTTTTTCAAGATTGTTTTGGCTATTCGGGGTCCTTTGAAATTCCCTGAATTCCATGAATTTTCTATTTCTGCCAAAAAAAAAAAAAAAACCATTGGGATTTTTGCGAGGATTGCATTAAATCTGTGTATTGCTTTGGGTAGTATTGACACCTGAACAATATTAAGTCTTCTAATCTATGAGCACAGGATATCTTTCCATTTATTTGTGTCTTCTCTAACTTAATTTCAGCAACATTTTGTAGTTTTAATTGTATAGGTCTTTCACCTCCTTGATTAGTTTATTCCTTAGTTTTTTTTTTTAATTCTTTTTGATTGAGACCAGCTGGATCTGGTGGTACCAAGTTTATGCTAGAATCACCCATGTTGATAAAAGGGTCAGGCTGGAAATTCTCTGAGGCCATTCCGTTCATCAGAGGTCTTGAAATTGAGATCAACTTGGTCTTGTGGTATCATGTTCATGCTGTAATTACTCATGTAGATAAAAGAGTGGGTCTGGGGAAAAGCTTCATGACATTAAATTTGGCAACAACTTCTTGGATACCACACCAAAAGCAGAGGTAACAAAACTAAATATAGACAAATTGGACTACATTAAAATTAAAAACTTCTGGGGCCGGCCCGGTGTCGTAGCAGGTAAGTGCACGCGCTCCGCTTTGGCTACCCCGGGTTTCACAGGTTCGGATCCCGGGCGGGCACCGACGCACCGCTTGTCAAGGGGAACAGAATGCCTCTGTTCATCGGGATCCAGAGGGTTGCATTGGTAGGTCTATCTGAATACCCTTGGAGTGCCCATTTTCTAGCCTGCTTGATGCGCTTCTCTCTGGAAATGCAGTTTCTTCAGGGTGTCATCATCAGGGACTTGTAATTGTGGAAATAGCTCAGAACCACAATTTTCTTTTGAAGCAGCCTGTTTGATAAATGCAATGTTTCTGACTTGGGTAAATACAGGGTTTACATACTTTTCACAACTCCAAACATCAGTAATTTTAGAGGCAGTGGAATTTCAAACCTGAACATTGAAATCAGACATGTCCTCATCCCCAGCATCTGTGAAGGTGATGATTATGTTATGCTACATACAGTTGATCTGAAACAAAGGGGAAATTATCCAGATAGGCCTAAATTAATCGCTTGAGCCCTCAAACAGAGAACTCTGTCTAGGTAATGGCAGAAAAGTAAGGCAGAAGAGGAAGATAGAAATGGCAGAAGGGGCTGTCAGAGATTTGAAACATGAGAAGGGCTAAATATCATGTTGCTGCTTTGAATTTGGAGGGAGCCACACAAGAAGGAATGTGGAAGATCTTTGGGAGCAGAAAGTGCCCCTGGCTGACTGCCAACAAGGAAAACGGGTACAAGGAACTAGATTCTGCCAACATCCAGAATAAGCTTGGAAGATTCTTCCCAGAGCCTACAAACAAGAGCTTAGCCCAGTCATCACTTTGATTTAGCTTTGTGATATCCTAAGAGAAAACCGAGCCAGCCAAGCTGGACTTTTGATGCAAAGAACTGTGAGATGATACCTTTGTGATATATTAGGACACTAAATTTGTAGTAGTTTGTACCTGTTGATAGTTATGCCCCAAAAGAAAACTAATAAAAAGCCCCAAAGAGCATTTGGTGCATTGAAGGTGTTCAATAAATTTTAGCTTTCTTTCCTGTTTTATGCAAACTATAACATTTTTGTTTCTCACATAGACTGGTTTCACTTACACTTGTTTAAAAGTACAAAACTCTTACCATGCAAAACATAACTAAATGCCAACTTCCTCAAGAATGTTTCTCTGATCACTCTGGGGAAAAAAGAATTTTTTTTCTCTTTGGACTACCATAGTGGTTTTGTTTATATCTTTTTACCACGCTAACTGTATTTTTATGTTTATTGTAATTATGCATAGGAATATTCAGAACCAGACTACACACCCTTTAAGAGCCTAGACTGGACTTTATTCATCTTTGCTTCTGATGTTATTGCTTGGCCCAGTAACTTGTGCACATTTGTCTACCTTCAAATATTTATTGAATAAATATATATTTACTGGTTTTTTACTTGATATATTCTACAAATATACTCAACTAATAAAAAAGTATCTTATTGATAAAAATATAATTACCAGTGGAACAATTAGCTGATAATACCTTTGGAATAAATATCTGCTAATAAACATTGAGAAACACCGTAAGTGGAATAATTAGCTTATTGTTACTAATTCTACTTTGAGCCCACCATTTCATTTGTAGCTGTCCTATTATCTGATTAATTTCCTGTCTTGCAGGTGAAATGATTTCCTAGCTGCTTCAAGGTAACAGGTGTCCCATAAATGTTAAACGAGAGAAAATGCTCTGGGAAAGTATTTGAAATATTAAGATTAAAGCTTTGATATGAAGAACTCTCTACCATTTGAAGAGGGCCAAAAGTCATCAATAATCATTACAGTACCCTACAAGGGCAATGCAATTTAAAAACATTTGTCAAACACTCTTTTAAAAATACTTACCTTACTATTTGAGAGTTGAAAGAGTTCAGAATCTAAATGTTTACCCATTCTTTATCTTGTCATTATTCCTTAGTTGTTTTTAGAGAGGTCAATAACTTATATGTAAGAGTATCAAAAGTCTACATTTTTTATATCTTTCAAACCTGAAAATAAACATAAAGGGAGAAAGTAATGTTAATTCTACTATTTACATAAATTTGTATTTTAAGGTAGATTTCTAGGCTAAATATAATGATGAGAAGAAATAGCAAATTAAAACAGTAAATAAATGAGGAGAATTCCTACTTAACATAGGGATGAAATTATACATTTAGAAAGGTCAAAATTAAAATATTCAGAGGGAATTGACTATATATTTTAATTAAACAAATAAGAAATCTGCTCATATGTTTTATTTTATTATAAAAATAAACCATTTATGGTTATAAATGAAGTTTTAAAATTACTTGAGATATTGCTTGAAGAAAATCCATTAGTATGGGTAAAAATATTTCCTACTCCCACATCCTACTTTTTTATGTTCTTAAAAGTTTCATTTTCTTGGGAAGCTAAGCTTTCATCCATTATAAACCAATTGGTTTATGGTGTATGATAGTAAAAATCTGGTTTCATGTCATCTGGGATAATTTTAGCTGCAGTAATTCTTTCAAATCTAGCACTCCTTAGAAGAAAAATGAAAGATATATATTTATAAATAGGCATGCATATAATTATTACTATCATGACCTTAATTAAAATACAGTCATATAAGGAAAATGTGAAAACAGTTAAAAACTGCAGTGCTATAACCTAAATACTCTTAGGGATTTTAGCACCTGAGAATGTGCTTGAGTTGAAGAGCTAAAAAGGAAAAAAAAATCGTGCTAAGGCAAAGAATATAACTAATGATTAAACAAAACACATCAAGATGGAAGGTAACATTAAACTGAAAGACTGATAAAGAAAAATTTATTTTTATTTGAGTATCTGAAACTAGTTTTGAGAAAGTAAATTACCATTTACAAAGAATAGAGGGCATTCATATTACTGCACGTTTAGGAGGAAATGAGGAAAAACCAAAGGATGTTGGGCAAAAGCCTCAGAAGAGGCATTGTGTGTAGACGAAAATAGGTTTGTGTAAAATAGATGATTGCTGCAAGAGATCTTTTTGAAAAATAATGAGACTAATAATAATCAGAAAAAGTAATGAAACAAAACACTTATCTAGTTTGCCTTTTTACAGTTTTCAAAGACTTTAGCACTTGAGATGACATTCATGGTCAGATTTTATAATTAGTATTATGATTATCGATATTATCCAAATCAATATATGCATAGAACTTTAAAGCTCACAAAAGATATGTGTATGACTATATGTATACGATACATATACACACACACAAACACAGCTTTTCATGACACTGCTGATTATTATCCTGATTTTACTGGTGAAGAAACTTAGGCTCAGAGAGTTAAAATGGTTTGACTCATGGTGTATAAGAATATAAGAAGGAGCTACCAACATTCAGTGATCCACATAATAATCCTGACAGTTTTATTTCATAATCCAAGCTATTTCTACCACACTACCCTGCCACCAAAGAATACATGTGTACTAACTTAATATCAAAATTATATGGGCCGGTCCTGTGGCTTAGCGGTTAAGTGCATGCGCTCCGCTACCGGCGGCCCAGGTTCGGATCCCGGGCGCGCACTGACGCACCGCTTCTCCGGCCATGCTGAGGCCGCGTCCCACATACAGCAACTAGAAGGAGGTGCAGCTATGACATGCAACTATCAACTGGGGCTTTGGGGGAAAATAAATAAATAAATAAATAAAATTATTTAAAAAAATCAAAATTATAAATGACAATATTGAAGAATCAGTTAAGTTAAACAATATTTTTGGTAATTAAGGAACAATAAGATGGGAATCACTTCCCTGACCCTTGAGGGAAAGTCAATCCAGGGATGCATTTGTTAATACTTGTATTACCATGTAGAAGAAGTTGGATATTATCTGTGAGGGGCAAACCCTAGGATTTCTCACCTCCTGGTGTCAAAACATGGTGTAATACCCTCCCCTTGAGTGTGGGCAAGATCTCTGCTTCTAAGCAATGGTATGTAGGAAAGGTGATGGGACGTTATCCCCAGGATTACATTACATTATATAAATCTTCATTTCAGCAGATTGGAGCATGAAATTCTCCCTGCTGGCTTGAGGAAGGAAGTGTCCATGTTGAGAAAGTCCATAGGGCATAGAACTATGGGCTGCTTCTGTGACCTGAGAGCAGCCTCCAGCCCACAGCTGGCAAAAAGCTGGGACCTTCAGTCACATGGCCATAAGGAAATAACTTCTGCTAACAATCTGAATGAGTTTGAAAGCAGATTTTTTCCAAGCCCAGCCTCCAGATGGGAACACAACCTGTCCAACACTTTGGTTTTAGCCTTGTGAGATCCTTAGCAGAGATGCAGCTAAGCCCTGCCAGACTATGACATAGAGAATCTATGTGATAATAAATGTCTGCTGTTTTAAGCCACTAAATTTGAGTAAGTTTGTTACACAGCAATAGAAAATTCATATCAATTTTGGTATCAGAAGTAGGGCTCTTCTGAAACAAATACCTAAAAATGTGGCGTGGCTTTGGAGTTTGCTAGTGGGTGAAGGCTTGAAGGCATTTGAAGAGCATGGTAGAGAAAGCCTAAATCACCTTGAAGAGACTGTTGGTAGGCTAAGTCCAGACTAAGTATGCTGCCAGTGAGGACTCAAAAGAAACATGTTATTGGAAACTGGAGGAAGTGAGTTCTTCTTTCATAGTCTCAGGGAATTTAGAGAAAATGTCTCCTACAGCTTTCTATAGAAAGCAGAACTTGTACATGGTAGAGTTGTTTATATAGCAAAGGAGATTTCCAAGCAAAGTGTTGAAGGTACTGCCTGTTCTTTTTCTTACCACTGTTAATAGTAAAATGAGAGATTAGAGAGAGAAATTGAGGTAAAATTGTTTTTTTAAAAAAAGGTATCAGGACTATAGACAGTGAGAACCTACTGAAGGAGTTTGTGTGTGAGAATAATGTGACTAAATTTATATTTTAGAAAGGTGACATTGGGAGTGCCATGGTTGAAGAACAAGAAGCAATATTGGCTAAGGATACTGGTTAATTCCTACTCATAATTCAAAATTAACAATAATCACTTACTCAGAAAGCCTTCTATAAGCCCCAATAAAAGTCCGATGACCCTTTACTGGACTGTTATTGGTATCTGGAAAATTCTCTATAATACTCTTGATATTGTGTTGTGATTATTGAATAATTTGTCTATATTATACATGCACTATATATTTCTTTGGAGCAGTTTATTATTTTCATATTGTTACTGTAACAATTTTTTACAAATTTAGTGGCTTAAAACAACACAGATGTATTACCTTACAGTTCTGGAGGTCAGAAGTCTGAAATTAATCTTATGGGCTAATATCCAGGGTTTGGCAGATCTACATTCCTTCTAGAGTTTCTAGGAAAGAATCTGCTTTCTTAACTATTCCAGATTCTAGAGGGCTCCTGTATGCCTTGGCTTATAGTCCCTTCCTTCATTTTCAAAACACGTCACTCCAACTTCTCTTTCTGTCATCATGTCTCTCTATGTCTTTCCCGCCTCCTTCTTTCCTTATAAGCTTCCTTGTGATTACATTGGGCCCACCTAAATCATCCCGGATAATCACCCCATCTCAAGATCTTTATTTTAATCACATTGCAAAGTCCCTTCTGCCACGTAAGGTAACTTATTCATAGGTTCTAGGAACTAGGCTGTGAACATATTTGAGGTAGGGCGGGGAGCATTATTCTGTCTACCACATGCAAGGTTTAAGATTTTCTTCTCTGTATCCCCTGCCTAGCATTGTTCCGGAGGCTTGGTACCACAATGTCTAAATAATCAAAAGCTTGTTGATAGAATAAATGTGTAACCAACTTCCAACCCCTTTTTTTTAATGAGTCACCTTGTCAGATGTTTCTTGCCGTGACATTATGCTCTCTAATAATCCTAGATCTTCTGGTGGCCCCAGCTGGCTTATTGTTCAACAATATAGGAATCTCTGAGAAAACTATTGCTGTTGATGTAATGACACTACCATCCTGTTAGCCCCGGAGACAGAGTGAAAAATCACAGTCCCATTTCTTCATTCTTCACATCATCATTTTACAAGTGTGTATGAATGTAACATATTTAATAAAGTTCTGATGTTTATTGTCAGCACATTGAAATTTCTTGGGGAAGATTCTAATACTTTTTCTTGTCTCCAAAAGTTAACTCTTCTTCACATTTCTATGTTATCATTCTCATGCCTTTACAGATGTCCTGCTCTCTACCACAGCAATTTTTACCACAAGAAATGCTTTTTTCTTAAGATTGATCTGTCTGTTTCTATTTCCTCACATCTTACATTGTCATCATAAAGGTACTTTTCTATATTTCTATTTGCCTCATGTGTTCCCCAATTCTGATCTGATTAACCTAAGTCATAGCATGGAAGGCCTTTGAAAATGTCATATAAATTGCAAATCACCATAGTTTCCACTGAATCCTTGAAATACATTTAATTGTATACATTTGTTGTGATATGATTGATTGAGCATGGCAGAGATATTTTCAGGGGCTTCTCACTTCCTCTTGTGACACTATATATGAAACTTATCAGAGAGGTATGGCAGAAATGACATTTGCCAAGGGACACTTTTAAGCCTCTATTTCCTAGTTGATTAAACACCCCGAGGAACCAGTGTTCACATCCTTCCAAGGTCATGCCAACTACGGTAATATGTTTTAAATAAACTGATGCCTCTAGGTAATCCCTATCATCCATCGTTTCATCTATCAGTCACTGGAAATAAGGATGTCATTTCTAGATGCATTGAGTATTCTCCCAGACTGATCAACTCTTACAAGGCAAATCATAGCTATCGTTATGTCATCTTCAGTCAGAGGTGTTGAATACCACTGATTATCAAATCTAAACACATAATCACTAGCATGCCATTAGGCAATTTTAGAAAGAGGATACGTCATTTAATTTTAAAAAATATATCCATCCTGTTGTTTTTTTAATAAAAATCTTGCCATTGGGATTGAATTGATAATGCCCAAATGGGGTAGGTATATGGACTGTAAGATAAGTAGTTGTTTAATGTAATCTGTTAGTTTGCAAAATTCAGAAAGAAGGCATCCTCTAGACTGTTTTCTAAAATGTCATGAATGCTATGATAGTATCCAATAATATTTTCTCTGGGTGGCGATAATGATAATGATGATAGATGACATTTATTGATTGCTGAACTATGATAGATATTGTTCTATGTATATTAATATAGTGCATAATCAACATAATTATTTAGTTGCTATTTTCTTCCAATTTTACAATAAAGGGATGAGAAGAAAGTCTAGAGAGATTAGGCAACTTCTCCCATATGTTACACGACTAGTGAGTGATGGAGCTGGAATTTGTTCCTAACTCACACGGCTCCAAATTTTTACCTGGACAATTATGGAAAGAGAAGAGTTTTCACTTCTGCCTTGGGTTGGCTCCTCAAACTGCTCTCCTCTCTTTTTTGGAGCTACTGGTGAATTCCAGAAATATGAAATGAAAGAAAGAGGAGATATATAAGAGGTTATCTCTTTCCTTTTCTTGTTTAATTTATTTATTTGTTTATGGTCTGTTTGCATTTTAATGGAAAAACATTGAGCCCTATTATATGCTGAGCATAAGGTCCTTTAGAAAGTTAGAGGGGAGAGAATGGGAAACTGAAGAAAAAGAAAGGCTTGAAGGAGAAGATAAGGAATGAAATAACGGGATCTAGGATGAACAATGATGATGTAGCCAATGAAGCCATTGATTCCTCAGAGACAGAGGGCAAGAAAGTAAGCACAGTTTGGGGCATGTAGGTCTGCAGGGAAGAAATAAGGCAGGTTATGCACATTAGCTTTAGCTTCTTTTGGGTAGAGAAAGCGTTACCATTAGCAGTGAGCAAGGAAGATTGTGAGAGTTATGGGACTTGAATAAAAAGCTAGACTGCTTCGAATATTTCGTGTGCCAACTAAAAAGACCTAGAAAAACAAACAGTTAACATTAAGTTTGTGATTCATAAATATGCAGAATTGTGGTTACTCTTGTGTATGTATGCATTCATGTGTGTGTGTGTGTGCGAGTGTGTTAACCTGGTTGTAGAGGCGAAGAAAACATCCTGAATTCCTTAAGGTTTAGAAGTTTACAGTACGGCTCTGGGGTTGATAAAGTTAAAACTGTCAGCTAGAAAGTTTGCAAAGGGAACAGTACAGCCCACGCTGGGTAGAGAAAGAAGAAAAAGCTGTGTATGGCCAATGGCCCGTAGGAATATAGAGGTTTGGTTGTAAAGAACAGTAGATATAGTGACAATAAGGCTGTTGGTGTGTTGAAATGATAATAGTTTAAGTAAGAGGGTGTCATGTTATATTAATATATCAGAAATGGAATTTGTCTGTTACTGTGATGTACTGAATATAACCGTGAAGTTTGGTTGTCATAGAGGGGTTGAACTAAGGAGTGGGGCTTTAAAGAAAGTCAAAGAACTCTGAGGGTCAAGTGTGTGTCAGTTTTCACACATTGATATAAATGATACTGAGAATAATAGTTGGAGAAGGAAGATGAGGGCTATGAGTCCAGGGCCTAAATTGTCACGGAAAGTGATAGGTTAAACCTGTCCCTCAGAAATTCTTACATGATTATTCGGGTAACATAAGCCTCAAAAGAGGACGCTCATGCATGACTGCTGAAGAGAAATGATGTGTAAATGGCAATATCACTATTTAACATAATATATATTACACTTATTTATCTTGTTAACTATCTGTCTCCTCTAGGAATACATACGATCTACGAGAGCAGAGACTTTTACATAACTGGCCATTGATTTTTCCTTATTCTTAAAATTTGCCTGACATATAGTTAGTGCTCAATAAATATTTATTGAATGAAAGCTGGAAGAATAAACTGAAGAGTCATGAATAAAATGGTAGTTGGAAAATAAGAATGTGGACTTTGCCTTCCGGTCCTATGATACGAGCATAAGAAAAGAGAGCAGACGTAAGAAAAGTGGTATCTTGAGGAAAAAATCCAGTTTTCAGTTAAGGCAAGGAGGCAAAAGAAGATTCTGGTGAATTATATTAGAAAATAACTGGCTCCAATATGAAAATATGGAAAGTAATAGGAGAAAGCAATGAATAGCCAAATAGCCTGCTAATTCGGCAGAGATAAGACAAAAATAATATTAGTTGTATGGCATGAGTAACATTAGGTAAATTATTATACCACTATATCAGTTAGGGTCACAATAAGAAACAGATGGTACATTCAAAGGATTAGTTACACAGAAAGTAATAAAGGAGCTATTTGCAGGGATGTGGGCAAAGTAAAATAATCCAACAAGAGACGGTAAAGCACTCAGGAACTAGTACCATGGAAGGTCAATGTGGCCCTCCTGAAGGGTCAGGAAAAATGGTGGTGCTCTTAAACTTGGCAAGAGCTCTAGTTGTGAGGTGGACACCAAAAAGAAACTATTTCTTAGGCAGAGGATTTCAGCCACTGTCAAATAGCAACCTGCCAAGGAGAGATGGAAGTGGGGGCGATAAACACATTGACTCTCCTCTACTTCCTCCTGCTCATTCCCATTGGTGTCAACTATTGACAGAGTTAAACCAGGAGCAATGGGGAGTGGAAAATGGATCTGAAGATGTGCAACCATTTATCATGATGTTGAACACTGATGGGGGAGCAGGGATGTGTGTACACTTTTATGTAAGCGAGCACATGTAAGTTTGAGACCTGTTTGGTTTGTTATGCTCATGAATTATGCCAGTGGCCATGTCAAGCTGGCAGCTAAAGATATAGGTTTAGAGTTAAGCTGTCCAATACAGTAGCCACTAGCCTCATGTAGCTATTGGGCATTTGATATGTGGTTAGTCCCAGTCGAGTTGTGCTGTAAGTATAAATACACACATCAGATTTTGAACAGCTAGTATGAAAATTTATATAAAATATATTATTAATATTTTATATTGATTTTGTTGGATATATTGGTTTAAGTATAAATATATTATTAAAATTAATTTCATCTGTTTATTTTTACATTTCTTAAGGTGGTCACTAAAAAGTTTAAAATTACAAGTGTGCTTTTCATTTGTGGTTCACATTTTGTTTCTATGGGACAGTGCTGGTCTGAGCTACGAAGGAAAGAAGGCTCGACAGGGAATATAAAATTAGATGAGTCTGGGGATTCCTAACCTTGTCTTGGTGGAAGCAGAGATGATTTTCTTCCAATAGCACAATGTTTTAACTCCATAATCTTACACAAGCTCTATACATCTCTATGCCCAGAAAGATACATTGACCAAAGTTGTGACTCACAAAGGAATGGTGGTATATTTTATATTGATGCTCTACAATTTCTATAGGGAATTTTGCTTAAAGTTTTATTTAGATGTTCCCAGTTTTTACCCTAGGTCTTGAACAATTTGACTTCGAAATTTTAATTCATTGTTAGCTAACCTAGAAACCTTGTAATATTTTCAAGGCTTATTCTAATATTCTTTTTATAGCACTTACTCTGTAGTACTTGTCTATCATCTTGAAACATTTTTTAAAAATGTAACAGTACTTAGGTGAAGTTTGATTTTAATTTGTTTCAGATCTATAGCAACTATTTCAAAAGGTTCTTAGTAAAGAAGACTTGAATATTTTTAAAACCTTAAGAAGAAAGAATTTCAATATGCTTATCACTCTGCTATCTGCTATATTCTTTCTTAATTTTCTATTACACTAGTTCCTGGAAACCCCCTGCGTAGTCTGCCAACTACTGCAAAACTGAGCAGGACTTTTGGGGTTTCCTGCAAGCCATTCAGTCCCATTATAATGAAATCTAAAGCCCAGATCCCAATCCTTTGTGGCTATTAATATTCTATTGAACTTGATGAAAGAACTAAGCTATATAAACCCTTGTGCCTTAGCGAAGTTGTATTGAAATAATGATACTATTCTTTCTAAGACAAAGATACTTGCTTCCTATTCCATGTAAACTGTTGCAATACGCAGCCTTAGATTCTCACGAAGGATTTGTAGAGGCTGCTCTCAGAATTCACAGCCACCAAAGTACCAGCAGGAGAAAGGTGAGGAATGGCTATCTCATGATCTTTCAGTTTTGGTGGCCCATCTGCAACACAGTACTTCACGTGCGGTGGTTGTGCTATATTTACATAATTTAATCTGACATGGAAACATATTTCAGAGACAGATCTTTCCATATGTTAGGAGGAATAAACTGCTGGGGTTTTCCACGGATCAGCCTTGGCAGAAGCCAGTGACAGATAGGTGACCTATGTGGAATGAAACAATAAAAATGGTTTCTATAAGGTAACTCTGGGATGGGTAAACCTTGGAGAGATTACAACAGAATGGTAACAAAGCAAAGCCTAGGCCAACCTTATTAATAAGAGGGAAGCCAATGTGTTAGGGACAAAAATTTCTGATTTTAAGAGCGAATACACAGTAAATTTCATATTATCTTTCTTAGGATATATTGCAACCAATATTCAATCTAAGGAGTTAGCTGATATGAATGGCACATGTAGCATATTCAATCAAAGATTCCTGACTTGTAGGCCATTGACAATTTAAGAATTTAATATGAAATAATAATACTTGTTTAAAATAAAATAATTTTTAGAAGTTTACTCTAAGTCAGGCTATTCTAAATGGTTTACTGATTTGTACTAATTTAATCATTAAAATAACTCTCAGGTAAATTTTAATATTATTATTTTTTATAGTTGGGAAATCAGGGCAACAAGAGTTTGAGTAATTGCTCAAAGTAGATCCCAGGGTGATTGTGAACTAGACTTTGGGTTCATACCCATTTTGGGAGATTAACAAATAAGGTAAAACAAAGCCTAAATAGCTGATCCCGTTTATCTCTGAAATGCATAGGCTGTGTGGCTACAACTTGTTGAGCCTACTTGAAATAGGAAATGTAGACAGATCACATTTGCACAAGCCCTTACCCAGTGCCATGCTTACCTAGTGCCAGGAAGGAACTCTTGTTTTAAAGCACACTGTATGTCTAATGTTTTTCTTAAAAGAATCATCTGGAACCTAGGCAATGACTTTTCAAGAGATGTGATCTGTAGAACCTTCAGCACATGATCAAGTAGGGGCTTCTACAGTTCTCTATATACTCATTGGGAGAGATCTAGTAACACTGTCATAGCAAGAGACAGGGGCCTTTAGGAACTATGCAATTATTAGCAGATACAACTTCATTCACTTGTGTAAATCCTATTATTCTGAAAATTTAGAGATCATAGATGACTTCACATGTTTACCAACCCACATTACTCAATTTACCTTAACTTAGCTAGGGTGCCACTTAAAATGTGCTTACCATATTTTTGGTACTGCACACTTTACATGTATTATTTCACTTAACCCTTAAAACAATCCTGGGGGTATGAAAATGTTGTCTTCATTTTTCTAATGGGGAAATAGAGGGTCAGAGAAACTAAGTAATGTGTCCCAGGCCACATAACATCTAAATGACAGAGTCAGGAACCCAGATATCTTTGACTCCAAGCTTGTGTATTTAACCCCTATGTTACATAAACAAAAGCTCACAGTTTAGTTTCAAAGATATAAGGCCTTGGAAAAAGAGAGGAGAGATGATATTTACTTTTTTTGGGGGGGTAAGATTGAAACATTAAAAATGTACGATTTATTAAATGGAATTATTGATACATAAATATTACTTGAAAAAATTTAAAAATCTGGAAAGAAATAAACCTTTTTTAATTTGATATTTAGTAAATTGGAATGAGCAAGTATCATTACATAAGAATATTCTTTTCTTTAGTGCTTAAAAAATTTTAAATTAAAAAATTAAAAAAAAAAACAGTTTGTATTTACTAGCACTGGCCCATTTAATACTGCACGATTATTTCACTTGATTCATTTATTTATTGTGTTTTCTGATTACCCTTGTGTGGATTCAGTCTGCACTTGGCCCATATCCTTGAATCACCTTTACATTTCCATACACCAGCAGGACTTCTCAGCTTTCTGGAAGAGTTGCCCTCAGGCTGCGGGAAGCCCTTTTGCCCTGGAGCCCAGTGGATGGCAAATGTCTGAGAAATAATGTGCCCCAACTGAAGCTCATCCCATAAACAATAACAGAAGGGTGGGGCAAGTGAATAAATACCCTAGCTCCCTCACTCTTGGCCGTGCTACTTCTGAGACATATTTCACACCATTTCCCGGGGCTTTCCTGTGGAGTTGAGCTATGGCCAGTACTGTAAAAGTTCATTTAACAACATGCCCCTCATTGTCTGCATTCCTTTCCCTACATCATCTCCCATGACTCTGTCAGCATTCCCAGATAAATGACGAAGACTCGACACTTGTGTAAAAATTTGCTTCTGGGGATAACCCCAACTAAGGCAGTTCTGATGTGCAAAGCACTATACTGGTAGTATATTCCCATGAGACAAACACAGTTCTTGCCCACAAAACTTTAAAAAGCAAAGTCAATTTCATTTCTAATCAGTTTTACCTACTCATATAAGTTTATACAAGATCATATTAGGTAAAAGCAATGTGTGAATAATTGGCATACATACAATACATATAGCACATACATGTACACATAGCACTGTGAGAGATCAGAATTGGCCACCCCAAAATGTGTCTCTTTGCCTTGATTATTTTTAAGAACAAAAGACTCTGAAAGAAACTTTGACCTTCCGCCTAACTGCCTAAAGGATTTAAGATAGAAGGCCTGCTCCAGGAAGGAACTAATACCATACTGTAGTGTAACGTAAAATGTGTCTCTCAGGTCACATTATCTACAGACGGCCCAGCAAACACTGGTTTAACAAACATTTGCCTTTCCATCTCCATGTGAATTGCCTTCCTCCCATTTGAAGCCCCAAACCACTACCCCCAACATCCTCCTTTGTCTTTAGCTGAAAATGGTGTTTAAGATGGTGGCTTTGGACATTCTGGGGACTTACTCAGTTTTCCTGGGTTTCTCCCATGTATACATGTTATTAAACTTTGTTCGATTTTCTCCTGCTATTCTGTCTCACGTCAATTTAATTCTTAGACCAGCCGGAACGACCTAGAGGGTAGAGGAATTGTCTTGCTCCTCTACAAGCACATACAATACATGTAGCACACATACAATCAGGACATCACCTTGGTAATTCACAGCAACTTTAACTTTATGAAAAACTAGTTATAAAATTTAGATATTTAAGAACTAGATCTAAAATTAGGACAATTTACATAATGTGGTAAAGTATTAATAAAGATTCCTTTTTGGGGCCGGCCCGGTGGCACAAGTGGTTAAGTGCACGTTCTCCACCGTGGCGGCCCGGGGTTCACCGGTTTGGATCCCAGGTGCGCACTGATGCACCGTTTGGCAAGCCATGCTGTGGTGGTGTCTCGTATAAAATGGAGGAAGATGGGCACGGATGTTAGCCCAGGGCCAGTCTTCCTCAGCAAAAAAGAGGAGGATTGGCAGATGTTAGCACAGAGCTGATCTTCCTCACACACACACACACAAAAGATTCTTTTTTATACATAAGCATAGAAATAATGTGAAACATGCAAATTATAAAAATTCACCAAGAATTGCATAACTTCAAAGTGACAGACAATCACAAAGCATTTTATTTTAGCCATGGCCAAATGACAGATCCACTTAAGCTGGAAAACAAATACCTATGACAGTATCAGTGTTTTGACTACAATATTGTTGCTTACATGTGCTGGGTTTTTCTGTGAGTGATTTTGGGTGCCTATTGTGCTGTTATATTACTCTTATCTATTTTTACAATTTAAAATATTTTCATATCCAGTAGCAATGTTATCCAAGAATTTATTACTTAGTGTTGCTAATGTAACTGCTAAAAATTATGCCTAAAATCATTAATTGTGAATCAGAAATTAGATGTGACAAAATGCTACACACACACAAAAAGACCAAACAAATAATGTGATGAACTCCGCTGTTAATTTAGAATTGTATACTCTACAAAATGCAGAGGTAATGTTGCATTTTTTTTAAAGGGCACTAAAGCAGAAATGCTTACAATTTTAAAATCAATATATAGCCAGGCAAGGACCATGGAAAATGCTGGTGATCCACACCAGCTGCAAGATCCACACCATTATTAGCACAAAAAGCGTGTAGATTTATACGCTCTGAGAGTGCCTCTTCCACACTTTATATTTATTCCTCTGCAGAAAAATAAGTTTTGAATGATATGAATTTTGTATTACAAGACTTCTTCAAGAATATATCTCTGGCACAAAATGCAAGTATTCTCTTTTCAAGGTTATCAAAGTGTTAATTTTATATCATCCTTGATGAAGTGATATTAAAATCAACCTAAAATAAAAAATTTTTAAAAGCAACTAAAAATTAAATTTCTTTTACTGCAGTTTGTTTTGGTTTTATGAAACACATTTGGTTTAGTTATTATCAAAATCATCAACAAGGATATGTATTCTGAATGGTTTGTTATACAGGTTCAAATGGTATAAAAATAACTTACATAAATGATATAAAAACATAATTAGTGATAAAAACATAATTCATACTATTTTATAAATCAAATGCAGTATTTCTAATGGGGCCAATTTCAATGGCAGGTTTTGTTTGTTTGACATTTTGTGCTGTTTATATCACATACTTAGATGGTCAAACTTCCCTACAGAGAAATATTTCTTTGTAGGGGTTCTGTGGCATGATTAGAAATATGGAGAATATTATATATCACTTTTGCCTTGACATAAAATGCCAAGTGCACTTAGATATTACAACTATTCCAACATAATAATTAAAATGTTTATTATAATTATAATTATGATTAGTGCCTCAGTTTTCCATTTTTTGTCTTTTTTCCCCTCATTACTTAATCTGGTCCATTCCTTTTACTATACTTAGTTAATGTACACTATTTTATAGCTTTTTTTTTTCAATCCTGAGAATAGAATTAACTTAAAATTAACTTAAATTTCTTAATTAGCATGATAAAATAAAATGTTCCCCTACTCTTAATCTAATAATTTAAGCACTGTGCTATAATACATAATATTTGCTATTTGATTATAGTTTTGAAAATTATGAGTGGAAAGAACAAAATCAGCTAACTGGCAATATGTATCTTTTGTTTCTGCAGTCACTTCTCCCATTCTTTGTATTTCCCTTCCTTTTCCCTACCCTCTTTCCACATATTCCTCTTGCTGTTAAAACATTTAAAAATCTTTAACACAGATAAATGCTATAGCTTTATAGAAACGCTTGGTACTGACTTGTGCTCAATTTCAGCAGAATGTTTTTCAACTTGAGAAATAAATCAGCATTTATATTTAATGATATCACTGTCGAATATAAAAACATTTATTATGGATGTGAAGCACTAGAAAAAAGTCAAGTGTTTTCAAAGGTTTGTGCTTCTGAGTCCAGCACGGCGTCTTCTCAGCTCTTGCATTTCTCCTCCACAGAGACTCCTCGAGGGGCTTTGGGAAAGCAAACACTTTTTACCTCTGACTTTTTCCGAGTGCCCTGAAGTTGGGTTCAACCAGGAAGGAGGGTATTGATCCCCGTTTCATCTGGGAGCTATCTTTGGACTGCCTTGGGCCTGGCATCTGAATCATATAATGACAGTTCTCACCAGCTCTTAATTGAACCTAGGGACACAGTTAAGTAAGTGGCACACTCGAAATTTCTGGACCCTGTTTTAACCCAGAGTGTGTAAAACAAGACTGGTGTCAGCAACCTGTCAGAGGTATTCTTGAATCTCTGTGTCCAGTATAATGCCATATCACGTCTGTATGATAACAAAATGGGACACATCGAGACCAGTGAAACAACTGACAATTTCTCTGTATTGTGAGCAAAAGTATTTGCAATGGTTAGTTTCATGGGTCAACTTGGCTAGGCTATGATATCTGTTATTCAAACTCTAACCTAAGTTTTGCTGTGGAGATATTTTGTAGATGTGGTTAACTTCTACCACCAGCTGACTTTAAATTGAAGAGATTCCCTTGATAATGTAGGTACCTCATCCAATTGGTTGAAAGGCTGTAAGAGCAAAAACTGAGGTTTCCTTGAGGAAGGAGAAATTCTGCCTCAAGTTTGCAACATCAACTCCTGCCTGAAAGTTTCTAGCTGCTGACCTGTCCCACAAATTTTTGACTTGCCATTCCCACAACCACGTAAACCAATTACTTGAACAAATCTCTTCATTTTATAGATATAGACAGATATAGATATAGATATAGATGTTACTGGTTCTGGGTTTTCTTTGAGAACCCTGATACAATATTATTTACACAGGGATCAGTAACAGCATTCTTCTTTGCTGGCAAAGCTAGACTTTTAACGTTTCCAATATGCAAGGCATCGTCTGGCTTGTTTTTTTAAGTAGAATGTAATCTTATTAAAAGATTGCAGTCGCAAAATAGGACTGACACCTGTCTTCAATTTTTTTTCCTGATGATACTGGGCCTGTCTGTGTTTTGTGCTGGTCTCAGCCTCTTGATAACCCATGTTGTGGCTGGATAGGCCCATGTGGTTCTTATTATGATTGCAAGACACTCTCAGCAATAACCACCAGGAAACTCTGAAAAAAAAAGGTGTATTGCTTATAAGTCCTGGAAATTGCATGGCACACTTAGAGCCACACAGTGAGGTTGTGGGGAGAGAGAGAGAGTGTGCATGGGCCTGGGGTTCTGCTTTTACTGGGGCTGAGGGCGGGGGCCTAGGGTTTTGCAGGCTCACTCTTTATTGGTGAATTTAATACATAAGAGTGGGAACTTATGGCTGGTCTGGTGGTGTAGTGGTTAAGTTCTGCTTCAGTGGCCTGTGGTTCATGGGTTCAGATCCCGGGCACAAAAGACACGGCCCATGAAGCCGTGCTGTGGCAGGCATCCCACATACAAAATAGAGGAAGATTGGCACAGATGTCAGCTCAAGGACAATCTTCCTCAAACAAACAAACAACAAAAGAGTGGGAATTTAAAGTGTGGGAAGAGAAAGAAACAAGTGGCACAAATGGTCAGTTATTGAAATCAGGCAAGGTCTCTAAAATAAAGGAGCCCGGGTTGGGAGGGGGCTGCCTGGCTTTTTATCTAGTCCTGTGCTGGCAATGTGTTTATTCAGATAGCCATCATTGAGGTGGATGCCTCAGCAACAAAAGCTATAGTCAGAAACTTGAATTACAAAAAAAAAAAGAAAAAACACTGTCAGGGCTTATTCTAGAGCATGAGATGATTTTTTTTTTATTGTTTTATTTACTTTTTTTTTTTGGTTTATTGTGGTAACATCGGTTTATAACATTGTATAAATTTCAGGTGTACGTTGTTATACTTCTATTTCTGCATGGATTACATCATGTTCTCATGTTCACCACCCAAATACTAATTACAATCCATCACCACACACATGAGCCTAATTATCCCTTTCACCCTTCTCCTTCCCCCCTTCCCCTCTGGTAACCACCAATCCAATCTGTGTCTATGTGTTTGTTTATTGTTATTATCTGCTACTTAATGAGTGAGATCATATGGTATTTGACCTTCTCCCTCTGACTTATTTCACTTTGCATAATACCCTCAACGTCCATCCATGTTGTCACAAATGGTTGGATTTCATCGTTTCTTATGGCTGAGTAGTATTCCATTGTGTATATATACTACATCTTCTTTATCCATTTGTCCCTTGATGGCACTTAGGTTGCTTCCAAGTCTTACCTATTGTGAATAACACTGCAATGAACACAGGGGTGCGTGTATCTTTACGCATTGGTGTTTTCACATTCTTTGGATAAATACCCAGCAGTGGAATAGCTGGATTGTATGGTAGTTCTATCCTTAATTTTTTGAGGAATCTCCATACTGTTTTCCATAGTGGCTGCACCAATTTGCACTCCCACCAACAGTGTATGAGAGTTCCCTTCTGTCTACATCCTCTCCAACACTTGTTGTTTCCTGTCTTGTTAATTATAGCCATTCTGATGGGGAGTGAGGTGATATCTCATTGTAGGTTTGATTTGCATTTCCCTGGTAGTTAATGGCGTTGAACATCTTTTCATGTGCCTGTTGGCCATCTGTATATCTTCTTTGGAGAAATGTCTGTTCAGTCTCTTGCCCATTTTTTAATTGGGTTGTTAATTTTTTTGTTGTTGAGATGCATGAGTTCTTTATATATTTTGGAGATTAACACCTTATCAGATACATCATTTACAAATATCTTCTCCCACTTGTTAGGTTGTCTTTTCATTTTCAGCATGATATGATTTTGACTACAGAAAACAATGATACATGTTATAATAATATGAGTCTGGTAGATTTTAACCTATTTTTACTTATTTTTCGTCTATTGTACTTCTCTTTTACCTCAAAACTCTTTAGTTTTGCTATGCTTTAAATTTTTTCTTAGCCTCTCTGATATTTCCAATATTTATATTTGCTCTATAGCTATTAAAATCATTCCTTTAGCTTCAAAAGGAACAAGGAATTAGTTTCATCTTATCCATCAAATTTAATAATTTTATAGTACTATTGGGAAGGCTAAAACCAAAAATAATTGTTAGTCTGTATTTCAGATCATAGGAACGGTTGATGTCTTTGATATTTGCCATAGAAATGAAAGAAAAGGGCAGGAGGAAATGTGGTACTTTGGGGAAGCCCTGATCTGATGGTGATGATAGAAAAATCCATATTACCAGCCCTGACCTCTCTTCTGAGCTCTAAACTTAGATCCAACTACTTCTAGATTTCTCTAGAACAGCACCATCATTCATTGAATCATCTAAACCAGGAAAGACACTCATCTTAAACTCCTCTTTTCTCTATGCCCTTCATTCTAGCTGACATTGAGCCTTGACAATTCCGCTTCCTAAACATTTATTTTACCTGTTCACCCCTCATATGTGGCCTTGTGTACACTCTTATCAGCACTTAGTCAAAGGTTACTTTTTGACTCTCCCACTAAACAGTGAATATCTTAAGAACACACATTCAAATTTGTCTTTGAATTCCTAGTGGCTAAAACAATGTACGACAGTGAGCAAATTATCTATACATGTTTGTTAAGTGTATGAACATCCTCTGTAAAGGCTTTCCCATCCCCACCAAGATTAAGTGTAACTTAATCCCCACCTCTCCCTGTGTTCTTACTTCCTCCTAAATACTTTCTACAAAGTACTAGAGAACTGGTTTGCATTTATTTGTTAGCATGACTATCTCGCTACTAATACCTATTAAATTATTTATAGAAACCACATCCCAAATCATCCCTGTACTACATGTAGTCAGCACAGTTCCTGATTTTTATTCTCTCAATGAAAGCTTAGCTAGAGGAAAAGGGAACAAGAATTCTTGGCTAAAGAAAGAATCAGGGAAGGTGCTCATGGTCTAGGTTCCAGATACTTTTCCAGGAATGGAGAATGAATATTGTGTTTTCAATATTCACATTTATTAATTTTACTCAGAATACATATATGGGTGTTCTGGATCAGAGACAGATTAGTTATTCTTATTTAAATGATAATAACTGCACTGGGCCCCTTTGCCCTAGTTTTTACCCCTGAAATGACACAATGAAAGCCAGATGAAGAAATCTAGTACATATGTGACCAAATACTCCGCAGGTGAGGGATAAAGAAAAATGGATAGTCTTTGCTTATATACAGAAGAAGGAGGCAGTTATCTCTCTCTTCTTTGCCAAAAGGAGGCACAAAAACCTCTGTCCCTTGGACATAGATGAAAAGGATCCTGGGTTCTCACTCTAACCATATGGAATGTGAATTCATTTCTTGAGAGGCCAGATATACTCCAGTGCTTCTGAATTTTACTACCTAGAGATGTCTTCAACGCCCTAGATAATGCAATTCAAGTGATCCATAGAGCATATGAAAGCAAAACTTAGATATGAATCTCCTCTAATGTAATAATAATTATTCTATTGCATAATATAGGTATACAATACAATTATACAATATAATATTGTATAATAATATACAATATGTTATAATCATACAATATAATAATAATTATTATTATTACATTAGAGGGTAATCATTATTATTGTTGTTATTGTTAAAATTTCCCACCTTTGCAATTGTTTGGAAAGTGGACACTTTCCTGTACCGTTGATGAGAAAGCAAATAGGAATGATAGTTCTACAGAATAATTTCCAAATACATATCAAAAAGTTTAGAAGGTGCACAATCTTTAATTCCAATCTAGAAAAGCATCCTCTGTACATAACCAAAGATTTCATGAGATGTGTAAGCAAAATATCTGTCAGTAAGCCTACAGAACATTTTTATATATACAATGCAATACTATGAACTATTAACACTCCTGTGTTTGAGGAAAGTTACCTGCATGAAAAAAGAAGTGAAATAAAAGCAGGTTACAAGTTATGAACATCATTTTAAATTGAAAATAAAAATATATTTCCAAAGGAATTAGAACAAAATGTGGTTACTTGTGGATGGCAGGTTAATGTGTATTTCAGTTTTTATCTCTCCTCTTCCTCCTCCCTCTCTCCAATATCCAACCTTCAATTTGACCTCCCTACCTTCCTTCCTTCCTTCCTTCCTCTGTCTTTTTCTCTCTCATCTTCCTTTTTATTCATCTATTTTATGCTTCGCATAATTTTTCAACAAAAGTTATATTTTCACAATTAAATAACAATTTTTTTTAAAAGAAAAGCCTCACATCTCCTTTAAGATATTGTTGCTGGAAAGGATAATGTGGGGCATTTAAAAGAGAATGAAGGGACAGGCCTGTGGTGTAGTGGTTAAGTTTGGTGCATTCCACCCACATTAGCTTCCCGCTTCGGTGGCCCAGGTTTGCAAGTCCAGATCCCAGGCGTGGACCCACCCACTCGTCAGCCACACTGTGGTGGTGACCCACACACAGGGTAGAGGAAGACTGGCACTGATGTTAGCTGAGGGCTAATCTTCATCAGCAAAAAAAAAGAAAAAAAGAAAATTAATAATATTTTTTAAAGCACTTTCTTCCTGTAGCAGCAATCATGTGCTTACAAGCTTTCCAATCTGAGTTAAAATGACTTAAAAACAAAAACTGTAGCTATTAAATTTCTATTCCTTGAGAACAGAAAAAAAATTAAAATTCTCTGTGAGCTGAGCCTGCATGTATATGACATACTATAGAAGATGAAGTAAGAACAAACTTTCTAGCAAAATTAAATAGAGGAGTTAAAAATATCTTTCATATCTGGATATTGTTATCATGTTGACATTTAAAGGAGATCAGATTCTTGAAAAAAAATATACATAGATGCTACAACCTATATCCACTTAGATATATACATACAAACATACATACTTGGACATACCTATAAATACATAGAGACACACATATGTATGTACGTACACATACACACACACGCACTAGACTCTCCATGTCTTCTTTAAGTTATTGTCTTAAAGAATCACTTGGAAAGATGCACAAGAAATTAAGCAGACATAGGTGAACAGCATTGTATTTGGGTTTGTCTCATGTAAAAATTTTATTGCAGTTCAATTTTTAGAGCACAGAAGCCTTAGGCTTCCAATTGCTTTGTCAACCCTCAAGTTTTAGCTTGGTTAACAACAACACCATGAAAATTTAGAGAAATATATTGTAGTCTTTGGGGACAAGTGCAGAGTTTACAGAAATTAATAAAATAAATCTTAAAGTTAACATTAAAAAATAAATGTAAGAGAATAGTATTCTCTGCTTTCATAGTTTCATCCCTTGTCTGTTTCCATTATTCATATGTTTTTGCTTTCTTCTTGGTTTCTCTTTCCAAACAGGGCTGTGAAGGAGTAAATCATCTCATTTAATTTTTCAAAATGGGATACAAGTTAATTTATGAGTTACAACTAAAATATGTTTTAATAAACCCAACTATAAAATAACTTCACCTTCATCATTCACTGATAATATTCGTCTATATCCATATCTATATCTATCTCACCTATTGTTTACTCTCTTGAGTCTCATTTCAGATGCAGAACATTGTTATGTCAGTAACCATGAACTCTAGTATTATAAAACCAAAACATACACATACACAGTCCTGCCCAAACACTTAACTGGACAGTAGAGCTGACATACTGAACGTGCAGGCAAGAGCTCAAAGCTGTTTTCCTGATTTCAGAAGTACCTTCAAATCATTGATGTGCACAAAGTTCTCAAAAAAAGGTTGCTGAATCTATAGCCTATTCTTCAAGTGTAGGCTTGAAAGAAATTTATTCCATTGTTATACACAAGTGGGACATTATATGAGGTCATGGAAACATATCCCCTGTCATAGCCTCCAGAGCATAAATGCAATGAGAGTTTACTCAATTTTTCTTACAGTCACCCTTGATTCTCATAATGTTGCAATGTTAAGGTATAATTCAGTAATGGAAAAACTCAGTTTAAATACACGTTTGATATAATTTCAGTTGTTAAGACACTGCTTAGACTTTTCCAGTGAGGTATCCTTCTCAACAAAAAAGGGTCAACTCCTGGGGATCCGGGCAGATGCCTAAAGAAAGCCCTTAGTGTGCAAAATGTATTTGCATGAATTTTTGCATTCAATGCCATGGTACTTGTATATAGTTTGGGCAAGTCATTATCAATACTATTTCTCATCATTTTTGGAGAGAAGAGATTCTAAAGATATATTTTCTGACAATAATCTGGCAACCACATGGCACACCTCACTCCCCTGTGCTGCTCCCTCCCATATGCAGTCAGTCAACCAAGAACACCTGCATTCACTGTTACATAGAAAAGGAAATATTATGATTTTGCAGATAAAGAATATAAGACTAAAAAATCTATTTTTTTTTATAGTAACAAGTCTAATAAGTGATGAAGCTAGGAAAAAAAAAATCTTCTGCAATTTCAGCCTGATATTCATTTCTCTACAACACAGGCAAAAATAAAATCCCATAGGAGTGGTCTAAGGAGACTGAATGAGTGAGAACATGGGAGCTGGAACTTAAAATACCAAAGGAATAGCAGCTAATGATTTGACAGAAAAGAAGAGGGAGAACACCCCAGGTGGAAGCAAAATTCATCAATGCCATTGAGTGAAATAGTGGAAATGTCTGATCTTGAGCCCAGTTTTCTCTTCAGCAAAGGGAGGATTTAAACGAGAACTCTGCTTCCGATCTGGACCTACATATGAGTAGCATCAACAGTACACAGTGGTATTCTAGGGGTTATGCAGTTAACATTCTTCTGAAAAATCAACTTTAACCGAAGTTCTGAGAGGAGATACGCAATAACATCATTTGTTAATTTGTGTATTCACGCGTCCCAAATATATTTATTAATGATTTAATATATGCTAAGCACAGTGCTACATCCTGGGGATAGAGTAGGGAACAAGACTATGTCTTTGTCTTCACTGAGCTTTTGTTCATGTGTGTTTATGTGTACTTGTGTGTATTTGTGCATGCAAACAAATGCTTTCTGTTTATTGAGGTTGTGGGGAGAGGTGAAAAATATATAATTTTGAGTCAAAAGAGGAAAAATGATATATATATATTGAGTCACCAATTCCTGGTACTTGAAAAGTATAAAAATTTTGAGCAAGTGTATGACATGATCATTGATGTGTTACAGAAAGATAATTCTGTGGCAAAGCAGCCTAGAGACTCCTAACATAAGAGAATGACAAAAGCTAGGTTAGGTTGTAGACTATTATAGAAATATAAAAGAGATGTTTTGAGATTCAAGTGGCAAGCTTGTCTGAGCAGCCTAGTTGTCAAGAGGCAGAGATAACATCTGATGTTGCTATTTTGCCAGAATCTAGACATCAAAAGCAGTACAGGTAAGGGAATTAATTCAAATAGTTTGCTATCAGCTACTTTATTTTTGCCTCATTCGTGGGGTGGGCCAATATGTTTCCTGCATATTTACATTCAGGGAAACTAAGATAAGGAAAATTGTCAAAAAAGAGTCAATTAGGTCATATATTCCACAAAGACCAAGTCAGATGTACACTGAGTAAAGGCTGCTAGGCGTGGCAATGACACTGTTATCAATGACCTCTAAAGGAGAAATTTTAATAAAATCATGAAATATGCTTTGCAAAACAAAGCCTGTTTTTTTCTACCTCCCACCAGGTGACTATCCCATCACTCTTCTAACCACCATTGGTTTTCGGTACGCAATAGGAACTCAGAAATGATTGTTTAATGAATGAATAATTATCAAAATAGGAAAGGATTAAGAATTAGATGGATATAATAAAGTAAGAGAAATGAATACAATATACAATCTCTAGCACAAGTTAGTAAATAAAGCTGTAATTAACTCAAAAATATAGACAGGTCTATCTTTCTGAAAGATTATCTTAGGTTAAGGAAAAGTCGTTTGGAGACTAGAAAAACTTGACTATAAACATAGCCAGAGGAGAAAGAGTGAGTGGAAGAGAATTGGGAAGAGATGCAATGTGAGAGAAAGGAGGAAAGAATTGAATAGAGGGCACAGGATATAAGTGGAGATAATCTTAAGAAGAAGGAGAGAGTCGCTCATTTTTAAAAAATACTGGGTTTTTTTTAGAGCAGTTTTAGGTTCACAGCAAAGTTGAGAGGAAGGTACAGAAGGTTCCCATATATCCTCTGCCTCCACACATGCATAGCCTCCCCCATTATCAACATCACTCACCAGAGTGGTACATCTGTTAGAATTGATGAACCTACATTGACACATCATAATCACTCAAAGTCTATAGCTTACCTTAGAATTCACTCTTGGTGTTGTACATTCCATGAGTTTGGACAAAATGATAATGACATGTATCCATCATCACAATTTCATACAGAGTATTTTCACTGCCCTAAAAATCCTCTGTGCTCTGCTTTCTTTTTTATTTCCAGGGTTATACTGAATATAAAGGAGTAAGAGAGCCAAGTTTTCCAAAAGGCTTTTTAATATTTTAAACATTATTAAGTTATTTTAGTCAAGAAGCAGACTTAGTTTCAAGGTAATCAGGCCAATCAAACCTCAGAGCCATGTACCCAGGGAGATCAGTAAATTTCTCTTAAGGGAAATTTTTAATGACAAGACAGATAGCCATCTGATAGACTCCATTTGTTTCGATTGCTTCTGCACTGTTGGAAAAGGTGACTTTGAGATTGCTTCCAGCCCTACATTTTTATGATTCAATGACTCATTTAAACCATCAGCACTAACTATAGAATAATAATTCAAGCAAATCAAAAAATTTTGGTCCCCAAGCTGCAATCAATTTATGTGGGGTTTAATGTTTCAAACAAATAGCTTTTATGACAATTATGAACACACACATTATAAAACTAGACACTGCTTATACTTTATTTGAACCCAAATATTACATTCTCAAATTCTAATCTAGTAAGAAATCTACACATAATTTCTAATCACTTGCTTACTCTGCTAGAGCTCTCAAATTAGTGTACATCATTTATAAGTTAATATTTCTAGTATATGCTAAAATATTAGAAATGAAATTCTTGTATAACAAATTATTTGACATAGTTATTTCAATTTAATGCAGTATCTGTTGTATCTAATGCTTGTTATTTGATAATTTCTTCCCTTACTTAATGTGTAGGTAATCTTAAAAATATTTATCTAGAGGCTACACTAATCTCTGACTTATTAAAAAGTGGATATGGGTCATGGGTTTTTTTTTTTGCTAGTGATTTTCTAGGCTGAAACAGTAATTACTTCCATCATCTTATAGTACCTTTTAAAATTGTTCATGGAAGAATCCAGCAAGAAGGTCCATTATCCTTAATTACTTTAGGTCAATTGACCCAGCATAACTACTTATAATACAAAGTAGTACACAGCATATCTTACTATCCAACAACTTAAATCTATAATAACGTAATTATGGTAACAATTTTCAGTATAGATTTAAAAGAAAAAAGATCATGATCATTGTCAGCATATTTTACATAAATGTTCAAAAATTCATGTATTTTAGATTAGCCAGGTATCCTGAAATGCCAAATTGACAGCAAGAATGTTTTTTTCCCTAGTTTGTGCTAAAATATTGGTGCCCAAAACCTGTATTTGGCAGATAGTTTATACAGTATCACATTAGAGACAGACATGAGGGATATAATAAAATGGTGCATTTTCAGTCCTTGTTCCTATTTGAAGTCTTCTCTGGCTGATCATAGAATAACCTATTGAGCTCTATTGCATGATTATTGCTATCAACCTATCTGGTTGCCTCTGATAATCAGACTTTAACACTGGGACACTCAGAGTCTGTCTCTTACTCCTGTAAATCCCCAGACCTTGCTTTACCTCACTCCTAACTTGTCATTCTGATGTCTAAAGTTCTTTTCCATCCAATTTAGTCCCCTGGTCCACCTAACGTGGTAAGACTATGAGTCAGCATGAATTGCATGCCAAGTAAATATCAGTCCTAGATAGCTAGAATCATCTTTGTTTAATTAACAGCTTTTGACTCAGCCACTAAACCTACCTTAGTTCTCATAGGTAAGTTTTTAAAATATATATATATATTTTTATTTTGATGAGGAAGATTAGCCCTGAGCTAACATCTGTTGTCAATCCTCCTCTTTTTGCAGAAGAAGATTGACCTTGGACTAAAATCCATGCCCATCTTCCTCTACTTTATATGTGGGATGCCTGCCACAGCATGGCTTGATAAGCGGTGCATAGGTCTGCGCCCGGGATCCAAACCTGCGAACTCTGGGCCGCCGAAGCAGAGTGCGTGAACTTAACCATTACACCACCCAGCAGGCCCCTTTAAAAAATATTTTAATGATAACAATAATACATAAACAATGTTAAAAAACTAAGCACTCCCAAAAAATATAATTTAAAAAGTCAAAGTCTGCTACTCCAGTGAACTCCCCTGAAGTAGCCATTTTTGCTTATTTGGGGTTTGAATTCTTCTGAAAGTTAAATCCATAACTCTAAGCATTATTATTCTTATCTCTTTAATCAATGTTAGGTGGTATCTGTGGACTTGGCTTTGAAACATGAAGATGACAATTTTCCATCCATACCTTTTATTAGATATTTTGGGGTTGAGGAGAATTTCAATAAAGAAAATCTGGATGATGGATGAGTAACAAAAAACATTATTTTAAATAGAGCTTGATTTTCTACATTGTAAGGAAAATATCTAGTAGTCAAAAATAAAGAGGACTCTTGCTGAGGATATAGAAAGTTGTAGGAGAATGTAGCTCCCATTCTAACAGGAACAAATCGGAAAATCTACAAAATTATAAATATTTTAAAGCCTCAGTGGGCTGAGTTAACCAAATAACCTAATGAGCTAAATTACATGAAGTGACAAACCGATGCTGGGGCCCATGCTATATCACCTTTGCCAAAGCAGCAGGGAGAACAGAAAGCCACCACAGAAGCAAGTCAAGAGCTAAACTTTTAATGAATTCTTGAATCCTGAGGATTAGCTGGACTGATAGTTTTACATACCTGTAAATGTTGGAAATAAGGGAAATTTGCTCCTACTCACTCACTCTTTCTCACGAGTTTTTCTTGAATGTTCAAGGGAAAATTTGGAGAAAGGCAGGGAAATGACAGATATCCAGACACTAAAGGCCTGCCTAAGTCTGACGGCAAAATAAAAGTTTTTTTAAAATTTTGTTCAACTTATCCCAATAAAAACATGAAGTTACACTAAATACATACACAATCCAAAGACTGAGGGAAGATACTTGAAGCACAAATAACTGAAAAGAAATTAATGTCGCGTGGAGAAATTCCACTCATGAAGAAGAAAAAATCAAACAATTGCAATGGAAAGGCCATGGATTTGAAGCCCTGAAATGAAATAAACTTATTTGATTATTTCCTTCCATTGATATTCACTTTTTTCTGAAACTCCCATGGTGAGGCTTCATGACTTATATGCCACATTCTGGAATTTTTTCTTAACTTCTTTTTTTGTCTTTTGATCTGTTCTCTGGAAAACTTCTTAGTCTTTATCTCCCCAAACACACACTTATTAAACAAGAATTTTATTTATTTAGTCTTTCATTTTCTTGATTTCAGAAATAATGTTTTAAATTCCTAAAAACGATTTTATTCTTTATGTTTGGCATTTTTAGTCACCTCCTCTATTTAAAAGAAATTGAAAAATTATATTTATATAATTATATATTCATATTTAGTGAAACTTACATTTTCTTCAGGATAAATAAAAGTTCCTCATAATCATCTGAGTCGCTATATTGTTAGCATCCCATGAAGTTAAATCTTGTCATCTACTCAAACTTCTCATGGATTCGCATTACACTCAGAGAAGAAAAAAAATCAAGTTTTTAAGGTATAAAAGCCCAATAGTCTTTGGCCTCTCTCTCTCTTATTTAGGACCCATATCTGACCACGTACCCTACTGCAGTAACCCCATCTTTTTTCTACTCTTTAAATATGCCAAGCACAGAGCTATCTGGGGACTTGGTGATTTCTCTATCATTTTTCTGGAGCACTCTTTCTTAGACCTATGCATGACTTGCTCCCTCACTTGATTTGGGTCTGTTCTCATATGGCATTGGCTCTGAGGGGCCTTTTCCAACCACCCAATCTATAAACTCCCCCTCCGAATTTTTCCCTCATGCATTGCTTTGTTTTTTGTTGTAATATTTATCATAATACCTCAACATATTTAGTTAACTATTTATTTTTATTGTTGTTTTTTCCTTAAGCATAGAATTTTATCTGTATGTTCGCATTTCTCAATACCTATAAGAGTGCCTGGCACAAACTAGAGAGTAAATGTATATTTATTGAATGAAAAAATGAATGTATTAATAAAATGATGGTTACTGTTATCCCTTACTAATATTCTCCATATTTTTCTAAGTCATTTGACCATTTCTAGTTTATCCTAAATTCATGCTATATAGGAGGATAATGCCTTAGTATCTGGAAAGATGAAAAAGTACATGACTGAAGGAGGTCATTTATATGAAATATAAACTTTGTTGGGAATCTTAAGGAAAAAAATATAAATTTTGCCAAGCAACATTTCAAGCACAATTATAACGTGTAAAAAAAGAGTGGACCCAGAGGAATTTTAGGGCAGGACAAGTATTCTATATGTTACTCTAAGGGTGAATACATGTTATTATACATTTGTCAAAATCTATAGAATGTACAATGCCAAGAATAATCCTAATGAAAACTATGGACTTTGGGTAATAATAATATGTCAAGGTAGGTTTATTGATAGCAACAAATGTACCACTGTGCTGAAATGTTGACAATGGGGGAGGCTGTGCATGTGTAGGGGCAGGGAGTATATAAAAAGGCTACTTTCTGCTCAGTTTTGCTGTGATCCCAAAATTACTCTAAAAAAGAAAATCTATTTAAAAAGTGAGTAGATTATTCAATTTACTTGAGAATTCAGTGTACTTGACAGACATCCTTTGACACATAATGCTTTTAAAAACATTTTAAAAAATATTCTATGGAGTTTAATATTTTATGGCAAATAATTATGTTCTTTGAAGTGAGAAGACACATTTATTTAGTCCAATACTTGAGGTTATTTATTTAACTACTCTATTCTAGGGGATTTTTAATTATTATGGGCATAGAAAAATGGTTAGGAAAATAATTTATAATAAACACATTAATTTGTGAGTAGTTCTTGCATATAGCTTATGCATTATTCCCCATTCATCTTTTCTTAACGATCACAAGCCATTATTTCTCTAAACTAATAATCAAGTCTATGACAGGCATTCAAATACTGGTATCTGTCATTGGATCAAATAGGATTTAATTTTTTAGTAAAGGCTTTAGAAATAATATTTGAAAATATTCACTCAAAGCACATATGTCATGAAATACCAGAAATGAATTAAATATTCAGGAAGCTTGTATGGAGACTAAGAAAATTCTCTCTTTTGAGCTGTAATTCAAAGAAAGAATTCACCCATATAGAAAGGTAGATCAATTTGTCAGATCAACTTTGTGTTTTATTCCAAAATTACATAGTTTGTGTAGGTCTACAGGGCTTTATTTGAAATTTTGAA
The DNA here is from genome assembly GCF_020826845.1 of Diceros bicornis minor. NCBI lineage: Eukaryota > Metazoa > Chordata > Mammalia > Perissodactyla > Rhinocerotidae > Diceros > Diceros bicornis. The sequence continues at coordinate 45,721,584 of NC_080747.1, forward strand.
AACTAATAAACTGAAAATTTGAAGATTTTTAAAATAACTCACCTGGCAGTAAAACCTGGTTTGACTTGAACTCATTTGGTGGAATACCCGACCTGAACTAGTAGCAGGCTAATTATAGTCTTTATCCCTCTTACTGTGAATATGTGTATGTTTCCCTGAAGATGTAATAATATGGTCAATTAATGAATGCTACTCTATATCCAACTGGAAGGTATTATAAAATATATTGCATATACACTGTACTACTTTTAGTACAACCTGTTTCTGAGATCTAAAATCCTTTGGCCTCAATGTCTTTGGATAAGAAATTGTCAACCTGAACATTCTCATAAAAATAAATTTTGAAAATAAATTTTGAATAATATAGATGGATGTTCATTGAAAAGTAGTGAGCTTAAACAAATGCCTGGCTTGTAATAAGTGCTAAATAATTGTTAACTATTATTATTATTATTATTATTTTGTGAAGATCAGCCCTCTGCTAACATCTGCCAATCCTCTTTTTTTGCTGAGGAAGACTGGCCCATCTTCCTCCACTTTATATGGGCTGCCGCCACAGCATCGCTTACCAAGCGGTGCATTGGTGCGCGCCTGGGATCCGAATGGCGAACCCGGGGCCGCCACAGCAGAGCGAGCGCACTTAACCGCTTGCGCCACCCGGCCGGCCCCTGTTAACTATTAATATTAACCTGAATTATTGATCTCTCAACTATAAAAGAAGAGTGTTTGTCAACTGGAAATCAAATAGGACATCTCAAATTCAACATGTCTGAAACTGAGGTGAATCACTCCTAGTGCCAAAACAAACAGACAAAAAGTTCTTTACCTACATCATTTCCCACCCCAACTCAGTGACTGAAAATCTAGTCTTCCAGTTACTCAGATCCAAAACCTTGGTATCATTTTTGATCTGCTGATACTGTTCATTCCAGAGTATGCAACACATTAGTATCAGAAAATCTTGTTGGCATCTCTTGGCTCTAACTATAAAATACACTCAGCACCTGACCACTTTTACTCACCTCCACTGTTAACCCCCTGTTCTAAAGAACACATCGATCTCATCTGGCTTATTGCAATACTTTGTAACTGACCTGCCTGGCTCTGTTTTGGTCTTGTCCCACCCACTCTATTCTCAACAAGGCAGCTTAGTGATCCTTTAAAACCTTATTCAAATCATGTCTTGCCTCTGCATAAATTCTTGAAATTGCTCTTGATTTTACTCAGGTTGAAAGCTGAAGTCCACAATAATCTACAAGAATCTACATGAGCTGTCACAACTTTATCTCTTTCTTTCACTCACTGTACTCTAGGCACACAGGCCTTCATGTTCTTTCAATATGCCAGGCCAGTTCTCACCTCTGGCCTTGTCCTGGCTGTTCCCTCCCTCTGCAACTCTCTTCTCATAGATATTTGCATTGTTAAATTCCCTATCTCCTTCACGCATTTGTTCAAAGGGCATCTTTATTCTCAAAGTGGACGATTTTGCCCAACCTGTTAGAATAACAACCTTCCCCTCTGCAACCCTAGTACTCTGGTTTCCCCTTATTTACGTACAACTTTTTTTCATAACGTTTATCAGCTTCTAACAGAATATGCAATTAATTCATTTTAAAGTTAATTTTTTATTGTTTAACTTCTCCCACAAGAATATAAATCCAAAAAGATGAGATCTTTGTTTTGTCCCCCAAACACCTAAAACAAAAACGGGCACATCATTGTTGCTCAATAAATATCTCTTGACTAAGCAAATGGACAGTATTCAATTTTTATATTTTTTAAAAAGAAAGGTCAAGAACTGTAAAGAGTTTTTAATAATTTCTAAGAAAATTTCTCATTTTCACTTTCAAAGATTTTTTTGGTCCTTAATTATTTTTAGTTTCCAATATTTCATTGGAATCCAATATACTTTTTCTAGAACTGAGAGAAGACTGAAGGAAAGAAATTACAAATATAAACATATATTTTATAGTCTCCCTACATAGAGTTTGTGTAGAAGCTGAAATATGACCATTGTTTTAGTTTCCTTTTGTGTTTGCTATTCCAAACCAAAGTGTTTTCAACTTAGATGTACATGATTGATAAAAGTGAAATGGTACTGGGGGGAGGTTGGTCATGTTGGGAGAGGAGTTTTCATGGAGCATCAAAATCTATTTGCTTCGGCATTTTTAGTATAATGTAGAAACTAAAATGATCACAAACACAGTTACTAAAATCTCAACAATTTTCCTGAATCAAACTTACAACTCTAGAAACAAAGATGAAAAATGTTCATTTGCTTCTTCAACTACCCTAGTTAATATTTTTTTGCTAGAATAGAATACCCTTTTGAGAAAACTAACACTATATACATTTTCTGGCTAAATAGAAGTTATATGAGGACATATTTTTACACCAAGTCATATAAAAACTTGTAACACAAAAAAAATATAATTAATAAAATATGATAATTCATATTTCCCACATGCCTAACCATTAGTAATTTTCATATCTTTTCTTTCTACATGTTATATATTTTTTTCATTTTGTAGGCTAAAATGTGTTGATAATGTAGTAAATGCTTATTGATTGATTTGATGTAGTCCATGAAAATTTACAAATATAACAACAGTAAGGTAAATAAATAAGAAATACTAACATTTCGTGTATGTTTTTATTTCTATTTCAATGAAATAGCTGGCAGTCTAATTTGTTATTTTAAGACTTGTCTAATTAGAAAAAGAAATCTGAAATTAATTTTTTTCAGCTTATTCAAGGAGATTTATATATACATATATATATACTTACACATTTATTTATGCATATATGTGTATATATATTGCATGTATGAATATATGTGTATATAACATACATGCACATATATTTACATTTCCCTGTTGTTTGAATGGATTAATCCTCTTCAACTTGCACGGTTAGTTATTTTTATGACACTTAGCTCTTAGTCTGATTACCGTGTTTGTAATCTCAACGACATCATTCACTTTACTTATGAAGAGTGAGCATTTCTTACCATTTACTCATTTGCCATCTTTTTATTACAATTTTTACTACATAAAGAATCCCAGGATGCTAAAGTTATTTTAACTACCTGGCACCCATCTTTGCCTTTTCTATCATATCCAAATTTTCACTGGAGTATCCACCTATCCATGACCTTGTTCTTTAAGGAACCTGTACCTTACCTCTAGCCAATAAGCATGTCCCTCCTTCTGGCCGGAGTTCAGGGTACAGTAACCACTGTAGACCAAATAGATGTGAAGAGGCTCATGTTGTGAGAGTCTGAATGCCTTAGCTCACTTCTGAGAGAGCTACCAGAAGAGAGTCCTTTCCTGCTGGATATGGACAAGGAGATAAGCATGCTGGTAGCTACTAGAAGTTGTATTACACCCATGAAGGGAACCAGCCCTAGGATCAACAGACTGTGAAAGACTGAGAGGAAACAGAAAAATGGAAAGACAAAATGCAATTGGCCTTTGGTGACATCGTTGGATTAAGCCTTCCCTTCCACCACTAAACTCGTGATTTTTAGTTTTGTGAATCTATACATTCCCTTTATTTAGATTTTAATCTAGTTTAAATCAGGTTTTAAGTGACTTGAAACTGAAAAAATCCTTATTGATAAAAAATTGTTGTACATACAAACTTCTTACTTAAAAGATCTTGAAGCATAAACTTGGAAACTTTCATTAGCTATTGTATCTACAATTTTTCTTCTTAGTTAAAAAAATTACACCTGAGTCCCTTTGACTTTGAAAAGCTCTCTCTCTCTCTCTCCCCCCCATGGCTAAATTCTGGCCTTCACCCGCCTTTCCCTTTTATCCTAGTAGTTTTCCTTGTCTTTTTACTAAAGGAACAATTCCCATGGGTTGTAGAACTCTTACATTTGGGAAGGCATTTCCAATCTTTCCTACTGCTTTTCCCTGATAAAATCCATGGCCAAATGGGTGATGCTAATTATTCTGAATTATTTTAACTTCATATTTAATGCTTTTTTTCCCAATCATAGAAGGCTGACTTACCTTGTAACATCTTACTTATTAAAATTATGCTAATTGGAATCTGTGCTAATTTAGATAGGACAGGACTGAAATTTACCTTTACACTCCCTGAACTAAAAGATCTGATGATGAACCAATTTTAGTTTAAGAAAAATTAAATATTTAAGTTACTTTCAAACAGCTACAAACTATAAATCAAACATGAATATTCATTAAATCAAGTCCTCTAAGAATCTTTACTAGGTAATGCACTAAATTATCTACTAAGCTGATAATGGAAGAAAAACACTAGTTTACAACTTAAAAATTTATATATGTATATAGGACATCCTGAGTCCATTTTTACTAATAGGTGAAGCTGAAAATGATAAAGTTGCATATTGAAAATATTTCATAATTATAAATTCTCTTTATTATATTTGCCTTCTCTACAATTAGAACTAATAAGTGATATTTTATGATATAGTCAAATATTATAAAAATAACATTTATTAGAACCTGCTATGCACCAAATATTATATATTGAGTTTTACATATCTCATTTAATCCTCACTTCAATTTTATGAGGAAAATAATCTCCCTCTCTCTCTCTCTCTCTCTATGTATATATATATACACACACACACATATATATATATTTGGTGAGGATGATTAGCCCTGAGCTAACATCCATTGTCAAACCTCTTCTTTTTGCTGAGGAAGGTTGGCCCTGAGCTAACACTGTGCCCATCTTCTTCTATTTTATATGTGGGACGCCTGCCACAGAATGGCCCGACAAGCGGTGCATAGGTCCTCGCCGGGGATCCAAACCGGTGAACCCTGGGCTGCTGAAGCAGAGCATATGAACCCAACCACTACACCACCAGGCTGCCCCGTAATATTTCTATATTTTATAGGTGATGAAATCTTGTAAATGTTGAAGTATGGATGTAAAGTCTCTTGCTTTTTGCATAATGCTACTTGTGTTAAAAGATATATTAATAAATCCACATATAAAAATATTTTGTAATAAGACCTTTTTTATTTGATGAAACGTTTCTTCATTTATGCATTTTTTCCCCTACACAATCCTTAGCAATTGAATTATTTAAGGTTTTCATAATAAATTGAATATCTATGGCTATGAGAAATGGCATTATCAGGAAAATGTGGTTTAATTTAGAGGGCGCTATAATTATCTGTATTTACCCATGTCTTTTCTAGGACCTGAATGATCATTTTAGATGCTTCCTTGGGAAAGAAAAAGCATCTCAAAAAGGTCAACAAATGTTCATTAGCTTCTTCAAATATTTGCATTTCATCTACCTTAATTCATAACGTGATAGATCGCTCACAGTTGGGAAGCCAAAATCTAGTTTAAAATAGCAAAGTATGATTTACCTACGTTCAATAAAATCCTCTTCCTCCTCCTCCTCCTCCCCTCCTCCTCCTCTTCCTTCTCTTCTTCTGTCCTTCTTTTGCCTTTTAAGGAAGAGCAAGCAATGCCACCCGGGGTTTTTCTCCATAAAACTACAAAATGTAATTGATCTTCTAGAATATCTGTCTCACCTTTTTATGCCCTAACAGCATGGGATAGAATTGGTCTTGATAAGCAGGGGTAAGAATGCAAGATGGACACAGTTGTCTCATTTCCTTAGTTCCTAGTTCATGTGTTAGAGTCAAGCCAATACTAGAGCATTTTATACATGACGCCATACCTGACAGGACCTTCTCCTTTACAGCCAAACCACCAAGGACACAGCTATGTTCCCAAAACAGCTTAGCAGTGGCCAAGTTCTTCTGGCTACTTAAGTCATTTAAAAATTACAATAGGATAGCTTATCTGCCAATTAATTGGAGTGCAGATGTCAAATACAATCCATTAATTCTTTCAATAAAATGTTATTTTATGCTTTTTCTATCCTAGGGACTGGGGTAGTTACAGCCAACGAAACAGACCGGGTCTCTGGCAAAACGGAGCTTATACTCTAGTGGGGGATGGAAATGCAAAATGGATACTAGGTAATTGAATTAGATAATTGTAAGTAATAATATAAAGCTATATTTATAAACTTAAAAAACAAGGACCTAAATAGAGAATATGTGCATGGAGAAAAAATTGGTATTTTATAGAAGGTGGTCATGACACGCTTTTATTTTGGTGAAAAAGATTAGCCCTGAGCTAACATCTGTTGCCAATCCTCCTCTCTTTGCTGAGGAATATTGGCCCTGGGCCAATATCCCTCAGCATCCATGTCCATCTTCCTCTACTTTATATGTGGGATGCCTGCCACAGCATGGCTTGATAAGCAGTGCGACGGTCCGCGTGTGGGATCCAAACCTGTGAAACCCGGGCCGCGAAGCAGAGCACGCGAACTTAACCACTATGCCACCCAGCCGGCCCCCCATGACAGACTTCTTAAAGAGTTAAGATTTAAACTGTAATAAAAATGAATTAGAAGATGCTAGCGATTTGAAGATGGAATGAAGAACATTCAAGGCGTGGTATACATCATGTACAAATATCCTGAGGCTGAAAAGAACTTGGCTTCTTCCAAGATTATTAGAGTGCCTAAAGCATAGTGAAGGAAAGATGAGTGTAGTCAGAGATAAGGTTGAAAAGATAGGGAGGTACAAATTATGCAGTAACTTTATGACCAGAGTAAGTAATATAGTTTGATTCTAACTGCAGGGGGAAGTCATTCAAAGATTTAATCTGCAGAGAAATATAATACGATTTATATTTTAATGTTGCTTTTGTAGCTGGATAAAAAATGAATTGGAATGTATGATGAATAGAGGTGGGGAAATAAGTTTTGATCCTACTGGTAGAGTCTAGGCAAAAGATGATGGGGTGTGGACTAAAGCTATAACCGTAAGACGAGTAAAAGAGGATGAATGGAAGATATATTTTGTACATGAGATTGACAGGATGGCTGATAGATAGATTGCTTTGGACAGATCGTGAGGGCATGCAAAGAAAGAATCAAGATGAGGACTCTGGTATGGATAAATTAATTAGGGAGATATCAGTAGAGAGTTGGTCCTTAAATCCATGGGAATCTGTGATATCATCATGGGTTAGGATGTTCAGAGAAAAAAAGAAGCAGACTCAAGTTGGTACCCTGGGGAACCCAGATGTGTGGGGCTTCATGTAGAAGGAGGAATGAGCAACAGAAAGCAAGGCAAATCCAGGGAAGTAAGAGGAAAACAAGGAAAAGTGGTATAAGTGGTGCTTCCCCTCCCTTCCAAACCCAACCACCAAACACAGTTTTTCAAGGAAGAAGAGATTAGTTTGCAACTTCATCATAGTTTCTGGGAAGCTGAGTGAGCTGAAGACAGACAAATATTCACTCATTTGACAAGTCTTTTGTTGTTGACTGTGGTAGATGCAAAGCCAGACAGTAATAGATTGAGTAGCAAATGCAGTTGTAGTTGTTGGTGGAGGAGGCGATATTGGATCAAGGGAAGGGGATTTTTGTTTTGTTTTTTGCTTTATTCTTAGGTGCTGTTTTTAAGTGGGATAGTAGACCATGGTTTAATGCTGATATAGATCATCTAGAAAGAGTTTGATAATAGTATAGAGAAATAGGATTAATAAAGACATGAAGACTTTGAGAATGGGATAAAGGATGAGATCCGAGCAAAAGTGGAGGAAGTACTTTTTGATAGGAAAAAAGAATGTTTTACTATAGTAAGAGTAGCTAAGAGAGAAAATAGAGTTCACGCATATACAGGTTTACAAACTCAGCATCATTTACTGCTGAAACCACACATCACATTCATTCAAGCATTTGTGTTAGATATAGATAATGTTTTTCTTCTGTTATTAGTATAATTCTATTACACTGGATCTCATTAAGTTACTTTTTTTGCCTTGAAAAATTCAGTTTATCAGTAATCCTATTCTTGTGCCAAAGTAAATTATGCTTTTAAACATTTAAATCAACACTTAAGACAAAATGTTCTTTAAAAAAGTTACTGTACATTGTATAGTTCATTAAAGAGTACAAGGTATATTAGCAAAGGTTGGTAATGCATTTCAAGCTTTGCTGACTTTTATTTTTAATAAAATTTCCGCATTTTTTTAAAGTTCTGAATAGAAACATGCTTTCAATAGTTTAAAAAGATATTTCAAGTAAAGAAATCTCACTTGCTGTAACTGAGGAATGAATTATTCTTTTTCTACTATTAAATGTTATTTGAATAATTTGTGCTGGAAAATTTAACTAATGAATGAAATCAGATTTTTCTAAAAGTTTATATTTTCCATGAATGATAGGAATTGTAAGGCACTAGAATCTAGATTATTCTGAGAAATTTCATAATAGCTTTCAGAATATGGGCTAGATGTGGATAACAGTTATTTTAGAATTAAGTTTAAAGGAATATACCTTTCATAATTTCAAAGGTACTTGCAGAGTTGCAAACAATGTTTGACTCTCTTTCAATTTCTACCTCTTCAATTCCTCCCCATGTAAAGATTTATTACCAACATATTGACAGACCATATGAAATATATATCAATGATTTGTGACCAGCTTAATAACTTTTGGCTTTTTTTTGGTATGATATAACAAATGACTTAAATTATGGAATTTTTAGTCCATTCCATAAATTTATGTGTTCCTTTCTTAAATCAAAGAGATATGGAGTTCCCTAAGGATGGATACATGCTGTTAAGCCCATTTTTAATTTGTCTTTGAAGACACCTCATAGACTACCACTACCTTATGGTGTTTCAAAAGTGATAAATTGTGACAGAATTTCAATGAGATATAGAAAAAATTGTTCAGGGCACATGATATGTATATTCAATTATTTCATTTCTCGCGTATGAGTCACGAAGCCAGGACTGGCCTAAACTGCAATAGATGAAAGTGTCATATTTAATCACACTAATAAAATGTATATTCTCAATCACTAGCTTGTTTAAAATACATTTGAAGTTCCAAAGAGCTTACTAAGTGAACAAATTAAAGTCACTCGGCCTTGGCATATTTAGGATATGATATATAACACTGTTTACCTCTCGAGCACTCAGTATATATTTCCTCATGATTCTGAAACAGCTTTAAAAAAAATGTGTTATTACTTTGAATGTTTAGCATAGGCTTGGCTCAGGAATTAGACTTGGGATGATGCAGAACAGAACATGAATTAATTCATATCTGCCAAGTATTTGTTAAATAACTGTTCTTAATGAGTAAATTTATCTTGAGTATTGCGGGAATAACTCTCTTGCGTATTGAAAATAGTCACCAAACATAATCATCTTCATTCCTGAATGCCTGCTTTTATGTAGGTTATTTTATTAAAAAAAAATAATATCCACTGGAATATATAACTTCCTACATGTGTAGATGGAAGTTGTTCATGTTAAACAAAATTGATATAGAGAATTTGGGACTCACAGAATTCATGAAGTAAATTAGATGAAGCATATACTTTGAATAGCCTTCTGGAGCCTATTCATGATATATGCTGGTACTCACTGACAATATATGATATAATCATCTGAATTTATTGAACCTTGATAACGCCTGGCCCAGTTCAGCATCTTTATTCCCGTGAGCCTAATACTGGTCAGGACCCAGTATAGGAAAAGCCACAGACACCTTGGTATCACTTATAGCTCATTGCCTGAGATCTATATTTAAATCTATCTTACACTCTGCTTGTTGGTGCTTTTCTCATCCCGTAAAATTCTCACCCTGTCACTCATGTCTTGTTTTTGGTTCTTTTCTTCAGTGATAAGTCACATTGACCACTTTTATTAGGTTGCTTCTAAGTGTCCAAGTTGATGCCTCATCTAATACAGTCTGAGCCAAAGAACTAATCCCCAAATACAAGATCTTCTGGCATCTCCATAAGACAAATAATGGAACATCAAATGCATGTTGTGACATTTTAAATCCTTTGGGGGCCATTAATTTATTACAGGACTAGGAAGGATCTGGAAGATATCTCATTCTCACTGTATCTCATCATCAGTGCACTAAACTAAAATTTACATTACCCCCAAATTATATATATCCAGATGCCACTGGAGCACCACCCATATCATATATATTTCTCCTGGAACGAGTTGTATGTAACATCGTTCAGCATCTAAAATTTTTTATTCAGGTTCAGAACTTTATGGAGCACCAAAATGAAGTTTTCAGAAGGACTAGGGTATGTTTTGTTGTCTTATTTTGCCAGAAAGGGGAGGTAGGAGCATAGGTCTTTTGGCATGTGCTGTCAGGCATTTCTCTCCAGAAAGATTAGATGAAATTCTCAGAAATCTAGCAGATTGTTTGAGTTCTGTGTCCCAATCTGGCTAGACCTGAATAATACCATGACTCTCCACTAATTCAATGGCCATGCTGCTACTCAGTTACCATGCTACTAAGAGCTGACACAGAATTCAACCTAGAACAATAGCAAAATTAGGCAATACAGTAAATGAACTAGGGGGAAAAAGTGTTTGTGTGTATGTGTGTGTGTGTCTGGTAAAAGTAGGATCTCCACAATTTTCTGATAAAACTTATTAGCAGAGACTCATATAATTTTGCAATGTACACATTTCTTTTCCTTAAAATATTGTATGCTGTATAATATTTTAATGGAAATAAGGTAAATGAAAAAACCTAGAGATATTTCAAATATTGTTTCTCTATATACTCCCTTCTCCATTCAGAAATTTCTTTCTTATCTTACACAGCAGTCGATCTCTAAGCCAGAAGTTTTTAATCTTTTCAGAGTCACCAACTCTTTAAATTTGATTCCCAGAAGTAAAAGCACGTATTTATAAAATTAGAATATTTCACATATAATTTCAGTGCTGTGTGGCTTGCCGCAACCTCACTTTCAGATTAAGAAACTTTGCCCTGAGAAGAGCTTGTAAGTTTTCCCTTCCTCAGTGTGTACCCTTCAAGGTACTCCAAAAGAGAAAGAGTTCTCCTATGAGTAAAAGGCGAAATAAAGTTCTCAAGGACACAAAATAAATCACCCCAGTAGAGTTAGGGTCCTGTTAATGGCTCTTTTTCCACAGTTGAAGAAATACGCTGATATCTGTCTTTGAGTCTTAGAGATGTATTCTGCTTGGAGACAAGATCTCCAAAGAAGACCACATGAAAATCAAGGTGGACCTAGTTTAACAATGGTATGTGGCGTGCATCCCTCAGCTCACTTCACCAGTTAAGGAGAGTAAATAGGGATTTTGGGGTGATGCCTTAGTCTAAGAGTATGTATTTGCTAGACTGTTCATGCTTGGGATCCTGGCAGAGGGCATGGCAGCTATTAAAGGCAGAGATCACAATACTGACCATTTCTTTCTTTAATTGTGATTAACTGTGGGTGTTACTCTTGTTTTGGTTCTGGCTAGTCACTCTTTCCCAAGGAGAGAATCTTGTATCTTTAGCTTCTGGCTGGGGTCCTGCTTCACCACAGATGGATAATTTTTAAATTATGTTGATACAGCACATCCTACTAGTTATATAATCAGAAATGCTTGCCTCATAGCATCTCCCACATTAGACATTTTAGATAATACACTTTCAACCCAGGTTCACATTTATTACAGATCCTTGAGAGCTGTGTTTTTCCTGCTGATTTGCCAGCTCTGGAATGGCATGTTTCTATATTATTTCGTTTTTCAAGGTATCTACCATTTAGATCCCGAAGACCAAGAACATAGTTAGTGTGATTGTTGGCACAAAACTTATGCTTCTAAAAAAGCAGAAATTGGCTAAAATTGTTTTCCTCATTTTGATGGTAGATTGCCTAATATAGATCCTTGATTTCCTCTCTGGTCTTTGCCATACTTGGAACCAGAAGCAAATGATCCTGAGATGACTGACTGTGGTCAAGAGTAGAATTTGTCATGTAAGTCCACATTGGGACATACCCCAAGACCTTGGCTTTATTGTTATAATGTTCAAATCAACTGATTGTAACCCGTTAATGATATAACAAGACATTATCTATTAAGGTTTTTGATTACTAAAAGATTTTTAGTATAGAAGTCAAATCCAATTGCAAGTGGGAGTTATAGGAAAATCACTTAAAATTTTGCTTTGTAGTCAAGTTTACTGGACTATTAGTCAATATAATATAGATTATATTGTCCAGTTAAAGGGTAACTTTATAATGTAAGTTGCAGTTTTGGAAGACATTATTAAATTGTACAAAATTATTTAAGATTAAAAGCTCATATTTTAGATATAGAGTTTCCTGTCTTTTACTTCCAGTTCAGGGCTCTGTAGAAACTGTGGCTTAAGGCTTTTTCATTTGGACCACTTACGTTTGATGCCTTATTGTTAAAATAATAACTGGGCAAAAATTTAGATGACCTTCTTGTCCATGGAACACTTTTGTATTGTAATGAACTTTCTAAAACTTTACTCATAGTTTAATTTTTTGCCCTCTTGACTCTGCTACCTGAAGTGAATGTGTGCCTTTCATTAATTTTACAGGGATTACAATTGTTATCGATGATAAAAATGTCCCTTGTTATTTCTTTATATTGAACTCTATGGTAAATGATAGATTTCAGACACTGACTATCTGATTTATAATATCAGTTCAAGAGTATTCTAGGATTGTGCTAACAGGCAATCCTCATCTCATTCCTGCAGTGCTCAAGTATTTATCTTGAGAAGTTATAAGTACCTACAATGGAAATGTAGAAAAAGCTTATAATATATCCTACTACAGTATGATAGAAAATGAAGAAATAGTGCCAAGTTAGTATCACAAGACCGCGAAATGGATCAAGGTGACAAAGTAATGTGATATGTATCTATTGCCTTTTCAGGATGCCAGAGGATTAAGATCAGGCTGGGTGAGTCCAAAAGTCATTGCCTTGTTGTTACTATTTGGTAGTTAAAATGAGTTGACTCTGTAGTAGCTGTGAATTTGCTTGAGAAATATTTATTCAACAACTGGTGTTAACGAATATGTAGTTGGTATTAATGAAGGTTTTTTCTTTTTCTTTTTACTTCTCAGCTATTGCAATAGGCTAAGTGATCTCAAAAGATACTAGGTATGACTGATTAAAAATTCCAAAAATCACTAGTAGCATGACTTAGACAAGTTATTTGATCTTCTTCAACTTCAGCTTACTCCTCTGGTAAATTGTTTCAGCCATACCTTGAAGGATATGGTCAGGATTAAATAAGGTAACACAGGTGAAAACAACTGGTGCTTCATTTGTCATTGTTGTAATTCAATAAATGTTCTTAGTTCCATTCTTGTTTAAGTAATAATTTTTTGGTGAACCTTTAAGTTTATTAGGATTTTATATATATATTTTATATATATGTGTATATATATATATATATACATAAAATGTAAAATTTTGCACACAGTTGGAGACAATAACACAATTTTCATTTTATAGGAATATTTATGATAACAATGGAGGAGATAAAATTAGAGTAACTGATCAGCATTTGTTAACTGTGTTGACAGCTCTTCCATAGACTCAATAGATCTCTCAGTTTCCTCACTCAAAGAAATGAGGATAATATTTAATATCTAGAAATCAATTAAAGATAAATTGGGATTAAATACATTAAAGGGGTTTTAATTAGCTATATTTCTTCTTTAAATGTATTATTCTTAATAACTTTTATCCCACTTAGGTATTTAAAGCACAACATTTTATTTAAAACATCTCTGTACCAAAAATAGAATGTTCATACTATGTATAATCCAAACTATGAATGAATTTTTCAGATATATAAATATTGTTCTGAAATAGTTACATACTATAATGAAAATGGAATTTATGTTCAAAGCCTTTTTATAGAGGAAAATCCAGAGATTTGGAGTGTAAGGAAGCGCATTTATGATCCAATTCTACTTCTTATTAGCTGTATAACTTGAGGTAATTTACTTATGTATCTTTCTCAATTTCTACCTCTGCAAAATAGTTCTACTGCTACTGCTATCATTACTAGTGACACTATCATCTCCCTCTCAGCCCCCACCATTGCTACCTACTTCTCAAGGCTATTGTGAAAGCAAAATAAAATGAAAAATATATATGAAAAAGGTTTAACCAAATAATGATGCTTTCCTAGAACCCAGGAGACACAACAAAGATATTTGTTCATGTATATACATATTATATATTTGCACGTATGAGGTCTACACGAAGATCATCATTAATACTTCTGAAGCTGAACACAAATCCTCAATGCTTTCCCTAGTACTTTTCAATACCAACACTCCATCTCCTACTTGTTTCTGATGTACATTTCAGCTTCTCAGTAGCCTGTTCGTGACTAGTAAAGCACGGTTAACTGGACAGAAAGTGCCTTTCCATAACTTGAGGCTTGTGATTGTTCAGATTATTTTGTGATCTGTGATATTTTCTCTTATTTTCTTCTCTCTATCAAGAATTATTTACTATCACTTTACAAGTGAGTATTCAGAAAGTCGTAACTATACATCAGTTGCTCTGTCAAATGCAGAAAATTCTATCATTTTCTCTGAATCCTGTAAGTACATTATGCATATTATTTTCTTTTGGACTCATCATTCAAGAGATTTGGAATTCTGTTAGCGTTATCAGCTCAGGTTATACTGCTGTGGAAGTCGTAAAGAGAGAAATTGGATAAACAGATTTATTTTTTAATAATGAGTGGCAGCTGATTTAGAACTTCTGGGCGAGATGACAAATGGGGAAAGAGAAGCACCAATCTGGGCCAAGGTACTGAAAGACTGCATAATTCTGATAGATGTAATTATAACTGAACATGAGGAAGGAGGTGCAGAAAAAGATGAATGAGGTAACCAATTTTTACTAAGTATCTATGATATGTTGGTCCATTAAAGATATAGTGTAGTATTTAAGAATGTTCTCTCTGTAATCAGACACACTGTTTATGTTCAAACCTAGGCTCTGCAACCTACTAGCTAGCGACCTTCACTGAGGTATTTACCTCATCTATGTACCTCATTTTTCTTACCCATTGAATGGAAATAATAATAATAATAATAAAACAATAATAATATCTAATTCAGAATTATTTTGTGGATTAAATTTAAATATCTGAAGCACTCAGAGCATGGGGCAGGTCTGTTCTCCTAACTTTACAGATTAGGAAACGAAGACTTGGAAAGGTCAACAACTTCCTAAGGTCACCGCAGTCAGTAAGTCTCAGGACTGGAATAAACCTGCTTTTAAGTCAATGCTCTTTCCATTGTGCCAAAATGAGACTATGATAATGATAGTTGTGAATTATCACCGGTAAGATTGAAGTACAAATGAACTATGGCTGACTGAAGGAAGGAGGACGGAGGAAGGCAGGGAAAACAGGTAGACTTGATGGTAGTTTTTATTATAATTAAAAGAACTTGAATGTATAGCAACATAGAATTCTATATGTGTGAGATGGATTGCAAGATTTTTTTGGAAGGTTTGATGACTTATTTTGAGTGTTTGCTGTGCTGTGGCTTATTTCCCACAGAAGTAGACTTTTCTTCTTCTCATTAAGCCACATTCAATGATTTTCTATGCAACTGCCCCAGCCTGAGATTCCTCAATTTAAAAAAGCTTTTAGCAAAAACACGATAGTCTTGTAAAAAAAACTTTTATCACCATAGTCAAAGCCATAGTCATTTCTCCCTTGGACTAGTATAAAGGCCTGATGACTGATGCATCTTCAGTTTATTCCTCATATATCAGCCAGCATGAGTTTTTAAGGAGTGTAAATTAAATACAATTCTTTTCCCAACCCCAAAAAATCTTCCAAAGTTTCCAATCTTACTTTCATTCAGACTAAGCTGCTTACCATGGTCCCCATGGTCATACATGATTTGGCTCCTGCATACCCTCCCATATCAGTTCCTAACACTATTCTAGCTTATTATATCCAACCACACTGAGCTTTCTTCTTTCTGTCCCTTGACCATGGAAATCATGCTTCCACTTTTTGCTATTCCCTTTGCCTGAGATACTCTACTTCAAGGTCAGGTCTTACCACTTACCTCTATTGGAAATTTGTTTTTTTTTTCATTAATTTTTCACTTCCTTATTTATCTGCCTCCTCCCTCACTTACATATAAAATACAATGTAAGTTCCATGAAACCACAGATTTGTGTTTCATGATCAGTCCTGTACCCTTATTATGTCTAAGTGATAAGTAAATAAAGTAACATGTTGTCCCTTACATACAGAGATGAATCAACAGTATGGCCCCCAGTTTGGATGCTCGCACCTCCTTTACTAGTGAACTTGCATGAATCCATTTTCTTTTGTGTTTCATTTACTATGTGACTGAGAGAAATTAAGAGTGTGTCTAGTGATCAGGTACGTACATGAAAAAAAGGAATTAAAGGGGACCGGCCCAGTGGCGCAAGTGGTTAAGTGTGCGCGCTCCGCTGCGGCAGCCCAGGGATCGCGGGTTCGGATCCTGGGGGCACAGAGACGCACTGCTTGTCAAGCCATGCTGTGGCAGTGTCCCATATAAAGTAGAGGAGGATGGGCACGGATGTTAGCCCAGGGCCAATCTTCCTCAAGAAAAAAGGGGAGGATTGGCATTGGATGTTAGCTCAGGGCTAGTCCTCCTCACAAAAAAAAAAAAGAGGAATTAAAAATTGAACTCATATGTTTCTGAAGAATGCAGCTTGGTTTCCTGAGGCATTCCACTGAGTGATTACAATGGCCTCTTAAACAACTGTGTTTTCTTGAATCAGTATGCTGTGACTAAGCTACTTGTGATAACAGAGGATTGATTTCCCTCTTAAACTTCCCTTCCAAGTTCAAACCCTACCATAAGAAGAAACAATTAGATTCCCTCTAAATGTGATGTACTGATGAGTTTGTTCCATGGTCAATGGTGGAAATCAATTTTCATTTAAGAACCTACAGTACTTTGCCTTTTTCCTTTTTTGTAGTCTTTATTGATTCTTCTTTCTGTGGAAAGACACTATCCATTCTGCTGTAGCCAACCCACTGTTTCCAAGGTCCCATAATGGAGTACAAGTTCCCAGAGAGCCTTCCTAAACTGGCAGTATGCCCACTTTTTAATATGTAGATGAAGGCCACTCTATCTATTATGGAACATGGGATAAGACTTCCACTTAGATGAGACAGAAACATACTGTGGCGAGATTCAAAATAAGTTCTTCTCTGGCCTTTCCAGTGAATTCAGGAGAGAGAAAGAGTGAAAAAAATACTATAATGGATTATAAATTATTCCTTTTAGTTAAGTGTGGCTATTAACTCCTTGAGATCAAAGAGCAGTTTGAAACAACTGCCTCTGTCCCTCCCAAGGGTGTTTCATGTCGTGAGTATTCAGTAGATATTTGTTGAAAGGAAGAGCAACAGTATTCAGCAGTATTTTTTTTTTTTTTTTTTTTTTTTTTTTGTGAGGGAGATCAGCCCTGAGCTAACATCCATGCTAATCCTCCTCTTTTTGCTAAGGAAGACTGGCTCTGAGCTAACAACTATTGCCAATCCTCCTCCTTCCCCCCCCCCCTCCAAAGCCCCAGTAGATAGCTGTATGTCATAGTTGCACATCCTTCTAGTTGCTGCATGTGGGACGCAGCCTCAGTATGGCTGGAGAAGCGGTGCCTCTGTGCGCACCTGGGATCCGAACCCGGGCCACCAGCAGCGGAGCACACGCACTTAACCACCAAGCCACCGGGCCAGCCCCAGCAGTAATTTTTATATCAGATTGTACACAATGTAGTCCTGGATTTATATAAACAAGGGAGTCTGCCTGATGGAGAATGACTCCTTGTTTCACAGCAAAGTTGTTTTTTTGGAGAGGGGCCCCCTCAGATTAAGCAATCCTCCCTCCTTTGTTTATGATGAAGATCACCCATGAAAATGTTGGAAGGTAAAAATGGTCTCTTCCACATTTAGTTTCTATATATCGGTCTTCTCTGGCATAACTTTTCTGATAAACATTTAATAAACTCCTCTTGATGTAAAATTGTTGTTTCATGTATTTTGTAATGGAGGATAATGTGTCATTTAAATGTGTGAATGAATAGGGGAAAAACAACAAGTTTATAACTTAAACTTTATCAATATAATTATTCCTAATTTTTCCTTTTTGAAAAGCAGTAGAAAATGAATATGCAGTCTAATTTAGTAAAAAAAAAAAAAAAAATCTGTTTCCAAGATCCAAATGAAAAAAACCTGAAATAAAACAAGTTTTTGACTCCAATATTTTGGCAATGCACCCTGCCAACAAAATTGTATGCTGGCTTAACTTTTTTTCATTTTTTAAAAAGTGAAATTAAAATAAAACCATGTAGCCATATGTACTATTTCTGCCCTACTTTATGATTTATTTCTGCTATCTATTCCTTCCCAATTGAAAGAGTACTTTTATTATCTGAATTATGTTATAAAGTATTCTTAATTACAAAATTAAAAAGTTAACTTGGCAATAAAATGAGAAAATTATTTTCTTTTTACATCATGCTTATGAACACATTAATTTATCTAACTTTTTTAATGAAAAAAAAAGACTTTACTTCTAGTAGCTAAAAACTTTCCAAAAGGGGTTTAGCTGTGTTTATTAATTGGAAATTTATGCTCCATTTTTATTTAAAGGAATTATGCTGCCTGTGTTTGACTACTTCATAAGTCTAGAGATTTGATGTGGTCTTTATTTCATTTTGTTTTTGAGATCTCTCAAAACATTTGCATTTGTAACACTGTTTTCACCAGTGTATGTATCTTTCACTTGGTTGGAAATGCTGTAGATTTGAGCATTGCACTCTCTAGTAATTGGAGTGAGATAATCAGATCTTCCCTGGTTTACTTAAGGAGAAGAGAGTCTTTTAAGTACACAAATTTGAATCGCTTTGACACAGAAGCCACACTGGCAAGACTTGAGTTTCTTAACAATAGGCTCTCTATAGAATGTTGCTGGCTAGGCTGTGATTGCTGGTCTCTTCCTCCCTGGGAAACTGACCCATGTACCTGTGATGCTCAGAAGATTCCAGTGCCCCCTGGGATGTCAGTCAGACTTCTCTAATCCAGCTGTTAAGTCAGGCAAAAAAAAGGCAGAAAGAGTTCAATCAATAAAGTAGATCTAAGACATGGTTTTTATCACCACCTAGATATCTACACTTTCCAGAGTGAAAAAGCATGGAAATCAATTTTTAAGATGTCTCATAGGAAAGTTTGGGGAACATGGTGTATGTATGTCTATTTAATTGTGAGGTAATGTTAATGACATAAGTTTCTAAGTCATCTATAATGATATCTTACCGTTATATGATAAAAAGTTTATTTTTCTTATTACTGTTACCGGAGTTATTTATCCAAACAGAAAATTGTCAATTATATGAAACCTAGATAGAAAGATTTAGAGGAAAAATTGGAAGGAAATAGTTGTGCTGAATACTTCACCACTAACAGTGAGATAGTTTCTAGCTATCTCTCATTCACTTGTGGTTCATTAGTTATGTTCTAATTTTCTTGGTGATCCTTTTTATAGTTTTTATTTCTAAATAATTCGTAATTACAAAATACATAATATGCACATCACCTGCAACTTGGAACCTAAGGAGGAAACAGCTGTACCATATTGGTGTACTTTCTTCCAAATCCAATAAGCTAAGCGTAATAAATTAAATGGTATTTTTCTAAATAAAAGAAACATATTTTCTCATGGTGGATTGAATTGCTAGATAAAATACAAGACAGCAAGTTAAATTTGCATTTGAAATACAAAGTGGATATTTTTATTATTATAAGTATGCTTCATATATTGCAGAGGACATCCACTAAAAATTATTTGTTTGCTTATCTGAAATTAAAATTTAACTTTAATGTAAGTATGCCCTTTGCAGATGACTTGAAATTTCCTTTACAAACGATTTTCCACTTATGAGTTTTATTTTTCTTTCATTTCTGATGAACTGGAATAAACTAGTATTTCTAAACAAATAAGTATATGGGTAGTATATTTTCTGAAATTTTGCATATTTAAAGGGAAATAGTGCTTTCATTTATAGAAAATTATTAGATATATTAATTCTGACTAATAAATTATTCTTTCAAAATTCTTAAAACACAAACTTATTGTCTTCTTAACACTAGGAGAAAAGAATGAGCCCAGTTTTGGTCAGCCCTGTTTCCTGTGCCCTAAATTTATCTTCTATTTTTTGTCTTCACATCAACAGGCTTTTTTCTTTTATTCAAACATTTACTCTTTATTTCCAAGGTATTCAGTGATCCTTTCAATTTACATTCACAAGTCTACCTTCAGCTCAGTTTTCTTCTTCTATTATTAATTGTTGTTTGTTACCTTTAAGGCCTTTTATTAAAAATGAGATAAAAGATATCTGAATGTAAGATCAACATTTCTTTTTCCTTTATACTTGTATTACTTTCATTTGCTTATCAACTTCTTTTTCTCCTTTTTTTATAACTCTATCAATTCATGTTTTATATATCACGTAGTTCCATTTCAAGTACACAATTCAATGAAATTTAGTAAATGTATGAAGTTCTATAATTATTATCATAAATCAATTTTAGAACATTTTAATCACCCCATTGAGATCTCACTTACCGTTAACACCTATTCACCCCAACTCCTGGTCCTAGGAAACCTAGTTTACTTTCTGTTTCTACGGATTTGCCTTTTCGTCCATTTTTGTCATATTAATGGAATCATATGATACATGGTCTCTTATGACTGGCTTTTTCCTTTTCTTCTTTGCTCTATGGGTGCTTCTCATTTGTCCTCTACTTCAATGTTTCAATTTTCTACAGCTTCAAATCCATGCTCAACCACCTCCAGTACAGATTTTGATTCTGATATTGCACTTCCTTGAAATTCTTCCTTGAGCACTCACACACACACAAACACATTATAATCTCATTCTGTTATCTTCTCATCTCCAGTAGTTAGCATTATATGCTAACTACTTGGAGGTAGAAACAGTGTTATATTCCTATGAAAAGTAGTATCTATGGAGTAGAGAGAAACTTCCCAGTTTGGTGTGGAGGGTATAATCCCTAGGTCTTTAAGAATGGAGCGTGTAAGGACATGACAAAGGGCGTTATTGATATATTCTTTTCAAGTGGTTTCAAGTTCATTAGAAAAATCCTTAAAAATAATTAATTTGTAATGTAATTATCCATCTTGCGTTTATTAGACTGAATTCAAGTAATTTAAATAGTCAATAAAGGACTCAGTTAAAGGCGTGCCATTTAAGAGAGGAACATAACGTATGAAAGTTCTAGTGTTGAGAAAGGAAACAATGCTTTGCCTGAGCCAGTTGCCACAAAGTCAAAGTGAATCAGTGGTTGAATGGGAGGGTGGGCTTTCAAGAGGTTGACTCATGCCCTAAAATTCTATGCATAATTTTCTTTGTCTGTTCATTTTTCTGAGGACTATTTCAATGACCTTCTTAAAAGGAGTTAATCCCTGCCTCCCAAATTGTAAGAACTTCTATCAAGTCTTAAATTAATTTCTTCTTACTAATGACACAGTGTCATTTAAGGCATATAATTGTTTATATCTGATTTCTTTTTATCCTTCTGTTATATTGTCCAGGTTGTTTTATATGACAAAAAAGTCCTTTTTAATTTTTCTGACTAGAAACATAGTTATATATTTTGTGGTCACCTTTCACAAAGAAAAATATATAGTTGATACTCTTATGTATATGCCATTTCAACCAGAAACAAGTAAACTAAGGATAACTGTCCTCATAAAAATTTTATCAGAGAAAGTAGTCTCATAAAATCAGAACTTTTCCTTCAGAGAATCCTTTTTTAGGATATCTGACCTATGAATCAAAGCAACTATTCCAAAAAAGTGGAAGAAACACTAGAACTTAAAAAACAAATTATGGTTACAGAATATAAAGCAAATAGATTAACAAATATCCTCCCTTTAAATTATCAGCTTGCTTAAGTGTGTGTTGATGCAATCACAATACATTGTAAAAATGCTTTTCTCATTGTCTTTTGTAATCAGGTTCTAGTCTGACAGCAGAAGCTGAGTGCTGAATAAAATAATCATTAGTGCCTGTAGAATAAGCAAATGCCAACAATGACCTTGATTCCCAGAGTAAGGGTGCAAGGTTTACTGAGCAAAATATTGGCAATTAGCTCTGATTTTACTGTTGTTGAAAAGTGTTAAGCATTTAATGAGTTTTGAAGTGCTTAACTATGTTTTTTCCTCAATGAAAAATTTGTACGAAAGGGTAATCAACACATTTTTATTTGCCTGTTGAGGGAAAAAATCACACAAAAAATGTTTTTAATAACTTAGTCAAAATTTTAAGAAGAATGTCTCTCATAAAACTGTTTCCCTTATGTTCTTAGATGAATTGAAATATTGACAACAATTTTTAAAATTTAAAATGCAATTTTGAGAAATATACAACATTTCTTCCTAAAAGTGACAATTAAAGGAACTTAAAACATGTATTTAGACTCTTTTTTGTGTTCTACAAATCTCTGTAAAACTTTTCATCAGAAATGCAAATGTGCTAAAAGTCAAATTAAATAATGCAGCTATTATAAACTATAGTGCATCAAATACATCCAACATAAGTTCCAGATTTCAAAGTTCAGGTTTATAAAAGTGATTAGAGTAATAATCAAGAGTCACCTCAATATATTTATTGAAAGCATTTATGGTGAAAATTTGCAGTAGTAGGGAACAATCCCAATTTGACTAACCTGAATTTTAGTATAGTTGGGGGCTATTGGAATCATGGATCTGTCACTGAGTTTATCTTATACAATAGATAGGAGAGGGGAAAATGGAGGTAAGAATCATGTATGCTCAGCACCATGAAGCAAAACAATAATAATAATAAATTAATAACCAACAACACAAAACACACTTTACGGATTCATAATAATCAACATACGGATTTTCAAATGTTTGTCTAAACCATGGATCCTCTGTTTTGTATCCAGTGCATCCAATGACACATACTGAGGACATACAAAGATATGGAAGCCATCAACATACAAATTATTTTTTTGCAATGTGACATAATATAAATAAATTTTATCCAGGTATGATGAGAGCTGTGTCTGATAAAGAAGGCTGAAAAGCAAAAAGAGCTTAAAGTGCCAGAATTGTTTTGTTTTAGAGTCATTTACTTCTTTTTTTTTTTTGTTAACTAAAGTCCATTTTATTCAGATATTTTAGTTTTTTTTTAATTGAAGTAATGTTGGTTTAGAACATTATATATATTTCAGGTGTACATCATTATATTTCCATTTCTGTGTAGACTACATCATGTTCACTGCCCAAAGACTAATTACCATCCATCAGCGTACACATGTGCCCTGTCACTCCTTTTGCCCTCCTCCTTCCCCCCTTCCCCTCAGGTAACAACCAATCTACTCTCTGTATCTACGTGTTTGTTTGTTGTTGTCGTTTTTATCTTCTACTTATAAGTGAGATCATACGGTACTTGACTTTCTCCTCCTGATGTCTTTCACT